>NC_135234.1:106768741-107968741 GCF_051348905.1 Ranitomeya variabilis
AGTTGGGATTAGGATTAGGGGTGTGTTGGAGTTAGTGTTGAAGTTAGAATTGAGGGGTTTCCACTGTTTAGGCACATCAGGGGTCTCCAAACGCAACATGGCGCCACCATTGATTCCAGCCAATCTTGCGTTCAAAAAGTCAAATGGTGCTCCCTCCCTTCCAAGCCCCGACGTGCGCCCAAACAGTGGTTTACCCCCACATTTGGGGTACCAACATACTAAAGACAAACTGGGCAACAACTGTTGGGGTCCAATTTCTCCTGATACCCTTGCAAAAATAAAAAATTACTTGCTAAAACATAATTTTTGAGGAAAGAACAATTATTTTTTATTTTCACGGCTCTGCGTTATAAACTTTTGTGAAGCACTTGGGGGTTGAACGTGCTCACCACACATCTAGATAAGTTCCTTGGGGGGTCTAGTTTCCAAAATGGGATCACTAGTGGGGTGTTTTTTTTTACTGTTTAGGCACATCAGGGGCTCTGCAAATGCAATGTGACGCCCGCAGACCATTCCATCAAAGTCTGCATTTCAAATGTCACTACTTCCCTTCCGAGCCCTGTCGTGTGCCCAAACAGTGGTTTACCCCCACATATGGGGTATCAGCGTGCTCACAACAAACTGGGCAACAAATATTGGGGTCCAATTTCTCCTGTTACCCTTGTGAAAATAAAAAATTGCTTGCTAAAACATCTTTTCTGAGGAAAGAAAAATGATTTTTTATTTTCACGGCTCTGCATTGTAAACGTCTGTGAATCACTTGGGGGTTGAACGTGCTCACCACACATCTAGATAAGTTCCTTGGGGGGTCTAGTTTCCAAAATGGGGTCACTTGTGGGGGGTTTCTACTGTTTAGGCATATCAGGGGCTCTGCAAACGTAACATGATGCCGGCAGACCATTCCATCAAAGTCTGCATTTCAAAACGTCACTACTTCCCTTCCGAGCCCCGGCATGTGCCCAAACAGTGGTTTACCCCCACATATGGGGTATCAGCGTACTCAGGAGAAACTGGAAAACAACTTTTGGGGTCAAATTTCTCCTGTTACCCTTGCAAAAATAAAAAATTCTGGGCTAAAAAAATATTTTTGAGGAAAGGAAACACATTTATTAATTTCACGGCTCTGCGTTATAAACTTCTGTGAAGCACTTGGGGGTTCAAAGTGCTCACCACACATCTAGATAAGTTCCCTTGGGGGTCTAGTTTCCAAAATGGAGTCACTTGTGGGGAGTTCCTACTGTTTAAGCACATCAGGGGCTCTGCAAACGCAACCTGACGCCCGCAGAGCATTCCATCAAAGTCTGCATTTTAAAACGTCACTACTTCCCTTCCAAACCCCGACGTGTGCCAAAACAGTGGTTTACCCCCACATATGGGGTATCAACGTACTCAGGAGAAACTGGACAACAACTTTTGGGGTCCAATTTCTCCTGTTACCCTTGGGAAAATAAAAAAATTGTGGGCTAAAAAATCATTTTTGAGAAAAGAAAAATTATTTTTTATTTTCATGGCTCTGCGTTATAAACTTCTGTGAAGCACTTGGGGGTTCAAAGTGCTCACCACACATCTAGATTAGTTCCTTCGGAGGTCTAGTTTCCAAAATGGGGTCACTTGTGCGGGAGCTCCAATGTTTAGGCACACAGGGGCTCTCCAAATGCGACATGGTGTCCGCTAATGATTGGAGCTAATTTTCCATTCAAAAAGCCAAATGGCGTCCCTTCCCTTCCGAGCCCTGCGGTGCGCCCAAACAGTGGTTTACCCCCACATATGGGGTATCATCGTACTCAGGACAAACTGGACAACAACATTTGGGGTCCAATTTCTCCTATTACCCTTGGGGAAAAAAAAATTCTGGGCTAAAAATCATTTTTGAGGAAAGAAAAATTATTTTTTATTTTCACGGCTCTGCGTTATAAACTTCTGTAAAGCACCTGGGGGTTATAAGTGCTCACTATGCATCTAGATAAGTTCCTTGTGGGGTCTAGTTTCCAAAATGGGGTCACTTGTAGGGGAGCTCCAATGTTTAGGCACACAGGGGCTCTCCAAACGTGACATGGTGTCCGCTAATGATTGGAGCTAATTTTCCATTCAAAAAGTCAAATGGCACGCCTCCCTTTCCGAGCCTTGCCGTGCACCCAAACAGTGGTTTACCCCCACATATGAGGTATCGGCATACTCAGGAGAAATTGCCCAACAAATTTTAGGATCCATTTTATCCTGTTGCCCATGTGAAAATGAAAAAATTGAGGCTAAAAGAAATTTTGTGTGAAAAAAAAGTACTTTTTCATTTTTACGGATCAATTTGTGAAGCACCTGAGAGTTTAAAGTGCTCACTATGCTTCTAGATAAGTTCCTTGGGGGGTCTAGTTTCCAAAATGGGGTCACTTGTGGGGGCGCTCCAATGTTTAGGCACACAGGGGCTCTCCAAACGTGACATGGTGTCTGCTAGCGATGGAGATAATTTTTCATTGAAAAAGTCAAATGGCGCTCCTTCCCTTCCGAGCCCTGCCGTGCGCCCAAACAGTGGTTTACCCCCACATATGAGGTATCAGCGTACTCAGAACAAATTGGACAACAACGTTCGTGGTCCAGTTTCTCCTTTTACCCTTGGGAAAATAAAAAAAATTTTGCTAAAATATCATTTTTGTGACTAAAAAGTTAAATGTTCATTTTTTACTTCCATGTTGCTTCTGCTGCTGTGAAACACCTGAAGGGTTAATAAACTTCTTGAATGTGGTTTTGAGCACCTTGAGGGGTGCAGTTTTTAGAATGGTGTCACTTTAGGGTATTTTCAGCCATATAGAACCCTCAAACTGACTTCAAATGTGAGGTGGTCCCTAAAAAAAATGGTTTTCTAAATTTTGTTGTAAAAATGAGAAATCACTGGTCAAATTTTAACCCTTATAACTTCCTAGCAAAAAAAAAAATTTGTTTCCAAAATTGTGCTGATGTAAAGTAGACATGTGGGAAATGTTATTTATTAACTATTTTGTGTCACATAACTCTCTGGTTTAACAGAATAAAAATTCAAAATGTGAAAATTGCGAAATTTTCAAAATTTTTGCCAAATTTCCATTTTTTTCACAAATAAACTCAGAAATTATCGACCTAAATTTACCACTAACATGAAGCCCAATATGTCACGAAAAAACAATCTCAGAATCGCTAGGATCCGTTGAAGCGTTCCTGAGTTATTACCTCATAAAGGGACACTGGTCAGAATTGCAAAAAACGGCAAGGTCATGAAGGGGTTAAATCATAGCATTTAAAGCTATATTGCTTTGCTATGTAAAATAATTATATTTACCAGTTGCTACCGGTGACTATAGTTACACTTTCCCTCTCCTCCATAACAACTCATTGAGCTGTCCTGGATGACGGGGAAATATGGTGAGTGATGGCTGGCTATTAAGGGGTGGAGGAGGCCAGTTTTTTTTTTTTTTCTTTTTAAATCATAGCATTTAAAGCTACATTGCTTTGCTATGTAAAATAATTATATTTACCGGTGGCTACCGGTGACTATAGTTACACTTTTCCCCCTCCTCCATAACAACCTATTGAGCTGTTCTGGGTGACAGGGAAATATGGTGAGTGATGGCTGGCTATTAAAGGGTGGAGGAGGCCAGTTTTTTTTTTTTTTTTTAAATCATAGCATTTAAAGCTATACTGCGTTGCTATGTAAAATAATTATATTTACCGGTGGCTATTGGTGACTATAGTTACATTTTCCCTCTCCTCCACAACAACTCATTGAGCTGTCCTGGATGACGGGGAAATATGGTGAGTGATGGCTGGCTATTAAGGGGTGGAGGAGGCCAGTTTTTTTTTTTTTTTTGTAAAATCATAGCATTTAAAGCTACATTGCTTTGCTATGTAAAATAATTATATTTACCGGTGGCTACCGGTGACTATAGTTACACTTTCCCCCTCCTCCATAACAACTCATTGAGCTGTTCTGGGTGACAGGGAAATATGGTGAGGGATGGCTGGCTATTAAGGGGTGGAGGAGGCCAGTTTTTTTTTTTTTTTTAAATCATAGCATTTAAAGCTATATTGCTTTGCTATGTAAAATAATTATATTTACCGGTGGCTACCGGTGACTACAGTTACACTTTTCCCCCTCCTCCATAACAACTCATTGAGCTGTCCTGGATGATGGGAAATATGGTGAGTGATGGCTGGCTATTAAGGGGTGGAGGAGGCCAATTTTTTTTTTTTTTTTAAATCATAGCATTTAAAACTATATTGCTTTGCTATGTAAAATAATTATATTTACCGGTGGCTATCGGTGACTATAGTTACACTTTTCCCCCTCCTCCATAACAACTCATTGAGCTGTCCTGGATGATGGGGAATATGGTGAGTGATGGCTGGCTATTAAGGGGTGGAGGAGGCCAGTTTTTTTTTTTTTTTTTTTTTTAAATCATAGCATTTAAAGCTATATTGCTTTGCTATGTAAAATAATTATGTTTACCGGTGGCTACTGGTGACTATAGTTACACTTTCCCTCTCCTCCATAACAACTCATTGAGCTGTCCTGGATGACGGGGAAATATGGTGAGTGATGGCTGGCTATTAAGGGGTGGAGGAGGCCAGTTTTTTTTTTTTTTTTTGTAAAATCATAGCATTTAAAGCTATATTGCTTTGCTATGTAAAATAATTATATTTACCGGTGGCTACCGGTGACTATAGTTACACTTTCCCCCTCCTCCATAACAACTCATTGAGCTGTTCTGGGTGACAGGGAAATATGGTGAGGGATGGCTGGCTATTAAGGGGTGGAGGAGGCCAGTTGTTTTTTTTTAAATCATAGCATTTAAAGCTATATTGCTTTGCTATGTAAAATAATTATATTTACCGGTGGCTACCGGTGACTACAGTTACACTTTTCCCCCTCCTCCATAACAACTCATTGAGCTGTCCTGGATGATGGGGAATATGGTGAGTGATGGCTGGCTATTAAGGGATGGAGGAGGCCAGTTTTTTTTTTTTTTAAATCATAGCATTTAAAGCTATATTTCTTTGCTATGTGAAATAATTATATTTACCGGTGGCTACCGGTGACTATAGTTACACTTTTCCCCCTCCTCCATAACAACTCATTGAGCTTTCCTGGAAGACGGGGAAATATGGTGTTGTGAATTAGACTTTTTGGCTCCCTCTTGTGGTCACTAGTGATATGACACTTTGTTATTCCTTCCCTTGCTTGGCACCCACCTGGCCTCGTTAGTCCAGGGGTGTCGCTATTTGAACTTCATGGATTTTCAGTCTGGTGCCTGGCATCGTTGTAATCAGATCCTTCTGTTTGCTCCTTCCTGCTGGTCCTGGTTCTTTGCAAAATTAAGCTAAGTCCTGCTTTCTTGTTTTTGGTTATTTACTGTGTTCCTATTTTTGTCCAGCTTGTACTAAATGTGATTTCTGATACTGCTGGAAGCTCTAGGGGGCGGATGTTCTCCCCCCGTGCCGTTAGACGGTTCGGGGGTTCTTGAATATTCCGCGTGGAGTTTTTGAGAGGGTTTTTTGCTGACCATATAAGTCATCTTCCTATATTCTGCTATTAGTTAGTGGGCCTCTCTTTGCTAAAACCTAGTTCATTTCTTGCGTTTGTCTTTTCTTCTTACCTCACCGTTATTATTTGTTGGGGGCTTGTATCCTACTTTTTGGGGTATTTCCTCTGGAGGCAAGAAAGGTCTTTCTTTTCCCTGCTAGGGTTAGTTAGTTCTCCGGCTGGCGCGAGACGTCTAGAATCAACGTAGGTACGTTCCCCGGCTGCTGTTATTTGTGTGCTAGGTTCAGGTATATGGTCAGCCCAGTTACCACTGCCCTATGAGCTGGGTTTTATGTTTGCAGACTTCGCTATTTGTCTTTGAGACCCCTGCCATTGGGGTCATAACAGTATGCCAGGCCATAAGTGAATATTTAATGCATTGCAGAAGTGGGATTATAAGAAAGGAAATTCTGAGTTTTTTTTTTTTTTTCTTTCTTTCCTCCCCTTTATCTCAGAGTGGCTGGAGCCTATTTCAGAAATAATTGCAAATTGTTTCTATCTCTGAGACCTCGTTCGTCTGGAGACTCAGTTCAGCAAGTAAAAATTGTTATCTCTTTTTTACGGGGCGACCCTCAGGATTGGGCCTTCTTGTTAGCGTCAGACGATCCGGCATTGGCAGATGTTGATGCGTTTTTTCTGGCGCTTGGGTTGCTATACGAGGAGCCCAATCTTGAAATTCAGGCAGAAAAAGCGTTGCTGGCTATCTCTCAGGGCCAGGATGAAGCTGAAGTTTATTGCCAAAAATTTCGGAAATGGTCCGTGCTTACTCAGTGGAATGAGTGTGCTCTGGCCGCAAATTTCAGAAATGGCCTTTCTGAAGCCATTAAGAATGTGATGGTGGGTTTCCCCGTTCCTACAAGTCTGAATGATTCCATGGCATTGGCTATTCAAATTGACCGGCGTTTACGGGAGCGCAAAGTCGCTAATCCTCTGGTGGTGTTGTCTGAACAGACACCTGAGTTAATGCAATGTGATAGAGTTCATACTAGAATTTAACTGAAAAATCATAGACGTCAGAATGGGTTGTGTTTCTACTGTGGTGATTCTACTCATGTTATATCAGCATGCTCTAAACGCTTAACAAAGGTGGTTAGTCCGGTCGCCATTGGTAATTTGCAACCTAAATTTATTTTGTCTGTGACTTTAATTTGCTCATTGTCTTCCTATCCTGTTATGGCGTTTGTGGATTCAGGTGCTGCCCTGAGTCTTATGGATCTGTCGTTTGCCAAGCGCTGTGGTTTTGTTCTGGAACCTTTGGTTAATCCTATTCCTCTGAGAGGTATTGATGCTACGCCATTGGCGGAAAATAAGCCGCAGTTTTGGACACAGGTGACCATGTGCATGTCTCCTGAACATCGAGAGGTGATTAGTTTTCTTGTTTTGCATAAAATGCATGATTTGGTCGTTTTGGGTCTGCCATGGTTACAAACTCACAATCCAGTTTTGGATTGGAAGGCTATGTCTGTGTCAAGTTGGGGCTGTCAGGGAATTCATTGCGATTCTCCGCCGGTGTCTATTGCTTCCTCTACTCCTTCGGATGTTCCTGAGTATTTGTCTGATTATCAGGATGTATTCAGCGAGTCCAGGTCCAGTGCTCTTCCTCCTCATAGGGACTGTGACTGCGCTATAGATTTGATTCCGGGTAGTAAGTTTCCTAAGGGAAGATTATTTAATCTGTCTGTACCTGAGCATACCGCAATGCGTTCGTATATCAAGGAGTCTCTGGAGAAGGGACATATTCGTCCATCCTCTTCCCCTCTTGGTGCGGGATTTTTCTTTGTGGCCAAGAAGGACGGATCTTTGAGACCTTGTATAGACTATCGACTTCTGAATAAAATCACTGTTAAATTTCAGTATCCTTTGCCTCTGTTGTCGGACTTGTTTGCCCGGATTAAGGGTGCCAAGTGGTTCACCAAGATAGATCTTCGTGGTGCGTACAACCTTGTGCGCATTAAGCAGGGAGATGAATGGAAAACTGCATTTAATACGCCCGAAGGTCATTTTGAGTACTTGGTGATGCCTTTTGGGCTCTCTAATGCTCCTTCAGTGTTTCAGTCCTTTATGCATGACATCTTCCGGAAGTATCTGGATAAATTTTTGATTGTTTATCTGGATGATATTCTGTTTTTTTCTGATGATTGGGACTCCCATGTAAGGCAGGTCAGGATGGTGTTTCAGGTTTTGCGTGAGAACGCTTTGTTTGTTAAGGGCTCAAAGTGTCTCTTTGGTGTGCAGAAGGTTCCCTTTTTGGGTTTTATCTTCTCCCCTTCTGCTGTGGAGATGGACCCGGTCAAGGTCCGAGCTATTCATGATTGGACTCAGCCCACGTCGGTTAAGATTCTTCAGAAGTTCTTGGGTTTTGCTAATTTCTACCGTCGTTTTATCGCTAATTTTTCTAGCGTTGTTAAACCTTTGATGGATATGACCAAGAAAGGTTCTGATGTTGCTAACTGGGCTCCTGCAGCCGTGGAGGCTTTTCAGGAGCTGAAGCGCCGGTTTACTTCGGCGCCTGTTTTGTGTCAGCTTGATGTCTCGCTTCCCTTTCAGGTTGAAGTGGATGCTTCTGAGATCGGTGCAGGGGCCGTTTTGTCGCAGAGAAGCCCTGGTTGCTCAGTAATGAGACCATGTGCTTTTTTTTTCCAGGAAATTTTCGCCTGCTGAGCGGAATTATGATGTGGGCAATCGGGAGTTGTTGGCCATGAAGTGGGCATTTGAGGAGTGGCGTCATTGGCTCGAGGGTGCTAAGCATCGTGTGGTGGTTTTGACTGATCACAAAAATCTGATGTATCTCGAGTCTGCTAAACGCCTGAATCCTAGACAAGCCCGTTGGTCATTGTTTTTCTCCCGTTTTGACTTCGTGGTCTCGTACCTACCTGGTTCAAAGAATGTTAAGGCTGATGCTCTTTCTAGGAGCTTTGTGTCTGACTCTCCTGGAGCCTCAGAGCCAGTTGGTATTCTTAAAGAGGGAGTAATCTTGTCGGCCATTTCTCCGGATTTGCGACGTGTGTTGCAGAGATTTCAGGCTGGTAGACCTGACTCTTGTCCACCTGACAGACTGTTTGTCCCTGTTAAATGGACCAGTAGAGTCATTTCCGAGGTTCACTCCTCAGTGTTGTCAGGGCATCCGGGAATTTTTGGCACCAGAGAATTGGTGGCTAGGTCCTTTTGGTGGCCTTCTTTGTCACGGGATGTGCGGTCATTTGTGCAGTCCTGTGGGACTTGTGCTCGGGCTAAGCCTTGCTGTTCTCGTGCCAGCGGTTTGCTTTTGCCCTTGCCTGTCCCGAAGAGGCCTTGGACACACATTTCCATGGATTTCATTTCGGATCTTCCAGTGTCTCGGGGCATGTCTGTCATCTGGGTGGTATGTGATCGCTTTTCCAAGATGGTCCATTTGGTGCCCTTGCCTAAGCTGCCTTCCTCTTCCGATCTGGTTCCGTTATTCTTTCAGAATGTGGTTCGTTTGCACGGCATTCCTGAGAATATCGTGTCTGACAGAGGATCCCAGTTTGTTTCCAGGTTCTGGCGATCCTTTTGTGCTAAGATGGGCATTGATTTGTCGTTTTCATCTGCCTTTCATCCTCAGACTAATGGCCAAACTGAGCGAACAAATCAGACTCTGGAGGCTTATTTGAGATGTTTTGTTTCTGCAGATCAGGATGATTGGGTGACCTTCTTGCCGTTGGCTGAGTTTGCCCTTAATAATCGGGCTAGTTCCGCTACCTTGGTTTCGCCATTTTTCTGCAACTCTGGTTTCCATCCTCGTTTTTCCGTCTGACTGTCCTGGGGTGGATTCCGTGGTGGATAGGTTGCAGCGGATTTGGGATCATGTAGTGGACAACTTGAAGTTGTCACAGGAGAAGGCTCAGCGTTTTGCCAACCGCCGCCGCGGTGTGGGTCCCCGACTTCGTGTTGGGGATTTGGTGTGGCTGTCTTCTCGCTTTGTTCCTATGAAGGTTTCCTCTCCTAAATTTAAGCCTCGCTTCATCAGTCCTTATAAGATTTTGGAAATTCTTAATCCAGTGTCCTTTCGCTTGGAACTTCCTGTGTCGTTTGCCATTCACAACGTGTTCCATAGGTCTTTGTTGCGGCGGTACGTTGTGCCTGTGGTTCCTTCTGTTGAGCCTCCTGCTCCGGTGTTGGTTTGGGGCGAGTTGGAGTACGTGGTGGAAAAGATCTTGGATTCTCGTCTCTCCAGGCGGAGGCTTCAATATCTGGTCAAGTGGAAGGGCTATGGTCAGGAAGATAATTCCTGGGTGGTCGCCTCTGATGTGCATGCGGCCGATTTGGTTCGTGCCTTTCACGTTGCTCATCCTGATCGCCCTGGTGGTCTTGGTGAGGGTTCGGTGACCCCTCCTTAAGGGGGGGTACTGTTGTGAATTAGACTTTTTGGCTCCCTCTTGTGGTCACTAGTGATATGACACTTTGTTATTCCTTCCCTTGCTTGGCACCCACCTGGCCTCGTTAGTCCAGGGGTGTCGCTATTTGAACTTCATGGATTTTCAGTCTGGTGCCTGGCATCGTTGTAATCAGATCCTTCTGTTTGCTCCTTCCTGCTGGTCCTGGTTCTTTGCAAAATTAAGCTAAGTCCTGCTTTCTTGTTTTTGGTTATTTACTGTGTTCCTATTTTTGTCCAGCTTGTACTAAATGTGATTTCTGATACTGCTGGAAGCTTTAGGGGGCGGATGTTCTCCCCCCGTGCCGTTAGACGGTTCGGGGGTTCTTGAATATTCCGCGTGGAGTTTTTGAGAGGGTTTTTTGCTGACCATATAAGTCATCTTCCTATATTCTGCTATTAGTTAGTGGGCCTCTCTTTGCTAAAACCTAGTTCATTTCTTGCGTTTGTCTTTTCTTCTTACCTCACCGTTATTATTTGTTGGGGGCTTTTATCCTACTTTTTGGGGTATTTCCTCTGGAGGCAAGAAAGGTCTTTCTTTTCCCTGCTAGGGTTAGTTAGTTCTCCGGCTGGCGCGAGACGTCTAGAATCAACGTAGGTACGTTCCCCGGCTGCTGTTATTTGTGTGCTAGGTTCAGGTATATGGTCAGCCCAGTTACCACTGCCCTATGAGCTGGGTTTTATGTTTGCAGACTTCGCTATTTGTCTTTGAGACCCCCTGCCATTGGGGTCATAACATATGGTGAGTGATGGCTGGCTATTAAGGGGTGGAGGAGGCCAGTTTTTTTTTTTTTTTTTTTTTTTTTTTTAAATCATAGCATTTAAAGCTATATTGCTTTGCTATGTAAAATAATTATATTTACTGGTGGCTACCGGTGACTATAGTTACACTTTTCCCCCTCCTCCATAACAACTCATTGAGCTGTCCTGGATGATGGGGAATATGGTGAGTGATGGCTGGCTATTAAGGGGTGGAGGAGGCCAGTTTTTTTTTTTTAAATCATAGCATTTAAAGCTATATTGCTTTGCTATGTAAAATAATTATATTTACCGAAGGCTACCGGTGACTATAGTTACACTTTTCCCCCTCCTCCATAACAACTCATTGAGCTGTTCTGGGTGACAGGGAAATATTGGTGAGTGATGGCTGGCTATTAAGGGGTGGAGGAGGCCAGTTTTTTTTTTTTTTTTAAATCATAGCATTTAAAGCTACATTGCTTTGCTATGCAAATTAATTATATTTACTGGTGGCTACCGGTGACTATAGTTACACTTTTCCCCCTCTTCCATAACAACTCATTGAGCTGTTCTGGGTGACAGGGAAATATGGTGAGTGATGGCTGGCTATTAAGGGGTGGAGGAGGCCAGTTTTTTTTTTTTTTTTTAAATCATAGCATTTAAAGCTATATTGCTTTGCTATGTAAAATAATTATATTTACTGGTGGCTACCGGTGACTATAGTTACACTTTTCCCCCTCCTCCATAACAACTCATTGAGCTGTCCTGGATGACAGGGAAATATGGTGAGTGATGGCTGGCTATTAAGGGGTGGAGGAGGCCAGTTTTTTTTTTTGTTTTTTTTTAAATCATAGCATTTAAAGCTATATTGCTTTGCTATGTAAAATAATTATATTTACCGGTGGCTACCGGTGACTACAGTTACACTTTTCCCCCTCCTCCATAACAACTCATTGAGCTGTCCTGGATGATGGGAAATATGGTGAGTGATGGCTGGCTATTAAGGGGTGGAGGAGGCCAGTTTTTTTTTTTTTTTTTTTAAATCATAGCATTTAAAGCTATATTGCTTTGCTATGTATAATAATTATATTTACCGGTGGCTACCGCTGACTATAGTTACACTTTTCCCCCTCCTCCATAACAACTCATTGAGCTCTTCTGGGTGACAGGGAAATATGGGGAGTGATGGCTGGCTATTAAAGGGTGGAGGAGGCCATTTTTTTTTAAATCATACTATTTAAAGCTATATTGCTTTGCTATATAAAATAAATATATTTACCGGTGGCTACCGGTGACTATAGTTACACTTTTCTCCCTCATCCATAACAACTCATTGAGCTGTTCTGGGTAACGGGGAAATATGGTGAGTGATGGCTGGCTATTAAGGGGTGGAGGAGGCCAGTTGTTTTTTTTTTTTTAAAACATAGCATTTAAAGCTATATTGCTTTGCTATGTGAAATATTTATATTTACCGGTGGCTACCGGTGACTATAGTTACACTTTTCCCCCTCCATAACAACTCATTGAGCTGTTCTGGGTGTCAGGGAAATGTGGTGAGTGATGGCTGGCTATTAAGGGGTGGAGGAGGCCAGTTTTTTTTTTAAAATCATAGCACTTAAAGCTATATTGCTTTGCTATGTAAAATAATTATATTTACCGGTGGCTACCGGTGACTATAGTTACACTTTCCCCCCTCCTTCATAATAACTCATTGAGCTGTCTTGAGTGACGGGGAAATATGGTGAGTGTTGGGTAGCTTTTCCAGAATGTAGGAAACCAGTTTTTTTTTTTAAATCATAGCATTTTAATCTATCTTTCTTTCTGTAAAATAATTATATTTTCTGGTGGCTACCGGTGACCAATGTCGGACTGGGGTGTCAGGGGCCTACAGGGGTAATGGACTCTAGGAGCCCACCCTACACCTATGTGCAAATATTTGTTAGCCGTTATCCCCGATATCGTGGAGCGTCAGTGTAAATCACAGTAGGCTCCTGCACACTGACTGTGCGCCACCATAGCTGGGATGTACAATTAAATTAGTTTGCATTAAAGAGGTTTTTTTATGAATATAAGTAAATAACGATCCGCAGGTTAGGTAAATGATAACTTGCTGATCGGTGGTATCCAATCATTGGAATTAACTGGAAGAATTGGGAACCTGTATCCCTAACAGGGCACTTTTATTCCCATTTTATCCCCATTTTAAAATCAAGCGGCAGATGGGATGTCTGACCGTAGTTCCATTTATCCTCTTTGGATGCTTTCATAAAAAGCGAAGTGCAGCCTTTTAGAGAAGGAATGGATCAGTGGTTGAGTCTTACATCACGCTCTATACTAATGGGGATAAAAGTTGCATATTCTGCAGATCAGTGTAGGTCCCAGCAGTCGGACCCCCACCAATCAATAACTTATTATCACTTATCGTTTGGCCACGTTCACCTGTTCCATATTTGGTCAGTATTATAATTCAGTATTCGTAAGCCAAAACAATGGAACAATGAGAGGAAAAGTATCATAGAAACACGTCACTACTTCTGAATTTTTTGTCTTCTACTGGATTTGGCTTACAAATACTTACACAAAATACTGACCAAATACTGAATGTGTGAACATGGCCTTAAGATATGTGATGATTTGTTTTCACCGTTGAACCCCTGTACTTGCATATTTGCTGCTGTGTGATAGCCACAGGAAAGCGGGAGGGTTAAACATCTAAGTATTTAATCTGCATTGGAAATCAAGAATCTCCTCCTTATTGATATCAGAGAGAACGAGTGACCTCCATACACAACACAATCCACTATACCAAGACCAATAATACCACTTACAAGGAAGAAATACCGCCACACCCTGACCAGACTGCATATTATCACCATAAAGCCACCAAATAAACTCATATACAAGGGCTAAATACAGTCACACCATGGCCAGACCACATATTACCACCAAATAGTAACCGAATATTAAAATACTGATCATTAATAAAAATTACAATGCTAGTAACACAAATATTACCATAGGTAACATTATACATTGGAGATCTGTATATAGTGTCAGTGTACAGGTAAATTGAAAAAACTGACCACATTAGACAGGAAATCATCTCCCAATCTCTTCATACCATGCACTGTCCTCCCTCCCCCACTGCATCTAGTTCACTCTCTGATTTTGAACCAGTTACAGATGAAGAAGTAAGCAGGCTCCTTGCATCTTCTCGCCCGACCACTTGCACCAGTGACCCCATTCCGTCACATCTCTTCCAGTCCATTTCCCCGGCTGTCACCTCTCACCTAACAAAAATATTCAACCTTTCCCTCACTTCCGGTATTTTTCCCTCCTCCTCATTTAAGCATACCATCATACATCCATTACTTAAAAAACCCTCCCTCGACCAAAATTGTGCCGCAAATTATAGACCTGTCTCTAATCTTCCCTTCATCTCCAAACTCCTCGAACGCCTGGTCCACTCCCGTCTTACCCGCTATCTCTCAGATAACTCTCTTCTCGACCCTCTTCAATCTGGCTTCCGCTCTTTACACTCTACTGAAACTGCCCTCACTAAAGTCTCTAATGACCTACTAACAGCTAAATCTAATGGTCAATACTCCATGCTAATTCTCTTGGATCTCTCCGCAGCATTCAACACTGTGGATCATCAGCTCCTCCTCACTATGCTCCTCTCCATCGGCCTCAAGGACACCATTCTCTCTTGGTTCTCCTCCTATCTCTCTGACCGATCCTTCACTGTATGTTTTGCTGGTTCCTCCTCTCACCTTCCCCTTACTGTTGGGGTTCCTCAAGGATCAGTCCTAGGCCCCCTCCTCTTCTCTTTGTATACTGCCCCTATTGGACAAACAATCAGTAGATTTGGTTTCCATTGCCATCTCTATGCTGACGACACCCAATTATATACCTTTTCTCCTGTTATCACGCCGACCTTTTTAGAAAACACCAGTGATTGTCTTACCGCTGTCTCTAACATCATGTCCTCCCTCTATCTGAAACTGAACCTGTCAAAAACTGAACTCCTCGTGTTCTCTCCCTCCACTAACCTACCTTTGCCTGACATTGCCATCTCCGTGTGCGGTTCCACCATTACTCCAAAGCAACATGCCCACTGCCTTGGGGTCATCCTTGATTCCGAGCTTTCATTCACCCCCCACATCCGATCACTGGCTCGCTCTTCTTATCTGCATCTCAAAAACCTTTGTAGAATTCACCATTTTCTTACTTTCGACTCTGCAAAAACTCTTACTGTCTCACTTATTCATTCTCGTCTGGACTATTGTAACTCTCTACTAATCGGCCTCCCTCTTACCAAACTCTCCCCGCTCCAATCTGTCCTGAATGCTGCAGCCAGGATCATATTCCTCACCAACCGTTACACCTATGCCTCTACCCTGTGCCAGTCATTACACTGGCTACCCATCCATTCCAGAATCCAGTACTACTACCCTCATCCACAAAGCACTCCATGGCTCAGCACCACCCTACATCTCCTCTCTGGTCTCAGTCTACCACCCTACCCGTGCCCTCCGCTACATCAATGACCTCAGGTTAGCATCCTCAATAATCAGAACCTCCCACTCCCGTCTCCAAGACTTTACACGTGCTGCGCCGATTCTTTGGAATGCACTACCCAGGTTAATACGATTAATCCCCAATCCCCACAGTTTTAAGCATGCCTTAAAAACTCATTTGTTCAGATTGGCCTACCGCCTCAACGCATTAACCTAACTATCCCTGTGTGGCCTATTAAAAAAACAAACAAACAAAAAAAACATAATCAGGTTCCTCGCATCATGTTCTCATACACTTTATGCAATCAATAGCACTCTGTGTCTGTACTGCTACATACTTAGGCAGTTAACTGGTTCATGCAGCTTTACATGAACACCCGAGCCTTACACTATGGCTGGTCCAAATAACTAAAGCAATTGTTACCATCCACCTCTCGTGTCTCCCCTTTTCCTCATAGTTTGTAAGCTTGCGAGCAGGGCCCTCATTCCTCCTGGTATCTGTTTTGAACTGTGGTTTCTGTTATGCTGTAATGTCTATTGTCTGTAAAAGTCCCCTCTATAATTTGTAAAGCGCTGCAGAATATGTTGGCGCTATATAAATAAAAATTATTTTTGTTATTATTATAATACAGTGATCACCAGTGACATTACAGTGTATACAGTTTTCCTCAGTATATACTGGTGCATTTCACGAAATTAGAATATCATAAAGTTAATATATTTCAGATGTTCATTACAAAAAGTGAAACATAGCATGATGTATTTCAAGTGTTTATTTTTGTTAATGTTGATGATTATGGCTTACAGCCAATGAAAATCCAAAAGTCATTATCTCAGTTTATTTAGAATACTTATATAACACCAGCTTGAAAAAATGATTTTAACATCCGAAATGTTCGCCTTCTGAAATGTATGTTCGGTAAATGCACTCAATACTTGGACGGGGCTCCTGTTGCATCAATTACTGCATCAATGCAGCGTGGCATGGATGCCATCAGTCTGTGGCACTGCTGAGGTGTTATGGAAGCGTAGGTTGCTTTGTTAGCAGCCTTCTCTATGGGGTTAAGATCAGACGAGTATGCAGGACAATCAAGCACAGGGATACTGTTGTTTTTAAACCAGGTATTGGTACTTTTGGCAGTGTGGACAGGTGCCAAGTCCTGCTGGAGAATGAAATTTCTATTCCAAAAAGCTTGTCGGCATGAAGCATGAAGTGCTCTAAAATTTCCTTGTAGACTGCTGCGCTGACTTTGGTCTTGATAAAACACAGTGTACCTACACGTGCAGATGACATGGCTCCCCAAACCATCACTGATTGTGGAAACTTCACACTAGACCCCAACCAGCTTGGATTGTGGCCTCTCCACTCTTCCTCCAGACTCTGGGACCTTGATTTCCAAGGTCTAGTTTGAAGTATCCACAATCAATGATGGTTTTGGGAAACTGGTCATCTGCTGGTGTAGGTCCACTGTGTTTTATGAGGACCAAAATCAGCGCAGTTGTCTACAGAGCTCAGAAAGGAATGGCCATTTTTTATTTGGGAGTGCAGAATTTGCTGGATTTCTTCTGGGTGACGAGGAGCCATTTTGCTTTTCAAAAGCCTTTGTACTACCAGTAATGTGGTAGCCTCCAATATTTCCATGGAGAGATGAAGGACCTGAGTGGGGACTTTTTTTGTGGATTGATTTGAAGCTTTTGTTGGGAACATTTTACATAACTTTTGGATCACATTTATTCGGAGCTCTAAGCGTACATTTGTGATTCGATCTAAATCTCTGAGTGACATAACTCAGATGAAACCCCCGAGGGATCCATTCACTATAAAGAGGCAGCAGAATTACTCTGGACTTCATCTGGTCTCTAATCAGCGGTGTACTTCTTTTCAGAGGTGTACAAAACTTTGGCTGGTGGCACTTTTAGGCACACCTAAAAAGACGGACACCACTGGATCATAGGCCAGACAGTGTCCACAGTGCCTCCATCTGCCTCATTGTAGGGAATCTTCCATCATGGATTCCGTCTGACTGACATATTTCAGAGCTTTACACGGAAACCCCGATGTAAGCGCTCAGCGCAGTGCACAGGATAAATGTGAGCTGAGCCCTACTGTGATCTGTGGGAGGCAGAATGAACAAAACAACATTAGTCGAAGAAATGGCTTGATTTATTTTTTACACCGGTCCTCATGTAGGATAAGTGACAAGATGACTTTATTCTTCTGGTCGGTGCGATTACAGTGATAGCAGATTTATGTTTGGTTTTTATGTTTGGCTGCTGTCACAGACTGAAAGACGCTGTTTTTGCAAAACCAAGTTTTTACATCACCATATTTAGAGAGAGATAATTTTTCCACATTTCTGCTTACAGATTCATTTGATGGCTTGTTTTTTTGCGGGACAAGCTGATGTTTTCATTAGAACCATATTTGGCACATTACATATTTTATTAGATTTCTATTCCAATTTTTGTGAGGCAGAATGAACAAAAACCAACAATTCAGGAATTAGTTTTTTTTTTTTAATGCCATTCTGCGTGTGGTAAATTCATAGAGCAGGTTTAATCTTCAGGTCAGTGCGATTACAGTGATGCTTCATTTATATAGTTTCTTTGCTTGTTGGTTCTTTTATGCAATAAAAACTATTTTATAAAAAAAGTTATTATTTTTGCATTATTCTGAGAGCTATAACTTTTTTTATTTTTCTGCTGATAGAGCTGTATGTCGGCTTCTTTTTTGCAGGACAAGATGATGTTTTCAGTGACAGCATTTTTATTTATATTCATCTTTTTGATCTCATTCTATTTAACTTTTTGTTTGGCAGTATAATGAAAAAGCATCATTTTTTTGCCTTTTTTTACAGTGTTCACTGAAGGGATTAACTGGTAGGACAATTTTACAGGTCAGGTCGTTCCAGACGCGGTGATACCAAATATGTTTTTGTTTATTTTTTCATAACAATATTTATTTATAGATGCACTAGATGGTGGCCCGATTCTAACGCATCGGGTATTCTAGAATATGTATGTATGTATATAGCAGCCATATAGTATATAGCACAGGCCACGTAGTATATAGGAGCCATGTAGTATATAGCAGACAAATACTACGTGGCCTGCGCTATATACTATGTTTCTGCTATATACATACATACATAAATATTGTAGAATACCCACTGCGTTAATACAGGCCACACAGTATATAACAGTGGCCACGCAGTATATAACACAGCCCAAACAGTATATAACACAGCCCACGCAGTATATAGCAGCCATGCAGTATATAACACAGGCAACGTAGTATATAACACTGGCCACATAATATATAGCACAGCCCAAGCAGTACATAGCAGCCACGCCGTATATAGCAGAGCCCCTGCAGTATATAACACTGGCCACGTAATATATAACACAGCCCACACAGTATATAGCAGCCACGCAGTATATAACATAGCCACGTTAGTATATAGCACAGAGATGTAGTATATAACAGAGCCCACACAGTGTGTAACACAGCCCATGTAGTATATAGCAATGTGGGCACTATATGTGTGGTTAAAAAAGACTTAAAATAAAAAATAAACATATACTCACCCTCCGAAGGTCCCTTGAAGTCCTGGCGCCTGTGTGCGGTGCACGCGGCAGCTTCCGGTTCCAGGGTTGGTATGAGCGCAGGACCTGTGATGACGTCGTGGTCACATGGCCATGACATCATGGAAGGTCCTTCTCGCATAGCATCCTTGGCACCGGAACCTGCCGCTTGCACTGGCGAGGACAGCGGGCGACGTCAGAGGGTGAGAATAAGCTTTTCTTTTATTATTCTTATTTGTAACATTAGGTCTTTTTTACTATTGATGCTGCATTGTGAAATTACCCAGAAGACTTAGCGGTCTCGCAAGACCGCTAAGTGATCTGGGTATGTCTAAGGTCCACTTCCGTCTGTCTGTCTGTCTGTCTGTCTGTCCCAGGAAATCCCGCATCGCTGACCAATCAGCAATGGGCACAGCCCGGCCGAGAATTAGTCCCTCCCTACTTCCATCCAGTCAGTGCCCGGCGCCTGCTCCATACTCCCCTTCAGTCAGCGCTCACACAGGGTTAATGGCAGCGTTAGGCCGCGGTGTAACTCACTTCGTTAATGCTGCTATTAACCCCGTGTGACCAACTTTTTACTATTGATGCTGGCTATGCAGCATCAATAGTAAAATAGTGTTAAAAATAATAAAAAAACAAAAAACCTGCTATTCTCACCTTCTGTCGTCCGCCGATGCACGAGTGGCTGCCGTCAGCTTCCATTCCCAGAGATGCATTGCGAAATTACCCAGAAGACTATACTGCGTGGCTGCTATATACTATGTGGGCTGTGTTATATACTGCGTGGGCTGTGTTATATACTGTGTGGGCTGTGTTATATATTACGTGGGCTGTGTTATATACTGCATGGGCTGTGCTATATACTATGTGGGCACTGTTATATACTGCATGAGCTGTGCTATATATTACGTGGGCTGCGTTATATACTGCGTGGCTGCTATATGCTACATGGACAGTGTTATATACTGCGTGGGCTGTGTTATATACTGTGTGGGCTGTGCGATATATTATGTGGGCTGTGTTGTATACTGCGTGGCTGCTATATACTACGTGGGCAGTGTTATAGAATTCTGTGTTACGTGGGCTGTGCTATATACTATGTGGCTGCTATATACTACGTGGTTGTGCTATATACTGCATGGCTGTGCTATATACTACGTGGCTGTGTTATATACTACGTGCCTGTGCTGTGTGTGTAGTATATAACATAGCTATGTAGTATATAACATAGCCACGTAGTGTATTGCACAGGCACGTAGTATATTGGTCAGCCACATAGTATATAGCAGAGCCACGTAGTATATAACATAGCCACGTAGTATATTGTAGAGTCACGTAGTATATTGCACAGGCACGTAGTATATTGCACAGCCACGTAGTATATAACACAGTCACGTAGTGTATTGCACAGCTATGTAGTGTATTGCACAGCTATGCGGTATATTGGTCAGCGACGTAGTATATAGCAGAGCCACGTAGTATATAACATAGCCACGTAGTATATTGTAGAGGCACGTAGTATATTGCATAGCTATGTAGTATATTGTACAGCCACGTAGTATATAACAGCCACGTAGTATATTGCACAGTCGACGTAGTATATAACAGAACCAACACAGCCACATAGTATATTGCACATCTACGTAGTATATAACACAGAGCACATAGTATATTGTACAACCACGTAGTATATTGCACAGTCACATTGTATATTTACCAGCTACATAGTATATAGCACAGAGATGTAGTCCTCGCAGTATGTAACACAGACCACGTAGTATATAGCAATTTAGGCACTATATGCGTGGTTAAAAAAAGACTTAAAATAAAAAATAAACATATACTCACCTTCCGAAGGCCCCTTAAAGTCCTGGTGCCGGTGTGCGGTGCACGCGGCAGCTTCCGATCCCAGGGTTGGTATGAGTGCAGAACCTGTGATGACATCACGGTCACATGACCGCGGCGTCATGGCAGGTCCTTCTCGCATAGCATCCTTGGCAACGGAACCTGCCGCTTGCACTATTGAGGACAGCGTGCGACGTTGGAGGGTGAGAATAACCTTTTTTTATTATTACTATTTGTAACATTAGATCTTTTTACTATTGATGCTGCATACGCAGCAGTTGGTCACGCAGGGTTAATACCTGCGTTAACAGAGTGCGTTACACCGCGGTCCGTTAACGCTGGCATTAACCCTGTGTGAGCGCTCAGCGCTGGCTGCAGGCCAGTAAAGCAGTGGCCATTTCGCTGCCAGACTATGGCCATCGCTGATTGGTCGTGGCAATGGTCGTGGGCATTTTGCCATGACCAATCAGCGACTTGGATTTCCATGACAGACAGAGGCTGGGACCAATGAATATCCATGACAGACAAACAGAAGGACAGACTGAAGTGACCCTTAGACAATTATATAGTAGATTATAATTTTTATTGTTTTATTATTATTTTGTGATTTTTTTATATTTATTGTTATATTTTTTTTAATCTTTTTTGCTATTTTTTTACTAAGCACTTCTATGGGACTTTCACTTTCTTCAGTCTGATCGCAGGTCTTATGCCATTGCAATGCATTAGAACTGTTAGTGCTCCACTGAAACAAGTTAGTTAAATCATGCACTGCACATGATCTAACTAACTTGATAGTGCCTGGTGACCATGACGACATCGAGTCACCATGGCAATGATCGACCCCTCGCGATGACATCACGGGATTGCCGATCGGAGTGCAGAGGAAACTCCTTCCTTCTGCATGCCTGCTAAATGCTGCGATCACATCATTTAATGGGTTAAAGTGCCAGGAGCTTTGCTGGCACTGCTCCTGGCAGTGAGATCATGGTGTAAGCTGTTAGAATCAGCTGACACCCGGCAGTGATCATGTGCGCAGAGCCTCTATGAGTACAAAATTACCATGAAGCGTACATGCGTCCAAGGTCAGTAAGTGCCTACCGACCTGGACGTACAGATACGTCAAAGGTCGTGAAATGGCTAAAGCTATATTGTCTTGCTATATAACATAATCTATTTACCGGTGACTACCGATGACTATAATTGCACATTTCCCCTTCTTCTATAGCTACTCATTGAAAAACTATAGGCGACGGGGAAATAAGGTGTGTAATGTCTGGTTGTTGATGGGTGGAAGAGGCTGGATTTAAAAAAAATATCTAATAGAATTTAAAACAATATTGTTTTGATAAATAAAATAAACTTATTTACGGTGACTGTAACTACACTTTTTTTTTTTTGCCTTTTTCATAACAACACACTGATCTTTCCTCAGCGATGGGAAAATAAGGTGTTTACTGTCGATTTGTGAAAGTGAATGTGTTTAAAAAAAAGTTAAATGAGAGTTAAAACTATTTTTTCTCCATACAGTTATGTATGAAACTTTTCCACCTCTTCCATAACAACTCATTTTGATTGGGAAATGGAAAAATAAGCTGTATGATGGCTGGCTATTAAAAGATGAAGGCGGTCTGCATTTTTAAGTTATGTTTTTTTATCAAGCATTAAAAGTTATATTGCTTGGCAATATAAAATAATTATATTTACCATTACTAACTCTCCTATAGCAAGCTGTGAAATAAAGTGTGACGACTGGCAATTAATGGGAATCTGTCACCAGGTTTTTGCTATGTAATCTGATAGCACCAAAATGTAGTAGCAGACTTCCTGATTACAGTAAAACCACAAAAAATTGGTGCAACAGAGTCCAAAAATCATGCCAAAATCTTTATTAAATACAAAGTATACAAAACAAGAATAAAAAACTAATGGTGGGTTAAAATCTGTTTGCAAAATACATAGAACACGCAAAGTGCAGGAACTCCATCACATCAGCAACCAGGTACAATATACAGGTCCTTCTCAAAAAATTAGCATATAGTGTTAAATTTCATTATTTACCATAATGTAATGATTACAATTAAACTTTCATATATTATAGATTCATTATCCACCAACTGAAATTTGTCAGGTCTTTTATTGTTTTAATACTGATGATTTTGGCCTACAACTCCTGATAACCCAAAAAACCTGTCTCAATAAATTAGCATATCAAGAAAAGGTTCTCTAAACGACCTATTACCCTAATCTTCTGAATCAACTAATTAACTCTAAACACATGCAAAAATACCTGAGGCTTTTAAAAACTCCCTGCCTGGTTCATTACTCAAAACCCCCATCATGGGTAAGACTAGCGACCTGACAGATGTCAAGAAGGCCATCATTGACACCCTCAAGCAAGAGGATAAGACCCAGAAAGAAATTTCTCAACAAATAGGCTGTTCCCAGAGTGCTGTATCAAGGCACCTCAATGGTAAGTCTGTTGGAAGGAAACAATGTGGCAGAAAACGCTGTACAACGAGAAGAGGTGACCGGACCCTGAGGAAGATTGTGGAGAAGGACCGATTCCAGACCTTGGGGAACCTGAGGAAGCAGTGGACTGAGTCTGGTGTGGAAACATCCAGAGCCACCGTGCACAGGCGTGTGCAGAAAATGGGCTACAGGTGCCGCATTCCCCAGGTAAAGCCACTTTTGAACCATAAACAGCGGCAGAAGCGCCTGACCTGGGCTACAGAGAAGCAGCACTGGACTGTTGCTAAGTGGTCCCAAGTACTTTTTTCTGATGAAAGCAAATTTTGCATGTCATTCGGAAATCAAGGTGCCAGAGTCTGGAGGAAGACTGGGGAGAAGGAAATGCCAAAATGCCTGAAGTCCAGTGTCAAGTACCCAGTCAGTGATGGTGTGGGGTGCCATGTCAGCTGCTGGTGTTGGTCCACTGTGTTTCATCAAGGGCAGGGTCAATGCAGCTAGCTATCAGGAGATTTTGGAGCACTTCCTGCTTCCTGGCACCTGCTCACAGTGCCAAAACCACTGGTAAATGGTTTACTGACCATGGTATTACTGTGCTCAATTGGCCTGCCAACTCTCCTGACCTGAACCCCATAGAGAATCTGTGGGATATTGTGAAGAGAAAGTTGAGAGACGCAAGACCCAACACTCTGGATGAGCTTAAGGCCGCTATTGAAGCATCCTGGGCCTCCATAACATCTCAGCAGTGTCACAGGCTGATTGCCTCCATGCCACGCCGCATTGAAGCAGTCATTTCTGCCAAAGGATTCCCGACCAAGTATTGAGTGCATAACTGAACATTATTATTTGATGGTTTTTTTGTTTGTTATTAAAAAACACTTTTATTTGATTGGACGGTTGAAATATGCTAATTTATTGAGACAGGTTTTTTGGGTTATCAGGAGTTGTAGGCCAAAATCATCAGTATTAAAACAATAAAAGACCTGACAAATTTCAGTTGGTGGATAATGAATCTATAATATATGAAAGTTTAATTGTAATCATTACATTATGGTAAATAATGAAATTTAACACTATATGCTAATTTTTTGAGAAGGACCTGTATTTCAAATAGAAAGCAACTATAGCCCCTGCGAACCTCATAATGATATTGCTTAATGGCAACAAGGTAACAAGGTAATAATCAAAGTCCGCAGAGATATAAAGCCAAATGGCACATAGTCACAGATGTAATCCAGTGAAATACCTGATAAGCTGATGGCACAGGGAGACCGTACACTCCAGACCCACCCCCCTGTGTGTGTACACTGACACAGTGTACCTTGACCAGAAGCTCTGGCAAATGTGGGCATGTTTTCAGAAACCGTTGAACTACCAAGCCGAGCATGTGTGCCAAGCATGGTACGTGTGTGAGCTTGCCCAGCTTCACAGCCGCCACCAGGTTGGAGGTTCAGCAGCAAAAGCAACAGATCTGGTCTGATATTTCTTTAAGTAACTCTGCCGCGGTGTTGGATTTATCTCCTAGACAAATTAGCTTCAGCATAGCCTGTTGCAGCATCAGTAAGGCAGTGCTTCAGAGTTTCCAGCCTCCAACTGATATGGATGACATGCGCTGAGATCACACATCAAAGATGGGGGATGAGGAGGAGCAGGAGGGGATGCAGGGACTGATGTATGACATGGAGTAAACCCTGATAGAAATAGAATCCTCGACCTCAGGACCTACAGAAAGAATTCATACCCCTTTAAATTTTTCACTCTTTGTTTCAGCCATTTGGTAAATCCAAAAAAGTTCAAAAAAGTTAATTTGTTTCTCATTAATGTACACTCTGCACCCCATCTTGACTGAAAAAAATAGAAATGTAGTAATTTTTGCAAATTTATTAAAAAATAAAAACTGAAATATCACATGGTCATAGGTATTTAGACCCTTTGCTCAGTATTGCGTAGAAGCACCCTTTTGAGCTAGTACAGCCATAAGTCTTCTTGGGAATGATGCAACAAGCTTTTCAAATCTGGATTTAGGGATACTCTGCCATTCTTCCTTGTAGATCCTCTCCAGTTCAGTCAGATTGGATGGTGAACATTGGTGGGCAACCATTTCCAGGTCTCTACAGAGATGCTCAATTGAGTTTAGGTCAGGTCTCTGGCTGGGCCAGTCAAGAATGGTCACAAAGTTGTTCAGAAGCCATACCTTTGTTATTTTAGCTGTGAGCTTAGGGTCATTGTCTTGTTGGAAGATGAACCTTCGGCCAAGTCTGAGGTCAAGAGCACTTTGGAAGAGGTTTTCATCCAGGATATCTCTGTACTTGGACGCATTCATGTTTACTTCAATGACAACAGGTTGTCCTGTCCCTGCAGCTGAAAAACACCCCCAGAGCATGGTGCTGCCACCACCATATTTCACTGTTGGGATTGTATTGGGAAGGTGATGAGCAGTGCCTGGTTTTCTCCACACATACAGCTTAGAATTATCACCAAAAAGGTTTATCTTCGTCTCATCAAACCAGAGAATCTTATTTCTCAAAGTCTGGAAGTCCTTCATGTGTTTTTTAACAAACTCTATGCAGGATTTCATACGTCTTGCACTGAGGAGAGGGTTCCGTTGGGCCACTCTGTCATAAAGGCCTGACTGGTGGAGGGCTGCAGTGATAGTTGACTTTGTGGAGCTTTCTCCCTTCTCCCTACTGCATCTCTGGAGCTCAGCCACAGTGATCTTTGGGTTCTTCTTTACCTCTCTCACCAAGTTACATAGTTACATAGTTATTAAGGTTGAAGGAAGACTTTAAGTCCATCTAGTTCAACCCATAGCCTAACCTAACATGCCCTAACATGTTGATCCAAAGGAAGGCAAAAAAAAACCATGTGGCAAAGAGTAAGCTCCACCTTGGGGAAAAAAATTCCTTCCCGACTCCACATTGCGACGGATGGTCTCACGTTTCATCCATTTTTCGCTGAATCCGTCTCTCTCTCTCCTCCCCAGAATCCAATTAGCCAGATCAGCTAGTTGGATCCGGCTAAAAAATGGATCCGTCGCATCAGTTTTTCACAATTTGTGACAGATCCGTTATTTTTTGAAAATTCGCTGGTTTGAGCCTGATGGCAAAAACCTGATGTGTGAAAGTAGTCTAATGGAGATGACAACTAGGAGGGATTGTGTGGGACATCCACCTGGTATGGATAGAGGGCAGCAAGTAGCAGAGAGTTGGTTGCCTTGAGGCTGGCAGCATGGTCTGTTTGGTTTAGTCCTGTAATGTGTGGAACTGAACAGAAAAGTGTTAAGACCAATACGTCAACAGATTTTTGCTACCACATCTGAGAGCAGACGGATGTAGGCAAAGAGAAGCAAATTCAGCGATGTATGAGTTAGATTACTGGGTGCAACTGTTCTGACCCAACAGAACTTAGAATGAAGCAGAGCTGAGAAAGTTAATCCCACCCACACCAGGCTCAGCCTCTCCATGAACAAAGTCCATAGACAGTGAGGTGATTATTTGCCGGACTAGTCCAGCAACGTTAATCTCTTAGTGATAAGTCCTTTACAGTTAGTAACAACAGCACACACATTGACAAGTGGCACATCCCTAAATTTGTGTGTTTCAGCCTCTATCTCCTGCTGTTTTCAGATTACATACCAAAAACCTGCTGACGGATTCCCTTTAAGAAGGGTTGGTTGTAGAATAACTCTTAGTAATAGGATCTGGAAAAGTAGTCATAATGGTTGTATTCTAAAGACTGTTTTAAGTTCTGTTCTGAAAGCAATTGTGCCTCCTGGAATAAACTGCAACAACTAAGATTACGTATCCTATATGAGATTTGTAACCATCAAGTATGTTGTGCCACTGTTGTGTAAATTCATCCATTTGAACCATCTTTGGTCTGCAACAGTTTATTTAAAGGGGAGCACACATACACCCTCCTACAGGTTTTTAAAATGATTCTTACATATCCTTTATATAACGGTTTAATGTAACCACGTATAAATTATAGACGATATTGTGAAACTAGAGTACTGATAATGGCTTTTAACATAAATGCATACTACATAAAATGTAGCAGCATGACAGCTGGGCCACAGGAAATCAAATGGGTTCTATAAAGACCGACCATTTTACAGAGTTATTAATTAACCCATTTTCCACCATAGGGTATGATGCAGTATAATTGCACAGCTTCCTGATGTAATGATTTTTTTCTCTTCAAAACGATTTCTTGCGTGTCTACTTCTCTTTTACATGCTACCAATAACACAGTTATGAACTAGCGGAGTAATTAGACATATTAATCAAGCCCGCTGCTACATTTTCCTCATAAGAACTCGAGTTTATTTCTTTAAAATGATCTAATAGTTGCAATATATCTAGTTTTCATATTGCAAAATAAACTGCAAAATAACTGGATTTCATAGTATGGAGAATTATCTGCCTATTTATTTCTATGAAAAACCAGCATATAATCTCATCAGCACAAATACACAAGCAGACTGACTTTATTACAGATGTATATTTTATCCCACGCTTTTAAACAGAGAAAATGTGGTAGAAATTCTAGGAGTTTGACTTTCATATTTGTAAATGTGATTATTTGCTACTAATAAAGCAAGCACATTAAAAAAGGTAAATCTTTTTGAAGCCAATTAATTCATTTTGCATGTGTGCATTTAGACCTTATTGTTAAAGGTATTTTCTGGAATATATTGATATTCTATCTTTAGGAAAAGCCAATGGCCATTAATATCAGATCGGTGTGGAGTTTGACTCAGATCACATTGACTGATCAGCCATTTGAATGGATCATGGCTCTCATGATTGCGCGGCATCCTCAACATGAGGTTGAATAAATATGAAACAAAATGGCAGCTAGGTTGATGGACTACTGTAAATTTTGAAGTGGCTGCAGTGCTTGCACAAGCGCCCCAGCCCTTTTAACCCCTTCAAGACCTTGTCCTTTTTCGGTTTTGCATTTTCGTTTTTCACTCCCCTCCTTTCCAGAGCCATAACGTTTTTATTTTTCTGTCAATATGGTTGTACAAGTTGTACTTTTGACCGATACCATTGGTTTTAGCATGTCGTGTACTAGGAAACGGGAAAAAATTTCAAGTGCGATGAAATTGCAAAAAAAGTGCAATCCCACACTTGTTTTTTGTTTGGCTTTTTTAGTAGGTTCACTAAATGCTAAAACTAATCTGCCATTATGATCCTCCAGGTCAGTACGAGTTCATAGACACCAAACATGTCTAGGTTATGTTTTATCTAAGTAGTAAAAAAAAATTCCAAACTTTGCTAAAAAAAAAAAAAAATTGCGCAATTTTCCTATACCCGTAGCGTCTCCACTTTTCGTAATCTGGGGTCAGGTGAGGGCTTATTTTTTGCATGCCGAGCTGACGTTTTTAAAGATATCATTTTGGTGTTCTTTTGATCTCCCGTTATTACATTTTAATGCAATGTCATGGCGACAAAAAACCCATAATTCTGGCATTTCAAATTTTTTTCTCGTTACACCGTTTAGCGATCAGGTTAATGCTTTTTTTATTGATGGATTGGGCGATTCTGAACACGGCGATACCAAATATGTGTAGGTTTGATTTTTTTTTTTTTTTTTATTTTGATTGGGGCGAAAGGGGGATGATTTAACCCCTTCATGACCTTGGGATTTTCCGTTTTTCCGTGTTCGTTTTTCACTCCCCTCCTTCCCAGAGCCATAACTTTTTTATTTTTCTGTCAATTTGGCCATGTTAGGGCTTATTTTTTGCGGGACAGGTTGTACTTTTGAAATACATCATTGGTTTTACCATGTCGTGTACTAGAAAACAGGAAAAAAATTCCAAGTGCGATGAAATTGCAAAAAAAGTGCAGTCCCACACTTGTTTTTTGTTTGGCTTTTTTGCTAAATTCACTAAATGCTAAAACTGACCTGCCATTATGATTTTCCAGGTCAGTACGAGTTCATAGACACCTAACATGACTAGGTTATTTTTTATCTAAGTAGTGAAAAAAAATTCCAAACTTTGCTAAAAAAAAAAAAAAAATTTGCGCCATTTTCCAATACTCGTAGCGTCTCCATTTTTCATGATCTTGAGTCGGTTGAGGGCTTATTTTTTGTGTGCCGAGCTGGCGTTTTTAATGATACCATTTCGGTGCAGATACGTTCTTTTGATCGCCCGTTATTGCATTTTAATGCAATGTCGCGACGACCAAAAAAACATAATTCTGGCGTTTCGATTTATTTTCCCCCTACGCTGTTTAGCGATCAGGTTAATGCTTTTTTTTATTGATAGATCGGGCGATTCTGAACGCGGCGATATCAAATATGTGTAGGTTTGATTTTTTTTATTGATTTATTTTGATTGGGGCGAAAGGGGGGTGATTTAAACTTTTATATATTTTTTATTTTTTTCTAATTTTTTTTACTTTTTTTTTACTTTTGCCATGCTTCAATAGCCTCCATGGGAGGCTAGAAGCAGGCACAGCACGATCGCCTCTGCTACATAGCAGTGATTTGATGTTCGCTGCTATGTAGCAGAAATGCAGGTGTGCTGTGAGCGCCGACCACAGGGTGGCGCTCACAGCTGCCGGGGATCAGTAATGATAGAGGTCTCAAGGACCTCTATGGTTACAATATACAAGCATCGCCGGCCTCCGATCATGTGATGGGGTCAGCGATGCGCTCATTTCTGGCCGCCCAGTCGGAAGCGCCAGTTAAATGCCACTGTCTACGTTTGACAGCAGCATTTAACTAGTTAATAGGCGCGGGCAGAATCGCGATCTATTACGGGCACATGTCAGCTGTTCCAAACAGCTGACATGTCCCGGCTTTGATGCGGGCTCGCCGCCGGAGCCCGCATCAAAGCGGGGCTTCTGACCTCGGACGTACTATCCCGTCCGAGGTCAGAAAGGGGTTAAACTTTGATATTTTTTTTATTTTTTTCATATTTTTTAAAACATTTTTTTTTACTTTTGCCATGCTTCAATAGCCTCCATGGGAGGCTAGAAGCTGGCACAACTCGATCAGCTCTGCTACATAGGAGCGATCCTCAGATGGCAATGAATGTGATGGTCTATTCACTTCAGCCTCATTTATGACTTTAAGGCCGGAGACACACTGGTGCGAGAGACGGCCGAGTCTCGCTGGTTAAAAGCAAGCTGTGGCACCTGCATTCCGGAGCTGAGCGTGCAGCTCCATGTATTGCTATGGAGCCGCACGCTCCGCTCCGAAGTGCAGGTGCCACAGCTTGCTTTTAACCAGCGAGACTCGGCCGTCTCTCGCACCAGTGTGTCTCCGGCCTAATGGGGCTGTCCAGCTTTGAGACGAAAGTCTGCAATCACTCTATGTGACTGCAGACTTGTGAATTCTCACAGCACGCACATTGCATGCTGTCAGGATTCTCCGGTGTTGTCACTGGAAACACGCTTTCATGTGATTGAAGGTATGTAATAGGTATATGTATGTATAATTACTTACTGGATATATATATTATATATTACAGTAATGAATATGGACCCGACTCCACTCCCATAGGGGAGGAGCCGCATATTCATTACTGTAATGAGCGGTACCATGTGACCGCTCAACACAGGAAGAAGCTGACGGCGCCCAGAGAACCAGGGACGTGCAAGGACCGCGCCAGCAGCAGGTGAGTATAACGGTGGCAGTGCGCAATAGTCACCTGTCTGCGTTCCATCGCCGCTCCGTCTTCTGCGTCCTCTGCAGTGACGCTCTGGTCAGAGGGCGCGATGACGCAATTAGTGTGCGCGCCGCCCTCTGCCTGAACGTCAGTGCAGAAGACGCAGCAGCACCCGGCAGTGGAACGGGGAAAGTTGACTATAGCAAGTGCCGGGGGCCTGAGTGACGAGAGGTGAGTATGTGCAACAGCATATGGGCAAATGTCTCTATGGAGAATCTTATGGGGCCATAATCAGCATTTGTGGAGCATTATATGGGGCAAATATCTTTATGGAGCATCTTATGGGGTCATAATCAGCATTTGTGGAGCATTATATGGGGCAAATATCTCTATGGAGCATCTTATGGGGCCATAATCAGCATTTGTGGAGCATTATATGGGGCAAATGTCTGTATGGAGCATCTTATGGGGCCATAATCAGCATTTGTGGAGCATTATATGGGGCAAATGTCTGTATGGAGCATCTTATGGGGCCATAATCAGCATTTGTGGAGCATTATATGGGGCAAATATCTCTATGGAGCATCTTATGGGGCCATAATCAGCATTTGTGGAGCATTATATGGGGCAAATGTCTGTATGGAGCATCTTATGGGGCCATAATCCGCATTTGTGCAGCATTATATGGGGCATATTTTAATATGGAGCATCTTATGGGGCCCATCATGAACTGTATGGAGCATTATATGAGGCTCCTGATTCAATATGGATATTCAAAAACACTTAACCTATTGATGCCTCAATTAATTTTGCTTTTATTGGTATCTATTTTTATTTTTTACATTTACCGGTAGCTGCTGCCTTTTTACCCTAGGCTTATATTCGAGTAAGTCATTAAGTTTTTCCAGTTTTTTGTGGCAAAATTAGGGGTCTCGGCTTATTCTCGGGTTGGCTTATACTCAAGTATATACGGTAATTGTAAATGAGGATGAAGTGAGAATGCCATATCTATCATGATTGTAAGGGGTCTGTTGTAAATATTGAAGTATTTTCATGTATGTCACAACCCCTTTAACTAACTCAGGACCAGGCTAGTCTCCCCATTCCTGACCAGGCAGATTTTTGGGCTTTTATCTAACATACACTTTTAACGGCTATAAAAAAGATTGTCATTCAGATGTTCAACTAATTTTTGCCTCTTTTTTTCATGTTAAATGGGGCTTAAAATTTATGTCATTTTTATATTACTTTTTTGCTGATATCAGAGGAAAATGTAAAAAAAATATGTACGTGTCTGTTTTCTAATTTTTCTACATTTTTCTTTATGATCACAAAAGACTATTAAAATAATTTAAAATTGTGTTGCCCTTTATATAGAAACTAGATGGCGGCCCGATTCTAAAGCATCGGGTATTCTAGAATATGTATGTACGTCGCGCTGTGAGTGGGGGTTAAATTCCGCCCCAATATCGCTGATTGGTCGCGGCCAGCCGGGCGTGACCAATCAGCGAAGCGTGGTTGAAATCCCGCACCAATTCACGGCCGGACTGCGTTTCGCTGATTGGTCGCGGTTGGCCGGGCACGACTAATCATCGAAGAGGTGTTTAAATCCGGCGGCAATATCGCTGATTGGTCACGGCCGGCCGCATTGTATATAGCACAGCCACGTAGTATATAGCACAGCCACGTAGTATATTGCACAGCCACGTAGTATATAGCACAGGCACGTAGCATATAACACAGTGATGTAGTATATAGCAGCCACGTAGTATATAACACAGCCCACATAGTATATAGCACAGCGACGTAATACTGTATATAGCAGCCACATAGTATATAACACAGACAGCCACGTGGTATATAGTAGTCACGTAGTATATAGCAGCCACATAATATATAGCAGCCACGTAGTATATAGCACAGCCACGTAGTATATAGCACAGCGAAACAATATATAGCAGCCGCGTAGTATATAACACAGACAGCCACGTAGTATATAGCAGTCATGTAGTATATAGCAGTCATGTAGTATATAGCAGCCATGTAATATATAGCAGCCATGTAGTATGTAGCACAGCCACGTAGTATATAGCACAGCGATGTAGTACATAGCAGCCACGTAGTATATAACACAGCCCACATAGTATATAGCACAGCCACGTAGTTTATAGCAGCCACGTAGTATATAACACAGACAGCCACATAGTATATAGCAGCCACGTAGTATATAGAAGCCACGTAGTATATAGCAGCCACGTAGTATATAGCAGCCACATAGTATATAGCAGTCACGTAGTATATAGCACAGCCACATAGTATATAGCAGCCACGTAGTATATAGCAGCCACTTAGTATATAACACAGGCCACGTAATTTATAGCACAGCCCATGTAGTATATAACACAGCCCGTGTAGTATACAGCAGTGTGGGCACCATATCCCTGTGAAAAAAAAGAATTAAAATAAAAAATAGTTATATATTCACCTTCTGTCCCCCACTGAAGCTGTCCCGCTCCTCGCGATGCAGCCGGCAGCTTCCGTTCCCAGTGATGCATTGCGAAATTACCCAGCTGACGTAGCAGTCTCAAGAGCCTTGTGTTATTCTACACAAATTCAACAACTTCATAGACATATGAGTTGGGGACAGGAGACCCATGGTTGGTCTGGACATTCTAGATCTGTACGTCTATATTTCTAACATTGAGGAAGTATACACAGAAGACAATGTGTAAGGAGAGGGATATATTGCCCACTTTCCCCTTTGAAGAAACATGTGTTACTGTAATGTGAACTGTGATGCATAATGTGAATTGTGACTTGTGTTAATGATGTTTGTATTGTGAATTGCTGACAGTATGGCTAGCAAGAGTCAATGGTTGGGAGTCGGGACAAGTGACAGTTTCCTGTTAGAAGGTTAGATAAGTCATTGAGTGCACAGAGAAATGATTTAAGGTCCAATGTGAGTAGTGTCCCTAAAAGTGAGAGGAGAGCAGGAGAAAGAGATATTGTAATCAGGAGCAAGGAAGAGTGACAGAGAGTGGGAGAAGACGCCTAGCGGTAAGGTCCAGAGTTTATAATTCAGAAAGATAATGGGCCTAGACAGGATGGAGTATGCGAGACAAAGAGAGTGCTCCTGGCGGGAGTTCAAGAGTGTCAGCATCAGAGAAGAAAAATACCAGATATACTGGCAAAGTAGCTCCCCTAAGGATAAAGAAGATGCAGAAGCATGGATTGAGTAAAGGACTCTTACTAGCTGAACTGTAGTGTCAAGCTGGGATGAGTAGTGAAGACTAGGGTTGAGCGAAACGGGTCGATCATTTTCAAAAGTCGCCGACTTTTGGCTAAGTCGGCGTCTCATGAAACCCGATCCGACCCCTGTGCTTGTCGGCCATGCGGTACGCGACTTTCGCGCCAAATTCGCGTTTCAATGACGCGAAAAGCGCCATTTCTCAGCCAATGAAGGTGAACGCAGAGTGTGGGCAGCGTGATGACATAGATCCTGGTCCCCACCATCTTAGAGAAGGGCATTGCAGTGATTGGCTTGCTGTCTGCGGCGTCACAGGGGCTATAAAGGGGTGTTCCCGCCGACCGCCATCTTACTGCTGCTGATCTGAGCTTAGGGACAGGTTGCTGCCGCTTCGTCAGAAGCAGGGAGAGCGTTAGGCAGGGTCCACTAACCACCAAACCGCTTGTGCTGCAGCGATTTCCACTGTCCAACACCACCTTCGGTGTGCAGGGACTGTGGAAGCTATTTTTTTTTTTTTTTCCCCTCAGCGCTGTAGCTCATTGGGCTGCCCTAGAAGGCTCCGTGATAGCTGTATTGCTGTGTGTACGCCACTGTGGAAACCAACTGCTTTTTTCAAAGCACATATCCTCTTGTTCCTTCCTTTCTGCACAGCTATCTTTTTTGTTTGTCCACACTTTTTATTTAATTTGTGCATCAGTCCACTCCTATTGCTGCCTGCCATACCTGGCTTACATTACTGCAGGGAGATAGTAATTGTAGGACAGTCCCTGTTTTTTTTTTGTTTTTTTTGTGGGAGATTAAGATTGGCATTTCTGCTACAGTGCCATCCCTGTGTGTGCCATCTCTCACTGAGTGGGCCATAGAAAGCCTATTTATTTTTTCCGTGATTTGTGTTCTAAATTCTACCTCAACACAAAAACACTACATCAATCAGTGGGAGAAAAATATTGGCCTCAGTCAGGGCTTGTGTGCCACTGCTGTGTGTGCTATCTCTCATTCAGTGGGCTATAGCAAGCCTATTTTTTTTTTTTTTTTTTTTTAATATTATTTGGTTTCTAAAGTCTCCCTGAAAAAAAAAAAAAAACCTAAAAAAACAGTGGGAGAGTAATATTGCCCTTTCAGCTTGTGTGCCAGTCTTGACTCCTGGGTGTGCCACCTCTCTCCCTCTCATTCAGTGGGCCATAGAAAGCCTATTTATTTATTTTTTTAAATATTATTGGGTTTCTAAAGTCTCCCTTAAAAAACAAAAAATACATAAAAAAACAGTGGGAGAGTAATATTGCCCTTTCAGCTTGTGTGCCAGGCTTGACTCCTGGGTGTGCCACCTCTCTCCCTCTCATTCAGTGGGCCATAGAAAGCCTATTTATTTTTTTTTTTAAATATTATTGGGTTTCTAAAGTCTCCCTTAAAAAACAAAAAATACATAAAAAAACAGTGGGAGAGTAATATTGCCCTTTCAGCTTGTGTGCCAGTCTTGACTCCTGGGTGTGCCACCTCTCTCCCTCTCATTCAGTGGGCCATAGAAAGCCTATTTATTTTTTTTTTAAAATATTATTGGGTTTCTAAAGTCTCCCTTAAAAAACAAAAAATACATAAAAAAACAGTGGGAGAGTAATATTGCCCTTTCAGCTTGTGTGCCAGTCTTGACTCCTGGGTGTGCCACCTCTCTCTCATTCAGTGGGCCATAGAAAGCATTTTTTTTTTTTTCCTTGATTTGTGTTCTAAAATCTACCTCAACACAAAAACACTACATCAATCAGTGGGAGAAAAATATTGGCCTCAGTCAGGGCTTGTGTGCCACTGCTGTGTGTGCTATCTCTCATTCAGTGGGCTATAGAAAGCCTATTTATTTATTTTTTTTCTTATTATTTGGTTTCTAAAGTCTCCCTGAAAAAAAAAAAAAAAACATAAAAAAACAGTGGGAGAGTAATATTGCCCTTTCAGCTTGTGTGCCAGTCTTGACTCCTGGGTGTGCCACCTCTCTCCCTCTCATTCAGTGGGCCATAGAAAGCCTATTTATTTTATATTTTAAATATTATTGGGTTTCTAAAGTCTCCCTTAAAAAACAAAAAATACATAAAAAAACAGTGGGAGAGTAATATTGCCCTTTCAGCTTGTGTGCCAGGCTTGACTCCTGGGTGTGCCACCTCTCTCCCTCTCATTCAGTGGGCCATAGAAAGCCTATTTATTTTTTTTTTAAAATATTATTGGGTTTCTAAAGTCTCCCTTAAAAAAAAAAAAAAACATAAAAAAACAGTGGGAGAGTAATATTGCCCTTTCAGCTTGTGTGCCAGTCTTGACTCCTGGGTGTGCCACCTCTCTCTCATTCAGTGGGCCATAGAAAGCATTTTTTTTTTTTTTTCCTTGATTTGTGTTCTAAAATCTACCTCAACACAAAAACACTACATCAATCAGTGGGAGAAAAATATTGGCCTCAGTCAGGGCTTGTGTGCCACTGCTGTGTGTGCTATCTCTCATTCAGTGGGCTATAGAAAGCCTATTTTTTTTTTTTTTTTTTTAATATTATTTGGTTTCTAAAGTCTCCCTGAAAAAGAAAAAATACCTAAAAAAAAAAACAGTGGGAGAGTAATATTGCCCTTTCAGCTTGTGTGCCAGTCTTGACTCCTGGGTGTGCCACCTCTCTCCCTCTCATTCAGTGGGCCATAGAAAGCCTATTTATTTATTTTTTTAAATATTATTGGGTTTCTAAAGTCTCCCTTAAAAAACAAAAAATACATAAAAAAACAGTGGGAGAGTAATATTGCCCTTTCAGCTTGTGTGCCAGGCTTGACTCCTGGGTGTGCCACCTCTCTCCCTCTCATTCAGTGGGCCATAGAAAGCCTATTTATTTTTTTTTTTAAATATTATTGGGTTTCTAAAGTCTCCCTTAAAAAACAAAAAATACATAAAAAAACAGTGGGAGAGTAATATTGCCCTTTCAGCTTGTGTGCCAGTCTTGACTCCTGGGTGTGCCACCTCTCTCTCATTCAGTGGGCCATAGAAAGCATTTTTTTTTTTTTTCCTTGATTTGTGTTCTAAAATCTACCTCAACACAAAAACACTACATCAATCAGTGGGAGAAAAATATTGGCCTCAGTCAGGGCTTGTGTGCCACTGCTGTGTGTGCTATCTCTCATTCAGTGGGCTATAGAAAGCCTATTTATTTATTTATTTTTTTTCTTATTATTTGGTTTCTAAAGTCTCCCTGAAAAAAAAAAAAAAAACATAAAAAAACAGTGGGAGAGTAATATTGCCCTTTCAGCTTGTGTGCCAGTCTTGACTCCTGGGTGTGCCACCTCTCTCCCTCTCATTCAGTGGGCCATAGAAAGCCTATTTATTTTTTTTTTTAAATATTATTGGGTTTCTAAAGTCTCCCTTAAAAAACAAAAAATACATAAAAAAACAGTGGGAGAGTAATATTGCCCTTTCAGCTTGTGTGCCAGGCTTGACTCCTGGGTGTGCCACCTCTCTCCCTCTCATTCAGTGGGCCATAGAAAGCCTATTTATTTTTTTTTTTAAATATTATTGGGTTTCTAAAGTCTCCCTTAAAAAACAAAAAATACATAAAAAAACAGTGGGAGAGTAATATTGCCCTTTCAGCTTGTGTGCCAGTCTTGACTCCTGGGTGTGCCACCTCTCTCTCATTCAGTGGGCCATAGAAAGCATTTTTTTTTTTTTTCCTTGATTTGTGTTCTAAAATCTACCTCAACACAAAAACACTACATCAATCAGTGGGAGAAAAATATTGGCCTCAGTCAGGGCTTGTGTGCCACTGCTGTGTGTGCTATCTCTCATTCAGTGGGCTATAGAAAGCCTATTTATTTATTTATTTTTTTTCTTATTATTTGGTTTCTAAAGTCTCCCTGAAAAAAAAAAAAAAAAACATAAAAAAACAGTGGGAGAGTAATATTGCCCTTTCAGCTTGTGTGCCAGTCTTGACTCCTGGGTGTGCCACCTCTCTCCCTCTCATTCAGTGGGCCATAGAAAGCCTATTTATTTTTTTTTTTAAATATTATTGGGTTTCTAAAGTCTCCCTTAAAAAACAAAAAATACATAAAAAAACAGTGGGAGAGTAATATTGCCCTTTCAGCTTGTGTGCCAGGCTTGACTCCTGGGTGTGCCACCTCTCTCCCTCTCATTCAGTGGGCCATAGAAAGCCTATTTATTTATTTTTTTAAATATTATTGGGTTTCTAAAGTCTCCCTGAAAAAAAAAAAAATACATAAAAAAACAGTGGGAGAGTAATATTGCCCTTTCAGCTTGTGTGCCAGTCTTGACTCCTGGGTGTGCCACCTCTCTCCCTCTCATTCAGTGGACCATAGAAAGCCTATTTATTTATTTTTTTAAATATTATTGGGTTTCTAAAGTCTCCCTGAAAAAAAAAAAAATACATAAAAAAACAGTGGGAGAGTAATATTGCCCTTTCAGCTTGTGTGCCAGTCTTGACTCCTGGGTGTGCCACCTCTCTCCCTCTCATTCAGTGGGCCATAGAAAGCCTATTTATTTATTTTTTTAAATATTATTGGGTTTCTAAAGTCTCCCTTAAAAAACAAAAAATACATAAAAAAACAGTGGGAGAGTAATATTGCCCTTTCAGCTTGTGTGCCAGTCTTGACTCCTGGGTGTGCCACCTCTCTCTCATTCAGTGGGCCATAGAAAGCATTTTTTTTTTTTTTCCCTTGATTTGTGTTCTAAAATCTACCTCAACACAAAAACACTACATCAATCAGTGGGAGAAAAATATTGGCCTCAGTCAGGGCTTGTGTGCCACTGCTGTGTGTGCTATCTCTCATTCAGTGGGCTATAGAAAGCCTATTTATTTATTTATTTATTTTCTTATTATTTGGTTTCTAAAGTCTCCCTGAAAAAAAAAAAAAACATAAAAAAACAGTGGGAGAGTAATATTGCCCTTTCAGCTTGTGTGCCAGTCTTGACTCCTGGGTGTGCCACCTCTCTCTCTCATTCAGTGGGCTATAGAAAGCCTATTTTTTTTTTTTTTTTTTTTTTTTTTTTTTTTATATTATTTGGTTTCTAAAGTCTCCCTGAAATAAAAAAAAAACTTAAAAAAACAGTGGGAGAGTAATATTGCCCTTTCAGCTTGTGTGCCAGGCTTGACTCCTGGGTGTGCCACCTCTCTCCCTCTCATTCAGTGGGCCATAGAAAGCCTATTTATTTATTTTTTTAAATATTATTGGGTTTCTAAAGTCTCCCTGAAAAAAAAAAATACATAAAAAAACAGTGGGAGAGTAATATTGCCCTTTCAGCTTGTGTGCCAGTCTTGACTCCTGGGTGTGCCACCTCTCTCCCTCTCATTCAGTGGGCCATAGAAAGCCTATTTATTTTATTTTTTTAAATATTATTGGGTTTCTAAAGTCTCCCTGAAAAAAAAAAAAATACATAAAAAAACAGTGGGAGAGTAATATTGCCCTTTCAGCTTGTGTGCCAGTCTTGACTCCTGGGTGTGCCACCTCTCTCCCTCTCATTCAGTGGGCCATAGAAAGCCTATTTATTTTTTTTTTTAAAATATTATTGGGTTTCTAAAGTCTCCCTTAAAAAACAAAAAATACATAAAAAAACAGTGGGAGAGTAATATTGCCCTTTCAGCTTGTGTGCCAGTCTTGACTCCTGGGTGTGCCACCTCTCTCTCATTCAGTGGGCCATAGAAAGCATTTTTTTTTTTTTTCCTTGATTTGTGTTCTAAAATCTACCTCAACACAAAAACACTACATCAATCAGTGGGAGAAAAATATTGGCCTCAGTCAGGGCTTGTGTGCCACTGCTGTGTGTGCTATCTCTCATTCAGTGGGCTATAGAAAGCCTATTTATTTATTTATTTTTTTTCTTATTATTTGGTTTCTAAAGTCTCCCTGAAAAAAAAAAAAAAACATAAAAAAACAGTGGGAGAGTAATATTGCCCTTTCAGCTTGTGTGCCAGTCTTGACTCCTGGGTGTGCCACCTCTCTCTCTCATTCAGTGGGCTATAGAAAGCCTATTTTTTTTTATTTTTTTTTTTATTTTTTTTTTTATATTATTTGGTTTCTAAAGTCTCCCTGAAATAAAAAAAAAACTTAAAAAAACAGTGGGAGAGTAATATTGCCCTTTCAGCTTGTGCGCCAGTCTTGACTCCTGGGTGTGCCACCTCTCTCTCTCTAATTGTGGGCCATAGAAAGCCTTTTTTTTTTTTTTTTTTTTTAATATTATTTGGTTTCTAAAGTCTCCCTGAGAAAAAAAAAAAAATAAATTAGGTGGGAGATTAATATTGACATTAGTGCTTGAGTGACAGTCCTGCGTGTGTGTCATCTCTGTGATTTTGTGCCACAGAAAACAGAGTGTGTAACATTGTGCCTGATTTTCCTTGTGGTCTCACCAACCTGTTAAGGGATATTGAAATCATACTGAAGTTATAGCTCACCGTGTAAGTTGTTTGACAGCAACAAATAAAGTTACTTTGGTTAAGATTTTAAAACAATGAGGAAGTCTGGTGCAAGAGGTCGTCGTGGGCGTTCATTGTCAGCTGGTAATGGTGGTAGTGGTAGTGGAGCATCAGGTGGTCGTGGGGATAAAAATATTCCACCTAAGTCTGGAGCTGTGGAGCCAGTTTCGTCGTCAGGCTACACAAGGCCTCGAACGCTCTCTTTTCTGGGAGTAGGAAAACCGCTTTTAAAGGCGGAGCAGCAACAGCAAGTTTTGGCTTACATTGCAGACTCAGCCTCTAGCTCTTTTGCCTCCTCTTCCGAAACTGGTAAATGTAAAAGCAGCGCGTCGCTTGTGGATGTTCACGGTCAGGGACAAGTCGCTTCCTTGTCCTCCTCAGCAAAAACTACAACAAGAGAGAAGGATGCAGCAGGCGACACAACGGGTCACTCCATGGAGCTCTTTACACATACCGTCCCTGGCTTAGAAAGTGAAACATTTAACAGGCCATGCCCATTACAAGTATATTCTGACATGGAGTGCACTGATGCACAGCCACAGCCAGAGTACTATGCTGCTCCTTTGACTCAGACCACCACATTGCCCTCTCAGGGTACAGATCCACAATCAGACCCTGATGAGACTATGTTGCCCCGCCACGAACGCTATACCACCGACCGACACAGTGACACAGACGAAGTTGCACACGAGCTCGAAGAGGAGGTAATAGATGACCCAGTTATTGACCCCGATTGGCAGCCATTGGGGGAACAGGGTGCAGGCGGCAGTAGTTCAGAAGCGGAGGTGGAGGAGGGGCCGCAGCAGGCATCAACATCGCAACAGGTTCCATCTGCCGGGCCCGTATCTGGACCAAAACGCGTGTCAAAGCCAAAACCTGTTGGAGCACAGCGTTGCCATCCGGTTAAAGCTCAGTCTGCAATCCCTGAAAAGGGATCCGAGTCTAGGAAGAGTGCAGTCTGGCATTTTTTTAAACAACATCCAACTGATCAGCGCAAAGTCATCTGTCAAAAATGTTCAACTAGCTTAAGCAGAGGTCAGAATCTGAAAAGTCTAAATACTAGTTGCATGCATAGACACTTAACCACCATGCATTTTCAAGCCTGGACTAACTACCAAACGTCCCTCAAGGTTGTAGCACCCTCGGCCAATGAAGCTAGTCAGCAACGCAACATCCCTTCCGTCACTGTAAGGCCACCATTTTCCGCACCACCGGCAGTATCTGTGCAGGTTTCTTTGCCAGCCAAAAGCAGTCAGGGTCAGGGAATCACCAGTTTTGTAGGAGGAAATATTGCATCTAGGGCACCGGCGGAAACAATACCGTCTCCAACCGTCTCTCAGTCTGCCATGTACACCGGCACACCCGAAAGTTCCACGATCTCCAGCTCTCCAGTCCAGCTCACCCTACATGAGACTCTGGTTAGAAAAAGGAAGTACTTATCCTCGCATCCGCGTACACAGTGTTTTAACGCCCACATAGCTAGACTAATCTCGTTAGAGATGATGCCCTACCGGTTAGTTGAAAGCGAAGCTTTCAAAGCCCTGATGGAGTACGCTGAACCACGATACGAGCTACCCAGTCGACACTTTTTTTCCAGAAAAGCCATCCCAGCCCTGCACCAGCATGTTAAACAGCGCATCGCCCATGCACTCAGGCAATCTGTGAGTACAAAGGTGCACCTGACTACAGATGCATGGACCAGTAGGCATGGCCAGGGACGTTATGTGTCCATCACGGCACACTGGGTGAATGTGGTGGATGCAGGGTCCACAGGCGACATCAATTTAGGGACAGTTGTGCCTAGCCCACGGTCTAGGAAACAGTTGGCTGTAGGCGTTCGCACCCCCTCCTCCTCCTCCTCCTCGTCCTCCTGCAGAAGCTACAGCTCTTCCACAGAACGCAGTCTGCCAACCACTCCATCGGCAGATGACACTGTTGCACACCAGTTGTCCCATTATGGGCCAGCTACTGCCAAGCGTCAGCAGGCTGTATTGGCTATGAAGTGCTTGGGCGACAACAGACACACCGCGGAAGTTCTGTCCGAGTTCTTGCAACAAGAAACGCAGTCGTGGCTGGGCACAGTAGATCTTGAGGCAGGCAAGGTAGTGAGTGATAACGGAAGGAATTTCATGGCTGCCATCTCCCTTTCCCAACTGAAACACATTCCTTGCCTGGCTCACACCTTAAACCTGGTGGTGCAGTGCTTATTGAAAACTTATCCTGGGTTCTCCGACCTGCTCCTCAAAGTGCGTGCACTTTGCTCACATATCCGACGTTCGCCTGTACACGCCAGCCGTATGCAGACCTATCAGCGGTCTTTGAACCTTCCCCAGCATCGCCTAATCATAGACGTTGCAACAAGGTGGAACTCAACACTGCACATGCTTCAGAGACTGTGCGAACAGAGGCGTGCTGTTATTTATTTGTGGGAGGATACACGGGCAGGCAGTAGGATGGCAGACATGGAGTTGTCAGGTGTGCAGTGGTCTAAGATACAAGACATGTGTCAAGTCCTTCAGTGTTTTGAGGAATGCACACGGCTGGTTAGTGCAGACAACGCCGTAATAAGCATGAGCATCCCCCTAATGCGTCTGCTGATGCAAAGTTTGACGCACATAAAGGAGCAGGCGTCTGCACCAGAGGAAGAGGAAAGCCTTGATGACAGTCAGCCATTGTCTGGTCAGGGCAGTGTACAGGACGAGGTAGCGGGCGAAGAGGAGGTGGAGGACGAGGAGGATGATGGGGATGAGTATATTTTTAATGCCGAACCTTTCCCGGGGGCACAGGAATTTGGTTGCGTGTCACGGCCGGGTTCTGGTTTTTTGAGGGACACAAGTGACGTAGATTTGCCTGCAACTGCCCCTCAACCAATCACAACCGGAGATTTGACAACTGGAACTTTGGCCCACATGGCGGATTATGCCTTACGTATCCTAAAAAGGGACACACGCATTACGAAAATGATGAACGATGACGATTACTGGTTGGCCTGCCTCCTTGATCCACGCTATAAAGGCAAATTGCAAAATATTATGCCACATGAGAACTTGGAACTAATATTAGCAACCAAACAATCAACTCTTGTTGACCGTTTGCTTCAGGCATTCCCAGCACACAGCGCACGTGATCGTTCTCACACGAGCTCCAGGGGGCAGCAGACTAGGAGTGTTAGGGGTGCACACATCAGAAGTGGCGTTGGACAGAGGGGTTTTCTGACCAGGTTGTGGAGTGATTTTGCTATGACCGCAGACAGGACAGGTACTGCTGCATCAATTGAAAGTGACAGGAGACAACATTTGTCCAGTATGGTTACTAACTATTTTTCATCCCTTATCGATGTTCTCCCTCAACCGTCATTCCCATTTGATTACTGGGCCTCCAAATTAGACACCTGGCCAGAATTGGCAGAATATGCATTGCAGGAGCTTGCTTGCCCGGCAGCAAGTGTCCTATCAGAAAGAGTATTCAGTGCTGCAGGTTCAATATTAACCGAAAAAAGGACTCGTCTGGCTACCCAAAATGTTGACGATCTAACATTCATTAAAATGAACCACAACTGGATTTCGAAATCTTTTGCCCCACCTTGCCCGGCCGACACCTAGCTTTCCTATGAAAAGCTCTTGCCTGTGAATTACTTTTCTAATGTCTAATTTGCTGCAGCTGATTGTACAGCATACGACATGTTTACACCTCCCTAAATGGCAAAACTCCCCACACGGGGCCGTGGTATCGCGACTTGGCGCAAGCACCCGTGAGACTGCTGTTTGTCTGAAGAGGTGGGTGTGCTCGCTTTTGGTTGACGGCATTGCTACTGGGTCCCTCATAGTACAATGTAGTGTCTCTGGCGGTGGTGGTGCGCACCCAACGTCAGACACACCGTTGTAACATGAGGGGCCCTGGGGCAGTCCCGCCGGCCTCAAGAGAGTTCCCCCCTACCCCAGCTCAAAATGTGCTCTACCACGTGCAAAATTATGTCGCACAGCTCCACCAATCTTTAGTCTATTCGCTGACATCATTCAATGTCTGGCACTGACAATACAAATTTGTAGACATCTATGATGCAACTTAAAGTAGTCTGTGTCTGTGTCCTATATTGGCACCATTAAATAGTTACTGCCAAATTACTATGTCAGAAACTCAGTAGATGAGCCCACCCCTGTACCTAAGTATGCCACCTTTTTTTTTGTTTTGGTTGTTTTGCGAGACATTAACATCTATTTATATTTTGGGAGTACTGGGACAGACACTCCTTGCACTACTCCTCCACTCACCACCAAGCTGCCTGTGTATCCATGTAACCGCTGTAAAGCTGCCATGAGCCTATTGTTTGTTATTTTAGGCCTTTGATAGCCTGTCTGCGGTCCCTACTTTAAATACTCCTCCACTGACCAGACCACTGCTGCCCGTGTACCCCTGGAACCAATTATAAAGTGCCTACAGCCAGCCCATTTTCTTATGTTAGGCCTTTGAAGCCTGTCTGCGGTCCCTACTTTAAATACTCCTCCACTGACCACCAAGCTGCCTGCCCGTGTATCCATGTAACCGCTGTAAAACTGCCATGAGCCTATTGTTTGTTATTTTAGGCCTTTGATAGCCTGTCTGCGGTCCCTACTTTAAATACTCCTCCACTCACCACCACCAAGCTGCCTGCCCGTGTATCCATGTAACCGCTGTGAAACTGCCATGAGCCTATTGTTTGTTATGTTAGGCCTTTGATAGCCTGTCTGCGGTCCCTACTTTAAATACTCCTCCACTCACCACCACCAAGCTGCCTGCCCGTGTATCCATGTAACCGCTGTAAAACTGCCATAAGCCTATTGTTTGTTATTTTAGGCCTTTGATAGCCTGTCTGCGGTCCCTACTTTAAATACTCCTCCACTGACCAGACCACTGCTGCCCGTGTACCCCTGGAACCAATTATAAAGTGCCTACAGCCAGCCCATTTTCTTATGTTAGGCCTTTGAAGCCTGTCTGCGGTCCCTACTTTAAATACTCCTCCACTGACCACCAAGCTGCCTGCCCGTGTATCCATGTAACCGCTGTAAAGCTGCCATGAGCCTATTGTTTGTTATTTTAGGCCTTTGATAGCCTGTCTGCGGTCCCTACTTTAAATACTCCTCCACTCACCACCACCAAGTTGCCTGCCCGTGTATCCATGTAACCGCTGTAAAACTGCCATGAGCCTATTGTTTGTTATTTTAGGCCTTTGATAGCCTGTCTGCGGCCCCTACTTGCAATACTCCTCCACTGACCACAATGCTGCCTGGAGTGCCTGCCTGTGTATCCATGTAACCGATGTAAAACTGCCATGACTGCCTACTGTTTGTTATTTTAGGCCTTTGATAGCCTGTCTGCAGCCCCTACTTGCAATACTCCTCCACTGACCACACCAATGCTGCCCGTGTACCCCTGGAACCTATTTAAAAGTTCATAGAGCCTAGTTATATATTTTATTTACTATTAATAAGGCCATGATGGACTACGCTGTACCACGCTACAAGCTAACCAGTCGACACTTCTTTTGCGAGAAAAGCCATCCCAACCCTCCACCAGCATGTAGAAGACCGCATTGTCCATGCACTCTGGCAATCTGTGAGTACAAAGGTGCACCTGACAACAGACGCATGGACCTGTAGGCATGGCCACGGAAGATTACGTGTCCATTACGGCGCAATGGGTTAATGTGGTGGATGCATGGTCCACAGGGGACAGCCTACTAAGTCTGTCTGCAGTCCCTAATTCAAATTGTCCTCCACTGTCTAAATCGGAACTTCCACCTTCTGGCTTTCGGCCTATAGTATCAGAAATTAAACTGCATTTGGCCTTCAACTTTGGTTAGGGCCTACTAACGGCTTCTGCCCCTCCCTGGTGTTGCCCTCAACTAAATAAAGCTGAGCTTCAACCTTCTGCTCCAAATTACCATTTTGAAAAATGCAATAGGCTTTTCAGGCCTACTAAAGGTGTCTGTCTGTGTGCCCCTGCCTGGTGTTGTCCTCAACTAAATAAAGCTGAGCTTCAACCTTCCGGCTCTCATTAAGTGGTTTTAAAAAAAAAAAATGGTGGTTAGGGCCTACTAACGGCTTCTGCCCCTCCCTGGTGTTGCCCTCAACTAAATAAAGCTGAGCTTCAACCTTCTGCTCCAAATTACCATTTTGAAAAATGCAATAGGCTTTTCCGGCCTACTAAAGGTGTCTGTCTGTGTGCCCCTCCCTGGTGTTGTCCTCAACTAAATAAAGCTGAGCTTCAACCTTCCGGCTCTCATTATGTGGTTTTAAAAAAAAAAATGGTGGTTAGGGCCTACTAACGGCTTCTGCCCCTCCCTGGTGTTGTCCTCAACTAAATAAAGCTGAGCTTCAACCTTCCGGCTCTCATTAAGTGGTTTTAAAAAAAAAAAATGGTGGTTAGGGCCTACTAACGGCTTCTGCCCCTCCCTGGTGTTGTCCTCAACTAAATAAAGCTGAGCTTCAACCTTCCGGCTCTCATTAAGTGGTTTTAAAAAAAAAAATGGTGGTTAGGGCCTACTAACGGCTTCTGCCCCTCCCTGGTGTTGCCCTCAACTAAATAAAGCTGAGCTTCAACCTTCTGCTCCAAATTACCATTTTGAAAAATGCAATAGGCTTTTCCGGCCTACTAAAGGTGTCTGTCTGTGTGCCCCTCCCTGGTGTTGTCCTCAACTAAATAAAGCTGAGCTTCAACCTTCCGGCTCTCATTAAGTGGTTTTAAAAAAAAAAATGGTGGTTAGGGCCTACTAACGGCTTCTGCCCCTCCCTGGTGTTGCCCTCAACTAAATAAAGCTGAGCTTCAACCTTCTGCTCCAAATTACCATTTTGAAAAATGCAATAGGCTTTTCCGGCCTACTAAAGGTGTCTGTCTGTGTGCCCCTCCCTGGTGTTGCCCTCAACTAAATAAAGCTGAGCTTCAACCTTCTGCTCCAAATTACCATTTTGAAAAATGCAATAGGCTTTTCCGGCCTACTAAAGGTGTCTGTCTGTGTGCCCCTCCCTGGTGTTGTCCTCAACTAAATAAAGCTGAGCTTCAACCTTCCGGCTCTCATTAAGTGGTTTTAAAAAAAAAAAATGGTGGTTAGGGCCTACTAACGGCTTCTGCCCCTCCCTGGTGTTGTCCTCAACTAAATAAAGCTGAGCTTCAACCTTCCGGCTCTCATTAAGTGGTTTTAAAAAAAAAAATGGTGGTTAGGGCCTACTAACGGCTTCTGCCCCTCCCTGGTGTTGCCCTCAACTAAATAAAGCTGAGCTTCAACCTTCTGCTCCAAATTACCATTTTGAAAAATGCAATAGGCTTTTCCGGCCTACTAAAGGTGTCTGTCTGTGTGCCCCTCCCTGGTGTTGTCCTCAACTAAATAAAGCTGAGCTTCAACCTTCCGGCTCTCATTAAGTGGTTTTAAAAAAAAAAAATGGTGGTTAGGGCCTACTAACGGCTTCTGCCCCTCCCTGGTGTTGTCCTCAACTAAATAAAGCTGAGCTTCAACCTTCCGGCTCTCATTATGTGGTTTTAAAAAAAAAAATGGTGGTTAGGGCCTACTAACGGCTTCTGCCCCTCCCTGGTGTTGCCCTCAACTAAATAAAGCTGAGCTTCAACCTTCTGCTCCAAATTACCATTTTGAAAAATGCAATAGGCTTTTCAGGCCTACTAAAGGTGTCTGTCTGTGTGCCCCTGCCTGGTGTTGTCCTCAACTAAATAAAGCTGAGCTTCAACCTTCCGGCTCTCATTAAGTGGTTTTAAAAAAAAAAAATGGTGGTTAGGGCCTACTAACGGCTTCTGCCCCTCCCTGGTGTTGCCCTCAACTAAATAAAGCTGAGCTTCAACCTTCTGCTCCAAATTACCATTTTGAAAAATGCAATAGGCTTTTCCGGCCTACTAAAGGTGTCTGTCTGTGTGCCCCTCCCTGGTGTTGTCCTCAACTAAATAAAGCTGAGCTTCAACCTTCCGGCTCTCATTATGTGGTTTTAAAAAAAAAAATGGTGGTTAGGGCCTACTAACGGCTTCTGCCCCTCCCTGGTGTTGTCCTCAACTAAATAAAGCTGAGCTTCAACCTTCCGGCTCTCATTAAGTGGTTTTAAAAAAAAAAAATGGTGGTTAGGGCCTACTAACGGCTTCTGCCCCTCCCTGGTGTTGTCCTCAACTAAATAAAGCTGAGCTTCAACCTTCCGGCTCTCATTAAGTGGTTTTAAAAAAAAAAATGGTGGTTAGGGCCTACTAACGGCTTCTGCCCCTCCCTGGTGTTGTCCTCAACTAAATAAAGCTGAGCTTCAACCTTCCGGCTCTCATTAAGTGGTTTTAAAAAAAAAAATGGTGGTTAGGGCCTACTAACGGCTTCTGCCCCTCCCTGGTGTTGCCCTCAACTAAATAAAGCTGAGCTTCAACCTTCTGCTCCAAATTACCATTTTGAAAAATGCAATAGGCTTTTCCGGCCTACTAAAGGTGTCTGTCTGTGTGCCCCTCCCTGGTGTTGTCCTCAACTAAATAAAGCTGAGCTTCAACCTTCCGGCTCTCATTATGTGGTTTTAAAAAAAAAAATGGTGGTTAGGGCCTACTAACGGCTTCTGCCCCTCCCTGGTGTTGTCCTCAACTAAATAAAGCTGAGCTTCAACCTTCCGGCTCTCATTAAGTGGTTTTAAAAAAAAAAAATGGTGGTTAGGGCCTACTAACGGCTTCTGCCCCTCCCTGGTGTTGTCCTCAACTAAATAAAGCTGAGCTTCAACCTTCCGGCTCTCATTATGTGGTTTTAAAAAAAAAAATGGTGGTTAGGGCCTACTAACGGCTTCTGCCCCTCCCTGGTGTTGTCCTCAACTAAATAAAGCTGAGCTTCAACCTTCCGGCTCTCATTAAGTGGTTTAAAAAAAAAAAATGGTGGTTAGGGCCTACTAACGGCTTCTGCCCCTCCCTGGTGTTGTCCTCAACTAAATAAAGCTGAGCTTCAACCTTCCGGCTCTCATTAAGTGGTTTTAAAAAAAAAAATGGTGGTTAGGGCCTACTAACGGCTTCTGCCCCTCCCTGGTGTTGCCCTCAACTAAATAAAGCTGAGCTTCAACCTTCTGCTCCAAATTACCATTTTGAAAAATGCAATAGGCTTTTCCGGCCTACTAAAGGTGTCTGTCTGTGTGCCCCTCCCTGGTGTTGTCCTCAACTAAATAAAGCTGAGCTTCAACCTTCCGGCACTCATTATGTGGTTTTAAAAAAAAAAATGGTGGTTAGGGCCTACTAACGGCTTCTGCCCCTCCCTGGTGTTGTCCTCAACTAAATAAAGCTGAGCTTCAACCTTCCGGCTCTCATTAAGTGGTTTTAAAAAAAAAAAATGGTGGTTAGGGCCTACTAACGGCTTCTGCCCCTCCCTGGTGTTGTCCTCAACTAAATAAAGCTGAGCTTCAACCTTCCGGCTCTCATTATGTGGTTTTAAAAAAAAAAATGGTGGTTAGGGCCTACTAACGGCTTCTGCCCCTCCCTGGTGTTGCCCTCAACTAAATAAAGCTGAGCTTCAACCTTCTGCTCCAAATTACCATTTTGAAAAATGCAATAGGCTTTTCAGGCCTACTAAAGGTGTCTGTCTGTGTGCCCCTGCCTGGTGTTGTCCTCAACTAAATAAAGCTGAGCTTCAACCTTCCGGCTCTCATTAAATGGTTTTAAAAAAAAAAAATGGTGGTTAGGGCCTACTAACGGCTTCTGCCCCTCCCTGGTGTTGCCCTCAACTAAATAAAGCTGAGCTTCAACCTTCTGCTCCAAATTACCATTTTGAAAAATGCAATAGGCTTTTCCGGCCTACTAAAGGTGTCTGTCTGTGTGCCCCTCCCTGGTGTTGTCCTCAACTAAATAAAGCTGAGCTTCAACCTTCCGGCTCTCATTATGTGGTTTTAAAAAAAAAAATGGTGGTTAGGGCCTACTAACGGCTTCTGCCCCTCCCTGGTGTTGTCCTCAACTAAATAAAGCTGAGCTTCAACCTTCCGGCTCTCATTAAGTGGTTTTAAAAAAAAAAAATGGTGGTTAGGGCCTACTAACGGCTTCTGCCCCTCCCTGGTGTTGTCCTCAACTAAATAAAGCTGAGCTTCAACCTTCCGGCTCTCATTAAGTGGTTTTAAAAAAAAAAAATGGTGGTTAGGGCCTACTAACGGCTTCTGCCCCTCCCTGGTGTTGTCCTCAACTAAATAAAGCTGAGCTTCAACCTTCCGGCTCTCATTAAGTGGTTTTAAAAAAAAAAATGGTGGTTAGGGCCTACTAACGGCTTCTGCCCCTCCCTGGTGTTGCCCTCAACTAAATAAAGCTGAGCTTCAACCTTCTGCTCCAAATTACCATTTTGAAAAATGCAATAGGCTTTTCCGGCCTACTAAAGGTGTCTGTCTGTGTGCCCCTCCCTGGTGTTGTCCTCAACTAAATAAAGCTGAGCTTCAACCTTCCGGCTCTCATTATGTGGTTTTAAAAAAAAAAATGGTGGTTAGGGCCTACTAACGGCTTCTGCCCCTCCCTGGTGTTGTCCTCAACTAAATAAAGCTGAGCTTCAACCTTCCGGCTCTCATTAAGTGGTTTTAAAAAAAAAAAATGGTGGTTAGGGCCTACTAACGGCTTCTGCCCCTCCCTGGTGTTGTCCTCAACTAAATAAAGCTGAGCTTCAACCTTCCGGCTCTCATTATGTGGTTTTAAAAAAAAAAATGGTGGTTAGGGCCTACTAACGGCTTCTGCCCCTCCCTGGTGTTGCCCTCAACTAAATAAAGCTGAGCTTCAACCTTCTGCTCCAAATTACCATTTTGAAAAATGCAATAGGCTTTTCAGGCCTACTAAAGGTGTCTGTCTGTGTGCCCCTGCCTGGTGTTGTCCTCAACTAAATAAAGCTGAGCTTCAACCTTCCGGCTCTCATTAAGTGGTTTTAAAAAAAAAAAATGGTGGTTAGGGCCTACTAACGGCTTCTGCCCCTCCCTGGTGTTGCCCTCAACTAAATAAAGCTGAGCTTCAACCTTCTGCTCCAAATTACCATTTTGAAAAATGCAATAGGCTTTTCCGGCCTACTAAAGGTGTCTGTCTGTGTGCCCCTCCCTGGTGTTGTCCTCAACTAAATAAAGCTGAGCTTCAACCTTCCGGCTCTCATTATGTGGTTTTAAAAAAAAAAATGGTGGTTAGGGCCTACTAACGGCTTCTGCCCCTCCCTGGTGTTGTCCTCAACTAAATAAAGCTGAGCTTCAACCTTCCGGCTCTCATTAAGTGGTTTTAAAAAAAAAAAATGGTGGTTAGGGCCTACTAACGGCTTCTGCCCCTCCCTGGTGTTGTCCTCAACTAAATAAAGCTGAGCTTCAACCTTCCGGCTCTCATTAAGTGGTTTTAAAAAAAAAAATGGTGGTTAGGGCCTACTAACGGCTTCTGCCCCTCCCTGGTGTTGTCCTCAACTAAATAAAGCTGAGCTTCAACCTTCCGGCTCTCATTAAGTGGTTTTAAAAAAAAAAATGGTGGTTAGGGCCTACTAACGGCTTCTGCCCCTCCCTGGTGTTGTCCTCAACTAAATAAAGCTGAGCTTCAACCTTCCGGCTCTCATTAAGTGGTTTTAAAAAAAAAAAATGGTGGTTAGGGCCTACTAACGGCTTCTGCCCCTCCCTGGTGTTGTCCTCAACTAAATAAAGCTGAGCTTCAACCTTCCGGCTCTCATTAAGTGGTTTTAAAAAAAAAAATGGTGGTTAGGGCCTACTAACGGCTTCTGCCCCTCCCTGGTGTTGCCCTCAACTAAATAAAGCTGAGCTTCAACCTTCTGCTCCAAATTACCATTTTGAAAAATGCAATAGGCTTTTCCGGCCTACTAAAGGTGTCTGTCTGTGTGCCCCTGCCTGGTGTTGCCCTCAACTAAATAAAGCTGAGCTTCAACCTTCTGCTCCAAATTACCATTTTAAAAAATGCAATAGGCTTTTCCGGCCTACTAAAGGTGTCTGCCCCTCCCTGGTGTTGTCCTCAACTGAACAAAGCTGAGCTTCCACATTCTGGCTTTCGCCCTATACTATCAGATATTAAACTGCATTTGGCCTACTAGTGTGGTTAGGCCCTTGAAACAGTGTCTGCTGCTCTTGGGTTTGCTACTCCACTGAACAAAGCAATGCCGCCTGTTTAGTCCTGTTACCAATTTTGAACTGCATGTAGCCTACTTTATTCTTTGGCCCTATATCTGTTTCCTCCTCATCCTGCCCATTGCCCAGCCACTGCTAAATGAGTCTGCTGGTACATTGACCTAGACCACTACATTCCCCTTGTACTCTACACAGCCAGAATCTGTCCCTGCTGAAAGTAAGGTTCCCCTTCCCGCATGTTATACCACCTTACACAGGGACAAAGAGGAAGGTGCAGATGAAAGTGCAGGTTCCTTCATCAGGTGGGGGGGCATACTCGTTGGCGACGTCACTGGCACAGGGCCCCTCAGAGTACGCAAAAGTGTCGCTGCTGGTGGGAGGCGCCCCCGCCATGTAAACACACCGCCGTACTTTGAGGGGCCCTGTGCCAGTGGCAATGCGAACGAGTGGGCCCCCCCCCTGCTTGCTCAGGATCACAGCACTTGCAACTTTTAAATACTTACCTTTCCCTGCAACACCGCCGTGACGTAGTCCGCATTTCCTGGGCCCACGAAAAACTTGAGCCAGCCCTACTCCCCCCACAACTTTCCCCCAATTCCCTATGCCCAACTATTATTATACAGTTAATTAAGATTGGCAAGCTTCAGAAACAAGAATGGATGTTTTTGGCATTAAAATGGGCACTGTAGGTGTTTTCCTGGCCTCCACTCACTGCCGACTATGCTTCCCCATTGACTTGCATTGGGTTTCGTGTTTCGGTCGATCCCCGACTTTTAGCGATAATCGGCCGACTGCACTCGACTCGACTCTGGACAAAATCGGGTTTCCCAAAACCCTACTCGATCTTAAAAAAATGAAAGTCGCTCAACCCTAACCCCCATTTCTAGATACGAACTTTGCAACCGCCCTATTCAACTTCACCCGAGCCCTGTTGATCCCTTTAACGGGTCGCGCAAACCTCCACTTCTTACGAGGGACAATGTCCGAACAGACCATTAACAAACCCGGGAATGCTGTCCACAACCGGAGAAAATCAAAACGAATATCCCTTACTATCTCCTACCCTGGAATAGCCACTGCACCCCTGAATCCCATGTACTTCTCTCCCTCTTTCCTAACTGCTGGTACGTCTGAACTATCTCCTACCCTGGAATAGCTACTGCACCCCTGAATCCCATGTACTTCTCTCCCTCTTTCCTAACTGCTGGTACGTCTGAACTATCTCCTACCCTGGAATAGCCGCTCCTGACACTTCCGCTTCTGGTGCCAGCTCCCGGAAACGCTCCCACTGTAAACGAGATAAGGCATCTGCTAACGAATTTTGCACGCCAGGTACATGCACCGCTGCAATCCATGCATTGATCTCCAGACATCTCAAGACAAGTTTTCTCACCAACTTTATCACAGGAGGCGAAGATGCCGACATCGTGTTGATCAGCGGACACCACGCTCATATTGTCGCTATGAAATCTAATTCTGCGATTCGCAAACGCATCACCCCAAATGAACACAGCCACCACAATGGGAAACAGCTCCAACAAAGCGAGATTCTTTGTGAAACCGCTCTCGTGCCAACTATCCGGCCACGTTTCAACACTCCACTGTCCAGCACAATAGGCCCCATAACCAACTGCTGCTGTATCAGAGAGCGACCGTTATATTGCACCAAAAAACTCTGCCATACCAACAAATCGCCCTTTTGCTCTTGACCAAGTCGAATGAAATGATGCGGGGACCGCACCCCCGCCATCGCTCTGGACAACCTCCGGCAAAAAATTCGTCCCATGGGGATAATTCTACAAGCAAAATTCAACCGACCGAGCAAAGACTGCAACTCTTTCAACGTCACCTTCTTGAGCCTGACAACGCGACCAACCTCCTGTTTCAGGGACAACAATTTATCCTCAGGCAACCGGCATTCCATTTTTTCCGAGTCTATCAGAATACCCAGAAAGCTTAAAACCATACAAGGGCCCTCAGTTTTTTCTTTAGCGAGGGGAACACCAAAAAGGTCCGCCACCCACTCCATGGCGGCCAAAATGTTTCTGCACACATTCCAATCAGGCGGACCTATAAACAAAAAATCATCAAAATAATGAATGACGCACTGAACACCGGCCACCTCTCTGACAACCCATTCTAGAAAGGTACTAAACGTCTCGAACAAGGAACATGAAATGGCACAACCCATCGGTAGACATCTGTCCAAATAATAACCATCATTCCAGAAACATCCCAACAACGGAATACTGTCCGGGTGAATCGGAAGCAATCTAAAGGCCGACTCTACATCCATCTTAGCCAACAAAGCTCCAGACCCATAACAATGCACCCAGGGCACCGCCATGTCGAATGACGTATAAACAACTGAACACAACTCTTGCGAAATGCCATCGTTAACCGACAACCCCTTCGGGTACGACAAATGGTGAATTAAATGAAATTTATTCGGTTCCTTTTTTGGGACCACCCCCAACGGGGAGACAATCATCCCTTCAACCGGTAAACAAGGAAACGGCCTGGCCATTCTCCCCAACTCCACCTCCTTTCCAACTTGTCACTGACCACTACAGCATGAACCGCAGCCGACCTCAAATTTTTAACTGAAAACGGAACCACATGATCAGGAGGAGGGATGTGAAAGCCCTCCGCAAAACCTTTACTAATAACACCGGCCTTCTCCCGATCAGGATACCTACTTAGAAAGGGGGCCATCCTTTCCAACCTCACCGGCATCTCCCCCTTGACCGGCACCCACTGCCGGCTTGCCTCTTGCTTTTTTAAAACATTTGGAGGCCCCATGTGAATCTCCGTTACAGTGGGAGCACATATGTTTAAACTTGCAGGTGTTCCCAAATTTGCACTGGCCCTCGTGAAATTGCCAGCACGTTCCTGTTTTCTCTTTTGCTCCCTGTGACCCCTGACCACTACTGACATGCCCTGCCGACTGGCTGGCACTACTTCCGCTCCCGTGAAAGGACTGCCCGTACCTGATTGGCGCCATCACTTTTAACCAAAGTCCTATGTCCTTTTGATCCCAGCATATCTCAGGCCTGACCGCCTTCCTTTGCCTGAACTGTTCATCATAGCACAACCAGGCCTGCCCACTATAAGTACGGTGAGCTTCCCCAATCGCATCCAGGTAGCAAAATAAGCCGGAACAATTCTCCGGAGACTTCTCACCTATTACACTCGCTAAGATTGCAAACGCCTGCAACCAATTAACAAACGTCTGCGGTATAAGCCGCCACCTCCTCTTTTCTTCTTCCTCCTTCTTGCTATCCTCCTTTTTCCCATTATCGAGATTAAACTTCTCTAATGGGAGTAAGGAAAAAATTTCCACATAATCGTCGCTCCAAATCTTTTCCTTAACCTCCTTCTTCAAATGAGCCCCCAACAGCCCCTCGAAACAAACTTACACCTCACCTTTAGCCCTATCATCCATCTTCACCGTGTCCCCTTTATCCATCTCCGTTTGCATGGATACGGACACCCCAGACACCGATGGCGACTGCTCAATCACTAACGGTCTACCCGAATCAGGTATTGACTGCGCCGAAACCCCCGCCCCTGGAAGCCATGCCCCGACCGGCAAAGCCCCAGCCTCTCTCACTGCCCCGCTCTGCAAACTGCTCAACAATTGCGACACGCTCACCAATACCTCACGCAGCCCAGACTCCACTGACCCGCTCCCGGGCGCCTGATTACCCCTAACCTCAGCCCCTAAAACCCCCCTGGGCAACAATCTGGACATGGGTTGGTACTCACCGAGCTGCGCAGGTGCTGTGTCCCTGCCAGCCGTGAGTCCTGAATCCAGCCGCTCCCCCTCCACCTCTGGCTCGTTGTCAGAAAACGAATCTTCAGAGCAACTGCGCTGCTCCTGGCCCGCGCCCCTGGCCTCCACGTCACCAGGGGGGACCGGAGCGTCTGCCGAACCTCGCCTGACCGATCTTCTCCTGGACCTGGACTGTGCTTGCTCCATAATCCGCTGCTCCCTGTCCGGCTCTCTCCCTCCATGCCTGCTAGGCAGTGTAGCCCCACTGCCCGCTGCACCTCTCGTCCAATGCGCCTCTTCTGCCTTCTGTCGCCTGGACGTCGCCTGCACCGCAGCGCCCGCTGGAGTCCGTCCGCCCGCGCGCCCTCTGACGGGCCCCGCTCCTGCTGCCATACTTCTGTTGTCCGCCACGCTGCCCCCTACACTGCCGGTGTCAGCCGCCGCTGACGTGCTCACTCCTGCCCTCACTGCAGCAACACCGCTCATGGGATCTGTTCTTCCTCCAGCTGTACTCCTGGTCCTCGGTGCAGCCTGCCGCGACGCTGCAGGCCTCACTTCCGGTGCGGCTCTTCCACCTTGTACGCCGCTTCTGCTACCTGCGCCAGCTGGTTGGCAAGGAGGATTCCTGCCAGAGGGGGCACAGCGGGGCGACGCCGCACTGCTGCACCCGGCCTCCGCAGGGTCCCCGGAGGGGCTCCTAGGCCTGCGCCTGCCGCGCATGCTCACCTCAGGTGAGAGTCTCTGCGGGGGCCTCGTGCGCCTGCTGCACCTGCTGCTGGCCTCCGGTGCTCCTGCTGATCCGAGCAGCGCCGCCAGCTGCTCCTCCAGCCATCCTCCCCTTCTGGACCTGGCAACGTCCCTCAGGCGCCCCACCAATGCATCCACCCACTCCATACCGCGATCAGGTACCTCAAACCGCTGGGAGGGGGCTGCACTCTCTGTCCCAGGCTTCCTGGTGAAAAAGTGTGACCTTTTCCCTCACTTTTTCCCCTATATAGCCCCACGCCTCCCACTAAAAACTCCTCCCATGACTCTCCTATCACCCAATCATACGAGCCCGGCACAAATTTTGAATAAAGCCCCATATCCAAGCACAGTCATGGGGGGCCTCCATCTAGCCTTGCTTATTCCTGCCCCCTCCTTGATATACTTTATTTCATACAGCCTACACATGCAATGAACAGGGCATATTAAAAATAAAAAAAATGTAAAAGATAAATCATTTTAAGAGTGTTCCTTCCTAAAGACAAACAGTTTAAGTAAAAGGGCTGTACTAAACGGTTCTACCACAAGGTGGTACTTTAGAGTATTATATTGGACAGAATGAAAGGAATTTTTCTTCACGTTGGTCATGGCCGGGTGTATGTCCATTGCAAGTTACGGCATTGAATTGCAAATTGATTCCCATGGTGCATATTGGGTGCGCTTTTGATGTTGCAGGTTTTTAGCAGCATTTTTTAATTGTGTTTTTTGTCGAATTTTATTCCCTGTTGTGATTTTTGTCTCTTTCTGGTATGTCAAGTTTTAAATAAAACTACTTGGTTTTAGAAAAAGTTCCTGAGTTACCTAGCTTTAATAAAAATGTATTGACAAAGTTATGTTAAGATTATATGTGTTTTTACTGCATTTTCCCTATGGAAGTCTGATAAAAATGAATGAGAGTTTTTCATCTGTAGATTTTCTGCATCTGGTTACAGTCTATAGAGAAAATCTGAAAGGAGTTGACATAGGGTACCGTCACACAGTGCCATTTTCATCGCTACGACGGCACGATTCGTGTCGTTGCAGCGTCGTATAAGTATCGCTCCAGCGTCGTATACTGCGGTCACACGTTGCAATACACGGCGCTGGAGCGATAATTTCATGACGTATTTGCGATGTAGAAGCCGTTGGTTACTGTGCGCACATCGTATACAACCTGTGTCACACGATGCAATCATGCCGCCACAGCGGGACACTAGACGACGAAAGAAAGTTTCAAACGATCTGCTACGACGTACGATTCTCAGCGGGGATCCGGATCGCAGTAGCGTGTCACACACTACGATATCGTAACGATATCGCTAGAACGTCACGAATCGTGCCGTCGTAGCGATCAAAATTGCACTGTGTGACGGTACCCATACTGTGTGGATTTCAAAATTGCACCACACGTCAAATTCCGCAGCATACAATAAAAAAAGCTTACCGTAGTGTAAATGAGATTTATACTCATTCACTTTGTTTGATCTGTAACTAATAAGCTCCATTTTTTCCATACGCAAATATGCAGAGGAAAAATCTAAAAATGTACGCACCATGTGAACTTAGCCCAAATGTGAAAGGTTATAATTGAATATTATGATGCATCATCTATGCAAAAACAGAAAATCCCGACCTATTACAAGACAATTAGAAGCATGATAGATCTTTAAGAACATTGTAGATATATGTTTGTTAAATGTCTCCTGTCTACAAGTTTGTAATAATTAGATTTCAAGTGCAACTTTTGCTTCATTAACTGCCAATATGGGAGCTCATCAAGAAAGGAAAAGAAACACAAGGGGCTGTTTTAGAAAATCACTGTTCGGCAAATCAATAGCAACTTTCACTCTGTAATGGTCCTTGAAGTACAGTTTAGAAAAGAAAAATAGAAATGCATTTGGTTACATCTCCCGTTGTGCTGGGTCCGTTGAATACAGATCTAGCACGTGGCATGCATCAGTGTTACTGCAGTGTGTCAGAGGGCGGTAGTCATGTGCGAGCTGCTGCTCCATGTCACCCTGCACTTTACAGGAAATGATAGGTCCTGGCTGGGTGTGGATGTTGTGAAGGCCGCCAGCCTGTGCAGGCCGCCTGTGGCCGATGGTCTTGGACGGTTAGGACCATAGTTGTTAAAGTTCAATAAAAGAGACTTCCATTCTAGAACACAGTCTTTAGTGTATGGCAAGTTAAAAGGGGTTACTCAAAAGGGATAGGGGATACTAAATCTTTTTAACGTTTCCTTCACAGTGAAAAGCATTTTTTCACACAACCTTGCCGTCCTCTGTAGTCCACTCTACTCTGTTTCACCCTACATCATCACAGCCTAGCTTTTCACCACAGTCTTGATCAGTAGTAAGTCAATCTACCTAATCAGTGGCTCCACATTGTATTTTTTTCACTACTAGCGCCCTGGATCTACTGCCCGGGACCACCCACTAGTTCCACAAACTCAGTCCTGTCTAGGTCGGTTATCTTAGGCGGTTTGCAAGCTCAATTTTTCTTGTGACAAGTCATCCTATCCAAGAACCTCTTTAGGGTGAAAGGCCACTCTGTGTCTTCAGTCTGTTCTAGGTTGCTCTACTCCTTCGTCCCATTAGTCTCCTCTTCAGTAGTTCACCCAGTGACAGCGCTCCTCACAGACACTTTCCACTTGCACTCTTCCCTATCTGACTATTAGGAAGCAGTCACTTGCCCTAGCAAGTCTTCCCACTATGGGCTAATCCCCAACATTAACACAATCTTACCCTAATGCCATTATCTAACTACAGTCAACTACCTTATCTTACCTATCTATATTCTAAACCCTAAACTATATCTTATCCTGTGCTTAACACTACCAACATTACTTACACATGATCTATTATACAAGCAAACATCACATGACACACAATGTACAAAAGACACACAACACTATACATGTAACTGGTGTTTGAGGGGTAGGAACACGACAATTCAGTCCACACCCCAAACGTCACCTAATTGTAGGGCTGGCAGCCTTTAATCTCACTTTGCATAAAAGTTCTGAAAAGGAAAAAGGCTGTTAACATTCTACCTAAAAATACTGGTCAAGTTTTAAGTGTGTTTAGACATTTATTGTTTGAGGCAGGAGCTTTGCATTAATCACTGCACAATAAGGCCAGATTCATGATGTGTATTTGATGACCTTCAGTGACTCTGTTGCGGGCTTCAGTTTGGAGCCTTGAAAATGAGGACTGCATTCAAAGAAGCAGATGAAGTCACTTTGTGCTTTGACCTCCTTTTCAGCAATGTGGGGGCTTGATAAAGACCTGCAATTAGTTAAAAGTTATATGTCATGTTTGGCATAATACAATTTGCTTAAAAGAAATACGTCATCAGGTTTTTGTTATGTAATCTGATAGCACCATTATGAAGAGCAGAGTCCCTGTTTAGCGGGATGTGTCAGTTACTATCCTAGATTTTGTTATTTCAATACAATAAGTGTTTTGTCGAAGGAGGGTACAGGGCCGGTTTGTTGTGGACCGTTTCTGAGTTCTGGTTGTGTGGCACCACAGTGGCATTGCCTCCCTCACAGGGGGTGATGCCATGCCTGGAAGCAAGAAGGTACCAGGTACGCTGGCATACAACACCTTTCCTGACTCCAGACCAGAAGGGGGCTCTAAACCAGTTTCAGAATAGCTTCCCTATAAGGTCTGGTCTGGAGATGGGGTTAGGGAGTTCAGTGTGAGACAGTGAAGGGAGAGGAAGCATGTGAGGAGAGCCTGGAAGTGGAGCTGCGACTGATCTCACCCCAGGATTGAGTGCAGCAGAGCGGACACCGGAGTCTGTGGTTGTGTGGGAACTACATGCCCCGCAGCCAAATCCAGAGGACAGGAGATTGCAGGTCTCCTGGCCACAACTGACACCCAAAGGCACAGCCGCATATCAGATCCTGGAGTCACCATGAGGGAATGACACCTGGAAAAGGCTCAAGCTGCCTGCCATGTGGGTAGCGTTTCACTAAGTGGACAGACTAAGAGAGGGTCTTGAGGAGAACTATAAGCATCAGGAACCCAAAAAGCAGCACAGTAGGGAGGATTCCAACCCCACCTGGCTAGGGGAATTCTGAACTGCTTCCAGGCTGCCTGGATCTCTAATACCACCTGTTACCTGTGCTCCGGACTGCACCTACAATTAAAGGTAAAGAAGCTACAGTCCCTGTGTCCTCCAATTATTCTTGCACCCCAATGTCCACAACCCCTCATGTTCTGGTAGCCCTGGAGCCCCGCTCCACCTGTGGGGAGTCAAACCATCTCAGCTGCAACACCACCGGCCCCAGCGATCCCCTTAAGCAGGGTCGGCCATCTCTAGCCGAACACCACAGGTGGGGTCACGAATAATCCCCTACCAACATTTCCCTCATAACCTTTTATTGCACGCCCAGGGCCACGGACTGGGTCACTGCTACCGTGACCACCCCTTTAAGAGCCATCCGACCCGGTTCCGAGTACCCCACGCCCTAGCGGGTGTTGCATTTCCCTGAAACCTCTCTTCTAAATGGGAGTCAGTCAGGAGAGTGTGGTGCGGTGGAGTTTGCTCTTTACTCACTGTTCCTTCATGAGTTCTTTTTACCTCCCCATCCATGGGAGCAGGTCTAGCTGAAGCTTCAGATAATTCAGGAGACCATGGGTCCAGGTTAACAGGTTCAGCTTTACTGTGCAATTTGGTTACACATGGCTGAAGCATACAGAATAAGACATAGTCCCATTTTAGTGATGCTTCCTGCCCTGTCAGTCTTCGTCTCCATACTGACTTGTCCCTAGCCCAGCTGCTTTTGCTGACCTTAGGGACCCTTAGGGAAGGCCGCATGGGAAGCTTCAGCACTGGATCTTCTAGCCTCTCAGGCCCTTTTGGGGTTGTGCACGCTGATCTGAGTACCCCCTCTAACCTTTTACCTTTTAAGGTGATTTGGGCAGCTCAGATGCCCAGAACATGTACTGAGCAGGTGTGGCTGGGTGTCACCATTGATGTTCCCACTCAAAATCTGCTTCTTTCTCCCACTGGGCGACCTCTTCAGTGGTAGCTGAATGCGTGACGCCCACCGCAAACCACAGTTCCCAGCACAAGGTTTTCAGAAATGTACTTTCTCGCCGACATACAGGTTGTGCAGGTGATAGGGCAAGTCTCTCTTTTAACCATGGCATGGTTAACATACACCTCATCACCTGTGCCTTCCTTTTTAATGAACCCGTAACCTTTTACATGGTTAAAGTCTATGACGCAGCCTTTACACTGTTTCTTGAAGACGGCATGTTTTGGTCCTGCCAGCCATTCTCGGACTAGCACGTCAGCTTGCATTCTCTCCGCCATCACATTAGGGAGCTCCTGTGGTCAGCCGAAGCTGGGGAAAGTCAGCCTCTCTGGTATCGGGGGGGGGGGGTCCCATCTCTCTTTGTTCCAATGAAAAGACTCAGACTGAGCCTGCGGCAGGGGGCAAGGGTAGATAGTAGAACTTCTTCATCCCATTCATCCTCCTCTTCCATTTCCTACTCTTCCTCCCCCTCAGCCTCTAGGGACAGTTCTGACAGCCTGATAGGGGTGCACTGACCCGCAGGAGTAATAGTTTCCAGAGCCGACATGGGGTCCTCTGTTCCCATCCGGCTCCAATATACCAGCAGAACCTCGTGTTGCATGATGCCCACCTCAGGATGTGGCGCCGCCTTCCAGTAAATCGCGATGGTAAGTGATGATTCAACCTCACTGGCCATGTTGGGGATCTTCCCTGTGGCGACCCCTGAGGTGGTACTTCACTTCGGCCCATGGGAAGCACGAACAATGTGACTCATCTTCGGCACAGCTCGGCACACGTCTGCTCTGAGTAAATACTGGAAACAAAATGGTGCAGGCAAGTCACTTCCAGTGTGCTTCCCACCCGATAGGCTCCTTCTTTCTGGTGATCACACCAATGACGCAGCCGAAACCTCAACTCTGCCCCTAGACGCGCCCTCTGATCTCGTTGTCTCTTATCAAGTGAGGCATCTCTCTTCCATGGTAACGCCTTCTTCCCCTGTGCCCCTCCATCTTTTCTGGGATAAATGCTAGGTCAAGAACACCTCTCAGAGGTTTTTGCTTCGGACATACAATTTTCGTGCCTTCGGCGGAGCATTTGCATAATCGTCCGCGATTGCCTGGCATGAGAGAATCGAAAGCCGTGTGACCCCGGCTTAAATATAGCGTTTTGATCTCTTTATAGCTTTACTGGGGCTGGGGGGCCCATATCCATGGCCCCTTACCAGCCTGAGAATAGCAGCCCGCACCTGTGAGTTTTGCAGGGTTGGTTTAAAAAAATAGGGGGACCCTATGTCGGGTTTTTCATTCACTCTCCCCTGCTCGCCGGCAGAGCAGGGGATAATGGTGACAGTCAGCTTCAACACCAGCCGTCAGGGAACAGCACTTACTGTAGCGCTTCTTCCCTGGTGTCTGTCCGTGTGGCACTGATGCAGCACACGGGCGGCACATGGTTGCCACACGTGTCCTGCACGTAGTACATTCACGGACACTGATATCTCCGGTACTGTTTTTTCCAGTACCAGAAATATCAGGATGTTTGCAAGGGGCCTAAGAGAGTTTTGCAGTATATAGTAGAAAGATGGCAGTGACAGAGGCCTTTAGGGTATGTTCACATGCAGTGTTTTGTTTCATTTTTTTTCCCAGCTTGAAAAACACATGCAATGGCGAAAAATTGCAGCATAAATTACACACATTTTTTTACAAGTTTTTGTGGTGCTAAGTAATTTTTATCTCAATAGGGAAAGTTGCACTAGAAATGCTGAAAGAATTGACATGCCACATTTTTAAAAAAACTAACACAATTCAAAAACCGCAAAAATAAAAATGCATCATGTGAATGAGATTTTAGAAGACAAATTCACTTTGCTGTTATTGTAAAATGCATAAAAAAGGATTAAAGGGAACCTGTCACCCCCAAAATGGAAGATGAGCTAAGCCCAGCAACATCAGGGGCTTATCTACAGCATTCTGTAATGCTGTAGATAAGCCCCCGATGTATCCTGAAAGATGAGAAAAAGAGGTTAGATTATACTCACCTGGGGGTGGTCCCGCTGCTGTCCGGTCCGATGGGCGTTTCAGTCTGGTCCGGGGCCTCCCATCTTCTTACAATGACGTCCTCTTCTTGCATTCACGCTGCGGCTCTGCCGCAGGCGTACTTTGTCTGCCCTGTTGAGGGCAGAGCAAAGTACTGCAGTGCGCAGGCGCCGGGAAAGGTCAGAGAGGCCCAGCGCCTGCACACTGCAGTACTTTGCTCTGCCCTCAACAGGACAGACAAAGTACGCCTGCGCCAGAGCCGCAGCATGAAGACAAGAAGAGGACGTCATCTTATGAAGATGGGAGGCACCGGACCGGACCGCAACACCTATCGGATCGGACCGCCGCGGGACCTCCCCCAGGTGAGTATAATCTAACCTCTTTTTCTTATCTTTCGGGATACATCGGGGGCTTATCTGCAGCATTACAGAATGCTGTAGATAAGCCCCTGATGCTGGTGGGCTTAGCTCATCTTCGATTTTGGGGGTGACCGGTTCCCTTTAAACATGCTACATGTGGACAATCCGTTTATAGGCCCCTGTCTGCCATGTCAACTAAGTGGCATCCCAAGATTGCATATGGGGAGGTAGATGGGTGACGGAATGGATATTTTTCTGTGGCTCCAATTTTATCCAGTGCTTTGATATCATTATAATGAAATGAGCATTTTTCCAGTTTTCACTACCACTTATTTTTTATTTTAAACCAAAGCTGAATAAAATAACATATTGGTTGTGACTTACTCTTTAAGTGCAGATTGGAAACACAGTGTGGAGTTTGTGAATGCCGCGCGCACGTTTTAATGTCAGATTGAAGCACAGTCTTCTAATGCACCCCATAAAGTTTATCTTTTAAACCAGCTGTCATGATACAGATACATCTTGTATAACTGCGCTTTTTTTCTACCCAAGATTGACTTTGCAATGAGGAAACAGGAAAGCCGCTGCTGTCAGTTGCTTTGAGAGGATTTGCTAAGTTTAATGCTAATGTATCCTCTTGACTCCTAATCGCTAAAGTTGAATCTACAAACTGAGAATTTTAGAATCCTGGACTACTCTTCTGAGGTTAATCCATACAGATCTGCATGGCGGGGGAGTACATATTCCCTATAATAATGGCAGGTTTTGTGAACTGTTTAGTTGAGCGAAAGTTTGATATAAGCTTTTGTGCATAATACTTTGATGTCATTTAACCCTTGCATAGCCACTGAGCATTTTGTTGATGCATAGCTCTGTGTATAATTACATAAGACTGTGTACATATAGTGGATGTTATTATATATGTTTGTACAGTATATAAGATCAATTGTGGTTATTGCGTAAAAGGAATCTGTCAGCAGAAATAACTGTTCAAACCAAGCACAGACATTTACTTCAATCTTGAAGAAGCCACACGGGAATTGTTTTGAACTACATTTTTTTTTACAACTCTTCTCTTGCATCTGAAAATCCAGAGCTGTCAATCAAAAAAGGGGTGTGTGGAGATGTATGGAGGGAAGGTTTACTGAATCTTTAGCCACTTTAAGGGTAAGTTCACACAGGACTTTTTTGCTGTGTATTTTTGCTGCGTATTTTTATGCTAATTTAGGTGCGTTTTTTTGGTGTGTATTTGGTGCGTTTTTTGGGTAAGTTCACACAGGACTTTTTTGATGCGTATTTTTGCTGCGTATTTTTGCTGCGTATTTTATGCCAATTTTCAGCTGCTTACAGATGCGTTTTTTGTGCGGTTTTGGTGCTTTTTTTGTCTATTTGTGCATGATAATAAAGTTAAGTGACCCCAGTGGAGCTTAGCATCGCCTTCATCCCAGCGGGGGAACAATTTACGGCGAATTACATGCCATGCATCGGCCTTTTTTGACGATCACTGTAGTTTGGGCAAGCTACGTCCCAAATTACAGGCATTGCTTCCACCTTGGAAAAATAAATGAAAAAGTAATTACCAAATGCAAGATGAAATGAAGCCAACATTCATGACAAGGAAGATACAAACATACACATGCAGAACACATGAACATGTACATAACAGCACATGAGCATCGCAAAGTGTACCATTGCAAACAATCGGACAGATAGATATATCACAAATTTAAAAAAATATTACCTCCATGATTAGTTGGGAAACATTAATGCTCATCCTCCTATACCAAGACATGGCTAACACCTCACTACCAGAAACTCCCTCACAATAGATCACAATCAGGACACCTCACTATGGCTCTTCACACCTCACAATGGCTCTTCACACCTCACTAACCACACCCCTAAGCTCTTGGCTGTGAGATCACTTCCTGCTGGCCATGATTTTTCTGCACAAAAACGCAGCAAATAATGCTACATGCGTTTTTGCAGCGTTTTTGCAGCGTTTTTTCCATCACCCATTCAAGTCAATGGGTGAAAAAACTGTGCAAAAACGCAGCAAAAACGCTGAAAGAAGTGACATGCCCTATGTCCAAAAAACGCAGCAAAGCAGAAAATACTGATCAAACAAAAACCCAATGTGTGTGCATGAGATTTCTGAAATCTCATAGGCTTTGCTGGTACTGTAAAAAGCAGCTGAAAATTAGCATAAAAAAACGCAGCAAAAATACGCAGCAAAAAAGTCCTGTGTGAACGTACCCTAAGGGTGCACCGGAGGCCTGTGTTTGGTGTCGGTCATTTGGTACTGACAGACGCCCTTTAATTTAACCCATAACTGACATCAGGCGTACATTTACGCCAATGTCAGGGTCCTTCCCTTTGATGTGGGCTCTGGCGGTGAGCCCACATCTTTCCGGGGACATGTCAGCTCTTTTGAACAGCTGACATGTGCCCGCAATACCACAGATGAATCGCGATCCACCCGCGGATATTAACCAGATAAATGCCGCTGTCAAACTCTGACATTGGCATTTAAATCGTGCTGCCGGCCATCAGGCCGGGAATAAGCACACTGGTGACCCCGTCATGTGATCACGGGTTACCGGTGTGTTGCTATGACAACCTGAGGTCTCCTGGAGACCTCTATGGTTGTCAGTGCAAGCTTGCTGTGAGCAGCCTGGTGGTCGGCGATCATAGCAAGTCAGTAAATCTGCTATATAGAGTTGATCTGAACATCGCCTCTATGTAGCAGAGCCGATCGGGCTATGACAGCTTCTAGCTTCCTATGGAGACTATTGAAGCATGCCAAAAGTTAAAAAAAAAAAGTTTGTAAAAAATGTAAAAAATATGAAAGTTCAAATCACCCCCCTTTCGCCCCATTCAATATCTAATATATAAAGCTGAATGTATGTGTGTATGTGTGTATGTCTGGGATTGGCATCTGCACCGTCACAGCTACAGCCACAAAATTTTGCAGTCACACATCTGGACCCCGAGAGCGTCATAGTCTACGTTGTGAGGCAAAATTTTAACTCCGCGCGCTCCAATTCACCAAACAATTTTGCCCCTATCTACATAATGGGGAAAAAGTGAAAGGAAAAGTGTTGGAGGCAAATTGACAGCCAGGAGGAGATGGCATACAAGTATATACTATATACAGGGGAGATGATATACAGCTATATATAATATACAGGAGGAGATGGCATACAGGTATATACTATATACAGGGGAGATGACACACACATATATACTATATACAGGAGGAAATGACATACAGCTATATATTATATACAGGAGGAGATGACATACAGGTATATACTATATACAGGGGAGATGACATAGAGGTATATACTATATACAGGGGAGATGACATACATGTATATACTACTGTATATACAGGGGAGATGACTTACAGGTACAGTATATCTAATATTTAAAGCTGAATGTGTGTGTGTGTAGGTATGTGTGTATGTCCGGTATTGGCACCTGCACCGTCGCAGCTACAGCCACAAAATTTTGCACAGTCACACGTCTGGACCCTGAGAGCGTCATAGGCTATGTTGTGAGGCGAAATTTTAACCCCGCGCGTTCCAATTCACCAAACAATTTTGCCCCTATCTACATAATGGGGAAAATGTGAAAGGAAAAGTGTTGGAGGCAAATTGACAGCTGCCAGATGTGAACAAGGGGGACATAAAGAGTGAGAGTGATGGCGCCAAAGAGTATATACCGTACAGTTGCTAAGGTGGGGCCCCAACATGGGATACTCACCACACATGGGGATATGAACACACACACAAAATGCGCCACACACTACCACGTGCTTGAACACATATACCACCCTCAGCACACATTTCACCACACATACACCAACCTCGCTACATAAAAGTCGAAACACAAAAGTCACCACTCATAACTCACCACGCGCAAAATTTGCCACATGAAAAACTCACCACATGCAAAACTAGGCTCACACAAAACTTGCCACACGTGCAAAACTCACCTGATGGAAAACTCGCCACACGCAAAACTTGCACACGCAGAAAAATTGCCAAATGCACAAAAGTTACAACACATGCAAAAGTTGCCTCACACAAAACTTGCACATACTCAAAATGCACCACACATAAAACTCGATGCGCAAAACACACTAACCTGTCACATGCAACTCGACACACAAAAAGTTGCTACATGCATGTCGCAACACGCAACTCAACACAAACAAATTGACACATGAAACTCGCCCTAAAACATACACAAGTCTGATATTATCCTTCAAAAATAAAAATCTGATTAATAAGCGGACAAACTACAAGAGCATCAAATGTACGATATAGGAAATACGGCAGCTGTCAGTCACATGACCTGTCTATTATGTGTATGTGTGAGCTAATATATACTGCCAGGGGGGAGGGCTTCCTGTTGGCTGGGATTTATCAGGCTGCAATAGCAACCAATCACAGCTGTTCAGCTTCTACTTTGCTACAGTTAATTAATCTGAGCTCTGATTAATATAGGCAGGACATTCTCAGTATAACAAAGCTTGTGTGAGGTAATAGCATGTCAGTTAGGGTGTGTTGGTGGAAAGGCTGATGTCAGTCACATTACCTCTATGTGAGAGGATATAGAAACTGCCAGTTACAGACTATTTTTACCACAATAATGCCTCATAAGAAAAGGAATTCCATGGCATGAATGTCAGCTGATGCAAAAAGAGAAGCTGCATTACGGGCCAATGAAAAATGTGAAGACAGAGAAACAAGGCTGACACACATGAGAACAGCAGCTGCTTCCTCAAGAGCCAACGAACTTTCTGAGCAGAGGGAAGCGAGGCTTGCAGATAAGAGAATAAGAGCTGCTTCCTCAAGAGCCAATGAACTTTCTGAGGAGAGGGAAGCGAGGCTTGCAGACAAGAGAACAAGAACTGCTTCCTCAAGAGCCAATACATTTTCTGAGGAGAGAGAAGCGAGGCTTGCAGACATGAAAACAAGAGCTGCTTCCTCAAGAGCCAATGACTTTTCTGAGGAGAGGGAAGGGAGATAAGAGAAGAAGAGCTGCTTCCTCAAGGGCCAATGAGTCATCTCAGCAGAGAGAAGGCCGACTTGCCGCTAAGAGAATTGCTATTTCTTCCACCAGGGCACAGGAAATGGTTGGAGATTTGAAACATGCTGCCTTTTGTTACCAGTCAGACATAAACTATCAGGATAATCCTACAGTTCAGATAGGAAAAATGGATGTGGTCTGCATGTACTGCAGTGTCCTAAAATGGAAAGATGAACCGCCAGGTTTATGCTGTGCAAATGGAAAGATAAAACTTCCACCTCTCCTGTCACCACCAGATCCCCTAAAGTCTCTGATGACAGGTACCAGTACAATATCAAAGCATTTCTTGGACATCAGGAAGTACAACTCCTGCTTCCAAATGACATCATTTGGTGCAACAAAAGAAATGTTTACAACAGGATTTATGCCGAAATTTAAAGTTCAAGGACAGGTTTACCACTCAATTGGCTCACTGCTTCCATTACAAGGAGAAGAACCTCAATTTCTTCAACTCTTCTTCGTGGGAAATGCAGAAGCAGAGGCTCAGCGGAGATGCTCTTTAATTCCTAACGCTCGCCTTGATATTGTCACTATTTTGCAGCAGTTCCTTCACTCCAACAATCCATATGTTCAACTTTTCAAGACTGCACTTGAATGCATGCCAAATGACGATTACAAGGTTGTCATTCGAGCTGACAAAACACCACAAGGTGAGCATCAGCGACGTTTCAGTGCTCCCACATTTGATGAGGTAGCCATCTTGATTGTAGGTAATGATTTTCAAAGCCGTGACATTGTGCTTCAGAAAAGGAACAATAGTTTGCAACGAGTAGCAGAAACTCACAGGTCCTATGATGCACTGCAATATCCAATCATCTTTTGGCAGGGACAGGATGGCTATCACTTTGGAATACCTCAGACAGATCCTACAACAGGCAACCCTTCAGGAAAAAAAAAAGTGTCTGCCATGGACTTCTATGCATATAGGTTCATGACAAGATTTGCAGAGGAAAATCACATCTTGAAATGCAAACACCTCTTCCACCAATTTATTGTTGACATGTATGCAAAGATTGAGAGTGAACGTCTTTTATATATCCGACTAAATCAAAAGAAGCTCAGGGCAGAGGAATATATTCACCTTAGAGATGCTGTTGCAAATGATGCTGATCCAAAAGAGTTCGGGAAAATGGTTATTCTTCCATCAACTGTCACTGGAAGCCCATGACACATGCATGAATACACACAGGATGCAATGACTTATGTGAGAAAGTATGACCGTCCAGATCTTTTCATCACCTTTACTTGCAATCCTGCCTGGGAGGAAATTGGAGGGAACCTGTTGCCGGGCCAAAAAACAGTGAATCGCCATGACCTTATTGCTCGGGTTTTCAAACAGAAACTTTCAAAAATGACTAATCTCATCACAAAACCACATATTTATGGTGAGATGCAGTGCTGGATGTATTCAGTTGAATGGCAAAAAAGAGGCCTTCCTCACGCCCACATCTTGATCTGGCTGAAGCAAAAAATACAGCCTACCGAAATTGACAATCAGTGCCGAATTGCCAGACCTTCAGATTGACCCATTGCTGTTTGACACCATCACAAAAAACAAGATCCATGGTCCGTGTGGGAGTCTCAACAAAAATTCTCCCTGTATGATTGATGGCAGGTGTTCAAAGCATTACCCACGATCCCTGGTCCAAAAAACCCAAACAGGACAAGATGGATATTCAGTCTACCGAAGAAGAAAGCCAGGGGATGGTGGTTCCACAGCAAAGCTCAAAATGCGTGTTGGATCATCACTCCAAGAGATAGAAATTGACAACAGGTGGGTAGTGCCTTACAACAAAAAGCAAAAATCTTCCAGGCCCACATAAATGTCGAATCTTGCCACTCTGTGAAATCAATCAAGTATATCTGCAAATATGTCCACAAAGGAAGTGATCAAGCAGTTTTTGAACTCCAGAAAAATGGACCTATTATTGATGAAGTTGAGGCATTCCAGATGGGCAGGTACATACACAGGGTATATATATTAGATTCCTTGATAAGGCGCTGATCCAGGGAACTAGTCTGATTGCCGTATGTGGGGTCGGGAAAGAATTTTTTTTCCCCATGGTGGAGCTTACTCTTACCACATGGTGTTTTTTTGCCTTCCCCTGGATCAACATGTTAGGGCATGTTAGGCTATGGGTTGAACTAGATGGACTTAAAGTCTTCCTTCAACCTTAATAACTATAAGCAGCAATGAAGCTGTTTGGAGAATACTAGGATTCTCCATTCATGAGCGCTACCCACCAGTTGTGCATCTGAGTGTGCACTTGGAAAATGGACAGAGAATTTATTTTAACCCAGCAAACTTGCAGCAGCAGCTCCTTATACCACCTAAGACCACCCTCTTGGCATTTTTTGAGCTGTGTCAACAAGACCCTTTTGCAAAAACAATTCTCTAATGTGATTTACCAAAGTACTACACTTGGAATGCCTTCAGAAAATCACTGGAACGGAGGAAACGGGGGCTTGATATTGAAGGATATCCAGGGGTGAAAGCAACTGATACGCTTGGTCGTGTCTACACTGTTCATCCGTCAAATGCAGAGTGCTTCTACCTGCGCATGTTACTTCATGTTGTCAAAGGCCCTACATCATTTTCTGACCTGCAGACCATCGGAGACCATGTGTGTGAAACATTCAGGGAAGCTTGCCAAAGAAAAGGACTTATGGAAAATGATGGACACTGGGACGTGACCCTCAGTGAAGCAGCAGCCACACAAACCCCAAAGCGACTAAGACACCTCTTTGCTATTATTCTAACAACCTGTAGCATTTCAAATCCTCTTGAGATTTGGACAAAGTACAAAACTGATCTCAGTGAAGACATCCTCATGCAGATTAGAAGGGAAAATCCTCAGCAACTCATCAACTTCACTGAGGAAATGTTCAATGAAACTTTAATGCTCATTGAAGATCAGTGCATAGCAATGTCAGGAAAAGCCTTACATTTGCTTGGTTTGCCTGCTCCAATAAGAAATCCTGAAGGCATCCAAATGTGTAGGGAGATTTTCATAGAAACAAACTACAATATTGATGAACTGACAGGATTTGTGTCTCAGAACGAGCCAATATTGGTACCAGATCAAAGGGACCCCTATAACTACATTTTAAGTTTCAGTGAAACCAACAAAGGTGGGATTGTCTTCCTTGATGCTCCAGGTGGAACAGGAAAGACATTTGTAATCAACTTGCTCCTGGCAAAATTTCGACAACAAGAAAAGATTGCACTTGCAGTGGCATCTTCTGGAATTGCAGCTACGCTTTTAAAAGGTGGTAGGACAGCACATTCGACATTCAAACTACCACTTAACCTGTCTCATAGTGACAGCCCCGTGTGTAATATTGCCAAGGGATCAGGACTGGCCAAATTGCTTCAAAAATGCAGTGCCATCAGTTGGAATGCACCATGTCACACAAAAGGGCTCTGGAAGCAGTGGACAGACTGCTGCAAGACCAGCATAGCAACAAATATATCATGGGAGGAGTAGTTGTTTTGGCAGGTGACTTCCGCCAAACACTACCTGTTATTCCAAGATCAACCCCTGCAGACGAACTCAATGCCTGTCTCAAAGCATCGTACCTTTGGAGAAAAGTAAAGAAAATGTCACTGAACACAAACATGAGGGTCTACATGACAGGCGATGTTTCTGCTGGACTGTTTTCGAGCCAGCTGTTGACTATTGGAGATGGCAAGGCACCAGTAAACTCAACCACTGGACAGATCACCTTCCCAAGCAACTTTTGTTGCATTGTGACTTCCATTGAGGAGTTGAAAGCAAAGGTTTTCCCAGACATTCAACTCCACTTCAAAAATTCTGGCTGGCTGTGTGAAAGGGCTATTCTAGCTCCCAAAAATGACAGCGTCAACAAGATCAATCTTCAAATTCTAAATCTCCTTCCAGGTGTGTGCACAACCTACAAGTCAGTATATACAGTAATAGACCCTGCTCAAGCATTATTTTATCCAACTGAGTTCCTCAATTCCTTGGAGCCACAAGGACTTCTGCAGCGCCCCAGAGTCCTGGTCGTTGCAGTACTGTTGCTCCGCCACTAAGGGAAGTGATGGTACGTCCGATGGCACTTAAGGAGTTCACCTGACCAGGTATCACAGACACCAATACACTTCACAGTCTGGCCTCCAGGGGGAGCAAAGGGTTCTATGTATTAGGCCACTCCACACAATCTGGTAAAACTGGGGGTTGGATAGAAAGTTAGTTAGAAGCTGACTGGGTTGGAACCAGGCAACATCCTGTGGCAGAGGGTGTTGCAGGGAAAGATTCAGGGGGGTCCCTGTCAAGGGTGGGATCCTGACAGAGGCCTAGCAAACAAGACAGAACGTTAAGGAACCGCACCTGCACTACATTGCGGCGGTATCTCAAGAAAGGACAAGAAGTGAGGTTTATTGTGGAGAAGTGAGAAACGAGATCACAGCAAAATGGAGATAATACCAGTAGGAGTCGTGCCGTAAGATCGAGGCAACATCCTACTGAGGCACGTAGCCGGTGGCCGGAACGCCGAGGAAGTATTGGGCTCCACGCATTACTTCAAACCAACGGCAGGATGGTTAATTATAGGTTGGCTGTCTCACCTAAATCACCTAAGCAGACATAGGGGGCAACTGTGGGAGAGGGGCGACACTAGGGTCCTGGAAGAACTCCAGGCCTACCCGTCATACGGGTGCGTCCTAGCCATATCATCTGGGGGACGGAGAAGAACATCAGAACAGATACAAGTTGTGAGAAAGAACATCAGAAACAGACACAACAGTTGTGAGGACTATCCTGTGGTGCTCAGCAGGGAAGTACTACAACACACAGGCGCTAGATGGTAGGCACTGATTTCCACCTGCAAAGGGAACTCTGGAGGTGCCTTCGGACCGGCCGGTCTCAGCCAGCCCTGTTAGCAGTACTCTGGATTGAGGATCCTGAAGCCTTCAGTAAAGAGGTAAAGAGACTGCAACCCTGTGTCCTCATTATTCATTGCGACCTACACAACGCACCATCATCTTATCTTTCATTGGACGCCCCTTAGCAGGGTCACAGACCGGGTCTAGCCACCGTGACAACCCCAATACCGAGACAGAGAGGCCCGGTACCGAGTACCCCACGGCCCTGCGTCTGGGGGCGCTCCACTTCCTCCACACAACCTCTTTCTAAAACCTGGAGCACCTATTCTGCTATTGAGAAATTTGGATCCACCAAAGCTGTGTAATGGAACAAGACTCTTGATTAAGAACCTGTTTCCACATGTAATTGAGGCAACCATTTTGACAGGATGTGCCACAGGAGATGTTTTCATTCCAACAATTCCTCTCATTCCATCTGATTTGCCTTTTGATTTTAAAGCCTCCAGTTTCCTGTTCGACTGGCATTTGCTATGTCCATCAACAAGGCTCAGGGACAGTCCTTGAAAGTAGTTGGAATCGATTTACAATCTCCATGCTTTTCTCATGGTCAACTTTATGTTCAAGAGTTGGAACAGCCAAAAATCTGTTTGTCTTTGCACCTGAAGGAAAAACTAAGAATGTCGTTTATCAAAAGGCTCTCGAATAAGTAGTAGAAGATTACTTCACATTACTTGGCCAATTTAGTTAAATCTGTGTGGAATATCTCTGGTGTTGAAATATATGTTTTAAAATGCTTCTATTAGCTTAATTTTTGCCTTTTAATAATTACATTTCTATCTATTTGTTTTGTGGTTTTTGTGTGCAGAATAAATTTTTGTTAACACATTCTATTTTGCTAACAGCAGTTATTAACCCGGGCGAGGCCGGGTAGTACAGCTAGTAAAATAATAAAAATGAAATCAAACATACACATATTTGGTATCACCGCGTTCAGAATCGTCCGATCTATCAATAAAAAAAGGATTAGCCTGATCGCTAATCGGTGAAGTGAGAAAAAGTCAAAACGCCAAAATTTTGGTTGAGGCGACATTGCATTAAAATGCAATAATGGCCGATCAAAAGATCATATCTGCACCAAAATTGTATCATTAAAAATGTCAGCTCGGCACACAAAAAGTAAGCTCTCACCCAATCCGAGATCACGAAAAATGGAGAAGCTACTGGTATTGGAAAATGGCGCAATTTTTTTTTTTAACAAAGTATGGAATTTTTTTTCATCACTTAGATAAAAAAAACCTAGACATGTTTGGTGTCTACGAACTCATAATGACCTGGAGAATCATAATGGCAGGTCAGTTTCAGCATTTAGTTAACCTAGTAAAAAATGGGATTACACTTTGTTTGCAATTTCACCGCACTTGGAATTTTGTTCCCATTTTCTAGTACACGACATGGTAAAACCAATGGTGTCGTTCAAAAGTACAACTCGGCCTGCAAAAAACAAGTCCTCACATGGCTATATTGACGGAAAAATAAAAATGTTATGGCTCTGGGAAAAATGGGAACGAAAAATAAAAATGCAAAACCAATAAAAGCTTTGGAGGTTAAGAGGTTAATAATGGGGAATGTATCTAGGACCCATGTTGCTTTGAGGAACTGTTAAAGAAGGGGTAGGGAACCTTTTTTCTGCCAAGGTCCATTTGGATATTTTTACCATTCTTAGGGCCCATATATAATTGTCAACGTTAAAATGACTTTGCTATATTTGGTCAAACATTTAATTAACTCGCCTCCTAATGTGATGGATGTGATGGCTGGAGCTGCTTCTCTTCAGTGCACCTGTGATGTTAAGAGATATAGATGATATTGCTACTCATAACTTCTTTTCCAGGCTTGAACTCACAGCAGTAAGTCGTATCAAACACAGATGTATATTACACTTCAGGACTCTTCACAGTGGGAAACACAGCACTGCACCTGTTACATTTATAGAACTCACATAGGAGACACCAAGACTGCTGTATATTATACATTATATAGGTGACACTGAGACTGCAGTATAAGCACCACACAGGAGGCACAGAGACAGCTGTATACATAACATAAGAGATTCAGAGACTGCTGTATATACAACACCTAAGAGACCCGACACTCTGCAACACATAGGAGAGACCAAAAGTGCTGTAAATGCATCATGTATGAGACACCGAGACTGCTGTATAGACATCACATAGGAAACACCGAGACTGTCGTACCTGCAACACATAAGAGATACCGAGAGTGCTGTACATATATCATATTGGAGACATCATATAGACTGATATGTATTGTAATACATCATATATACTTCCCCTGATGAGGCTGCAGTAGCAGCGATACGCGTGGAGCATTCACCTCACCCCTCATCCATCTTGGAATCTTAAAAGTCCACCTGGCTTTAACCACCGCTCCATGTACTGGTATTATACTTAAAACTATGGACAGCCCATAGGCTATTTCAGCCTCTATGTATCATTCTGCATCATGTTTAGTGATTGTTTGTCAGGATGTATGCTCTGGCTTATTTTCCCAGGTTTGCTATGTAATTGTCATTTTTGACATATTCTCTTCTCCCTTGTAGCTACTGTTCGTATGGGATTTTGATATTGTGGCAAATTATTCCCATAGCAACAGGGTTACTTACCGGAGCAGTGGGATTTATTATACATTATTATATGTTTTCCTTACTGGGCTGGTCAGCATATTGGTATTCCATTGTGCCTTACAACTGTTTTCTGTATATGGGCTGCCATCTAATTGTTTTCCAGCACAGTATTGTGGGAACATTCTACATAGCTTTCAGGGGTTATAACCCATTATACATGTGTTTATATCTATAGCTAGCTCCTTATGCCATCTGTGCATGGCTATTATTTTTATGGCCTATACAGCCTGGAGGGGTGTTGGTTTACTGGTCATGTATATATGTTCTTTTAATGGTTTTTAATATTGTCCTGTTTGAGGTGTAAATAAAGACTGTTCTATTTTTTGTCATTATTCTGTGGATGTGCATACCTTATTAGTCCAGGCTTTTCTCTTTGTTTATTCTTGTATACATCATATAGGAGACACAGAGGCTGCTGTATATACATCACATAGGAAGCAGTGAAAAAAAACTTGACACTCATAGTAAAGTCAGAGAAGACAATTTTTATGTTTGAATCATTAATTTAATGTGCAGGCAATCCAAAACGTTAAACATTTTGGTCAAGCGACCTTCATCGGCATAGTGGATTGCAAGTGGCAGAACAATTGTAATGATGCTGTGGGAGAGCAGTGAGCACTGCAATTGCGGGAGGCATCCGACTTCACTACGAGTGCTAAGCTATTTTCACTACTTCACAAGAGATAGGATCCTACTTGTGCACCATACAGAAGAGTGCCGTGTTACAACTCTATATGTAAATGCATCACATATGAGACACCGAGAACACTGTCTTTACATCAGATAAGAGACACAGAGAATGCTGTATATACATCACATAGGAGACCCCGAGACTGTGTTCTGTATATTACATAGGATATCATGCAGGATACACTTGGGCTGGAGTACATACATCACAGAAGACATGGGGATGCAGTATACATATCGTAGGAGACATGGGCTCGGGTATATACATCACAGAAGGAGACATGGAACTATGCCATAGACATCACAGAAGGAGGCATAGGGCAGAGGTATTTACATCGCAGGGGGAGACATGGAGCTGCGATACATACATCAAAGGAGGAGATATAGGGCTGCGATATATACATTAAAGAAGGAGACATCACAAAGGAAGACATGGGGCTGCAATATATACATCACAGGAGGAGGCATAGGGCTGTGATACATACATTCCAGGAAAAGACAGCGGCTGTGGTATATACAGCACCGGAGGAGACATGAGACTGCAGCATATATATCACGTAGGAAGACATGGGACTTTGATACATATATTACAGGAGGAGATATTGGGCTGCGGAACAGACATCACAGGAGGAGACATGAGGCTGCATTATGATCATCACAGGAGGCATGGTGCTGTGATATACACATCACAGAAGGAGACATGAGGCTGCTGTACAGAAATCACATGGGGCTGTGGTATGTACATCAAAGGAGGAGACACGAAGGCTGCAATATATACATCACAGGAGGATGTATATATTGCTTTCGGCCAGATCACTCTGGTCCCTGTAAATCTGCCCAGTGACCAGAGTAAAGGTCATCATGGGTCATAAAAGGACCATGGGCCTGAGGTTCCCCATCTTTGTGTTAAATGTTCAAGTATATAGGCTCCTTCCTTCAGGTTATTGTGTTTCCCAAATACAGAGTAGTTACAATGTTCTCTTACAAATCTGCATTGATAATGTAACTAGCAGCATAGCTACTGGGAAGTAACTCAAATCTACATTATTTCCTTCAGGGTTATACATAAAATAAAATAATTTGGCCTCAAGCAGCTTATAAAGCTCTAGCAAAATACAAGTAAAGGGGTAGGCTTGGGCTGGTATATTGATGATCATTGGTCTGGGCGGCACTCAGCAGCGTTGAACATTGCTTAGTGGCCACCGAAGAGTATTGCACATTGCTTGACCTGCTATGAGGGCTTGAACTCTAGTGCCAGCTATTGGAAGTAGCAATCCTAGAAGTCTATATCGACCATTTAATGAGCTTTGCAATATGACTTAGGATAAACTCTGGAAAATTAAATTTCCAAATTGTCTCTTCAGAGAGGAAGAGGACTTAAATTCTAATGCCACTTGCAAATTGGGATTCTGGCTTGGTTTTTATCCTAAGTCATATTGCAAGGCTCGTTAAAAGGTCAATATTAATGTGTAAGATTGCTACAGTACTCTCAACAGGTGGCATTAGTGTTCAAGTCCTCTTCCTCTCTGAAGAGACAATTTGCATATTTAATTACCCAGAGGAGCATGCCAGGTGTTACCCCTTAGATCCCAGTCTTAGCCTCTCACTTAGCCAAATCAGATCTCATACTTTACACTGTCAAGGGGCAGTACTCCAAACATGGTGTCTGCAAATTGTGATTCTGGTTTGGCTTTTATCATAAGTCATATTGCAAGGCTCATTAAAGGTCAATATTGACTTATAGGATTTCTACTTCTAATAAGTGGAACTAGAGTTCTAGTCCTCTTCCTCTTTGAAGAGACAATTTGCATATCTAGTTGATCGAAATCCCTGCTCATTCTAGGCTTAGAAGTTAAGCGGGGGTTGTCCTAATCAATGATTGACAGCTTTCCCTGTTAGTTGCCAAACACCATTATAATCATACCCTTGACTGCTAAGTATAAAATGACTTAGGAATTTAATGAATAAAATACAAGATATACCCTTTTTCCGCAATCTATCACTCTGATTATCTCCTTCTATACAGCATTCTAATGACAAGTCAGACACCATGCACAGTGTGAAAGGGAACCTTTAACTAACAGAGGTTTGCAGCCAATTGTGTGCCAGCAATTGCTCATTGTAGTAAGTCCAAGGATGAACATTAATATAATGTTACAATTTTAAAATACATTTACTTGTTAGGTATTATTCTGTCACTAAAGCCATTGTAAACGCCTAAGGTCAGTCTTGTTAACATCAATACACACATTATTCTTTGAAGACCTACTTGGCAAAAGTGTAAGACACTTTCTATTCTTTGATTCGATGGATGGATATGTGTGGAATGCGAAGGGAGAGAAACTCTTGGGTTTACACAGTAATACAAGAATAAGAACATAATAGCATACCTTCAAGTATCTGTTTGGACTACTTTGCAGCTTTTTAGACAGTACTCGAAGACTTTTTCTCTATTCTAATTCCCTTTAAACTGAAGAGCCATTTTACCTACTTTTGTCAACCTATTTCAACAGCAGCAATGTGAAGTGAACGCTTGGCATACACCCCCCTGTATTTCACCTGTGTTGCAGGGCCTAATAGATTTGCTATGCTGAGATGTGCCAAAGTATTTTCCATAATAACAAGTTAAATGCAATTTCTGCAAAAGGGTGGCCTGAAAGCCTATTCCAAATTGGGGTTACTTCTCTTGTCAGCAGAGAGCTGTTTGTCAGACAGTTGTAATAAGAAATCTCTGGATTCTCTGACTTTTTGCTATGGTTTGCAATTACTCTCTCAACTATTGCACATTATATTTAGCAATTTTCTAGGAAGCAATATTTACAAAGGCTAAATAAAATTCCACTACTAAATCGACAACAGAAAAGCTAAATGATAACATGGAGTTGTTTTTGGATGTAGAAATAAGTGAGACTGTATAAGTTCTGATATTGGATTTATCTGTATGCTTTGGCTTTCAGAACATCCAGTTAGAATGCAATTCCACATTCTACACAGCAGGGGCAGACTAGAGTTGTTTTACCTCCTCTTAGAGGTAAGTCTAGGTTCAACCATCCACTGCTGAGTTGGATGGTAACTGATGGAGGAACGAGAAACTGATCTCATTGTTTGCAATAGGATCACCTTTTATTATCTCGTTTGGCAGTTTTTGCATCAGATAATAGAGGGGCAGGTGATGGTCCAATGGCCTGATCATAATATTTCATATATAATACCAATATGATCCGGTTGAAGACCATCACCTAAGCAGGTAAAAAGAAAAAGACCTGATGGCAAATAACACATCTCTGCATCAGCTCTGACCAGTTGGGTTAGCTGAAGCTCAAAAAACTGAGTCTGATGCAATGGGGAGTCCGGCTGTGTCTGAAAACCAGCTTCCCACTCCTGCAGCTACACAATCGTATAGCAGCTGCTATTATATGCAGTGACGTTTTAAAATGTCAAAGTAGGATGAGGAACATCATCATCTATGGGCGGTCTGGAAATAGCTAAATAAACCAATTATTATTTGTCTCTGATATCTTGCAATGCTTACACTAGGCAGTTATCAGGAATGAACATTAATATGTTCTTTACAAGTACCTTACATGTCACTTGCAACTAGTCTTTCACTTTCTAGGTCATAGTGACAATATTTCCCTGATATTGCCTTTTTAAATGACCAAATCATTCAAAGCCACTTGTCTTTGGATATTCAATGCAGGATGTGAGGTATTTGAGTTTCTGTGATTTAGTTGTTGCTCCACCAAAGCCTATACTGCCAGCAACAAAATCTGTAAAACACAGAAAATCAAAGCTACATTTATGTGTTTCTAAAAAGTTACAAATATTCTGGTCCTACAAAATTGATGTGTTCATGCCTATCCTTTGGGAAGGCCATTAAATACTACATATTGGAAAGCTGTTTTTCAAGGAATGCTCTGAGACTCTAAAAAAGGACTGCCTTAACGAGTTTATGGTTCTGCACAAGGAAGAAGATCAGCTCTGGACCTGTAATACTTGTATGGCAGTAAGTGGCAGACAATCTTGTCCACGAAATTATGAATACATGGACAACTCCTTTAAATTGAAGTACAAAGTTTATTTTTTGTTTTCCATTTATATATCTTTTTACTTAAAGCATCTGAATCTTCCTGCTATGTTCCACATATAGTATGAGAAAAGCTTGGTGTCCGATTTGTTCTAGTAACAGTCCTAAGGTTATGTAGCGCCTACGGCAAAAAGTGATGGCTGCCCTCCTCAGACCCATACAAATTACTATTGGAAAGTTCAGGACAGAATTGATTTTCTGCTGATAGTTATTCCATTTCACTTTTTTCTGACTATACAAAACAATAAAAGTCACCTTTTCTTCATGAATCATGTAAAAGGTAACGTAGAGATTACACCATTGGCATAACTGCAAACCTGTAAAGATTTTATCTTGCCAACAATTCAGAAATTCAGTTGATCAGATTTGATAAAACAACTGATAAAATAAGCAATAAGGATTTTTTTCCTCCTTATTGTCATCAATGGAGTCTAAAAATATTGCCTTGAAATAAAATGCACGATTGAAGTATCATAAAAATCAATGATGTTTCTAGATCTGCTTTCCATATCTTTGGTATTCAATGGTGAAACGTCTTCTTTTTTCCCCAAAAATAATTATATGACAATTTAAACAATTCCCAAAGAAAAACACATAACAAATCAATATCAGTCAGTGTATGAAACTTTCAGTTCTAACACTGACACGGGAGTGCATGTCACTCGGACAGAAAGATTATGTAGCAGGTTATCTAAGAACTCAAGTTTTGGCTGATAGTAGCTTTGATAAAGACAAATACAAATTACACAGGTGTGCAAAATTTGGTTTTATGAAATTGTTTTCAAATGCAATGACTGATCATTATATTTTCTTATGACTTGATTTTAAAAAACACTTCTATTTTTAACCATCACGTAAGGATTTTGCACAAAATACACGTGAAATTACATACACGCGAGATGAACAAGAAAAATATTTATCGTAACCAAAAATTAACACAATATATATATATGAACATTCATTGAACATTTATTCTGAAACTTTATTGTAAAATAATTCTTGCGCTTTTTGCTTTTTTCTTCAAACCTGCTCTTGACCTTTTCCGTTATAAAAGGGATCTTCTCTGTGAAGCATCCAGCAGTAGCAACCCATCATGTTTACATTTCATCTTCCTTGGTATCATCTTTCAGTCTTCCTGATGAACTCTTTCTCCTTGCTCTTCGCAAACAGCACCTAGATTTTCAGCAAAGTAGTCCAAATGGAAATGTAAAAAAATGTAACTTCAAATTCATCAGACAACCCTAGACTAGACATTTCGGCATGTTCTCGACAATGGACATATACTTTGTTGTTAACTAGAAATTTCTTCACAACTTCTTTAAAGGAATCCCAAGCCTTTTTCTCAACAGCTTTCATTTTTGCTTTGAACACATCATCCTTCATGAGATTCTGACTAGCCAAACCCCAAAAATGCGTTCCTTCAGTTTTGCTTCGGACAGTCCCTGAAACATGGTACACAGGTACTTTAAAAGCCTCTCCTTCTTTTAGTACAAGCTTAATGTGGATTGATGGGATCAATTAAACTTTCTGCAACTATGTTCTTGAGTCCAGGTTGCAAGAATGTTCTGGACAACTTTTTTGGCTCCATTGATGAGCCCAATCCTGGCTGTCCCATTCACACAACAACATGAGCACTTTGTGTATCCTACTTGCTGCTCAAGGAGCAAAGAGAAAACTCTCCGATCACCACATATTGACCGACCTTGATCCTCATAGTTAAGTATCTTGGGAATAAAGTCTAAGTTCTCATAGCTGTCCTTAAAGTGCACCGCTTGCCCTACAGGCATTGAAGCATAGTTGCTACCATTGCGCAGTGGCACAGCTTTCACACTTTTTTTGGATGAATCAATAAAAAGTCTCCGCGTTCTCACATTTGTAATAATTATAGGGGATAACTCAGGAGACTCTTTGCATGGAACAAGACAACTACAGGACACAATTTTATAAGTGGTAAAATCTATATTATCACACGGTGATTCAAACAGGTGCAGAGAGAAACTCAAGTCCACAACACTTGGAGTAAATATTAAATGCAGCTTAGCAGTCTATAGGAAACTTCAGAGGAAAATGCAATCACTCAGAAAGTCTATGAAGCACAATTATTCTTGAGGATACTTGACACGAATAAGTCCTTGCTTAGTCCAAAACACAGATAGATATGGTTATAAGGCAGTTCAAATAATATCTTAGCTCAACCAGGGAGGCCTGGGTAATAGTCTCAGGTTCTTGCAGAGCAGTAACAGCTTACATGTCCAGCAAATGCAGATGGAAGTAAAACACGAGCAGCAGATAAAGGAGGATTACTGGAACTGGTGTATGTAGCAGGAACTCAGAGCAGAGTAGCAGGATAACCCCACAGGTTCACAGGAGCAGGTATATAGCCAGGGAGTCACCAGAGGTCAGGAGCTGGATGCAAGGCAGAATACTCTAGCATAGACTGAAGGCTAGGGTGGAGTTTTATAGCAGGAAGACACAGTGCACATGAGACCAAAGATGCCATCTTGGAAAAGGGCAGTAATGCACAAAAGGTAATAAAAAATGTGCAGAGTCCTGACATTACTCTCTCCTTAGAAGCGGCCTCAGGACGATCCTGGACCTGGTTTCTCAGGGAATCTCTGATGAAAATGAGAAATCTTCTGTTGGGCATTGATGTTTTCCACAGGTTCCCAAGAGTCTTCCTCGGGGGGATATCCCTGCCATCTTATCAGATATTGGAGCCGATTCCTGCGAATCCTGGAATCAACAATTTCCTCCACCACAAATTGTTCTTGCCCATCAATCACCACAGGCTGCGGTGGTGGCACAACACGTCCCTGGAAGGTATTAGGAGATACAGGCTTTAGTAAAGATACATGAAAAACTGGGTGTACCTTCAAAGTCCTAGGCAGCTTCAGTCGGCAGGCCACAGAGCTCACAATACCGTTGATCTTGAAAGGGCCAATGAATTTCTGTCCAAGTTTTTGTGAAGGAATGTTTAACTTCAGATTCTTAGTTGCTAACCAGACGGAATCTCCTACCTTGAACATGGGTGCAGGTTTTCGGAATCTATCAGCCGATCTCTTATAACGTTCTTGAGCTGTGGTCAGGGATTCCTTCAGAACCTCCAGATTTTGCCTCATCGCAGTCAGCCTTTCCTCCACTGCCGGAACCGGAGAATTAATTGGAGACCTAGGTAAGATACACGGATGATAACCCAGATTGGCAAAGAAAGGTGTAAATTTAGTGGAGGCGCTCTGAGAATAGTTATATGAAAATTCAGCTAACGGCAGCAACTCCAACCAATCATCCTGGAGATGGCTGACATGGCATCTTAGATATTGTTCCAGCGTCTGGTTGGTACGCTCAGTCTGACCATTTGTCTGGGGATGGTAAGCGGAAGAGAGACAGACATTAATATTGAGTGCAGAGCAAAACCCCTTCCAGAATCTTGAAGTGAACTGCACTCCATGGTCAGAGATGATCTCATCCGGAACCTCATGCAACCGAAAGACATTCTGTATAACCAAGTTCACTGTATCTTTAGCTGAGGGGAGGCCGGTGCACGGAACAAAATGAGCAGCTTTAGTCAGGCGATCAACTACCACCATGATTGTATTCAAGTAGGCAGCTCCACAATAAAGTCCATTGATATAGACCCCCAAGGGCGGGACGGAACAGGTAATGGTTGTAGAACACCCATAGGTGCCACATGAGGAGTCTTGTAACGAGCACATACCTCGCAAGAGAGAACATAGTCCTTGGAATCCTTCAGGCAAGTTGGCCACCAGAAGAATCGGCTCAGGAACTCTTGTGTCTTCTGTACACCCCTGTGACCAGCCAACTTGGAGTCATGTACCAACTTGAGGATCTGCAGATGAACGACCTCAGGGACGTAGATACGTCGATCTCTGAACCACATGCCACCCTTAAAGACAAGATTAATATCCACAGATGGGTTGGCCAGAAATACATCACCGTCATAGGCCTCCCTGCACTCCTTCCACAAGTCCTGATCGTGGATAACTCCGATGAAATTGGCATCAGATAGAATTGTCTTGGATGGGGCTCCAGGTACGGAATCCGTTTCATGGATTTGGGATAAAGCATCAGCCTTCCCATTACGAGAACCTGGACGGTGATTTAAAAATAAGTTCCAACGAGCCTGACGAGGAGAAAGACATCTAGCGGATCTAAGGAACTCTAAATTGCGATGGTCAGTTAGCACTATGATCTGTTGTGCAGCTCCTTGCAGATGATGCCTCCATTCTTTGAAAGCCGCAATAATAGCCAGCAATTCCTTGTCTCCCACATCGTAATTCTTCTTTGCTGAGGTTAGTCTATGGGAAAAAAAAGCACAAGGATGTAGCAGACCCTTCTCTCCAGTTCTTTGGGAGAGAATAGCCCCCAAAGCATTATCAGAAATGTCCACCTCCACAATGAAAGAAAGTGTTGGATCTGGGTGTATCAACAGCGGTGCTGATGTGAAACAGATCTTAAGCCGATCAAAAGCTTCTTGAGCCTGTGGTGACCACTTAAAGGGCTTTTCATTCTTTGTCAAGGAAGTAATGGGACGGACAATATCAGAAAAATTTCGAATGAAGCGTCTGTAGAAATTTTCAAAACCAATAAAACGTTGGACCTCCTTAACGTTCTTGGGTACCGACCAGTCAGGGATAGCCTGAATCTTAACAGATTCCATGTTCAGCCCCTGGGGAAAGATGATATAACCTAAGAACTGTATCTCAGAACGATGGAACTCGCATTTCTCCGGCTTAATATACAGATGGTTCTCTTTCAGACGTCTTAAAACAGTTTTGACATGTTCTTCATGTTCCTGTAGAGAGTCAGAAAAAATTAGTATATCGTCCAAATAGATCACTACAAACTGGTCCAACAAATCTCTGAAAATGTAATTTGTAAGGTGTTGAAACGTTGCAGGGGCGTTACAAAGCCCAAAGGGCATCACAAGAGATCCAAAGTGTCCATACCGGCATCTGAATGCTGTTTTTCCACTCATCCCCTGGACGAATACGCACCAAATTATAAGCCCCACGAAGATCCAGTTTAGAGAACACCTTAGCATGGTGGACTCTTTCCAGTAATATGGGAATCAGAGGCAAAGGGTAACGGTTTCGTACGGTTACCTTATTGAGTTCTCGATAGTCAACACAGGGTCTCAGGGTCCCATCCTTCTTCTTTACAAAAAGGATAGGTGCCCCTGCTGGTGAGGAAGAAGGACGTATGAAGCCTTTGGCCAGATTTTCATCAATATTCTCCTTTAAGGCTTTAAGCTCAGGTGCCGCCATAGGGTATACATTACCAAAAGGAATAGCTGCCCCAGGAAGCAACTCAATGGGACAGTCATAATGCCTGTGTGGAGGAAGCTGATCTGCATTCTTCTTGTCACAGATGTCAGAGAACTCTTTATATGCTGGAGGTAAAGAAAATACCTGTACATGTGGTTCCGTAGCCGTGGACTCAGGGACAGCTTTTGTTAACGCTGAGTTGCTCCTTGTTGGAAAGATAATCTCCTTGGTCTCCCAGTTGATAATTGGGTTCTGAGAACGCAACCAAGGAATGCCTAAAATCACAGGAAAATGAGGAGAAGAAATTAGCATGAAAGAAAGTTGCTCCTGATGATTAGGCTCCAACAAAATTTCAAGGGGTACGGTCTCCTGATCTACAGGCCCAGAGATTAAAGGTGACCCATCCACTGTTTCCATGGTAATTGGAGAGGCTCTTTGCTGAATTTCAATACCATGTTCCTTGGCAAATGCGATATCCATGAAATTGCCACCTGCACCAGAGTCAATCATAGCTGCACTGGAAATCCACTGTCCTGAACACAGGATCTTAATAGGGAGAGAACAGTGAGAGTTCTTTTCCTTCAGCTCCTTGGGGGGTGAAGTCATAGAAAGTGAATGGAATACAGCGTTTAAAGGCAGGCTACATACAGAGGTGTCAGATTCATCATCACAGTTGTCATACTCCCCTACTGCTGCTAGCACCTTGTTAGGCCATCTAGGACACTTAGGACAATTGATCAAGAAGTGGTCAGACTAGCAGCAGTAGAAACATAGACTTTCACGAAGGCGATGCTCCCGGCGCTCATTGATCTCGCGCCTCTGAACGGAATCAATTTGCATGGGCACCTCCTGCACCTCCTGAGTTGTTTTACCTGCAGGCTCTTTGGAAGGAAAGGAAAAGTTAGAAATACGGTTATATGCAGCAAACTTCTCCTGCCTACGCGCAGTAAGGCGAATGTCAATGCGCACACAATGCTGTATAAATGTCTCTAGCTCTTGAGGTGACTCAGAGCGAGCTAGTTCATCTTTTACAATACTAGACTGACCCCTTTTAAAAATATTCAATTGTGCATAACTGTCCCAATTGGTATCTACCGCTAATCTCCTGAATTCAGTAGCATATTCAATAATAGAACGTTTTGCCTGGCGTAAAGACAATAAAGCAGATTCAGCGGTTGCACGGTGATTAGGATCATCAAACATTAATGCCATAGCGGCCAAGAAATCATCCAAGTTATTTAACCGTGGGTCACGAGACTCAATCATCGGATTCGCCCAGGCGAGCGCTCGTGTGGTCAGCAGCATTATAACACACAATACTTTGGATCTATCATTAGGAAAACGGTCAGCAAGCACATCAAAATATAGCATACATTGATTTACAAAGCCACGAAATTTGTCGCGATCACCATTAAATCTGAATGGGGGCAACATAGGTGGGCTAGCTCGTGGCGGTTGCCCAGAGGGAAAAGTCGCTTGTGCAGCTACTTGCGTGCTTATGTCCTGAAAAGCCCGTCCATACTGGGACTCTATGCCAGCAAGTTTGTTTTCCTGGGCTGCCATGCAGGTGCTTAAGTCCTGCAAAGTCTGTCCAAACACTTGTTGATTGTGTTCAAAGCTTCCAAACTTTTTTTGCAGACCTTCCACATCTTTCTGCAGTGATCTAATTATGGAAAACATCTGCTCTAGTCTGCTTTCTGCAGTCATTGTTCCAGCAGTCTCCTTTTTTTTAGGCTAGAGTATCCTGTAATAATTATAGGGGATAATTTAGGAGACTCTTTGCATGGAACAAGACAACTACAGGACACAGTTTTATAAGTGGTAAAGTCTATATTATCACACGGTGATTCAAACAGGTGCAGAGAGAAACTCAAGTCCACAACACTTGGAGTAAATATTAAATGCAGCTTAGCAGTCTATAGGAAACTTCAGAGGAAAATGCAATCACGCAGAAAGTCTATGAAGCACAATTATTCTTGAGGATACTTGACACGAATAAGTCCTTGCTTAGTCCAAAACACAGATAGATATGTTTATAAGGCAGTTCAAATAATATCTTAGCTCAACCAGGGAGGCCTGGGTAATAGTCTCAGGTTCTTGCAGAGCAGCAACAGCTTACATGTCCAGCAAATGCAGATGGAAGTAAAACACGAGCAGCAGATGAAGGAGGATTACTGGAACTGGTGTATGCAGCAGGAACTCAGAGCAGAGTAGCAGGATAACCCCACAGGTTCACAGGAGCAGGTATATAGCCAGGGAGTCACCAGAGGTCAGTAGCTGGATGCAAGGCAGAATACTCTAGCACAGACTGAAGGCTGGGGTGGAGTTTTATAGCAGGAAGACACAGTGCACATGAGACCAAAGACGCCATCTTGGAAAAGGGCAGTAATGCACAAAAGGTAATAAAAAATGTTCAGAGTCCTGACAACATTGTACTCAATGTCAAAGTTTTCCATCAGCCCAGGAACATCACTGCAATACACTAGAGCACCGTCTTGATAAAAGTATAGAAATAATTATTTTTCTCTGCTTCTCTGCCACGAAAAAGCATTTCTAACTAATCACTGAAAAAGTATGATGCAAGAAAAAGCCTATGGTGTCAGTGTTTGTGAAAAAATTGTACATGATTGCATTTTTTAAATATTTTTGCTGAGTTCAGCAATCGAAAGTCACCTCTTACTTTTCAAACAATTTTACAATGAGGCCATGTTCACACTTTACGGTTTTTACCGCGGATCCGCGGCGATTTTGATGCTGCGGGTCCGCAGCAGTTTCCATAGCGTTTACATTAACATGTAAACCCTATGGAAACCGCAAACCGCTGTGCACATGCTGCGGGAAAAACCGCGCAGAAACGCAGCCGTTTAAAACCCGCAGCATGTCACTTCTTTGTGCAGAATCGCAGCGATTCTGCACCCATAGAAATGCATTGAACCGCTTACTTCCCGCATGGGGCTGTGCCCACGTTGCGAGAAGCAAAAACACAACAAAATTCACCCTAGCGAATTCATGTCCACAAATAACCATATAACCAATGTCAAAAGTGAACATATATCAAATAATCACATGAAAGATATATATATGTTAAAAAATGATTTTATTACCAAAATTTATTACAAAAAAGAAAAAACGACAACAAATAATACTACAGTATTTTACAAAATGTATAATTAATGAGGAGACCAGATCCATATAATAAAAAAGATACTAGAAAAATATATAATTCATATACATATATGTGACCTTCCAGAGTGCAAAAACAAAAAACAATAGATGGCGCTATAATAGGCCTTCTATCCCAATAAAGTGCATATGCATCAATAATAATAGTCTAACCCAGACAATAAAGTGCATAAATCTCTGAAAAAATACTAGTACCAGTGTGAAGATGATCTGTGGCCCTCCAGGACTCCGACCCCAACGTACGTTTCACCTGAGTGGCTTTTTCAAGGAGTCACGTTGCGAGAAGTAAGCGGATAATGTGCGGGCGGTACCTGGGGTGGAGGAGAGGAGACTCTCCTCCAGGCCCTGGGAACCATAAATAGTGTAAAAAAAAAAAGAATTAAAATAAAAAATGATGTTATACTCACCTCTCAGCGCTGCCCACGGCCGTCCGGTCTTCGGTTTGCTGTGCGAGCAGGACCTGTGGTGACGTCGCAGTCACATGACCGTGATGACGCCTCGGTCACATGACCGTGACGTCACGAAGGTCCTTCTCGGCACAGCATCTTTGGAATCGGACCGCCGGGTGCAGCGCCCAGGAGATCCGGACATCAGAGGGGGTGAGTATAACCAATTTTTATTATTTTTATCATTACTATTGATGCTGCATATTGCTGCATATGCAGCATCAATAGTACAGGGGTAATCCCGCAGCGGAAACCACGGAACAAACCGCGATAAATCTGCAGGGATAACCACAGCGGTTTTGCCCTGCAGATTTATCAATTCCGCTGCGGGATAAACCTGCAGAGCACACCACAAAGTGTGAACATGGCCTGATGGATCCCAGACAAAGGAGAAGAATAAAAAACTGAGAGGAAGGATAAGTAATGATAAGACAGTTGGGTGTGATGGACAGAGGGCCAACACTCTAAAGGAGAAACATCTGTCCTCTATTTGACACTTTCCTTTGAAAAGGGGAATGGTAGAATCCATTTGTCAACTTATTTAAAAAAAATAGCAACTTGAAGCTTTAAGTTTAGATGATCTGAAATTATTTCATGAGGCATATAGTTATGCACCAAAACACATCAGCGGTGGTTACAGTTCCTCCTTAAATGTTAAGGTCATATAAGAAATGTCTTCCTTTTAGGGCATATTGGCTTAAATTTTATCATTTTTTTCCCTCCTGTGGGGCAATAGGGGAAGCTAAATCTATGATTTAATATACATCACCAGTTTCTAAGTATATAGTTTTGATCAGTGAATGCTCAGGAGCTAAAACCACTCCGACATCTGAAAGGAAAGGGCAGAAGGGTAGACGGACTCTATGTATGCTAGTTGTGTACAAGTTCATGTAAAGTATATGAGTCAGTACAATGCTCAAAGAAATGCTCTCTTTTTTTAGTCTGAAACTTGTTCTATCAAGTAAGTCTCATTTGGATGATCAATTTACCATTGCAATACTGTAAGAACCTCTGGATCACATTATCCTCTTCTAAGTGTTGTGTGAATTTACATCTTGCTTAATTATTGTCTCAATTTCGACCAAGAAGCATAAAAGCCATCCTAACATGACAAGGTGTACCCATCTGGTCGTTCCTAATCCATTCTCTAGCATTTAAACTTTATCTTGTGTCAAATGACCTCAATGTGAATAAGGGCAGAGCAGATCAGACCCCCGACTGTTCAGACACCCATCCACAGGAAGCTATATTTTATTATAATTATTATTATTATTATTATTATTATACATTTTTATAGCGCCATTTATTCCATGGCGCTTTACATGTGAATACAGGGCAAATATAGAGAAATACATTACACATGAGCAAAAAACAAGGCACGTGGGTACATAAGGAGGGAGGACCCTGCCCACGAGGGCTCACTGTCTGCAGGGGATGGGTGATGAAACACTAGGAGAGGGTAGGGCAGGTTGTGCGGCAGTTCAGTAAGTTCAGATGAAATAATATATAGATGAAATACTTAGCTCAGAAAGGTGGGCCACGCACATGTTTGTAGAAATTGCAAGAAATTATAGTAAAACCAAAGAAATGAGCTGAAGCATAAGTTGGTATATGTGCAATATGTAAGAGCACATTCACACTGTGGCCGTTTCACAGACAAAACGCATTGGGTTTTTGAAACGGCCACAGTGTGAACGTGCTCTTACATATTGCACATATATCAGCTTATAGTCAGGCTCATTTCTTTGGTTTAGCTTTAGGATTGTGAAGCACATCCCATTCTTTGGCCATCTTCAGATGAGATACCAACAGGTTAGATTTGGTTGAAATAGCATTGACATACGGCTGTTTTCTGCAAACATAGATCTATGCAGATCCCATGTATAACACAGAAAAATGATGGTGAGTAGATGCAGGGCCGGACTTAGCCCAAAAGGCGCCCTGTGCGAGACTGCAAGACGGCGCCCCCCCCCCCCCCCAAACTTTGAAAGAAAACAATAACGCTTTAGTATTGACAACACGTTTACTTAGAAAACTTGTGTTTCCCTGCAAAACACTTCAAGAATATCCAAATACACTAATACTGCAATAACGGGAGTTATAAAGTGCTTTAAAGCGGTCCAAAAGTTTAAAAAATGACTCTCGGTCTACAGCCCTATCGAGTCAGGGGCATCCCATTAAGGGTTTCCCCACCATCTGGGTGTCCTCGCAAACCCCCGAACGGCATACCTGCCGCTCACTTACTTCCGGTCCGCATCGCACCCCACCTGCTGCCGTCCGTCTGCAACGCCTCTCCTCGCTGGCAGTCACCCCTGCACTCTGATTGGCTGTCTGCCTGACGCTCACAGCCAATCGGAGCGCAGAGATGACGGCCAGAATGGAGAGGCGTTCCGGATGGGTGGCAGCAGGTCAGGTGCCGTGTGCAATTTGCAATGACGTTGACGGTTCTCCTGGCTCCAATGGAATTGTGTCCATACCACTCCTTATTTCACATTCTTGCTGCGGAACATCTGAAGTCGATTCCTCAGCAGTGCTCGGTACATTGGTGCCACCACCATGTTCAGAAGATTTTACAAACAGTCTTTTTAAAGCCCCTGCTTGCTTTTGAATTGCCTGCTCTGCTAAGGCCTTTCGCTTCCTGTTCTGTGCACCAGACGCTTTCTTAGGGCTCATCTTGCCTGACAAATGCTATTCCTCCCTGGAAAGGTTAGGTGTGGACCAAAGGTCTTATTAGTGCAGTCCACAGGCTACTATCTATCACCATCTATCTACTCATTTAAACCTAGGGTGGCAGAGGTGAGCAGGTGATAAGTAACTAGAAACATGTAAGACTTTGTAAATTCCACAAATGAATCCCCCCATTCCCCCCCCCCCCCCCGGACAATTGGCAGCTTTGCAAATTCATACCTCCCAACTTTTGAGGAAGGGAAAGAGGGACAAAGTCAGCGGCGCGCATAGCGCGCCGCTGCAAATTTTAGGCCACACCTCTGACCACACCCATTTCACAACTAGCCACGCCCCAACCCCATTTAGCACTTCTGATCACAATGTTTCGTAAACAATAATTATGAACAAAAAAAATATGGCCACACACGACGCTCCATAGTGAACAATGGCCACACACGACGCTCCATAGTGTACAATGGCCACACACGACGCTCCATATTGTACAATGGCCACACACGACGCTCCATACTGTACAATGGCCACACACGACGCTCCATACTGTATAATGACCACACACGATGCTCCATACTGTATAATGGCCACACACGACGCTCCATACTGTACAATGGCCACACACGACGCTCCATACTATACAATGGCCACACACGACGCTCTATACTGTACAATGGCCACACACGACGCTCCATAGTGTACAATGGCCACACACGACGCTCCATAGTGTACAATGGCCACACACGACGCTCCATGCTGTACAATGGCCACACATGACGCTCCATAGTGTACAATGGCCACACACGACGCTCCATAGTGTACAATGGCCACACACGACGCTCCATACTGTACAATGGCCACACACGACGCTCCATACTATACAATGGCCACACACGACGCTCTATACTGTACAATGGCCACACACGACGCTCCATAGTGTACAATGGCCACACACGACGCTCCATACTGTACAATGGCCACACACGACGCTTCATAGTGTACAATGGCCACACACGACGCTCCATACTGTATAATGACCACACACGATGCTCCATAGTGTACAATGGCCACACACGACGCTCTATAGTGTACAATGGCCACACACGACGCTCCATAGTGTACAATGGCCACACACGACGCTCCATAGTGTACAATGGCCACACACGACGCTCCATAGTGTACAATGGCCACACATGACGCTCCATACTGTATAATGACCGCACATGATGCTCCATACTGTATAATGACCGCACATGATGCTCCATACTGTATAATGACCCCACATGATGCTCTATACTGTATAATGACCCCACATGATGCTCCATACTGTATAATGACCGCACATGATGCTCCATACTGTATAATGACTGCACATGAGGCTCCATACTGTATACTGGCTGCACATGATGCTCCGTACCGTATATTGGCCGCACATGATACTTCGTACCATATAATGGCCACACATAGCTACTCCTACACACGCGGCTGCGCTCCGTACACCTCGCACACACGGCTCCGCTCCGTACACCTCGCACACACACGGCTCCGCTCACCTCGCACACACGGCTCCGCTCCGCACACCTCGCACACACGGCTCCGCTCCGTACACCTCGCACACACACGGCTCCGCTCACCTCGCACACACGGCTCCGCTCCGCACACCTCGCACACACACTGCTCCGCTCCGCACACCTTGCACACACTGCTCCGCTCCGCACACCTCGCACACACACTGCTCCGCTCCGCACACCTCGCACACACACTGCTCCGCACACCTCGCACACACACGGCTCCGCTCCGTACACCTCGCACACACACGGCTCCGCTCCGCACACCTCGCACACACGGCTCCGCTCCGTACACCTCGCACACACACGGCTCCGCTCCGTACACCTCGCACACACGGCTCCGCTCCGTACACCTCGCACACACACGGCTCCGCTCTGCACACCTCGCACACACGGCTCCGCTCCGTACACCTCGCACACACGGCTCCGCTCCGTACACCTCGCACACACACGGCTCCGCTCCGTACACCTCGCACACACACGGCTCCGCTCCGTACACCTCGCACACACGGCTCCGCTCCGTACACCTCGCACACACGGCTCCGCTCCGTACACCTCGCACACACACGGCTCCGCTCCGTACACCTCGCACACACGGCTCCGCTCCGTACACCTCGCACACACACGGCTCCGCTCTGCACACCTCGCACACACGGCTCCGCTCCGTACACCTCGCACACACGGCTCCGCTCCGTACACCTCGCACACACACGGCTCCGCTCTGCACACCTCGCACACACGGCTCCGCTCCGCACACCTCGCACACACACGGCTCCGCTCCCCACACCTCGCACACACACGGCTCCGCTCCCCACACCTCGCACACACACGGCTCCGCTCCCCACACCTCGCACACACACAGCTCTGCTACATCCACACTGTACACCTCCTGACCCCACACACAGCCATTACTTACCTCATCCTGCAGCGGCAAGTTGCCAACCAGCACAACTTCGGAGGTCACGATCATGTGACCCCTGACTCCTCCCCTCCTGTGACCTCATCACAGGTCCTGTGCACAGAAAGCAGGCGGGCAGCCATACGGAACACAGGCGCAGCTCAGCTCTTCGGTCCTCCTCTGCTCTGTTCTCTTCTTCCTTTCCGGGAACAGAGCGGCGGCGCCCAGGGACGTGTGACGTCATGTCACACGCTGTGCACACAGCCAATCTCTCCCCGCTGGGGACAGCAGTAGGCGGAACTAAAGTTCCCTACGTGCTGTCCCTGCCCGGCGGGGAGAAAGGCTTGTGCGTGTGACATAACGTCACATGCACAAAGCCGAGCGCCCGCTGGGAGTGAGACAGCGGCGGCGGGCGCCACAATAGGTGCGAGCGCCCTCGGGCCAGCCGATGATTAACTGCTAATTAAATCAAAGGCTCAAATCGGCGCCCTATGCCTTCTAGTAAGCCTTGGCGCCCTGTGCGGCCGCACAGGTCGCACAGGGCAAAGGCCGGCCCTGAGTAGATGTGGCACACAGCTTTTAACACCCTAAGACTTAGTAAAAACCAGAGCTAAATTGAGGACAGTATTTATCCCAGAAATCCAGCAGACGCCAACTGTTTTTCTTGTAATCTGGTGCAATCTATCTGCAACGGGCTTTCCCAGATGTTCAGCTGGGGGTACTTAACTCTATCTGGTGCGAGTATTTGCTAAAGTGACAGTCTATAAGAGAAATCTGCAAACTTCCCCATAGATTGTACTGTCAGTTTTACCGTATCTACAGATAATAATATTACACAATTCCCCGTCCCTGTAATTGCTAATGACTGAGACATAGTAGCCAGTCTGCTACAACTAATGGACTGGTTGACTTAATGAACTGCAATTTAGCTGTCTTGTCCTTGTGTGTCTCTCTCTGTGCACACCACTTAACTCATCTGTCCTTCAAAACAGGGATACCCTTGTCTCACTGCTCAATCCGCGACTTTAAGACATTTCTGCTTCATCTGCTTTCCTTATACTTCCTAATGGTTGTTTACAAGGCAATCACTGCTTGCGGAGTCAGTGGTACAGACTGTAAAGCCTTTGAGGCAGGATGGTTTCTATGTTTACTTTGTTCCCTATTGTGTATCTATTCTTCTTTCGGTTCCCATCTTCTTTCTAGTCTGGTTGTATTTATAACTTTGATCAGCACAACATGATAATTGCTGAGGATGGCTATTATCATATTAATAGTAGTATTTTTGGACAAATCAAAGCAACATAAAGGGAAGGGAGGAAATCTCACATTGCAAGACACAAACATTAGCTAAAGCAAGATATATTAAGATAGTCGAGGTTAATTAGAGATTGCAAAATTGCACATATGTTAACAGGCCCAACTGCATTTAAAACAAGAGTATTAGCAACAAAACTGCTGGGAGATGAGAGTTTATCCAGTCGTCCTGATTTCAGTAATGCAAATCACAATAAAGGTCTTGTTTTATCCAAGGGTTAGTTAAGCCACTTAAAATTTTAATGAATTGTGAAGGGCAGTGATGAGACCTCATTGTATTTATTCACTTCTCAGTAGTTTAGTGGCAAACACAAGATGGACATTTTCCTCAATAAGGAAATTGTGATTCCCATTTCCCCTCAGATCCGAGACATACAGTATATTCATTTAGCATGGAGGACTGATTACTTTAGTCTCATAGGTGGTTCAATTAGTGTACTACAATCTGTAGCCATTCTAGTCATTGGTACATGAAGGGCAAATTTGCATAATTAGCAAAGTAGACCTTCTAGGTACCAGGGTTACTTATTTTTGTCACTATGGTCCCTTTAATGTAATGTTACAAGGTGCTTTGTGTTCTATAGGTCCTTAACGCCTTTCCGATATCGGGCGTAATAGTACACCAATGTCGGACTCCCCCTGTTTGGTGCAGGCTCTGGCACTGAGCCTACACCTTTCCGTGCACATGACAGCTAATCTATACAGTTGACATGTGCCCGCGATTCTGCCCACAGCTGTTAACTACTTAAATGCCATTGTCAATTTCTGACAGCAGCATTTAACTCACACTTAGTGGAATCACGTTGCTAATTCTGCCCATCGGTGATCCTGTCATATGATCGCGGGTCACCAATTGGTCGGCATGACAACCACAGGTCTGAAGCAGATCTCTATAAATGTCATTGCCGTATTGCAGATGCCGAAAGGCACGTCAGGGTGGACGTATCCCTGGGACAGCTGTCAACCTTCCCCTCCTTCATCCTCTAAACAGGTACTGTACTACTTGACATCAAGGCAGCATGCCAATATCTCACACTACTTAAGTGTTTACCCATTTGGCATATACTATGTGGTCACCTATGAATTAAGGTGACATTATACACACAGGCACTTTATTATATTGCTTTCACTGTACCCTTTGCTACACATTGTACCTGTTCCTTTATTCCTTTCACCCCGTTCAAATTAAAACAATGAAAAAAATCAAACATACACATATTTGGTATCGCCAAGTTCAGAATCGCCTGATCTATCAATAAAAAAGAATTAACCTGATAGTTGAACGGCGTAGCAAGAAAAAAAATCATAACGCCAAAATTACGGTTTTTTTGTCGCCGCGACATTGCATTAAAATGCAATAATGGGCGATCAAAAGATCGTATCGGCACCAAAATGATATAATTAAAAACGTCAGCTCAGCATGCAAAAAATAAGCCCTAATTCAACCCGAGATCGTGAAAAATGGAGACGCTACGGGTATCGGAAATGGCACAATTTTTTTTTTTAAACTAAGTTTGGAAATTTTTTTTCACCACTTAGATAAAAAAGAACCTAGACATGTTTGATGTCTATGAACTCATAATCACCTAGATAATCATAATGACAGGTCAGTTTTAGCATTTAGTGAACCTAGTACAAAAGCCAAACAAAAAGCAAGTGTTGGATTGAACTTTTATTTGCAATTTCATCGCACTTCGAATTTTTTTCCCGTTTTCTAATACATATCATGGTAAAATCAAGCGTACATGACATTGGGTATTCGTGATGCCCGTGAGTTTCACTTAAAACTGACCATTAACCTTAAACTCTTCTAACCACCCATTCCCCGCACTCTTTTAACTCATACCCCAATGACTACTCATCAAACGTTTGTTTGGATAAATTGGCCACAGCAGCCTTTTATTAACATTCAAACATAACAGTTTAATTTCTTAACATTAAACCCCAGGGAAGGCGGTCCTCTTAGCCCCAAGAATTAACCAAGTCATATCCAATCTCCATAATTTGGCCTCCAGGTCGTGTCCTTGCCTCTAGCCGCTAGGCACCAGCTCAGAGACGCTTAAAAGACTCGCCCGGCCAATATCCGCCAGAATCGCACGGCCTCAGTTATCTCGACTGTATAACCACTAATTTCCTTTCCATTTTCTAAACCACACCAGGGGGAGTCCAGGATCTTAAAAATCCCCCCCCCTCCAAGCCGCCATTTCCTAGCACCACCAACTTCGAGGACCTCTTTCCCCCCCGCCCTGCTGCCGCGACGAAGCATTCTTACAGAACCCATAGCGCAACTGATCCAACCCTTGCCAAGCTTGCCTAAAAACTCTTGACATGAAGTCTCCGACCTTTGTAAAGCCCAGCAATTCCGCAAATTTAAAAAAGGGGAGGGTGGGTGGGAGCTTGTTATATTGTCAAGAGGGGCACCAAAATGGTTGTTCTTCTAAGATGGGTGCCCCTTTTTATAGTCGTCCCCCCCGTCGCCCCCTTTTTCCCGCCTACTTCACCACCTAGCCAATCCGTGAGCCCCAATTCAAATAAAATTTGCCTCCTCACTTTACACTATCACCCCCTCTTTACTGTTCACTCCCTATAGGCCCACTCAACCCTGTCATGATGTCCTCCCTTAAAGGCCTGCGGCCCAGTCCGTCCTCACTACTCATCCCGCAAAAAATAAGCCCTCACATGGCCATACTGATCAAAAATTAAAAAAGTTATGGCTCTGGGATGAAGGGGAGCAAAAAATGAAAATGCAAAACCAAAAATACCTCTAGTTGTTAAGGGGTTAAAAGCTCTCATCTCCCTTCTATACAGGTATCTCTGCTTTCTGTTACAAGTGCAGAAGGAAACAGCTAAAATGAAGCAGAAAGTTCTCAACCTTACCAGTATTATATACAAGTGCAAGAATTGAGCAACAGCACATCTGTGAAGTGAAGCTTCAGACTATATTTGCAGTGCAGGAAGCAAAATCAAAGAAGGTGGGGTCACATTGGTTTTTGGAGCAGAAAGAGAAACTCTCTAAAAACTCAAAAACTTGGAGTTTCCGCTTTGAAAATTCAGAAAAAGACTCAGTGTGTTCATACGCTAACACTGTGGTAATAAGGACCTATGGTGCACAGAACACTTGTGAAACTTGCATGTTAGGAACCAAAGTGAAATAATAAGGCCGGGGTCACACTTGCGAGTGTGATACGAGAAACTCACGCGAGTCTCTCACATCAATACTTGGCACTAGGGTTGAGCGAAACGGGTCGGCAATTTTCAGAAGTTGCCGACTTTTGGCAAAGTCGGGTTTCATGAAACCCGACCCGACCCCTGTGTGGGGTCGGCCATGAAGTCGGCGATCTTCTGAATCTGGAATCGGAATTCCGATACCGATTCCCGATATGTTTAAGATATCGGGAATTGGTATCGGAATTCAGATTTAAGTGTAAAATAAAGAATTAAAATAAAAAATATCACTATACTTACCCTCTGACGGGCCCTGGTACTATACGGGAACCTTCCTTCCTTAGAATCAGCATTCCGGGACCTTGCGGTGACGTCGCGGTGACGTCGCGGCTTGTGATTGGTCGCGCGGCCGCCCATGTGACCGCTCACGCGACCAATCACAAGCCGCGACGTCACCGTGACGTCACCGAAGGTCCTGGAAGGGCTGATTCTTAGGAAGGAAGGCTGCCGGAACGAAGCCGAGGGTGAGTATATTCCTATTAGGTATATACTCACCCTCGGACACGCCCTGCTTCTTTCCGGCAGCCTTCCTTCCTAAGAATTAGCCCTTCCAGGACCTTCGGTGACGTCACGGTGACGTCGCGGCTTGTGATTGGTCGCGCGAGCGGTCACATGGGCGGCCGCGCGACCAATCACAAGCCGCGACGTCACCGCGACGTCACCGCAAGGTCCTGGAAGGCTGATTCTAAGGAAGGAAGGTTCCCGGTTAGTACCAGGGCCCGTCAGAGGGTAAGTATGGCAATATTTTTTATTTTAATTCTTTATTTTACACTTAAATATGGATCCCAGGGCCTGAAGGAGAGTTTCCGCTCCTTCAGACCCTGGGAACCATTGGAAACCCAATGCACTGCATTGGGTTTCGAATTTCGGCCGACTCCGACCCCGACTTTTTTATAGGATCGGCCGATTTCACTCGACCCGACTTTTGAAAAAGTCGGGTTTCGTGAAACCCGACCCGATCCTATAAAGGTAAAGGTCGCTCAACCCTACTTGGCACTGCCGCCAGGACTCGGGACCGGTGCATGAGGCTGCATGTATTTCTATACAGCTGAACACTCCGGTGTGAGTGCCCGTGGCAGTGCCGGGTATTGATGTGAGAGACTCAGGTGAGTTTCTTGCATCACACTCGCAAGTGTGACCCCGGCCTAACAGTCATAATGTGCTACATAAGCCTAGTACTTCTATTTCACTCATTTAGTTGCATCACTTTAAGCAAAGTACAAACAAATAAATTTAATCACCCCACCAAAAAAGCCTAAAATTATTTTTGCATTGCAACATTAGAACAGAAAATGCTGAAATATTTTTGTTTGCATGTACAAATGATATCATAGGAAAAATGCAAAAATAGTAGAAGATTTTTGCATGGATCATTATTCTTATTATTATTTATTTATATAGCACCATTAACTCCATGGTGCTGTACATGAGAAGGGGTTACATACAGGGTTGTAGATATCATTCACAGTAAACAAATTTACGATGACAGACTGGTACAGAGGGGAGAGGATCATGGAAAACATGTAAAATTGTTAAGCATAGTAGATACATTTGTCATATAAAAGACTTACTGTGGTAAAATAAAATAAAACCAAAACAATGATAAAAAAAAATACAGTGCGTGTAGAAATAAGTAGCGGTATTAGAGCTAAATTGGTAATTCAGCAGAGGATTGAGACTACATTCGAGACGGCTGGGACTTGCTGGAAAGTTTTCCTCTAAGCAGAAAAGCAGATGGATTACATTCCTTGCTCTCACTACAGATAAATTGCTGTCTGTAGAATTTGGATTGGAGTGTAATCTATTTAGTAAAACAGTTTATCTCAATAGGAAAGGTGGCATTGTCCCAGCCAATAGAGGGTAACAGATGACATCATCAATCCTATCAAATAAATCCATAAAGGCACATCTTACTCTGGGGTACTAAATGTAAGAAGAAGACTATAAAGGACATTTTTTATTTCCTGGAATAAGCCAATAATGCTATAGCTTATAACGCTTAACTATGGAGATTTTTATGCACCATGGCACTACAGAATAAACTAAAAGGCTATGTTCATTATGTGGTACTGATTGTTCATGTCAACCAACAGTGGCAGGTAACTATTAGTACTAGACGGCAACTTAAGCCATTATCGACAGATAGCCATTAGTTATTTTTGTCCCTGTGCCTCAATAACAGGTAGCCATAATAAATGTTATTCCCATCAATCATCACCAGTACAAAGTTGCCATTAATGCAGGCCTTTCAGTTCAGTTATTAGTGACAAGTAGACTGCAGTATTCTTCCCAAGAGCCATTACATATTAGTAGTCATCAATGCTATTTTGTTCTCATAAACCATTAGTCACAGATGACCGTCAGTCAATGTACTTTGTGAGACTCCATTGATGATTGCTATAGGCTCACATGGGGAGGTGGATTCTCTAAGCTGTAGGCCAGTGTGAGCCACACAGACCAGAAGTGATGATTCAGTGGAGCGAGTCCAGAGCTGGAAACATGCAATGATGCAGAGCCAGTTGTGCAGATAAACACAGGAAAATTAGATATGTAGACAATCCATGACTGGTTAAAGCAGAGACAGAATATGCAATCAGGTACTTGCAGCAGATAGATGGTTAATGGCAGAGGCTATATGCTTTCTACGTACAGATGGTTAATGGCAGAGTCTTATGCTTGCAGCAGAAAGATGGTTAATGTTAGAGTCATTTGCTAACAGGAGATAGATGGATAATGACAAGGTGATATGCTTACAGCAGACAGATGGTTAACTGAAGGACCGCAATAATGAATAGGCAAAGTGACTTGGTTACTTGCTTGCAGTGACAAGTTACCATGATTACAAAGACTGGGTTGCAAATACCACCAAGAACAACTGGTAAACTATAAACTTGTTTACAGAGATACTTGTAAACTGGATTGAGTTTAGAAATAAACACTGGTAGTTGAATGGAAGTAAGGAGTAGCAGGGGATAATCAGGAATCTGGTTAGAGGTTGAACCAAATGCAATCTCAATATTTAGACATGACATGGTTGCCTGAGCAGGCCTTAAGTTGGAATCTGGAGTGCAGCACAATGTAGAGGCATGGAAACTGAATACAGCGATGTGTCACATAATGGGCTGCCTGCTGTAGTTTTGATTAAATCAAAGTTAAAGTTTTATCAGTAGGAGATTATTACTAGAGGACTAGTAAACCTGCTGCCATGTAGTCCTCTATATTCAGGAGCTCTGTATAACTCCGCCTTCACCACTGATTTGCAGCTTTCTGGCTATGCACAGTGTAAACAGAAAGCTGGGTGGGGTTATAAAGGTTATAAAGAGCTCCGCATTCATACAACTGTTAGATCTGCAGCAGCTAAAACAGTGATTTTTATCAAAACTGCAGCAAGCAGTCTAGTAAGTGATACATAGCTGGAATCGGGGTGTCTCTTCCTACATTGTGCTGCTATAAAATAAGGGTAGCAAAAACCTGGTAAGAATTTCTGTTTAAATGGCCTTGTGTGATGATGTCAGAGTTGTTTGCCAGGTGACCATAACAATCCGGCATATATTAGTACATAGGGAGCTGACTACAGGAGAAAGAAATAAGACCTGGTGCCTGAGCCAGGACAGGCGAGTTACAGATATGTAGCATGAATATATCTTATTTTCATCAGTCATATAAGTATGCATTAGTACAGAATAATTACAGTACATATCAGTTCCCAGTAGCCAACTATACACTTTTTTTCTTGATTTTTCCAAGAAATTAAACCCTCTTGAACTTGATAAATTTTGCAGAATGACAAACAGATTGGGTTTCCATTTATCATTTGGGTCCAGTTAATCATTTTATACCTGAGCTGGGCACAACTGTTGACAAAATTGTGCACTTTATGTATCGATCCGGCATTCAAAGGAAAAAAAAAGGGCTAAATGCGCTGCAACAACTTATGCCCTAGAAGTCTGAGATTTATGGGATCTGTTCTACCACTGCTATGCGAAAGGGAAAATACATTGGATGGTCAGATATATCGTAATGTGGCCTAATAGGGTCCGTCAATATGCCCAAATTCTTAGCACCTAGGTTTCCACAAAATAATCTAATATATAAAGCTGAATGTGTGTGTGTATGTGTGTGTGTGTATGTCCGGGATTGGCACCTGCACTGTCGCAGCTACAGCCACAAAATTTTGCAAAGTCATACGTCTGGACCCACCGAGAGCGTCATAGGCAGGGTTGGACTGGCCTACCAGAGAACCGGAGAATCCTCCGGTGGGCCCTGGCTTCTCCTTCAGAAGAGTTCATAGTGCAAACCTTGCAGTTGCTATGGGGCTCTTCAGTGGGGGAGAAATGTGGGCCCTCCAAATCAAATCCTCTGGTGGTCCCAATGTTCTCCAGTCTGACACTGGTCATAGGCTATGTTGTGAGGTGAAATTTTAACCCCACGCTTTCCAATTCACCAAACAAATTTGCCCTTATCTACAAAATAGGGAAAAGTGAAAGGAAAAGTGTTGGAGGCAAATTGACAGCTGCCAGATGTGAACAAGGGGGACAGAGTGAGAGCGATGGCGCCAAAGAGTATATACCGTACAGTTGCTAAGGTGGGGCCCCGACATGGGATACTCACCACACACGGGGATATGAACACACACACAAAATGCACCACACACTACCACGTGCTTGAACACATATATCACCCTCAGCACACATTTCACCACACATACACCAACCTCGCCACATAAAAGTAGAAACACAAAAGTCACCGCTCAAAACTCGCCATGTGCAAAATTCGCTACATGCAAAACTCGCCACATGCAAAACTAGGCTCACGCAAAACTAGCCACACATGCAAAACTCACCTCATGGAAAACTCGCCACACGCAAAACTTGCACACGCGGAAAAATTGCCACATGAACAAAAGTTGCAACACATGCAAAATTTGCCTCACAAAAAACTTGCACATACTCAAAACGCACCATACATAAAACTCGCCATGTGCAAAACTCGCCATGCGCAAAACTTGCTGCACACAACTTGCTACACTAACCTGTCACATGCAACTCTACACACAAAAAGTTGCTACACGCATGTCGCCACACAAAACTCATCTAACAAAAGTCGCTACATGCATGTCGCCACACGCAACTCTACACATACAACTTGACACATGAAACTCGCCCTAAAACACACGCAAGTCTGGTATTATCCTTCAAAAATAAAAATCTGATTAATAAGCAGACAAACTACAAGAGCAACAAATGTACCATATAGAAAATACGGCAGCTGTCAGTCACATGAGCTGTCTATTATGTGTATGTGTGAGCTAATATATACTACCAGGGGGGAGGGCTTCCTGTAGGCTGGGGATTTATCAGGCTGCCAATTTAGCTTACAAATACTGAGGTAAAAATACTGACCAAATAACGTGTGAACGAGGTCTAATACAGGAGGAGATGACATACAGGTATATACTATATACGGGGAAGATGACACACAGGTATATACTATATACAGGAGCCGATGATACACAGGTATATACTATATACAGGAGGAGATGACTTACAGGTACCACATTTTTTGGACTATAAGACGCACCGGACCATAAGGCGCACCCCAAATTTGGGGTGAAAATTGCAGAAAAAAAGATTTTTTATAAGATGGGGGTCCGTCTTATTGTCCGAATTTACAGTATCTTACCTGAGGGCTGGCGGTGGCAGAGCACGGTCACAGGGGGCATGGTGTCGGCAGAGGTGGGGTGATGCGGTGTGGCGTGCACCTGAGCAGGGTCCCTTCCTGCTTAGGTGGGTGACGCCATGGCCTGGTGTCCATGGGGGGGTTGCAGCAGTGCAGTGGCGGCAGAAGAGGTGCAGGGATGATGAGCAGTATGGCATGCGCAGGGTCCCTTCCACAGGTGAGGTGACGCAGCGGCCCGGTATGCAATGTGAGCAGCAGAGCCGGGTTAATCACCGGTTTATCGGTGGCGGCAGCCATTTTCCTGAGGCCGCGCGTGCACCTGAGCAGGGTCCCTTCCTGCTTAGGTGGGTGACGCCACGGCCTGGTGTCCATGGGGGGGTTGCAGCAGTGCAGTGGCAGCAGAAGAGGTGCAGGGATGATGAGCAGTATGGCGTGCGCAGGGTCCCTTCCACAGGTGAGGTGACGCAGCGGCCCGGTATGCAATGTGAGCAGCAGAGCCGGGTTAATCACCGGTTTATCGGTGGCGGCAGCCATTTTCCTGAGGCCGCGCATGCGCAGATGGAGTGCTCTGTTTCCCGGGGCTTCAGGAAAATGGCCGCCGCGATCTCCATCTGCGCACGCGTGGCCTCCCGAGGCAATTTTCCTGAAGCCCCGTGAAGCAGAGCACTCCATCTGTGCACGCGCGGCCTCAGGAAGATGGCCGCCACCACCGATAAACCGGTGATCAACCCGGCTCTGCTGCTCACATTGCATTCCGTGCCGCTGCGTCACCTCACTGGTGGAAGGGACCCTGCGCATGCCAGCACCTCTGCCGCCGCACCTCTGCCGCCACCACCACACCACTGCGGGTAAGCCTGCATTATGGCTATAAGACGCACCCCCTATTTTCCCTCCTTTTTGAGGGGGGAAAAAGTGCGTCTTTTAGCCTGAAAAATACGGTATATACTATATACAGGAAGAGGTGACATACAGGTATATACAATATATAGAAGGAGATGACATACAGGTATATACTATATACAGGAGGAGATGACACACGTGTATACTATATACAAGAGGAGATGACATACAGCAGGTATATACTATATACAGGGGAGATGACATACAGGTATATACTATATACAGGAGATGACATACAGGTATATACTATATACAGGAGGAGATGACACATAGGTATATACAATATACAGGAGGAGATGACATACAGCAGGTATATACTATTTACAAGGGAGATGACATACAGGTATATACTATATACAGGAGATGACATACAGGTGTATACTATATATAAGGGAGATGACAAACATGTGTATACTGAGGGGAAAATGAGGGGTGTGAGGTGAAAATGAGAGGTGTGAGGTGAAAATGAGAGGTGTGAGGTGAAAATGAAAAGGTGTGAGTGCAAAATGAGAGGAGTGAGGGAAAATAGTGGAGTGATCGGAAAATGACAGATGTGAGGTCGAAATGACGTGTTAGGGGGGAATGAAAGGAGTGAGGGGGGAATGAGAGGAGTGAGGTGGAAAATACGAGGAGTGAGGGGGAAAATGAGAGGTTTGAGGGAGAAAATTAGAGATGTGAGGGGAAAAATGAAAGATGTGAGGGGAAAATGAGAGGAGTGATGGGAAAATAAGAGAAGTGAGGTGCTATAACTAACCACAGATATTTACTATGCCCAGGCAATGCCGGGCTCTTCAGCTAGTATATACAGTACGTAAAATGAATGTTTGGGTTCTGTACATAACATAATTGAACAGTGCTGAATAGGTGATGAATTTCAAAGTACATTTTTAATTTCTGTTAAAGAACCTCAGATCCACCTTTTGTCAAATACAAAATTACTCATGGCATTAAAAATGGTAACTACATGTTCAATAATGCCTTATCTAGACATTACTTAGATATCATATGGCCACACCTTGATACCAGATGCTATCTGCCTCAAATTGTCCATAGAGCTGGGACCCTAGCTATCCCTGTCCCGGGTGTACTCTTACAGGGAGAGAGGCCCAAGTCTCTGACATTACTATAGTCTTGTAAAAACCTTAATTTGTCCCCTCCCCCACCCCATGAGGTATGGGACAGAAATGAAAGGTAAACCAGACACAAAGATTAAACAAATATTACAGAAAACCTCTATCATACAAAAGCATTAACCAACAATATGGAGGAGGATAGGGACAGGGAGGAATAAACCAAATAGGAAAAGGGACCAGGAGCTAAACACACACATCCAATAGCAAACTACAGAACTCCACATCTCCAACTCCAAACTTCAACTACTTAGCTCTAGCACACAGCACACAGCACAAGAAGATCAATATCCTAGCAACAACGAACTGCTATTTAGCACAGCATCTTCTAAGAGCAAGGAAGCAGAGCTTTCACTGGCAGGATAAAGAGGATCTGGCCAGGTTTTATAGTAAAAGTTAACGACCAGATCAGAAGCAGCTGAAATGGAGCTGCATAGTTTTGACCAGCATAGCATAGGTCATTAACCTCTTCAGCACCAAAGGAAACCAAATTCATTTCAAATGGATTCCAAATACACAGGATAAATGGAAGGTCTGTGATTCCCAATAAGCAGTGATCTTCTACCCCCAGATCTCCTAGGTTGGCGTGACACACTCATGATTAGTGTTGAGCATTCCGATACTGCAAATATCGGGTATCGGCCGATATTTGCTGTATCGGAATTCTGATACCGAGTTCCGATATTTTTGCGATATCGGAAATCGGAATCGGAAGTGTGCGGTGCGTGTGGTTCCCAGGGTCTGGAGGAGAGGAGACTCTCCTTCAGGCCCTGGGATCCATATTCATGTAAAAAATAAATAATAAAAATAAAAAATATTGATATACTCACCCCTCCGGCGGCCCCTGCTCTTAGCGGTGCCTCTGTTCCTAAGAATGCAGGGAGTGAAGGACCTTCGATGACGTCACGGCTTGTGATTGGTCGCGTGAGCGGTCACATGAGCGGTCACGCGACCAATCACAAGCCGCGACGTCATCGAAGGTCCTTAACTCGGCATTCTTAGGAACGGAGGCACCGCTAAGAGCAGGGGCCGCCGGAGGGGTGAGTATATCAATATTTTTTATTATTTATTTTTTACATGAATATGGATCCCAGGGCCTGAAGGAGAGTTTCCTCTCCTTCAGACCCTGGGAACCATTCCGATATTTTGTGTCCCATTGATATGCATTGGTATCGGGTATCGGTATCAGCGATATCCGATATATTTTGGATATCGGCCGATCCAATCCGATACCGATACCTTTGCATATCGGAAGGTATCGCTCAACACTACTCGTGATACTATAGTTATAAAGACTATTCCAAATTGTGAGCAGGATGTTGGAGAGGAATCAATATATGGGAAAAGCACATAGATCTCAGCATCCTGTGCCCTATACAACAGGATGCCTATTCCTTTTAGTTTCCAAACTCGAAATCATTACTGCAGAGTGAGGCAGTAATTGGCTTGCAATAGACATATCATTCACAAGAAACAGAGCCTGGAATGTATAGCACTAAAAAGGTTTGTCATAATCACCCAGTAGATTTTTTCTATACAATGGCCTTAAGCTCATGGGAATCTAGGCTCAATTACAACAATATCGTAACATAAAAAAGACATAAAACATAATGCTGGTGTTTGCAGGCTGGAGTACTTTATTATGAGTTAAAGTGGATCTGTCACCAGATTTCACAATATGAACAGCATACATCATTAACATGTCAACATGCATGGCGGATGGACGCCATAACTCTATGGAGCGGCTTTGTTACAAATAAACAAAATGCAAAGTGACTGAATACTAGAGAAAATGTAAATCGAATAAGCATTTGGTGTGACCAACATTTGCCTTCTACATAGCATCAATTCTTCTAGGTGATCTTGTATTTGCAGGGAGTTTGTTCCAAACATCTTGGAGAACTAGCCATTAATGATGAGCAAGTGTGCTTGTTATTCGGGTTTTCGGAGGTTTTCGAGTTTATGTCGACGCAGCTGCATGATTTGCGGCTGCTAGACAGCTTGAATACATGTGGGGATTCCCTAACAAACAGGCAATCCCCACATGTATTCAAGCTGTCTAGCAGCCGCAAATCATGCAGCTGTGTCGACATAAACTAAATCTCGGAGAAACTTGAGTAACGAGCACACTCGCTCATCACTACTAGCCATATATCTTCTGAGAATATCGACTTGCGGATATCCTTCTTTCTCTTCATGTAATCCCAGACAGACTCGATTATAATGAGATGAGGGTCCTGTGGGGGCCAAATCATCACTTCCAGGACTCGTTTGTATTTACGGTGAAGATAGTTCTTAATTACATCAGTTTTATGTCATTGTTCTCATGCAGCATAAATTTAAATTTGTAGTCAGACACCTCCTTGATGGTATCCCATGTTGGACAAGTATTTGCCTGTATTTCTCAGCATTGAGGAGACCTAGAAATGGGCAACATTGATGATTTTAGATGCAGCGGTAGGCAAAGGAAACAGAGCAGCAGATGAGTGACACATGATGCTTTGAAATCAGATGAAGATGTCCTGCTGTGCCATGAGCTCAGAACTGGGCACCACCAGCATGACCCAGACAGATCCATCTATTGTTTAGAAAAGTCTGGCCAAAAGTAGTCTTCATGAAAAAATTGCAGTCAAAACTATATCTTGGTAACAAGGCCAAGTGACTTACTAACTATGCACAAAAACATATGAACTGGGGTGCAGAAAAATTGCAGCAGGTTCTTTGGACTGATGAGTGAAAATCTGAAATATATAATAATGAGTGTCTGCAGGTAACAGTGTAGAATGGTGGATGTCATAGAATAACAGCCGAAGGGGGTCACGCAAATCCCACTGCTGTCACCAATTGTCAAATATAACGGCTGGGGGTGGGGTCACGCAAATCCCAGTGCTGCCACCAATGTGAACAATACAATACAATACAAAACAATGCAATATACAATATACAAAATAAAAGAAAAAAAGAATAACAAAACAGAATTACTAAACCTCATGTCACATAAATGGCTCAGAGCTTAGTGGAGGGAGGTACGCCTGAGGAATAAACACGAACAGAACCCACAGCATGCTGTACCTTCCAAGGACTGACAAATGACCCAAACCCATATACTGCTTTTATTAGCTCAGGGTTACACCCACATACCTCCACTTGATGAACTCATGTGGGGGCTGATTGTGGGATGTGCTCCTGAAGGTATTTATTGTCGTCACATATCTTATCATGATTTTACATTTATAAGGAGATCCAACATGACCTGGATGGCATCATCTATCAGAACATTATTAAGTTTGAGGGGGTAAGAATGACATTACAGTGATATGATTGAATGCATTATGTTCATCCCTTTGCTATATCTGCCATAAATATTGGACAGATCCAAACTTTAACAGTCATCACTGGCCATTGGCACCGGCTGTGCTGCGAGAGAGCCTGTGATCAGAGGAAGCTTATGCCTCTGCATAAATGAATCCCCATTTTTGTATCTTTTTCTGTTTTAAAAACCTGGTCACTTTGATCAGAGGAAGCTTGTGCCTCTGCATAAATGAATCCCAATTTTGGTATCTTTTCCTGTTTTAATAATTTGGTCACTTTGAGCAGAGGAAGCTTATGCCTCTGCCTAAACAAATCTCAGCCTTGGGGCCTTCTTCCCAGTAAATGTCCCTGCTGTAATTACCTGGTCACTGCAGGGTGCCACTACTTTAGTGAAGGTGGAGGTGTTATCTCTCTTTTCCTCTTCCCCTGTTATAATTAGTTTTTCTCACTTCCCCATATGTTCAATGTGAAAGGGACATGTAGCCTCCCTGGAGATGTCTTTATGGATTTTTTATTTTTCTCTACGACAGTGGAGGTCCCTTTCAAGTTTGGGGCTGAACTTCAGAAAATGGAATTGGGGATTTTGTCAAGATAAAAATTGTCCTTAATGCTGAAAAATATAGGCACTTATCTATGATGCAATACCTTCACGGAGCAGACTTATTGCATCCAAATTTATTCTTCAGCAAGTAACCAAAGTCATCAAGGAGTCCTGAAAGTGATGAAAAACATGAATAGAACATTGGATCGCAGATATATAGGTTCTATAGACGGCTTAGGAGGGTTGATCCTACTGACAGATTCCCATTAAAGAAATGTTCTGTAAATGATGGATCTACTCCATAGGTAGTTGTTAGCAAAAAAGTTCATGAAACAGTAACATCTTTGCAGTGATGCAATACATGATTTCCACACCAAAGCCTGCAAAAGCAATCAGGAGCTCTCAATATTTAATTATTCCAGACAAGCTTCATTCCCCCTGACACTTTTTATGCAGAAGCATACAAGAGAGAGCCATAATACATCATACATCATGACGGGAGGAGAGAACTCACATAGGAAAATATGGGTTTAAAAAAAAAAATAAAACAGGACGACATTTATTTAATGATTATAGTGATGGAGACCTATGCTCAGTTGATGAAGTGAATATTACTTATTGATATACTAATCATCAGTAATATTAACACCTATCTAATGTTATATACAGATGTTAATATAATTATCCTCCTCAAGTTTTGTTAAAATCTCCTCTTTCTCATAATGCAAATTTAGAGGGAACGTGTCAGGAGGATTTTGCTATGTAAACTACAGACAGGGCCATATTAACAAAACCTCTGGCAGGCTGTAATTGACAACTACTGGATGGCCTAATATACTGTACATAAAATACTTTACATACTGTAGGGATTCTAGCTCTATGGCAGCCACTGGGAACATGAAGCCACAGGGTTTTTATCTCAAAAGCGGAATAATATTTATCATCACAGGTTGCACAGCACCGAAAACATTGAATTCATTTCTAATGCATTCCGCAATTGATGTGCCCTTGCTGCATTTTTTTCCTCGGAGGAAACGCATCGCGGAAAAAGCGCAGCATGTTCATTATTTTTGCGGAATCGCGGCAATTCCGCACCTATAGACATGCATTAGAAATCCGCTTGTAATCCACTTGAAAAATGCATGGAAAACGCGTGTAAATCCGCATGCATTTTTCCTGCCAAGCGTATGCAGAATTGAAGCAGAAAATTCTGCTTCTATTCTGCAACACGGGCACATAGCCTTACACGGCTGAGCTAGTCTCAGTTTAGTCACAAAAAGCAGCTATTGTCCATATCAACCAGTGATAATTGCAGTTTGGTGCACACGGTCTGTGCAGTCTCCTATCAGAGACATTCTGGCCTGTCTCTCTCCAGCTTCAGGGCAGCCCGCTCTGCTCAGCTTCCCCCAGCTGACTGACCAGTGAACACATGGCTTCGCTCTAGTTGTGGCTATCCAGGTGCACATAATCAGGACTTGTATTGCTAGGATTTAACCTTAGCCTACCTGGCCTTTCTACAATATATATAATAATATCCCGACAGAGTATAATTAAATACTGTTTTAATTAAATGTCAAGCCAATCGTCTTACAAAGTGAGCCAAAGAGAAAGGTTTGTAAGGTCACATCTGTATGTCTTCACTGTACGGTCAAAAACAGTTCTGATCATTCAAGGCAATAATTCCACATTATGTTCTGTGGTATCAAGTAACAAGCAGTAGATCTTTAAGGGTATATTCCCACAGTCAGTAAATGCTGCGGGTTGAATGCTGCGTACATCCGCAGCGTCCAACCCGCAGCAGCCAGATGTTACAGCATAGTGGATGAAATATGAAGAAATCCCATCTCCACTATGCGTGCTGGACGCCTCCGGCTTCCCTACGGAGATGGACATGCGGTGCATCTTTCCAGACTGCAGCATGTCTATTTATCTTGCGGAGACACTCAGTCTCCGCAAGATAAATATCACAAGTCCAATGTATTGGGTGCGGTGATTCCTCACGGTTCAATGAACACATGTGGAATCACCTGCGTTCAAAAGTCCTGTCACATTGGGACCCAGTTTTACTGTCACTACCAGAACTCAGTGGTCCCAGTAGTGGGCAACCTCATTAATCTGACAGAGCATCTATGGGATGTGTTGGGAAATCAAGTGTGATCCATGAAGGCCATGAAGGCCCTACATCACAATCCCCATGTTTCTGTCTCAATCCCTATGTTTCCTTTTGATAAAAGAATAACACCTATATTAACCATTACAGCGATGCCAGCATTGGCTCTCCCGGGGATCACATGGCATTGTTATGTCAAGCGATCCCTGCGGCCAATCAGTGGCTACTTCACTCTCCCTGCCTTTGGACAAATCACATACATCCAGAGGAAGTGAAAGAGCAGCAGCCAATGGTGAAGCGATTGAAAACAGCACTGACTGACCACAGGGATAACATGACTTAACAATGTCATGAGATCTCCAGAAGAGTCAATGCCGACACAGCTGGATTTGCATTGGCACTGAAGGTGAGTATAAGTGTTATTATTTTACTGGGGGGGTAAAAATAGGGATTGAGAAGGGTTTGTCCCAGTAGTGGACAGCCCCTTTAAGATCTAGGAAATTTGGAGGCCAGGTAATCAGTTTGAACTCAAACCATTCCTGAACATTTTTGGCCATGTGGCAGGGTGCATCATCCTGCTAAAAGAGACCTCTACCGTTGGGGAATGCTATTGTCTTGAATGGGGGCATACAGCAGGCAACAATGTTTAGATGGGTGATATGTCTCAAAGTAACGAGAGCTTCATTAGTTTTCAAACAATCAAACAATTGTACATCAACATGAAAACAGAATTGAACATTATACAAATAAACCATATAGTGAAATTTACAAAAGAGGTTGAAATTAGAAGTTTACGTAGACTATAAAAAAAGACACATATGCATGTTTTTCTCAATATCTGAAATGAAATCAGAATAAACCTTTCCCGATTTAGGTCAATTGGGCCCAAATTCCAACCAACTTGAGAGAAGCTTGAGGACGGATATCCCAAACATTTGACCCAAGTCATTCAGTTTAAGGGCAATGGTACCAAATACTGATGAAATGTACCGTATTTTCCGGCATATAAGACGACTGGGCATATAAGACAACCCCCCAACTTTTCCAGTTAAAATATGAAATCTTCTTAAAAGTCGGGGGTCTTCTTATATGCCGTATGTTGTCGTATAGGGCCGGTGACTAATGTGCCTTTTGGGGTGGGGAGTGGTCCCGATGACGAAGAGAGGGGGCGTCTCACAGGAAAGTGTGAGTGGAGTAGCCCCGTTACCTCATTGCGGCAGTGTGGGGTCTCTGTGCTGGGGAGCGGCGGCTCCTCATTGCGGTAGCATAGGGTTCCTGTGCTGGGAGCGGCAGCTCCTCTTCGTGCCGTGAGTGCTGTGGGGCGGTGCATCTTCTTGCAGTGTCGGGGCTCCTCCGGCATCTCCTCAAGGCCCGGAGGCACCGGCAGCTCCATTGCTGCGATGCGGTGGCCTCCGGGAAAATGGCCGCTGGGGGCGGCGCATGCTCAGATTCAGATCTCGTTCCGAGATCTCAGGAGACGAGATCTGAATCTGAGCATGCGCCGCCCCCAGTGGCCATTTTCCCGGAGGCCATCGCATCGTAATAATGGAGCTGATGGTGCCTCCGGGCCTTGCGGAGATGCCGGAGGAGCCCCGACGCTGCAAGAAGATGCACCGCCCCACAGCACAGAGCCCCCACGGCACGAAGAGGAGCTGCCGCTCCCAGCACTGGAACCCTATGCTACCGCAATGAGGAGCCGCCGCTCCCCAGCACAGAGACCCCCACGCTGCCTCAATGAGGTAACAGGGGGCTACTCCACTCACACTTTCCTGTGAGACGCCCCCTCTCTTCATCATCGGGACCACTCCCCCCACCCACCATATGCACATTTGTCTGTACCTGGCGTATAAGACGACCCCCGACTTTTAAGAAGATTTTGAGGGGTTAAAAAGTCGTCTTATACGCCGGAAAATACGGTATGTAAACTTTTCACTTTGCAGTAAGTAATATAAATGCCTTAAAACATTCTCTCTCTCTCATTAGTCTGGCATTTGGCAAATATTAATAATTATGGTAATCCTAATAATTATGGTAAATCCTAATAAGACAAATGGAAACATATTGACAAATGCACCCTAACAGATGTACCTCCCTGCACTCATAAAGGGGAAGCTAGGACAATAGAGGTACGACAAGGTCTCAGATATACAAAATGGAATTGACAACGTGAACATTTGTCTCAGTAAAGACTTACAAAGATGCCTGCAGGTCATAGTCCCTATTCAGACCTCTGGGTGTTAATGTCTGGTGTTCATGTATCCAATAGGCCTCTTGTTTTTTTTAAAACCGAATGACGGTCCCCTCTTCGTCCAGACTGATCAACCTGCTCAATAACCTGATATCTCAACTGGGCTACTGTGTGCCCTGAACTGTGAAAATGTTGTGTTACAGGCAGCATCAGGTTCTTGCGCCAGATCGTGGATTTATGCTTAGATATGCGATCTCTTATATGCTGGGTAGTTTCCCCAACATGCAAGAGACCGCATGGACATTTAATCAGGCAAACAAAATTTGTAGATTCGCATGTAAAAAAGCCCTTAATTGGAAAACATTTGCTAGAGTGACGATGATGGATTGTATTTCCCTTGAGGATGTTATTGCATGGCCCGTAAGCCACGCCTATTTCATACCGATTGGTGAAACACTGGTACGCCTTTTCTTTCAGTTACCTGGCCAGACACGCCTACCGACACCGGATTGGCTATCCGGCTACACACCCATGCTTTCCTGGGTCTTTTAGACCACGTTTAATAAAATACTCCCATTGAACATATTTAATGATTGCCAAGTATCTGTTTCATATCATTAATGGGTCACTCAGCATCCTACTTGTACACCTTTCTATCCAGAAGTGCTGTGCTTTTCTTCATGTTTCAAAGTAACAGCCGCAAGAATGCAAGGAACCAATATGTCCCAGCAGAATATTGCCCAGAACATCTTATCTCTTTTGCCGCCTTGCCTTCCTTTAACAGTGCATCTTTATGTCTTCTCTTTACCAGATACGAGACGCTCTTGTCTCTGGCTGTGGACATGATAGAAAGGAAAACCCGATTCATCCAAGCAGGCCACTTTCTTCCATTTCTCCATGCTCACATAGTTATTCTAAACAATTTCAGCATGGTCATTCTGTCTGAACTGCAGCTATGCAGGCTGCATCTGATACTTTTCTATCATAGCCAGCATTTGCTTTTTTAGCCATGTGTTCTACATTAGGCTACTTTCACACTAGCGTCGGGCTCGGCCCGTCGCAGTGCGTCGGGCCGAGGTTCCCGACGCTAGCGTTGTCTCCGCCGCACAACGGGGGCAGCGGATGCATTTTTCCAGCGCATCCGCTGCCCCATTGTGAGGTGCGGGGAAGTGCGGGGAGGTGGGGGCGGAGTTCCGGCCGCGCATGCGCGGTCGGAAAAAGCGGACCGTCGTGAGCAAAAAATGTTACATGTATCGTTTTTTTGTCCCGACGGTCCGCCACTGCACGACGCAACCGTCGCACGACGGTTGCGACGTGTGTCAACCGTCGCAATACGTCGCTTTATGTAAGTCTATGGGGAAAAAACGCATCCTGCAAGCACTTTTGCAGGATGCGTTTTTTCGGCAAAACGACGCATTGTGGCGGATTGCAGTTAACGCTAGTGTGAAAGTAGCCTTAGATATACTATGGGATCAGAAAAGACAGCCTTTCCTTTGCTCCTTTGCTCCATAGATGCAAGAATGAGCCCTTGGCGCCCATAACCCTTTTACCAGTTCACTGATTCTTTCTTGTCCTTTCTTGGACCACTTTTATCAAATACTATTCTGTAACACCCCACAAGAAAAGTTGACTTAGACATGCTGTAACCCAGTTTTCTAGCATCATAAATTGGCCCTTCGGAAAGTCACTTAGATCCTAACTGTTGCCCATTTTCCATGCTTCTAACACATTAACTTCAAGAACTGTAAGCTTAATATATACTACTCCATTAAAGCTGCCATTTTACAAGGTAATTAAAGCTTTTCTCTTCAATTGTAAATTATTTTAATTTTATAGAATATTGGTGAAGAATGAGATCCTATATTGTGAGAACAAGAGAGATTTAGACATATACCGTATATACATTCTAACAGCAAAGTGTTCTTATCAGGTATTAGAGCTTTCTGTGTGATAAAATGAATAGCAATCACATAATAGCGGTACATGTTATCAGCGTGCTGAGTGCCTGAGGAATTTTCTGTAATTGTATATAATTGGCCCCCTATCTTCCAATGATGACTGCTTGTGAATAGGTTTACTTAAGGATAACGACATTTGATCTGTATACATGACAGCTATGATTGTAACTTAAAAAATGTATTTTTAACCAGCATGTAAAATTGAGTTCCACCTCATGGGTACATTGCAGATGAGGCGAGTAGCAGGAAGGCAGAAATGAGGCTGCACCACAGACAGACAAGCAGCAGGGTGAGAACGCCAAAATTCACGCACACACTGCCCACACTCTCTGACCAGATGAGGAGATGGTGGACGAAGCGGAGTAAGAGGAGGTGGCAACATGGACAAAGAAAAGGCTAAGGGCCATTTGCAGTGCGCAATAACAGCCAACTTAATATTTAGGGGCCAGCCTCGGTGCTTTTGCACCCTGCTCCCTTGCTTGCTGTGCAGCTGGTGCAGCGTGACCACCTCCAAACTGCCAAAGTCACTCACATGGCCATGACTCCATGTGGGGTCTAGGACCTCATCAACCCCCATTGCATCATGACATGTCTCCAGTCTCTCCATAACTCTGCTGCCCTACTAATCCACTTCTGTCCTCACAACTCCTCCTCTTCTCCTCTCTGTAAATCCCTTTATTGTCTCCCAATTCCACAAGGTATCCACTTTAAGCTAGTAACACTGACTTACAAAGCCATCCATAATCCCCCACACATCTCTGAACTAATCTCTGGTCCTCCCAAGACAGCAGAACTTGAAAACCCATGTCTTCTGAACAGCTTACAGCATGCAATGACTCCACTGCCACTTCACCAACACCAGAACTGCTGAAACCCATGAACTTACTGTCTCCTTCCCCATTATCCTGCAGAATGTAAGGCCACAAGGGTAGGGTCCTCTCTTCTCTGTACTTGTTTATCACTAGTGTTGAGCATTCCGATACTGCAAGTATCGGGTATCGGCCGATACTTGCTGTATCGGAATTCCGATACCGAGATCCGATATTTTTGTGATATCGGGTATCGGTATCGAAACAACATTAATGTAAAAATGTGTAAAAGAGAGAATTAAAATAAATAATATTGCTATACTCACCTCTCCGACGCAGCCTGCACCTTACCGAGGGAAGCGGCAGCGTTCTTTGTTTAAAATTCGCGCTTTTCTTTCCTTTACGTGAGTCCCGGCTTGTGATTGGTTGCGTGCCGCCCATGTGACCGGGACGCAACCAATCACAGCAAGCCGTGACGTAATTTCAGGTCCTTCAGGATTTTAAAATTACGTTCCGGCGTTGTGATTGGTTGCGTCGCAGTCACATGGGCGACGCAACCAATCACAGCAAGCCGTGACGTAATTTCAGGTCCTTAAGGATTTTAAAATTACGTCCCGGCTTTGTGATTGGTTGCGTCGCAGTCACATGGGAGACGCAACCAATCACAAGCCGTGACGTCACGGGAGGCTGGACACGCGCCCATTTTAAAATTTTAAAATGCGCGCGTGTCCAGCCTCCCGGCTTGTGATTGGTTGACCGCGGCGCAACCAATCACAAGCCGGGATGTCACGGGAGGCTGGACACGCGCCCATTTTAAAATTTTAAAATGCGCGCGTGTCCAGCCTCCCGGCTTGTGATTGGTTGACCGCGGCGCACAAAATGAGTGAGGATGAACTAAACCAAACAAGGGGAAACTGCCAATGTTGTCAAAACATCAATTATTGCATAATAAGTTTGGTCGAATTTGCAGGATGTGTCTCACATTCCCATGTATCACCTCTCAGCTGATGTATTATACAAGCCTCCCGGCTTGTGATTGGTTGACCGCGGCGCAACCAATCACAAGCCGGGACGTCACGGGAGGCTGGACACGCGCCCATTTTAAAAAGCGCGCGTGTCCAGCCTCCCGTGACGTCACGGCTTGTGATTGGTTAATGGCGGCCATGTTGCCGGGACGCGGACCAATCACAGCAAGCCGTGACGTAATTTCGTCACGGCTTGCTGTGATTGGTCCGCGTCCCGGCAACATGGCCGCCCTGACCAATCACAAGCCGGGACTTCACGTAACCAAGAAAAAGCGCGAATTTTAAACAAACAACGCTGCCGGTTCCCTCGCTGAGGTCCAGGCTGCGTCGGACAGGTGAGTATAGCGATATTTTTTATTTTAATTCTTTCTTTTACACATTTATATGGATCCCAGGGCCTGAAGGAGAGTTTCCTCTCCTTCAGACCCTGGGAACCATCAGGAATACCGTCCGATACTTGAGTCCCATTGACTTGTATTGGTATCGGGTATCGGTATCGGATTGGATCCGATACTTTGCCGGTATCGGCCGATACTTTCCGATACCGATACTTTCAAGTATCGGACGGTATCGCTCAACACTATTTATCACTATTAGGTTGTTCATTGTACTTTCTATTTGTGTTTTGTATGTAATCCATCCTCATGTACAGCACATGGAATCAATGGTGATGTAAAAATAAAGTAAAATAATAATCCCCACATGATGTTCCACCCATTCTTCACACTTGCCATCCTTGCCAGTGTACACACTGCAGAAAGCTGCAGCAGTTGGCACCTTTGTTTCGTCATCATCATCATCAGAGATATGCTGTGGTGGTCCATTGATCGTTTGCACTACCCCTCCCATGTGCTCATCCTCCATAGAACAAGTGGTTGGGCATCAGCGCCCTCAATCTCTTCAAATTATGGGGCAAGGCCAGGTGGACGGCTCATGGAACCACAATCAGCAAAATCAGCAAAAAACAGAAGTGACTGCATGCTTTGTGGCTCAGACTGCTTGCCTAGTTTGCAAGGTGGTAAGGTGGAAGACAGATGTCCATGAGATGCAGGCACCAAATCTGCGCTTTCAGCAGAGGTTCAGTGGAAGACAAAGCAAAGCGACTGAAGGTGCTCTCAGCCAACCAATCTAAAATGACCTCTACTTGTTCTGGCCTCACCATTCATCTAACAGTACTCAGGCCTACAAAATTGTAGACTTGCAGAGTTCGGGATGTCGTCACGGACAGGAGACAGATCTAGAGTTAGCAAATGTATTAACAGATGAAAACTCCACCCAGGGAGAAAATGGGTATGGGAGGCAAAGGATATAACAATATGGATACTGGAGGGGAGAATGGGGTAAACAGGTGTTAGGCGAATGGTCAAAAAGGGGAAAGAAGAGTACAACTTATCAGTCTGTCGGCTTCTTGATTGCAGTGTCTCAGTTTCCAACGATGGCACCGACAACAGCGACACGTGATGTCTCGAGGTTGTCCTGGATAGACGGAGGTCCGGTTCCTCAATACAGACAGAGAGTCTTTGCTACACTAGGCAAGTTCCTGTACCCACAGTTTCCTTGTACTGGTCTCAGTTCTTTATACGTATCACCGGAGCGTGGCTCTGCTCCGCAGTGCAGGCGGGGAAGGAGTAAGTACATCCTGTCTCAGTCTCCGGTACAAGGCTAGGCCGCACACACGCAGCAGTCACTGGTCTCACATGTGAGTAACCTGCCGGCATGGGGGACGTCGGGAGAGTCGCTGTCTGATGTCCGCAAACAGTGGACACAATTACAGGGGTTGCTGTTGTGAATTCTGCTCTTGGGCTCCCTCCGGTGGTTGTAAGTGGTAGCGCTGCTGTCTCTGAATCACAGCATTTGTCAGGTGTTTTCACTTTTTGCAATTTGGACAGGGCTATTTAGTCTTGCTTCACCCTTTAGTCAGTACCAGTTGTCCATTGTTCCTGGAGGATTCACATCCCTGCCTGGTCTCTTCTGCTTTGCAGTTCTTTTCATCAAAGATAAGTTCTGGCCTTGATTTTGCTGTCCACATGCTGTGGTCTTATTGTTCAGTTATTTTCCATGTTTTGTCTTGTCCAGCTTGGTCTGTATAAGGATTTGTTTAGCCAAGCTGGTATCTCTGGAGATGCAGATATACCCTCCATGTCTTTAGTTAGCTGTGAAGTTTTTGTATTTTCTGTGGTGGATATTTTCTAGTGTTTTTAATACTGACCGCATAGTACTCTGTCCTGTCCTTTCTATTTAGCTAGAAGTGGCCTCCTTTGCTAAATTCTCATTTCAGTCTGTGTATGTTTTTTCCCTCTCCTCTCACAGTCAATATTTGTGGGGGGCTGCCTGTTCTTTGGGGATTTTCTCTGAGGCAAGATAGTTTTCCCTTTTCTATCTCTAGGGGTAATTAGTCCTCCGGCTGTGTCGAGATGTCTAGGTACATTCCACGGCTACTTCTAGTTGCGGTGTTAGGTTCAGGGTCTGCGGTCAGTACAGGTTCCACCTTCTCCAGAGTACGTCCATGCTGCTCTTAGGCCACCAGATCATAACAGGTTGCACTAGATGGACCTAAGTTTACAAGATGCTCCGCTATAAAGGCCTTCACCTCACCCTGCGCGCTCTGTCTTCCCACAAGAACTCTTGTCTTTCTCCCACATGCAGGCCTTTTTTTATCTCTGACCCACCCCTTGCTGACAAGTGTAAAGCTCAGTCCGGGCCAGAAAGCTCTCCCTGTGCAACATTGGTGACAGTCCCAACAGTTCCGGAACCAGCTCAATAGAGGTATCCCCGGTCCGGTTCATCTTCTTACAAAATTATACAGAATGTAGTATCACCTGCTTGCAGCAGAGGAAGGTGTTTAATTTGGGTGCATAGCAGACTCAGATCGACCATGCCCTCTCTCTCTCCCTGCAACAGCTACTTTACCACCACCAGCAACACAGCCACATCTCCGATTTGATGCTCACCAAATTGTTTTCAACCCAAAAACATGCAGATTATTACACGGCCTGTATACAGAGAGAGAGTGGACGGCAGATTATTACACTGCCTGTTTTATGAGTACCCCCCAAAAAAAACCAGTGTTGGCTGCCCCCTCCTACTCCGCCTCTTCCACCTACACACCACCACCTCCTCCTCAACCTCCTGCTCCACTTGGACCTCCCCCTCCTGGTTCAAGATTATATACAGTATATATTTTTTATTTGATGTTAAGGTATGTCATTTTCCTATCCAGATTTGATTGCATAGCAATTGTCCTGCTCTTATCCTTATTTTGCTTCATTTTGCAGCCCCCTAGCCGTTACCATCACCATTGACTTCTATTGGGTTCGGCGTCAAGTTCAGTAACAAACCGAACTTTTCACTGTAACTTTGTCAAACCCGAACATCCACCGGTCTGCTCATCACTATTTGCCAACAAAATGTATCAAGTTAAAGGGATGTTCTCAAGTTTGGAAGCTATGACCTAGCCATGAGAATCAGTACTCAGAAAAATCCTGTATCATTGTAGTTATGGTCAGTCATGCACACTGTCGCTCAATTCATTCTTAAAGAGGCACTCCCAACAAACTTGGTATCCTCTTAATATATTGCAGTCATCATATTATATGGCACTGTGTATTTACATATTTACAATTGTTCTTGTTGCCCTTCTAGCCAGTTAATTATTTTCTTTTCTATTAGATCTATGACATCAGGTGATAAACTGACTAGCTGAATCCTTCCAAACTCTATGTAGAAACAGGATGTCTTTATTCCCTGCATGAGTTATCACTGCAAAAGTCTCTGACAGGTGGGAGGAGCTGAGTAGCTGAGTCAGGAGTTGAAGAGGGGCATGACTTATGCAGGCAAAATAAACTTTCTGTTTCTACATAGTGCAGAGACAAGAGAAAATAGAAGAATTAGCAGGGTAGAAAGGCAAAATGAGCAATTGTACGTGCAAAGTGCAATATAATATGATGATTACTATATATTAAGAGGATAAAAACTTTGATGGGAGTGCTTCTTTAATGGGAGCGTTGGATGTAGCCAACCATTGTAGGCCTTCGTCAATCCCATAAGAATTAGTGGAATGGCAGTGTGCATGATCAACCACCACTCCATTTAATGGTTTGCAGGATTGGTAGGTTTTCCAGCAATCAGACCCCAATTGATCGGGATATTATTCCAAATCCCATGAATAAGGATAACTTTTTACATTTGAGAACACTCCTTTAAAGAAGCCACACCAATGAAGATTTGTATTAATGAAATCTGTGCATATGTAGTGTGAATGTGTTAAAATTCTCATCTACAGCCGCTTTCTGCGGGATCCAGCACCATTCTGCTTGACTTCTGAGTGACGACACTTCTCTGCAGACTCTCTGGGTCACAGAAAGCTCTGTATCACCCGGAAGTGGCTTTACAGTGTTCTTTTATGGAGATCAGAATGAGGTACCATAGACTTACATTGTAAAAGAGACCTCAGGCTCACTCATAGAGTGACCCGTTGAGTCTGAAGAGCGATGACATCGCTGAAAGGATGAGCAGAACGCCGCTAGATCCCAGAGAAGACAGGTAGGTGAGCATATTAATTCACTCACACTACATTACATGGACTTATACTCAGATTTATTAAAACAGTCTTCATGGAAGTTCTTTAATGAGTATAACATAAGTTGGGATAATGAAGTTCAGAGCTGGTTAAACATAGCTTAGAGACTTTGATGAGAGCCTGGGGTTCATATAGTATGTTGTGACTAAGGGCTGCATTTGCTTTCTTGGTGACAACCAGATCTTTGCTCAGTATTAGAGAGTTTAGTGAGGCTTGGAAATATAGTAATAAATACAGCTCAGAGAAGACAGCAAGAAAATGATTTCTGTAATTTAATAAATTTAAATTAATTTATAATAATTGCATACATTATTTTCTCAGCAACCTTAAAACTTTGTATAACATTGTATTTGTGTGAAATCATGATGACATGTACACAAATTCCTGTCCTTTACTGTACTGAAACTGAACTTGAATTGAAGTTTACAACTGTTATGGTTCGTTTTTGTCTCTGTCCAAATGCTGATAATTTATTTTCTTTTGGTTATCCTTTCTTGATTGGCTTCTCTCCAGGATTTTTCCATTTTTCCTTTTAGCTCTGTTCTATTACATTTTGGGGTAGGCTTTATATGTTCACTGTTGTGAATTCCGTTCTGGAGCTCCCTCCTGTGGTTGCTAATGGTATTTTTGTGAGTTCTGCCCTTGGGCTCCCTCTGGTGGTTTCGAGTGGAACTGCTGCTCCTTTAGGTAGCTATGGCAGCTGCCTTCACTAATCGCCTTGCCTGGGTTTGTTATTTAAACCTGCTCTGGGCTTTAGTTCATGCCAGCTGTCAATGTTCTTGGTTGGATTTGGTTCTCTCCTTGGATTTCTCATATGGCCTGTCCTTGTCTGCAAAAGATAAGTTTTTGCTAAGTTTTTGTTTGTCCATTTGCCTGGACTCTATTGCTCTGCAAATATGTCTCTTTTTGTCCAGCTTGTCACTATGTCATATTCAGGCTAGCTGGAAGCTCTGGGAAAGCAGATTTGCCCCTCCACACCGTGAGTCGGTGTGGAGTTCATTTTTGTAAACTCTGCGTGGATTTTGTAGTTTTTAATACTGACCGCACAGTATCCTTTTCTCTCTGTCTATCAAGTTTAGTATTGGCCTCCTTTGCTGAAATCTGATTTCATTTCTGTGTACGTCATTTCCCTCTTCACTCACAGTCAATATTCGTGGGGGGCTGTCTTTCCTTTTGGGGTTTTCTCTGAGGCAAGATAGCTTTCTATTTCCTTCTTTAGGGGTAGTTAGTTCTTAGGCTGTGAAGAGGTGTCTAGGGAGAGTCAGGAACATCCCACGGCTATTACTAGTGTTGTTGTTAGGATTAGGGACTGCGGTCAGTAGAGATACCACCTTCTCAGAGCTCGTCCCATGTTGCGTTTTAGCCACCAGGTCATATCAGTGTGGCCTCTTAACCACCAGGTCATAACAGTTCACCTTTCACTTACCTCAGTTGCTGGCTATACTTCTTTATAGATTGGTGTTTGGAGTTCCATCTCCTTCACTAGGGGTTTACCTTGTCTAGTAAGCCCCCATGCTATTCCTGTTGAAAATCTGTGAGTTTTCCTCCCCAGTTCCTTTCTCTTCTTCTTTTCTTTTATGGGTCTAGGAGGGTTCACTTATTCTGTTTGTTCTTTGGTTCTTCATTTATCCCTGTCTATCTTTTTTAAATGTGCTTTCGTTTGTCACCCTGGGTTCTCATTTCTCCCTGCATGCTTTCCTCTACCTTTGTTGGATTTGTGTAGCAGCCTTCCTTTCTGGTTCCTCAGGAGGTATGAGAAACCTCTCAACGGCCTTTTAGGTAGCCCGGTAAGAGGAGGTATATTTAGTTTTGCGGGTAGGGCTTTGTCTAGTCTGTACAGGGACCAGTTGGGTACAGGAGCAGTTTCTCTCTCTTTGGTAGTTTTTTTCCCTCCTGAGTTCCTTGTGTGAGTGTGTGAGCACAATTATAACATCAACTTAAGAAGCCTGAATAATAGCAATATCTATTATATCCAAGAGATTATGAAGATGGCCATGTTATTGATCTGTAATACAAGGCTATTAAATCCTTGTGTGACTCCAGTTTTATAAGTGACATGTTCCTTTCATTATTGTTTTATTAAGGGATTGCTTCTAATGGAGAGTAAAGTTTCACATGGTGGAGGCACCACTTGGTGGCCCACTGAGTGCCTTTATGCCTGTAAAACTAGAAATAGTACAATATATCACGATACTCAATTAAATATGCAATTACTATTTAAGTTTTATGGATAAGTTGGTATGTGGAAAGAATGGTTGTCTTTTTTATTTGCACATGCTGATTTATCAATAAAATGTAATCGCATATATAAATGAATGCTTTGATATTTCATACTATTGAGTCATGTCTGTGTGTCCTGCAATACTTTTAGTCTGGAGCTACACAAAAGATAGACATAGTACATGTACCTACCAACCATCCCAGATTTAGCGAGACACTCCTGAATTTGAGGAGCTGTGCCTCTATCCCAGGAGGTCTATGTATGTCCCAACTTAAAATGCATCGGTGTTCTCTGAACAAAGATACATTTTGAAATTCATTGTGGAGCAATAAGCCAACAGATCATACTTTTGTGTGGGGGCATCATACTATTTGGTGGGGGAATGTACTGTGGAGTTATTATACTGTGTGGGAGCTGTGGAAGCATCATACTGTATGTGAGGGAATGTCCTGTGGGAGCATCATACTATCAAAAGGGAACTGTGATGGCATCATTCTGTGTCTGGGGGAATGAAATGAGGTGGCTTCATACTGTGTGGTGGGCACCATACCATTTGTGGGAGACAGTAGGACAGTATTCTGTGTGCAGAGGAATGTACTATCTGGTAGGCATCATACTGTGTGCACAAGAGTGTACTGTGGGCGACATTATACAGTGTGTTTGAGGGCAGGCTGTGAGGGCACCGTAATGTGTGTGGGGCCATATTGGGTGGCCATGAAAGCTATGCCATGTTATGTTGGAACACTAATGGTTTTTATTAGGATTAATATTTATTTGTGGGTGCATTTAAAGAACTCGATGGGATAAGGGAAGTGGCTTAGCTTAAAATAAAAATTGTCATTGTGTGATACGAGCGTCACAGTAGAGTCCTTCTTTCCTATCTTTTAAAGTTGGGAGGTATGCAGTACATACTGTTGTGGGTAAAGAGAAGCAGTCACTAGGTCAAAAATAATTGTTTTTTTTTGCTCTAATTTTATTCCTACTGCTCAATTGCGTATTCCCTTTTCTATTTTTTTTTTTTAAATCCACCTTGGCTTTCCAGAGAGTTGGACCTTTTTATTATGTGCTGCTTTCCATGTTCTTTACCAAGAGTGTAATAATGCAGAGGAGCCTTAAGACACCCCCTTAAAATATGTTAGGCAACACCCCTCATAAAGACTTGGCAAAAAATTAGCACTAAATAAGAATGTCGATAGTTCAGGAACCATGTGGAGCATCTAAAAACCGAACAAAAACATAAAAAGGAATTCTCAGAGGAGCAGCCAAAATAGAATACCAAAAACTGGCCAATTGTGACCTGGGGACAGGTCCTCTTTCAGAACAGAAGCCATTATGGTCATTGGTAATTTTGTTGACTATTCATTTTGTAAACCAGGGAGGAAATAATAAAATGGACAAAAAATAAAAATTTGGGGTCCTGGACTTTCCAGTGTATGGCAGTGCTTTTGTTGCATAGGACAGTAGGAGTCTACATTTATTTATTTTACTCTCTTATATAGTGCCATTAATTCCACAGCGCTTTACAAACATTATTGGCACTGTCCCCATTGGGGCTTCCAATCTAGAATCCCTATCAGTATGTCTTTGGAGTGTGAGAAGAAAGCGGAGAACCAGGAGGAAACCCACACAAACATGTGGAGAATATGCAAACTCCTTGCAGATGTTGTCCTTGGTGGGATTTGAACCCAGGACCCCAGCGCTAGTGCAGTGCTAACCACTGAGCCATGACTCTGTTAATATATTTTATACTAAAGGCTGGACTCACAAGCAAGAGACAACCTATTACTTCCCAATCTCATTGATGTGTAGTGAGGGATGTTAGTAGAAATGTCTCCATCTCTCCACAGATTAGATACAATCTACTTAGTGGCAGACTGGCTTCATAATCATAGCCCAATGGATCATCCACATAACCGCCTCTACTTTATAAATGCTTCTCAGATGAACAATAAATGGTAGTCAAAAAAAAAATCAGCTGTTCTCAATCATAAATATTATATGGAAAATGAGAGTTAATAGGAAACTTCGTATTACAATTATACAGATTGCTCTCATAGGGAGAGGACTAATAGATTTCTTTTGCTATTCTTGTGGTTGAGTGTCCGACAAGGCCCACCATCTGCTTTTTTGTGAGTACATACTGTATATTTGGCTTCCCTGGTGATTACATCTGTCAACTATAGATGTGAATGTCTGGAATCATTTTTGACTGTTCTCATCATTACAGCATCTGATAACTATTAGTGGGCAGGCACGTACCCATCTGCTGCTCTTTGAGGTCATGCAATGCAACTGACATTCCTAGACTGGTATACTTTTTGCTAAAACACCAGTGAGTGGCAGACCAGTCAACCTTTATTGCCCCTTTGGTTCTAACGGCTCTGATATATTAAAAAGCATTGCAAATTCCTACAATATAGTGGGTTAGTATATGCCCGGATGGTAATGTCTTCCTACCAGCTTGGCGAGACAGCTGTGTGACCAGTTCATGCTGTCGCTCTAATCTCGTAACATTATTTGATCTTCTTCTACAAAAGAAAATGTGCGGTATCCTTGGGAGTCCAAAGACCACTTGTGAAAAAATATCATATGGCCGCCACTGCTATTAATTACATTTGCAATGTCTTGATCTGCTCTGAAGCAAAGAGTTAATTTTCTTTCTATTACCTATTAGGAACTCAGACTTGACAAATAGCCAGCGATGTCCGCGCCCTGCCGAGGCTTGCATCCCCTTCTCCCAGACAACAGCAGGCAGATGCTGACTTAGTCCTTGGAGTTAAAATCAGTGTAGTAGTTTCTATGGACACAGCAACTGATCTGCGGCTCTTTGCATTCCCAAAGTGGAGACATAATAAAGAATAAATGCTAAAATGGGCTCTGGGTGATTAGCTTCGAATTACCATGTGCATAATTTAAAACAATTTAAATAGCTATTGCCGCACTCACATTAGACCTGTTGGAGATGTCTCATATTGGTTTTATTTATTTATTTACACATTTTTATCCTTAAGACACAGTTTGACAATTCCGATCACAGATTGCACGCTCAGCGGTTTTATATTTACACCGACCGCGCTCTCTCCTCTGTGGGCCTGCCTCTGATGTACTACAGTTTTTGAATGAGCTGAATTAGGGTTTCTAACATATGAAACTTTGTGACTTAACACAATTAAGCTATTGATTAACTTGACATTAGTGTTTTGTTCTATATCATTGTTAGTGAGGTTTATTTTTACCCTTTTATGGATGTAGTCATAACTTGAATAGTGTTGAGCGATACCTTCCGATATCGGAAAGTATCGGTATCGGAAAGTATCGGCCGATACCGTCAAAGTATCGGATCTAATCCGATACCGATACCCGATCCCAATGCAAGTCAATGGGACGAAAATATCGGAATTAAAATAAACCCTTTATAAACTTGTAGGTTCATTCTACATGAAGGAAAACAACTAAGAATAATGTAGGATGTATTGGGGGAGGTGGCGGAGACATTAAAGGCACAGAGGTTTAGCCCAATCAAATAGAATAGCAGGATTTTTTTTTTTTTTTATGACGTTCGGCGTTAGAAAGATTTTGACTGTTATTTTTTTTTATTTTATTTTGTCAGATATTGATGTTTCACTACTTCCACGCCCTTCACCTTCTTTTTTACTTCTCCCACACTTTCTTCTTCATTATCCTCATCATCAGCTTCTTTGACATCAACTTCTTCACCTTATTCATCTTCTTCTTCATCTTCTACCTATTATTTTTTTTCTTACATTGTTCATATTCTTTTTATTTTACTATTATCTTCTTCATATTCAACTTCTTCATCATATTCTTATTTGTGACAGGCATTCCCGTAGTTGTTATCTATAAAAGTTTGAAGATTACACCTTCCGTTCTGCCTGTCACAAAACAGTTACATTTGTCCGCGTTCAGTTTGGCCTGCAGCATCAGGCTTTATCCAGGGGCACCACGAGGAGGAACGGACTCACCCCCATACACTGCTTAGTCTTCTTCTGCTTATAATTTAGATAATATCTTTTGCTCTGATATTTAGTCTTATGCTTAATGTTCTTCTGCTCTTTGTTCTGCAGCCTCTTGTTCTTCTGCTTCTCGGTCTTCCAGGTCGTCGTCGTCTCCAGGGTCGTCATCTCCGGGGTCGTCGTCATCGGGGTGGTCTTCAGGGTCATCGTCTCCAGGGTCGTCGTCATCACGGTGGTTGTCGTCTCCGGGGTCATCGTCATCGGGGTGGTCTTCAGGGTCATCGTCTCCAGGGTCGTCGTCATCACGGTGGTTGTCGTCTCTGGTGTCGTCGTCATCTTAGGGGTGGTCTTCCGGGTCATCGTGTTTAGTCTCTTGAACTTGGAAATGTAGCAGAAGGTACAAGAAGGCTGAGAAAATGCCGAGAAACAGCTGATGGAACTGGAACTCGGATGGCTACCCGAAGGTCCAAGAGCCAATGGAACTACCGAGGACCAGCTGACGTTACTGGAACCCGGTTACTAAGCAGGAGGTACCCGTGCCTGAAAGCACTACCAAGGACCACCTGACGTTGGTGGAACTCGGATACCCAGAGGGAGGCACCTAAGCCAAAGGCTCTGCCCGGAACCAGCTGACGGTACTGGAACCAGGATGGGGAGCAGAAGGTACAAGAGCAAAAGACACTGCCGAGAACCAGCTGACGGTGCTGGAACCCGGATGGGTAGCCGAAGGTCCAAGAGCCAATGGAACTACCGAGGACCAGCTGACGTTACTGGAACCCGGTTACTAAGCAGGAGGTACCCGTGCCTGAAAGCACTACCAAGGACCACCTGACGTTGGTGGAACTCGGATACCCAGAGGGAGGCACCTAAGCCAAAGGCTCTGCCCGGAACCAGCTGACGGTACTGGAACCAGGATGGGGAGCAGAAGGTATAAGAGCAAAAGACACTGCCGAGAACCAGCTGACGGTGCTGGAACCCGGATGGGTAGCTGAAGGTCCAAGAGCCAATGGAACTACCGAGGACCAGCTGACGTTACTGGAACCCGGTTACTAAGCAGGAGGTACCCGTGCCTGAAAGCACTACCAAGGACCACCTGACGTTGGTGGAACTCGGATACCCAGAGGGAGGCACCTAAGCCAAAGGCTCTGCCCGGAACCAGCTGACGGTACTGGAACCAGGATGGGGAGCAGAAGGTACAAGAGCAAAAGACACTGCCGAGAACCAGCTGACGGTGCTGGAACCCGGATGGGTAGCCGAAGGTCCAAGAGCCAATGGAACTACCGAGGACCAGCTGACGTTACTGGAACCCGGTTACTAAGCAGGAGGTACCCGTGCCTGAAAGCACTACCAAGGACCACCTGACGTTGGTGGAACTCGGATACCCAGAGGGAGGCACCTAAGCCAAAGGCTCTGCCCGGAACCAGCTGACGGTACTGGAACCAGGATGGGGAGCAGAAGGTATAAGAGCAAAAGACACTGCCGAGAACCAGCTGACGGTGCTGGAACCCGGATGGGTAGCCGAAGGTCCAAGAGCCAATGGAACTACCGAGGACCAGCTGACGTTACTGGAACCCGGTTACTAAGCAGGAGGTACCCGTGCCTGAAAGCACTACCAAGGACAACCTGACGTTGGTGGAACTCGGATACCCAGAGGGAGGCACCTAAGCCAAAGGCTCTGCCCGGAACCAGCTGACGGTGCTGGAACCAGGATGGGGACCTATTCAAGCTTGTCTTCCTAGAGCCCCAACTGGCGGTGTTGGAGCCCAGGGTCAGCAGGAGGAGGAGATGGAGCAGTGTAGGCCGAAGCCTGCACTGGCGGCAGCTTTGGGTCTGTTGTGCCTGCGTGGCAGTTGCAGGACACGTTGCCGGCTGCACAGCAGGGGAACAGCTGGCGGTGCTGAACCCCACTGACACATTGGCTGGTGTTTTTCTCTGTGCAGCTAGCAGTACCGGGCCCCAACTGGCGGTGTTAGAGCCCGGGGTCAGCAGGAGGAGGAGATGGAGCAGAGTGTAGGCCGAAGCCTGCACTGGCGGCAGCTTTGGGTCTGTTGTGCCTGCGTGGCAGTTGCAGGACACGTTGCCGGCTGCACAGCAGGGGAACAGCTGGCGGTGCTGAACCCCACTGACACATTGGCTGGTGTTTTTCTCTGTGCAGCTAGCAGTACCGGGCCCCAACTTGCGGTGTTGGAGCCCGGGCTCTGCAGGGGGAGCAGAGTGTAGGCCGAAGCCTAATTGAACCAATTTCAAAGGTAACCTTTAACCCCCCCTCAGGGGTTACAAAGTAGAAGAGCCACAGCTTATGCAGCAGTAGTGCTGCACAAGTCAAAGGTTGCTCTTTTAATTTTTCTCCTTGCACACGCTGAAAGGAACACGTATAACATTTAGGCCCTTACACAGTCAAACTGATTTTGAGGCGTGAGTTCCCTTCGTAAAGAGACGCAGTACAGCTGGCAAAAATGCCACCTTGGTGCTTTGCGCGGCCTCCTGAGCATCGTTATTTGTTGCACAGGAGTCTGCGCTTTTGTGTTATCCCTTGGCCTTGCGCTGTTAGTGCTGACCATCCTCTGACATCATGTTATGTCGGCTGTTGCGGTTTGCGATGACCATGAATCCCAGCCCCCCAGTGTCTTAACATTGTTAAAACACTGCGGGGCTGGGATTCATAGCCTGGCGCAGTACATATGTTCGCCTCTCGCTTGGGTTCTTACACCCGCTTCAGACTATGCGGCGTCAGCTGATCCCTTATCGCATGCCACGGCCATGAAGACGCACAGTCCGAAGAAGGCGGAAGGAGATGAGGGACAGGCGAAGAAATGCACCGTTCATGCCCATCAATCACACCCTCGCAGTCCAAATAAATAAGACACCGAGGGGCGTTGTGTGGGGCAAGGCGGCCGCAGAGGCGCAGGCAGCCAAACAATGATGGCAGAAGACGGGCAGCGCTACCAAGGAGCTTGTTGCGTGTCAATACAAAGGAAAATCACACCTGAGGGACGTTTTAATGGTCGCAGAGGACTCATTTTTAGACGTGTTCACTTCAACATGGGCAAGGAGAATAAGTTTCTGAGCCACCTTGCACACATGCAGCATTACTGTCGTACAAGGTGGCTGTAAAACGTAAAAACGCCTGGGGGAGGGGGGACAGGTTTCCTTCAATTTCAGTTCTTGTGTTTGCGTGGCTGTTGCAGGACACGTTGCCGGCTACACAGCAGGGGAACAGCTGGCGGTGCTGAACCCCACTGACACATTGGCTGGTGTTTGGCTCTGTGCAGCTAGCACATCTGGGCCCCAACTGGCGGTGTTAGAGCCCAGGGTCAGCAGGAGGAGGAGAGGGAGCAGAGTGTAGGCCGAAGCCTGCACTGGAGCAAGTTGAAAGGGAAACTTTAACCCCCCCCCAGGCGTTTGTAGCTGAAAGAGCCATCGTGTACAGCACTAATGCTGGAAAAGGTAAACTTAGCTCTTTTAATTATGGTCCTTGCACATGCTGAACCTAACACTTATAAAAAGTGTCCCCTCCTACCGTGATACCGTCCGGTAGGTGGAACTTTCCTTTGTGATGTGACGCAGCACAGCCATCATTCTTACCCCCTTGGCGCCGTGCGCCGCCTCCTCAGCATTGTTTGAATCAGTCCCGGAGCCTGCGCTGTTAGGTTAGCCCTTGGCCATGCACACATTTTGCGCTGCCCGTCTTCTGACATAATTTGGTGTCAGGCTGGCTGAGCCTGTGCGGCCGCGCTGGACGAGATCCCGCCTCGTAGTGTCTTCTGATTTAATCCCACTGGGGGCCTGAGATCCATGGACATGCGCAGTGCATATCTGAACCTCCACCTCTCACTCATCTCCCTACGGCTTCTTCAGACTGTGCGGTGTCACGGCCGTGGCATGCTATTAGGGACCAGCTGACACCGCACAGTTTGAAGAAGCCGTAGGGAGATGAGTGAGAGGTGGAGGTTCAGATATGCACTGCGCATGTCCATGGATCTCAGGCCCCAAGTGGGATTAAATCAGAAGACACTACGAGGCGGGCTCTCGTCCAGCGCGGCCGCACAGGCGCAGCCAGCCTGACACCAAATGATGTCAGAAGACGGGCAGCGCAAAATGTGTGCATGGCCAAGGGCTAACCTAACAGCGCAGGCTCCGGGACTGATTCATACAACGCTGAGGAGGCGGCGCACGGCGCCAAGGGGGTAAGAATGACGGCTGTGCTGCGTCACATCACAAAGGAAAGTTCCACCTACCGGACGGTATCACGGTAGGAGGGGACACATTTCATAAGTGTTAGGTTCAGCATGTGCAAGGACCACCACGAAAAGAGGCACTTTTTCCCTTTGCATCATTACTGCTGCACAAGGTGGCTCCTACAGTAACAAACGCCTGGGGGGGGGGACAGGTTCCCTTAAATTTAACTTGTTGTGCCTGCGTGGCGGTCGCAGTACACGTTGCCGTATACACAGCAGGGGAACAGCTGGCGGTGCTGAACCCCACTAACACATTGGCGAGGTGTTTGGCTCTGTGCGGACAGCACTTCTGGACAGCAACTAGCGGTGTTGGAGCCCAGGGACAGGAGGAGGAGGAGGTGGTGGAGGAGGAGATAGGAGGGATTGCCACACACACAGCAGGGGAACAGCTGACGTTACTGAACCCCAATAACAGAGGAGGGACTGTTGACTGTGCGTACAGCACTACCAGGCAACAACTAGCAGTGTTGGAGCCCAGGGACAGGAGGGGGAGGTGGAGGAGGTAGGAGGGATTGCCACACACACAGCAGGGGAACAGCTGACGTTACTGAACCCCAATAACAGAGGAGGGACTGTTGACTGTGCGTACAGCACTACTGGACGGCAACTAGCGGTGATGGAGCCCAGGGACAGGTGGAGGAGGAGGAGGTGGAGGAGGTTGGAGGAGGTAGGAGGGATTGCCACACACACAGCAGGGGAACAGCTGACGTTACTGAACCCCAATAACAGAGGAGGGACTGTTGACTGTGCGTACAGCACTACCAGGCAACAACTAGCGGTGTTGGAGCCCAGGGACAGGAGGGGGAGGTGGAGGAGGTAGGAGGGATTGCCACACACACAGCAGGGGAACAGCTGACGTTACTGAACCCCAATAACAGAGGAGGGACTGTTGACTGTGCGTACAGCACTACTGGACGGCAACTAGCGGTGTTGGAGCCCAGGGACAGGTGGAGGAGGTGGAGGAGGTAGGAGGAGGTAGGAGGGATTGCCACACACACAGCAGGGGAACAGCTGACGTTACTGAACCCCAATAACAGAGGAGGGACTGTTGACTGTGCGTACAGCACTACCAGGCAACAACTAGCGGTGCTGGAGCCCCGGGACAGGAGGGGGAGGTGGAGGAGGTAGGAGGGATTGCCACACACACAGCAGGGGAACAGCTGACGTTACTGAACCCCAATAACAGAGGAGGGACTGTTGACTGTGCGTACAGCACTACCAGGCAACAACTAGCGGTGTTGGAGCCCAGGGACAGGAGGGGGAGGTGGAGGAGGTAGGAGGGATTGCCACACACACAGCAGGGGAACAGCTGACGTTACTGAACCCCAATAACAGAGGAGGGACTGTTGACTGTGCGTACAGCACTACTGGACGGCAACTAGCGGTGTTGGAGCCCAGGGACAGGTGGAGGAGGAGGAGGTGGAGGAGGTAGGAGGAGGTAGGAGGGATTGCCACACACACAGCAGGGGAACAGCTGACGTTACTGAACCCCAATAACAGAGGAGGGACTGTTGACTGTGCGTACAGCACTACCAGGCAACAACTAGCGGTGTTGGAGCCCAGGGACAGGAGGAGAAGCAGAGGAACACAATGTAGGCCGAAGCCTGATTGGAGAAAGTCGAAAGGGAACCTTTAACCCCCCCCCAAGGCGTTTGTAGCTGAAAGAGCCAGCTTGTGCAGCAAAAAAGATGCAAAAGGAAAAGGTGGCTCTTTTCATGATGCTCCTTGCAAACACAGAACTAAACACTTATAAAATGTGTCTCCTGATACCGTGTGACCATCCCGGAGGTGGGACTTTCCTTCGTAATATGACGCAGCACAGCCGTCATTCCTACACCCTTGGCGCCGTGCCCCGGCTCCTCAGCATTGTTTGATTCCGTCCCGGAGCCTGCGCTGTTATGTTATCCCTTGGCCAGGCACACTTAGCGCTGCCCGTCTTCTGACATCATTTGGTGTCAGGCTGGCTGCGCCTGTGCGGCCGCGCTGGCCGAGAGCCCGCCTCGCAGTGTCTTCTGATTTAATCCCACCGCGGGCCTGAGATCCGTGGCCATGCGCAGTGCATATCCTCGCCTCTCACTCCCCTCCCTACGGCTTCTTAAGACTGTGCGGTGTCACGGCCGTGGCATGCTATTAGGGACCAGCTAACACCGCACAGTCTGAAGAAGCCGTAGGGAGATGAGTGAGAGGTGGAGGTTCAGATATGCACTGCGCATGTCCATGGATCTCAGGCCCCCAGTGGGATTAAATCAGAAGACACTGCGAGGCGGGCTCTTGGCCAGCGCGGCCGCACAGGCGCAGCCATCCTGACACCAAATGATGTCAGAAGACGGGCAGCGCTAAGTGTGCCTGGCCAAGGGATAACTTAACAGCGCAGGCTCCGGGACGGAATCAAACAACGCTGAGGAGCCGGGGCACGGCGCCAAGGGGGTAGGAATGACGGCTGTGCTGCGTCATATTACGAAGGAAAGTCCCACCTCCGGGACGGTTTTACGGTATCAGTGGACACATTTTATAAGTGTTAAGTTCTGCGTGTGCAAGGAGCTAAACAAAAATAGCTACCTTTTCCTTGTGCAGCATTACTGCTGTACAAGGTGGCTCTTTCAGTAACAAACGCCTTGGGGGGGGGGACAGGTTCCCTTACATTTCAGTTGTTGTGTCAGCGTGGCGGTCGCAGGACACATTGCCGGCTACACAGCTGGGGATCAGCTGACGTTACTGAAACCCAATAACACTGGGTCGTATGTTTTGACTGTGCAGACGGCACTTCTGAGCCTCAACTGGCGGTGTTGGAGCCCAGGAATTTAAGTTCAGGTGGTAGAAAGATGAACACAACAGGAGACCTGGATACTGTAGACAGTCACCTAATTATTTAATCAGGAAGAGGAGTGGCAAATTCCTGCGAGATCCAGGCCTTGTTCATTTTCAGGAAAGTAAGCCGGTCAACGTTATCGGAGGATAGTCGCATGCGACGGTCAGTTAGTACACCACCTGCAGCACTAAAGACACGTTCCGATAATACACTGGCCGCAGGGCAAGACAGCACCTCCAATGCATACTGGCTTAGCTCTGGCCATATATCCAGCTTTGAGACCCAAAACTTGAAAGGGGAAGAGCCGTCTGGGAGTACAGCAAGAGGGCAAGACATGTAGTCTGTCACCATCTGACGGAACCGTTGCCTCCTGCTGACTGGAGCCGTCTGTGATGGTGTAGACTTTTGTGGCGGGCACAGAAAACTGTGCCACAGTTGGCCCATACTGGTCTTGCCTTGGGCAGAGGCACTGCTTCTGCTCCCTCTTTGTGCAGAGCCTCCACCACTGCCTGGACGCACTGAGCTGCTTTGGAATGCACTAGCAGCACTTCTCTCAGTTGGAATGGAGAAGATGATGGAATTGACCAGTGTGTCTTGGTACTCCCGCATTTTTCGCTCCCGGTTCAACGGTGTGATGAGGCTTTCTACGTTGTCCCGGTAGCGAGGATCGAGGAGGGTGAACACCCAATAATCAGACATGTTGAGAATGTGGGCGATGCGGCGGTCGTTTCTCAGGCACTGCAGCATGTAATCCACCATGTGCTGCAGACTGCCAACTGCCCAAGAAACGCTGTCCCCTGCTGGAGGCGTGATCTCTGCCCGCTCGTCATCACCCCACCCTCGCTGTACACACTGAGTACTGGACAATTGTGTAACTCCCTCCTCTGGACGGATGTCTTCCTCCTCCATTGACTCCTCCTCATCCTCTTCACAAACTGTCCCCTGCCTACGCGTTTGTGAGGAACCACGTGGCGCTGACTGTCCAGAAGATGATGGAAATGCTGAATCCTCATCCTCCACCTCTTCCACAACATCATCCCTTAGCGCTTGCAGTGATTTTTCAAGCAGGCAGATAAGGGGGACAGTCATGCTGACTAGTGCATCATCTGCACTCGCCATCCGCGTGGAATAATCAAAGGGATGCAAAACCTGGCAGACGTCATTCATAGTGGCCCACTCTGTGGTTGTGAAGTCTGTACGGCGCTGACTGCGACTTCTTTGCGCCTGAAGCAGCTGGTACTCCATTACAGCTTGCTGCTGCTCACACAACCGCTCCAACATATGTAACGTGGAATTCCACCTGGTAGGTAGGTCACATATGATGCGATGTTCCGGCAGGCGGTGTCGGCGCTGCAGAGCCGCAATGCGCGCTTTTGCCGTGCTGGAACGCCGCAAGTAAGCACACTCTAGGCGGACCTTGTGCAGCAGTGCATCAAGATCCGGATAGTCCCTCAGAAAACTCTGCACGACCAAATTGAGCACATGTGCCAGACATGGGATGTGAGTGAGGTTGCCGAGGCCCAGAGCTGCCACCAGATTTCGGCCATTATCACACACTACCATGCCTGGCTGGAGATTCGCTGGCACAAACTACACATCGCTCTCCTGCTTGATGGCATTCCAGAGCTCCTGCGCTGTGTGGCTTCGATTCCCCAAATAAATTAATTTCAAGACGGCCTGTTGACGTTTGGCCACGGCTGTGCTCATGTCGGTCGTAACAGGTACACGTTCATCACGGGTCCATGTGGAGGTGGACTGTGACGGCTCCTGCAGCGATGATTCTGAGGAACTGGTGTAGGAGGAGGAGTCAATGCATACAGAATGGATTCCTGCAATCCTTGGAGTGGGCAGGACACGTCCTGCGCCACTCGCACGGTCTGTACCCGGCTCAACGACATTAACCCAATGGGCAGTGAGGGAAAGGTATCGCCCCTGTCCATGTTGACTGGTCCACGCATCGGTGGTGAGGTGGACCTTGCTACTGACGGCGTTCAGTAGCGCGTGTTTTATGTGTCCCTCCACATGCTTGTGCAGGGCAGGGACGGCTTGCCTGCTGAAGTAAAAGCGGCTGGGCACATTGTACTGTGGGACTGCCAATGACATCAAGTCACGGAAGCTGTCAGTCTCCACCAGCCTGAATGACAGCATTTCCAGTGACAGAAGTTTGGCAATGCCTGCAGTCAGAGCCTGTGCTCGTGGGTGGTTTGACGAGAAAGGCCGCCTTTTCTCCCATGCCTGTACTACCGATGGCTGTAGACTGGGCTGGGAGTGTGTGGATGACTGGGAAAGTGGTGCTGCGGGTGGAATTACAGCGGGTCTCTGGACAACAGGGCCAGAGGTTCTTCCACGGCGATCTTGGGAGGAAGCCGAACCAGCTGTGTGTGAGCTGGAGGAAGAGGCAACACGAGCTGAAGAGGTGGTAGCTGCCGCTGTTGTTTGGCCTAGCTCTTCAGTGTGTTTTTGTAACTCCGCCGCGTGCCTGTTGCGCACATGTTTCCACATGTTGGAGGTATTGAGGTTGCTGACATTTCGACCTCTTTTTACTTTGTGATGACACACCTTGCATTTGACATAGCAAATGTCATCTGCAACTGTGTCAAAAAAGGACCAGGCACTGCAAGTCTTGGGAGCGCCCTTTTTGGCTTTTGGAAGAGACATGCTCCTAACGGGTGCCAAAGCGGAGGCTGCAGGATCCGCAGTCTTCCCCCTCCCTCTCCCTCTTTGGGCCGTACGGGGAATCTCTTCCTCAGAGCTGCTCCTACCACCTTCCTGTCCCTCACGCCAAGATGGGTCAAGGACCTCATCATCTACACTACCCTCTGCCCCCAACTGCTCCTCCTGGGTAGTCTCAGCAGCAGAGCACGCACCAGTAAGTGGCACCTGAGTGTCATCATCAGCTGATGCGGCCTGCGATGTGGTGACCGGAGCCACTGGCCCACCCGCCTCTTCAGAGGAAGAGAGAAAAAGCTGTTGGGCATCACTGCACCCTGCCTCTTCTTCCATTTCTCCAATGCTGCTTGGCTGGCCCCCTGTTTCCAAGCCAAGAGATTCAGAGAACAGAAGTAGAGACGGCTCCTGTCCTGGGCTCTCTGTCTGCCTGGGCAATTTGGCAGGTGGTGAAGAGACAGATGGCTGCTCTCCAGTGCTCTGTGTCTGAGAGGATGTGGCACTAATTGAAGTTGATGCATTAGCTGCCATCCATCCGACAACGGCTTCAATTTGTTCTTCACGCAGCAGCGGTGTACGGCGCTCAGCGACAAAGCTGCGCATGAATGACTGTTCCCTTGTGAAAGTGGGTGCTGATGAGTCACCGGTGCCCGCAGCAGGCACAGAATCCCCACGTCCCCTCCCTGCTCCGCGCCCACGCCCACGCCCACGTGCCTTACTCACTGCCTTCTTCATCTTGGTTGACTGATAAAGATAAGCAGAAAAGTACTAACGGATTTGTGTGCTTATTCCTGAACAACTCCTCCTAACAGGTATAAGAAACACTAATTTTCTAAAGTGTGGACTAGACTTTAATATGAGCTAATGTGGCCTACACAAATGTAAAGTGGGGTCACTGGTGTGTTTGGTGAACTTTATTATTTATTTATTTTTTGGGGGCTGAACTGACAACAGATAGAGCTGCAGTCACACGGAGACCTGTTGTGAATTTGCTTTTTGCTCCCTCTAGTGGTTACTAGTTTTTTGACTCTGGTTTTTCTGTCATTCCTTTTATCCGCACCTGGGTCGTTAGTTAGGGGTGTTGCTATATAAGCTCCCTAGACCTTCAGTTCAATGCCTGGCAACGTAGTTATCAGAGCTAGTCTGCTGTGCTCTTGTCTACTGATCCTGGTTCCAGTTATATCAGCTAAGTCTGCCTTTTGCTTTTTGCTATTTGTTTTGGTTTTGTATTTTTGTCCAGCTTGTTCCAAATCTATATCCTGACCTTTGCTGGAAGCTCTAGGGGGCTGGTGTTCTCCCCCCGGACCGTTAGACGGTTCGGGGGTTCTTGAATTTCCAGTGTGGATTTTGATAGGGTTTTTGTTGACCATATAAGTTACCTTTCTTTATTCTGCTATCAGTAAGCGGGCCTCTCTGTGCTAAACCTGGTTCATTTCTGTGTTTGTCATTTCCTCTTACCTCACCGTTATTATTTGTGGGGGGCTTCTATCCAGCTTTGGGGTCCCCTTCTCTGGAGGCAAGAAAGGTCTTTTGTTTTCCTCTACTAGGGGTAGCTAGATTCTCCGGCTGGAGCGTGTCATCTAGAATCAACGTAGGAATGATCCCCGGCTACTTCTAGTGTTGGCGTTAGGAGTAGATATATGGTCAACCCAGTTACCACTGCCCTATGAGCTGGATTTTTGTATTCTGCAGACTTCCACGTACCTCTGAGACCCTCGCCCATTGGGGTCATAACAGGTCTCCCTGCTTTGCCTCCAAACTAAAATTGATTACCAATCCAGAGGATAATATGGGTAGAGATTAGCAAATCTACAAAAATTCTTTGTTTGTCAAGGGCTCAAAGTGTCTCTTTGGTGTACAGAAGGTTCCCTTTTTGGGGTTCATTTTTTCCCCTTCTGCTGTGGAGATGGACCCAGTCAAGGTCCGAGCTATTCTTGATTGGACTCAGCCCTCGTCGGTTAAGAGTCTTCAGAAGTTCTTGGGTTTCGCTAACTTCTACCGTCGTTTTATCGCTAATTTTTCTAGCATTGTGAAACCGTTGACGGATATGACCAAGAAGGGCTCCGATGTAGCTAACTGGGCTCCTGCTGCCGTGGAGGCTTTCCAGGAGTTGAAGCGCCGGTTTACTTCGGCGCCTGTTTTGTGCCAGCCCGATGTCTCACTTCCCTTTCAGGTTGAGGTGGATGCTTCAGAGATTGGAGCAGGGGCCGTTTTGTCGCAGAGAGGCCCTGGTTGCTCTGTTATGAAACCTTGTGCCTTTTTCTCCAGGAAGTTTTCGCCTGCCGAGCGAAATTATGATGTGGGCAATCGGGAGTTGTTGGCCATGAAATGGGCATTTGAGGAGTGGCGTCATTGGCTCGAGGGTGCTAAGCATCGTGTGGTGGTCTTGACTGATCACAAAAATCTGATGTATCTCGAGTCTGCTAAACGCCTTAATCCGAGACAGGCCCGCTGGTCATTGTTTTTCTCCCGCTTTGATTTTGTTGTCTCGTATTTACCAGGTTCAAAGAATGTGAAGGCCGATGCTCTTTCTAGGAGCTTTGTGCCTGATGCTCCTGGAGTCGCTGATCCTGTTGGTATTCTTAAAGATGGAGTTATCTTGTCAGCTATTTCTCCGGATCTGCGACGTGTGTTGCAGAGATTTCAGGCTGATAGGCCTGAGTCTTGTCCACCTGACAGACTGTTTGTCCCGGATAAATGGACCAGCAGAGTCATTTCCGAGGTTCATTCCTCGGTGTTGGCAGGTCACCCGGGAATTTTTGGCACCAGAGATCTGGTGGCCAGGTCCTTTTGGTGGCCTTCCTTGTCAAGGGATGTGCGGTCATTTGTGCAGTCCTGTGGGACTTGTGCTCGAGCTAAGCCTTGCTGTTCTCGTGCCAGCGGTTTGCTCTTGCCCTTGCCTGTCCCGAAGAGACCTTGGACACATATCTCCATGGATTTCATTTCTGATCTTCCGCTATCTCAGGGCATGTCCGTTATCTGGGTGATATGTGATCGCTTCTCCAAGATGGTCCATTTGGTTCCTTTGCCTAAGCTGCCTTCCTCTTCCGATCTGGTTCCTGTGTTTTTCCAGAACGTGGTTCGTTTGCACGGCATCCCTGAGAATATTGTGTCTGACAGAGGATCCCAGTTCGTTTCTAGGTTCTGGCGATCCTTTTGTAGTAGGATGGGCATTGATTTGTCGTTTTCGTCTGCTTTCCATCCTCAGACTAATGGACAGACGGAGCGAACCAATCAGACTTTGGAGGCTTATTTGAGGTGTTTTGTCTCTGCTGATCAGGACGATTGGGTGACATTCTTGCCGTTGGCTGAGTTTGCCCTTAATAATCGGGCTAGTTCCGCCACCTTGGTTTCGCCTTTTTTCTGCAACTCTGGTTTCCATCCTCGCTTTTCTTCGGGTCATGTGGAGCCTTCTGACTGTCCTGGGGTGGATTCTGTGGTAGATAGGTTGCAGAGGATCTGGAATCATGTGGTGGACAACTTGAAGTTGTCACAGGAGAGGGCTCAGCGCTTTGCCAACCGCCGCCGCGGTGTGGGTCCCCGACTACGCGTTGGGGATTTGGTATGGCTTTCTTCCCGCTTTGTTCCTATGAAGGTCTCCTCTCCCAAATTTAAACCTCGTTTTATTGGGCCTTACAAGATATTGGAAATCCTTAATCCTGTATCTTTTCGTCTGGATCTTCCTGTGTCGTTTGCTATTCACAATGTATTTCATAGGTCCTTGTTGCGGCGGTACATTGTGCCTGTAGTTCCTTCTGCTGAGCCTCCTGCTCCGGTGTTGGTTGAGGGCGAGTTGGAGTACGTGGTGGAGAAGATCTTGGATTCTCGCCTCTCCAGGCGGAGGCTTCAGTACCTGGTCAAGTGGAAGGGCTATGGTCAGGAGGATAATTCCTGGGTGGTCGCCTCTGATGTTCATGCGGCCGATTTAGTTCGTGCCTTTCATGCCGCTCATCCTGATCGCCCTGGTGGTCGTGGTGAGGGTTCGGTGACCCCTCACTAAGGGGGGGGTACTGTTGTGAATTTGCTTTTTGCTCCCTCTAGTGGTTACTAGTTTTTTGACTCTGGTTTTTCTGTCATTCCTTTTATCCGCACCTGGGTCGTTAGTTAGGGGTGTTGCTATATAAGCTCCCTAGACCTTCAGTTCAATGCCTGGCAACGTAGTTATCAGAGCTAGTCTGCTGTGCTCTTGTCTACTGATCCTGGTTCCAGTTATATCAGCTAAGTCTGCCTTTTGCTTTTTGCTATTTGTTTTGGTTTTGTATTTTTGTCCAGCTTGTTCCAAATCTATATCCTGACCTTTGCTGGAAGCTCTAGGGGGCTGGTGTTCTCCCCCCGGACCGTTAGACGGTTCGGGGGTTCTTGAATTTCCAGTGTGGATTTTGATAGGGTTTTTGTTGACCATATAAGTTACCTTTCTTTATTCTGCTATCAGTAAGCGGGCCTCTCTGTGCTAAACCTGGTTCATTTCTGTGTTTGTCATTTCCTCTTACCTCACCGTTATTATTTGTGGGGGGCTTCTATCCAGCTTTGGGGTCCCCTTCTCTGGAGGCAAGAAAGGTCTTTTGTTTTCCTCTACTAGGGGTAGCTAGATTCTCCGGCTGGAGCGTGTCATCTAGAATCAACGTAGGAATGATCCCCGGCTACTTCTAGTGTTGGCGTTAGGAGTAGATATATGGTCAACCCAGTTACCACTGCCCTATGAGCTGGATTTTTGTATTCTGCAGACTTCCACGTACCTCTGAGACCCTCGCCATTGGGGTCATAACAGAGACCGTGCAGACAGACGTAAACGGCGCTGCAAGGCCCAAAAACCCTCCTCTACGTTATCCTATGTAGTGTTTTTCCACAAATTAGCTGGAGACGGGTGGAAAGACACTAATAGGAATTTTTTGAAAAAATGTGCAGCAGCCTGCACTACTTAAAACAAAATGAAAATTGATTTGGCGGTATGACGCAGTGAACAACCCTGAGCTGGAGACAACCAGGCTATGGCTGCTCACAGACTACAGGGCGAGCTGCAGTCACACGGAGACCGTGCAGACAGCCGTAAACGGCGCTGCAAGGCCCAAAAACCCTCCTCTACGTTATCCTATGTAGTGTTTTTCCACAAATTAGCTGGAGACGGGTGGAAAGACACTAATAGGATTTTTTGTTAAAAATTAGCAGCAGACTACACTACTTGGAAAAAAAAAAAAAAAAAGAACAGTATGAGGCAATGAACCACCCTCCCTGAACTGAATACAACCAGCTATGTATGGCCTGTGTGGCTGCACTCAGACTAGAGAGTGGGCTGCACTCACACACACACACACGCAGACCTTGCAGATCGCTGTGAAAACAGCGCTACAAGGCAAAAGCAAGGTGAATAGTAGGTGAACACAGCGGTTGCTAAATTAGCCTTTGGAAAGCACAAAGAAGCAAATCGCTATCTCTAAACTGGCCCTCAGTCAGCAAACAGCGTCCTGTCACTAACTGAATTCACAGCAGAGTGATCGCAAAATGGCGCCAGCGACTTTTAAACTGCATCATGACATCATTTCAGCAGCCAATCACAGCCTTGCCAGTAGTTTCATGCCCTCCATGCTGAACAGGATGTGCCCACACTTGGAATCATTCTCATTGGATGAATTTGTGCATTTTGAATCTGGGAACTTCCGATTCCAGTATCCGATACGCGGCAAGTATCGGAATACCGGTATCGGAATTCCGATACCGCAAGTATCGGCCGATACCCGATACTTGCGGTATCGGAATGCTCAACACTAAACTTGAAGCTATCGGTTCCATTGGAACATTCTAATTCCCCAAAGTTGGGGATTACATTGGTGTTACACCCCCAGAGACCCTACTGATTTGTATTTTTAGTTTGTGATGTATTGCACTGTTGTTATATTATTGTACCTGTTACTTTTATGTACCAGGGTGTTTGGGTGAGTCTGGCCTGCAAGACAAGAAAAAGACTAAATTAAAACGCACCTATGAGACAGCCGTTGTTCGATGAGCGTCACTGTCTTGGTCTCATCCTACGTCAGCTCTGCTCTTTGCTCCACCTCCAGCAGTTCTGCTCTTTGCTCTGCCTCCTGCGGTTCTGCTCTTTGCTCTGCCCCTGTGGTTCTGCTCTTTGCTCCGCCTCCTGTGGTTCTGCTCTACTCCCGTCTCGCCTCCTGCAGCTCTGTCCTGCTCTCCGCATCGTGCGGCTTTGCTCTGCACCCGCACTGCGCCCTGTGTGTCCCTCCAGTCTGTACTGATTCCTACCTGCTTCCTTATGCTACTCATTCCAGCCTGTGTTCCCGTGTGTCAGGACTCTGAAAATTTTTTACCATTTGTGCATTACTGCCCTTTCCCAACATGGCGTCTTTGGTCTCATGTGCACTTGTCTTCCTGCTATAAAACTCCACCCCAGCCTTTAGTCTGTGCTAGATTATTCTGCTTTGCATCCAGCTCCTGATTACTCCCTGGCCTTGCACCTGCACCTGCACCTGCTCCTGTGAACCTGTGTTGGAGATCCTGCCACTCTGCTCTGAGTTCCTGCTGCATACACCAGTGTTCAGTAATCCTCCTTCATCTGCTGCTCATGTTACTTCCATCTGCATTTGCTGGACATGTAAGCTGTTTCTGCTCTGCAAAACCTGAGACTATTAACCAGGCCTCCCTGGTTGAGCTAAGATATGATTTGAACTGCCTAATAGCATATCTATCTGTGTCTGGACTAAGTCAAGGATCTATTCGTGTCAAGTTTCCTCAAGAATAACTGTGCTTCACAGACTTTCTGTTTGTTTGCATCTACCTCTGAAGTTTCCTATAGACTGCTAAGCTGTGTTTATTATTTGCACCAAGTGTTGTGGACTTGAGTTTCTCTCTGCACCTGCTTGAATCACCATGTGATAATATAAACTTTACCACTTATAAAATTGTGTCCTGTTGTCTTGTTCCACGCAAAGAGTCTCCTGAATTATCCCCTATAATCAGTACAGGATAATCTAGCCTAAAAAAAAAAGGAGACTGCTGGAACAATGACTGCAGAGAGCAGATTAGAGCAGTTGTTTTCCATAATTAGATCACTGCAGAAAGATGTGGAAGGTCTGCAAAAGAAGTTTTGAAGCTTTGAACACACTCAACAAGTGTTTGGACAAACTTTGCAGGACTTAAGCAATCGCATGGCAGCCCAGGAAGACAAACTTGCTGGCATAGAGTCCCAGTATGGACTGGCTTTTCAGGACATAAGCACGCAAATAGCTGCACAAGTGACTTTACCCTCTGGGCAACCGTCACCAGCTAGCCCACCTAAGTTGCCCCCATTCAGATTTAATGGTGATCGCGACAAATTTCGTGGCTTTGTGAATCAATGTATGCTATATTTTGATGTGCATGCTGACGTTTTCCTACTGATAGATCCAAAGTATTGTGTGTAATAATGCTACTGACCTCACGAATGCTCGCCTGGGCGAATCCGATGATTGAGTCTCGTGACCCACGGTTAAATGACTTGGATGATTTCTTGGCCGCTATGGCATTAATGTTTGATGACCCTAATCGCTGTGCAACCGCTGAATCTGCTTTGTTGTCTTTACGCCAGGCTAAATGTTCTGTTATTGAGTATGCCACTGAATTCAGGAGATTGGCGGTAGATACCAATTGGGACAGTTATGCACAATTGCCTATTTTTAAAAGGGGTCTGTCTAGTATTATAAAAGATGAACTAGCTCGCTCAGAGTCACCACAAGAACTAGAGACATTTATACAGCATTGTGTGCGCATAGACATTCGCCTTACTGAGCGTAGGCAGTAGTGTTGAGCATTCCGATACCGCAAGTATCGGGTATCGGCCGATATTTGCTGTATCGGAATTCCGATACCGAGATCCGATATTTTTGTGGTATCGGGTATCGGTATTGAAACAACATTAATGTGTAAAATAAAGAATTAAAATAAAAAATATTGCTATACTCACCTCTCCGACGCAGCCTGGACCTCACCGAGGCAACCGGCAGCGTTCTTTGCTTAAAATGCGCGCTTTTCCTTCCTTCCGTGATGTCACGGCTTCTGATTGGTCGCGTGCCGCCCATGTGGCCGTGACGCGACCAATCACAAAGCCGGAACGTAATTTTAAAATGCGCGCGTGTCCTGCCTCCTGTGACGTCCCGGCTTGTGATTGGTCGCGTCGCCCATGTGGCCGCGACGCGACCAATCACAGCAAGCCGTGACGTAATTTTAGGTCCTTCAGGATTTTAAAATTATGTTCCGGCTTGTGATTGGTCGCGTCGCCCATGTGACCGCGACGCGACCAATCACAAGCCAGAACGTAATTTTAAAATCCTGAAGGACCTGAAATTACGTCACGGCTTGCTGTGATTGGTCGCGTCGCGGCCACATGGGCGGCACACGACCAATCACAAGCCGGGACTTCACGTAAGGAAGTAAACGCGCGAATTTTAAGCAAACAACGCTGCCGGTTCCCTCGGTGAGGTCCAGGCTGCGTCGGAGAGGTGAGTATAGCAATATTTTTTATTTTAATTCTTTCTTTTACACATTAATATGGATCCCAGAGCCTGAAGGAGAGTTTCCTCTCCTTCAGACCCTGGGAACCATCAGGAATACCGTCCGATACTTGAGTCCCATTGACTTGTATTGGTATCGGGTATCGGTATCGGATTGGATCTGATACTTTGCCGGTATCGGCCGATACTTTCCGATACCGATACTTTCAAGTATCGGACGGTATCGCTCAACACTAGTAGGCAGGAGAAATTTGCTGCATATAACCGTATTTCTAACTTTTCCCTTCCTTCCAAAGAGCCTGCAGGTAAAACATCTTGGGAAGTGGAGGAGGTGCCCATGCAAATTTATTCCGTTCAGAGACGCGAGATCAATGAGCGCCGGGAGCATCGCCTTCGTGAAAGTCTATGTTTCTACTGCGGCCAGTCTGACCACTTCTTGATCAATTGTCCTAAGTGTCCTAGACGGCCTAACAAGGTGCTAGCAGCAATAGGGGAGTATGACAACTGTGATGATCAATCAGACATCTCTGAATGTAGCCTGCCTTTAAATGCTGTATTCCATTCACTTTCTATGACTTCACCCCCCAAGGAGCTGAAGGAAAAGAACTCTCACTGTTCTCTCCATATTAAGATCCCGTGTTCAGGAAAGTGGATTTCCAGTTCAGCTATGATTGACTCTGGTGCAGGTGGCAATTTCATGGATATCGCATTTGCCAAGGAACATGGTATTAAAATTCAGCAAAGAGCCTCTCCAATTACCATGAAAACAGTGGATGGGTCACCTTTAATCTCTGGGCCTGTGGATCAGGAGACCATACCCCTTGAAATTTTGTTGGAGCCTAATCATCAGGAGCAACTTTCTTTCTTGCCAATTTCTTCTCCTCATTTTCCTGTGATTTTAGGCATTCCTTGGTTGCGTTCTCAGAACCCAATTATCAACTGGGAGACAAAGGAGATTATCTTTCCATCAAGGAGCAACTCAGCGTTAACAGAAGCTGTCCCTGAGTCCACGGCTACGGAACCACATGTACAGGTATCTTCTTTACCTCCAGCATATAAAGAGTTCTCTGACCTCTGTGACAAGAAGAATGCAGATCAACTTCCTCCACACAGGCATTATGACTGTTCAATTGAGTTGCTTCCTGGGGCAGATATTCCTTTTGGTCACGTATACCCTTTGACGGCACCTGAGCTTCAAGCCTTAAAGGAGTATATTGATGAAAATCTGGCCAAAGGCTTCATACGTCCTTCTTCCTCACCAGCAGGGGCACCCATTTTTTTTGTAAAGAAGAAGGATGGGACCCTGAGACCCTGTGTTGACTATCGGGAACTCAATAAGGTAACCGTACGAAACCGTTACCCTTTGCCTCTGATTCCCGAATTACTGGAAAGAGTCCGCCATGCTAAGGTGTTCTCTAAGCTGGATCTTCGTGGGGCTTATAATTTGGTGCGTATTCGTCCAGGGGATGAGTGGAAGACAGAATTCAGATGCCGGTATGGACACTTTGAATCTCTTGTGATGCCCTTCGGGCTTTGTAACACCCCTGCAGCATTTCAACACCTTGTTAATGACATCTTCAGAGATTTGTTGGACCAGTTTGTGGTGATCTATTTGGACGATATACTAATCTTTTCTGACTCTCTACAGGAACATGAAGAACATGTCAAAACTGTTTTAAGACATCTGAAAGAGAACCAACTGTATATCAAGCCGGAGAAATGCGAGTTCCATCGTTCTGAGATACAGTTCTTGGGTTATATCATCTCTCCCCAGGGGCTGAACATGGAATCTGGTAAGATTCAGGCTATCCCTGACTGGCCGGTACCCAAGAACGTTAAGGAGGTCCAACGTTTTATTGGTTTTGCAAATTTCTACATACGCTTCATTCGATATTTTTCTGATATTGTCCGTCCCATTACTTCCTTGACAAAGAAGGAAAAGCCCAATAAGTGGTCATCACAGGCTCAAGAAGCTTTTGATCGGCTGAAGATCTGTTTCACATCAGCACCGCTGTTGATACACCCAGATCCAACACATCCTTTCATTGTGGAGGTGGACGCTTCTGATAATGCTTTGTGGGCTATTCTCTCCCAAAGAACTGGAGAGAAGGGTCTGCTACATCCTTGTGCTTTCTTTTCCCGTAGACTAACCTCAGCAGAGAAGAATTACGACGTGGGAGACAAGGAATTGCTGGCTATTATTGCGGCTTTCAAAGAATAGAGGCATCATCTGCAAGGAGCTGCACAACAGATCATAGTGCTAACTGACCATCGCAATCTAGAGTTCCTTAGATCCGCTAGATGTCTTTCTCCTCGTCAGGCTCGTTGGAACTTATTCTTAAATCAATTTAACTTTGTTATCTCGTACCGTCCAGGTTCTCGTAATGGGAAGGCTGATGCTTTATCCCGAATCCATGCTGCGGATTTCGTACCTGGAGCCCCGTCCAAGACCATTCTATCTGATGCCAATTTCATCTGAGTTATCCACGATCTGGACTTGTGGAAGGAGTGCAGGGAGGCCTATGAAGGTGATGTATTTCTGGCCAACCCACCTGTGGATATTAATCTTATCTTTAAGGGTGGCATGTGGTTCAGAGATCGACGTATCTACGTCTCGGAGGTCGTCCGTCTGCAGATCCTCAAGTTGGTACATGATTCCAAGTTGGCTGGTCACAGGGGGGTACAGAAGACACAAGAGTTCCTGAGCCGATTCTTCTGGTGTCCAACTTGCCTGAAGGATACCAAGGACTATGTTCTCTCTTGCAAGGTATGTGCCCCTTACAAGACTCCTCTTGTGGCACCTACGGGTCTTCTACAACCATTACCTGTTCCATCCCGCCCTTGGGGGTCTATATCAATGGACTTTATTGTGGAGCTGCCTACATCAGGGGGCATGAAAACAATCATGGTGGTAGTTGATCACCTGACTAAGGCTGCTCATTTTGTTCCGTGCACCGGCCTCCCCTCTGGTAAAGATACAGTGAACTTGGTTATACAGAATGTCTTTTGGTTGCATGGGGTGCCGGATGAGATCATCTCTGACCGTGGAGTACAGTTCACTTCAAGATTCTGGAAGGGGTTTTGCTCTGCACTCAATATTAATGTCTGTCTCTCTTCTGCTTACATCCCCAGACAAATGGTCAGACTGAGCGTACCAACCAGACGCTGGAACAATATCTAAGGTGCTATGTCAGCCATCTCCAGGATGATTGGTTGGAGTTGTTGCCGTTAGCCGAATTTTCATATAATAATTCTCAGAGCGCCTCCACTAAATTTACACCTTTCTTTGCCAATCTGGGTTATCATCCGTGTATTTTACCTAGGTCTCCAGTTAATTCTCCGGTTCCAGCAGTGGAGGAAAGGCTGACTGCGATGAGACAGAATCTGGAGGTTCTGAAGGAATCCCTGACCACGGCTCAAGAACGTTATAAGAGATCGGCTGATAGATTCAGTAAACCTGCACCTATGTTCAAGGTAGGAGATTCCGTGTGGTTAGCAACTAAGAATCTGAAGTTAAATGTTCCTTCACAAAAGCTTGGACAGAAATTCATTGGCCTTTTCAAGATCAACGGTATTGTGAGCTCTGTGGCCTGCCGGCTGAAGCTGCCTAGGACAATGAAGGTACACCCAGTTTTTCATGTATCTTTACTAAAGCCTGTATCTCCTAATACCTTCCAGGGACATGTCGTGCCACCTCCGCAGCCTGTGGTGATTGATGGGCAAGAACAATTTGTGGTGGAGGAAATTATTGATTCCAGGATTCGCAGGAATCGGCTCCAATATCTGATAAGATGGCAGGGATATCCCCCCGAGGAAGTCTCTTGGGAACCTGTGGAAAACATCAATGCCCAACAGAAGATTTCTCGTTTTCATCAGAGATTCCCTGAGAAACCAGGTCCAGGATCATCCTGAGGCCGCTTCTAAGGAGGGAGTAATGTCAGGACTCTGAACATTTTTTTACCTTTTGTGCATTACTGCCCTTTTCCAACATGGCGTCTTTGGTCTCATGTGCACTTGTCTTCCTGCTATAAAACTCCACCCCAGCCTTCAGTCTGTGCTAGATTATTCTGCTTTGCATCCAGCTCCTGATTACTCCCTGGCCTTGCACCTGCACCTGCACCTGCTCCTGTGAACCTGTGTTGGAGATCCTGCCACTCTGCTCTGAGTTCCTGCTGCATACACCAGTGTTCAGTAATCCTCCTTCATCTGCTGCTCGTGTTACTTCCATCTGCATTTGCTGGACATGTAAGCTGTTTCTGCTCTGCAAAACCTGAGACTATTAACCAGGCCTCCCTGGTTGAGCTAAGATATGATTTGAACTGCCTAATAGCATATCTATCTGTGTCTGGACTAAGTCAAGGATCTATTCGTGTCAAGTTTCCTCAAGAATAACTGTGCTTCATAGACTTTCTGTTTGTTTGCATCTACCTCTGAAGTTTCCTATAGACTGCTAAGCTGCGTTTATTATTTGCACCAAGTGTTGTGGACTTGAGTTTCTCTCTGCACCTGCTTGAATCACCATGTGATAATATAAACTTTACCACTTATAAAATTGTGTCCTGTTGTCTTGTTCCACGCAAAGAGTCTCCTGAATTATCCCCTATAATCAGTACAGGATAATCTAGCCTAAAAAAAAAAAGGAGACTGCTGGAACAATGACTGCAGAGAGCAGATTAGAGCAGTTGTTTTCCATAATTAGATCACTGCAGAAAGATGTGGAAGGTCTGCAAAAGAAGTTTTGAAGCTTTGAACACACTCAACAAGTGTTTGGACAAACTTTGCAGGACTTAAGCAATCGCATGGCAGCCCAGGAAGACAAACTTGCTGGCATAGAGTCCCAGTATGGACGGGCTTTTCAGGACATAAGCACGCAAATAGCTGCACAAGTGACTTTACCCTCTGGGCAACCGTCACCAGCTAGCCCACCTAAGTTGCCCCCATTCAGATTTAATGGTGATCGCGACAAATTTCGTGGCTTTGTGAATCAATGTATGCTATATTTTGATGTGCATGCTGACCATTTTCCTACTGATAGATCCAAAGAATTGTGTGTAATAATGCTACTGACCTCACGAGCGCTCGCCTGGTCGAATCCGATGATTGAGTCTCGTGACCCACGGTTAAATGACTTGGATGATTTCTTGGCCGCTATGGCATTAATGTTTGATGACCCTAATCGCCGTGCAACCGCTGAATCTGCTTTGTTGTCTTTACGCCAGGCTAAACGTTCTGTTATTGAGTATGCCACTGAATTCAGGAGATTGGCGGTAGATACCAATTGGGACAGTTATGCACAATTGCCTATTTTTAAAAGGGGTCTGTCTAGTATTATAAAAGATGAACTAGCTCGCTCAGAGTCAACACAAGAACTAGAGACATTTATACAGCATTGTGTGCACATAGACATTCGCCTTACTGAGCGTAGGCAGGAGAAATTTGCTGCATAAAACCGTATTTCCAACGTTTCCCTTCCTTCCAAAGATCCTGCAGGTAAAACATCTCGGGAAGTGGAGGAGGTGCCCATGCAAATTTATTCCGTTCAGAGACGCGAGATCAATGAGCGCCGGGCGCATCGCCTTCGTGAAAGTCTATGTTTCTACTGCGGCCAGTCTGACCACTTCTTGATCAATTGTCCTAAGTGTCCTAGACGGCCTAACAAGGTGCTAGCAGCAATAGGGGAGTATGACAACTGTGATGATCAATCAGACATCTCTGAATGTAGCCTGCCTTTAAATGCTGTATTCCATTCACTTTCTATGACTTCACCCCCCAAGGAGCTGAAGGAAAAGAACTCTCACTGTTCTCTCCATATTAAGATCCTGTGTTCAGGAAAGTGGATTTCCAGTTCAGCTATGATTGACTCTGGTGCAGGTGGCAATTTCATGGATATCGCATTTGCCAAGGAACATGGTATTAAAATTCAGCAAAGAGCCTCTCCAATTACCATGAAAACAGTGGATGGGTCACCTTTAATCTCTGGGCCTGTGGATCAGGAGACCGTACCCCTTGAAATTTTGTTGGAGCCTAATCATCAGGAGTAACTTTCTTTCTTGCTAATTTCTTCTCCTCATTTTCCTGTGATTTTAGGCATTCCTTGGTTGCGTTCTCAGAACCCAATTATCAACTGGGAGACAAAGGAGATTATCTTTCCATCAAGGAGCAACTCAGCGTTAACAGAAGCTGTCCCTGAGTCCACGGCTACGGAACCACATGTACAGGTATCTTCTTTACCTCCAGCATATAAAGAGTTCTCTGACCTCTGTGACAAGAAGAATGCAGATCAACTTCCTCCACACAGGCATTATGACTGTTCCATTGAGTTGCTTCCTGGGGCAGATATTCCTTTTGGTCACGTATACCCTTTGACGGCACCTGAGCTTCAAGCCTTAAAGGAGTATATTGATGAAAATCTGGCCAAAGGCTTCATACGTCCTTCTTCCTCACCAGCAGGGGCACCCATTTTTTTTGTAAAGAAGAAGGATGGGACCCTGAGACCCTGTGTTGACTATCGGGAACTCAATAAGGTAACCGTACGAAACCGTTACCCTTTGCCTCTGATTCCCGAATTACTGGAAAGAGTCCACCATGCTAAGGTGTTCTCTAAGCTGGATCTTCATGGGGCTTATAATTTGGTGCGGATTCGTCCAGGGGATGAGTGGAAGACAGCATTCAGATGCCGGTATGGACACTTTGAATCTCTTGTGATGCCCTTCGGGCTTTGTAACACCCCTGCAGCATTTCAACACCTTGTTAATGACATCTTCAGAGATTTGTTGGACCAGTTTGTGGTGATCTATTTGGACGATATACTAATCTTTTCTGACTCTCTACAGGAACATGAAGAACATGTCAAAACTGTTTTAAGACATCTGAAAGAGAACCAACTGTATATCAAGCCGGAGAAATGCGAGTTCCATCGTTCTGAGATACAGTTCTTGGGTTATATCATCTCTCCCCAGGGGCTGAACATGGAATCTGGTAAGATTCAGGCTATCCCTGACTGGCCGGTACCCAAGAACGTTAAGGAGGTCCAACGTTTTATTGGTTTTGCAAATTTCTACAGACGCTTCATTCGATATTTTTCTGATATTGTCCGTCCCATTACTTCCTTGACAAAGAAGGAAAAGCCCTTTAAGTGGTCATCACAGGCTCAAGAAGCTTTTGATCGGCTGAAGATCTGTTTCACATCAGCACCGCTGTTGATACACCCAGATCCAACACATCCTTTCATTGTGGAGGTGGACGCTTCTGATAATGCTTTGGGGGCTATTCTCTCCCAAAGAACTGGAGAGAAGGGTCTGCTACATCCTTGTGCTTTCTTTTCCCGTAGACTAACCTCAGCAGAGAAGAATTACGACGTGGGAGACAAGGAATTGCTGGCTATTATTGCGGCTTTCAAAGAATAGAGGCATCATCTGCAAGGAGCTGCACAACAGATCATAGTGCTAACTGACCATCGCAATCTAGAGTTCCTTAGATCCGCTAGATGTCTTTCTCCTCGTCAGGCTCGTTGGAACTTATTCTTAAATCAATTTAACTTTGTTATCTCGTACCGTCCAGGTTCTCGTAATTGGAAGGCTGATGCTTTATCCCGAATCCATGCTGCGGATTTCGTACCTGGAGCCCCGTCCAAGACCATTCTATCTGATGCCAATTTCATCGGAGTTATCCACGATCTGGACTTGTGGAAGGAGTGCAGGGAGGCCTATGAAGGTGATGTATTTCTTGCCAACCCACCTATGGATATTAATCTTATCTTTAAGGGTGGCATGTGGTTCAGAGATCGACGTATCTACGTCCCGGAGGTCGTTCGTCTGCAGATCCTCAAGTTGGTACATGATTTCAAGTTGGCTGGTCACAGGGGGGTACAGAAGACACAAGAGTTCCTGAGCCGATTCTTCTGGTGGCCAACTTGCCTGAAGGATACCAAGGACTATGTTCTCTCTTGCGAGGTATGTGCCCCTTACAAGACTCCTCATGTGGCACCTACGGGTCTTCTAAAACCATTACCTGTTCCATCCCACCCTTGGGGGTCTATATCAATGGACTTTATTGTGGAGCTGCCTACATCGGGGGGCATGAATACAATCATGGTGGTAGTTGATCGCCTGACTAAGGCTGCTCATTTTGTTCCGTGCACCGGCCTCCCCTCTGGTAAAGATACAGTGAACTTGGTTATACAGAATGTCTTTTGGTTGCATGGGGTGCCGGATGAGATCATCTCTGACCGTGGAGTACAGTTCACTTCAAGATTCTGGAAGGGGTTTTGCTCTGCACTCAATATTAATGTCTGTCTCTCTTCTGCTTACATCCCCAGACAAATGGTCAGACTGAGCGTACCAACCAGACGCTGGAACAATATCTAAGGTGCTATGTCAGCCATCTCCAGGATGATTGGTTGGAGTTGTTGCCGTTAGACGAATTTTCATATAATAATTCTCAGAGCGCCTCCACTAAATTTACACCTTTCTTTGCCAATCTGGGTTATCATCCGTGTATTTTACCTAGGTCTCCAATTAATTCTCCGGTTCCAGCAGTGGAGGAAAGGCTGACTGCGATGAGACAGAATCTGGAGGTTCTGAAGGAATCCCTTACCACAGCTCAAGAACGTTATAAGAGATCGGCTGATAGATTCAGTAAACCTGCACCTATGTTCAAGGTAGGAGATTCCGTGTGGTTAGCAACTAAGAATCTGAAGTTAAATGTTCCTTCACAAAAGCTTGGACAGAAATTCATTGGCCTTTTCAAGATCAACGGTATTGTGAGCTCTGTGGCCTGCCGGCTGAAGCTGCCTAGGACAATGAAGGTACACCCAGTTTTTCATGTATCTTTACTAAAGCCTGTATCTCCTAATACCTTCCAGGGACATGTCGTGCCACCTCCTCAGCCTGTGGTGATTGATGGGCAAGAACAATTCGTGGTGGAGGAAATTATTGATTCCAGGATTCGCAGGAATCGGCTCCAATATCTGATAAGATGGCAGGGATATCCCCCTGAGGAAGTCTCTTGGGAACCTGTGGAAAACATCAATGCCCAACAGAAGATTTCTCGTTTTCATCAGAGATTCCCTGAGAAACCAGGTCCAGGATCATCCTGAGGCCGCTTCTAAGGAGGGAGTAATGTCAGGACTCTGAACATTTTTTTACCTTTTGTGCATTACTGCCCTTTTCCAACATGGCGTCTTTGGTCTCATGTGCACTTGTCTTCCTGCTATAAAACTCCACCCCAGCCTTCAGTCTGTGCTAGATTATTCTGCTTTGCATCCAGCTCCTGATTACTCCCTGGCCTTGCACCTGCACCTGCTCCTGTGAACCTGTGTTGGAGATCCTGCCACTCTGCTCTGAGTTCCTGCTGCATACACCAGTGTTCAGTAATCCTCCTTCATCTGCTGCTCGTGTTACTTCCATCTGCATTTGCTGGACATGTAAGCTGTTTCTGCTCTGCAAAACCTGAGACTATTAACCAGGCCTTCCTGGTTGAGCTAAGATATGATTTGAACTGCCTAATAGCATATCTATCTGTGTCTGGACTAAGTCAAGGATCTATTCGTGTCAAGTTTCCTCAAGAATAACTGTGCTTCATAGACTTTCTGTTTGTTTGCATCTACCTCTGAAGTTTCCTATAGACTGCTAAGCTGCGTTTATTATTTGCACCAAGTGTTGTGGACTTGAGTTTCTCTCTGCACCTGCTTGAATCACCATGTGATAATATAAACTTTACCACTTATAAAACTGTGTCCTGTTGTCTTGTTCCATGCAAAGAGTCTCCTGAATTATCCCCTATAATCATTACACCGTGTCTCCTGAAGCAGGTCCTTGTCCCTCCAGTCTGAACTGGTTCCTAACAGTTCCTGTCCCTCCAGTCTGAAATGGCTACTTTCTGTTCCCTACTCGTATTTGCCTTTTTTCCTGTCCTACCCAAACCAGTTCCAGTTCCGCTAGCCGTGCCTGCCTGCCTAGAGTGCCAGCCATGCCTGCCTGTTTGCCTAGAGTGCCTGCCTGAGCGCCGGCCATGCCCACCTGCCTGCCAGAGTGCCAGCCATGCCCGCCTGCCTGCCAGAGTGCCAGCCGTACCCACCTGCCTGAGTGCCAGCCGTGCCCACCTGAGTGCCAGCCATGCCCACCTGCCTGCCAGAGTGGCAGCCATGCCCGCCTGCCTGTCAGAGTGCCAGCCATGCCCACCTGCCTGCCAGAGTGCCAGCAGTGCCCGCCAGAGTACCTGTCATGCCTATCCGTACTTGCTCGCACCTGTCACTTGTGTTTTGTCCCTCAGTGGGATCAGCTGCCACAGCCAGATACCGCCCTGGAGTGGTACCTGGCAGCTACCTGCCGCACAAGCCTGACCTCACCATCAGAAGCTCCAGTGAACATCAAAGTAGCTGCTTAGTCATGCCCCTTCGAGGGTAGTCTGGTGTTATGACCCCAATGGCGAGGGTCTCAGAGGAACGTGGAAGTCTGCAGAATACAAAAATCCAGCTCATAGGGCAGTGGTAACTGGGTTGACCATATATCTACTCCTAACGCCAACACTAGAAGTAGCCGGGGATCATTCCTACGTTGATTCTAGATGACACGCGCCAGCCGGAGAATCTAGCTACCCCTAGTAGAGGAAAACAAAGACCTTTCTTGCCTCCAGAGAAGGGAACCCCAAAGCTGGATAGAAGCCCCCCACAAATAATGACGGTGAGGTAAGAGGAAATGACAAACACAGAAATGAACCAGGTTTAGCACAGAGAGGCCCGCTTACTGATAGCAGAATAAAGAAAGGTAACTTTATATGGTCAACAAAAACCCTATCAAAATCCACACTGGAAATTCAAGAACCCCCGAACCGTCTAACGGTCCGGGGGGAGAACACCAGCCCCCTAGAGCTTCCAGCAAAGGTCAGGATATAGATTTGGAACAAGCTGGACAAAAATACAAAACCAAAACAAATAGCAAAAAGCAAAAGGCAGACTTAGCTGATATAACTGGAACCAGGATCAGTAGACAAGAGCACAGCAGACTAGCTCTGATAACTACGTTGCCAGGCATTGAACTGAAGGTCCAGGGAGCTTATATAGCAACACCCCTAACTAACGACCCAGGTGCGGATAAAAGGAATGACAGAAAAACCAGAGTCAAAAAACTAGTAACCACTAGAGGGAGCAAAAAGCAAATTCACAACAGTACCCCCCCCTTAGTGAGGGGTCACCGAACCCTCACCACGACCACCAGGGCGATCAGGATGAGCGGCATGAAAGGCACGAACTAAATCGGCCGCATGAACATCAGAGGCGACCACCCAGGAATTATCCTCCTGACCATAGCCCTTCCACTTGACCAGGTACTGAAGCCTCCGCCTGGAGAGGCGAGAATCCAAGATCTTCTCCACCACGTACTCCAACTCGCCCTCAACCAACACCGGAGCAGGCGGCTCAGCAGAAGGAACTACAGGCACAATGTACCGCCGCAACAAGGACCTATGAAATACATTGTGAATAGCAAACGACACAGGAAGATCCAGACGAAAAGATACAGGATTAAGGATTTCCAATATCTTGTAAGGCCCAATAAAACGAGGTTTAAATTTGGGAGAGGAGACCTTCATAGGAACAAAGCGGGAAGAAAGCCATACCAAATCCCCAACGCGTAGTCGGGGACCCACACCGCGACGGCGGTTGGCAAAGCGCTGAGCCTTCTCCTGTGACAACTTCAAGTTGTCCACCACATGATTCCAGATCTGCTGCAACCTATCCACCACAGAATCCACCCCAGGACAGTCAGAAGGCTCCACATGACCCGAAGAAAAGCGAGGATGGAAACCAGAGTTGCAGAAAAAAGGCGAAACCAAGGTGGCGGAACTAGCCCGATTATTAAGGGCAAACTCAGCCAACGGCAAAAATGTCACCCAATCGTCCTGATCCGCAGAGACAAAACACCTCAAATAAGCCTCCAAAGTCTGATTGGTTCGCTCCGTCTGTCCATTAGTCTGAGGATGGAAAGCAGACGAAAACGACAAATCAATGCCCATCCTACTACAAAAGGATCGCCAGAACCTGGAAACGAACTGGGATCCTCTGTCTGACACAATATTCTCAGGGATGCCGTGCAAACGAACCACGTTCTGGAAAAACACAGGAACCAGATCGGAAGAGGAAGGCAGCTTAGGCAAAGGAACCAAATGGACCATCTTGGAGAAGCGATCACATATCACCCAGATAACGGACATGCCCTGAGATAGCGGAAGATCAGAAATGAAATCCATGGAGATATGTGTCCAAGGTCTCTTCGGGACAGGCAAGGGCAAGAGCAAACCGCTGGCACGAGAACAGCAAGGCTTAGCTCGAGCACAAGTCCCACAGGACTGCACAAATGACCGCACATCCCTTGACAAGGAAGGCCACCAAAAGGACCTGGCCACCAGATCTCTGGTGCCAAAAATTCCCGGGTGACCTGCCAACACCGAGGAATGAACCTCGGAAATGACTCTGCTGGTCCACTTATCCGGGACAAACAGTCTGTCAGGTGGACAAGACTCAGGCCTATCAGCCTGAAATCTCTGCAACACACGTCGCAGATCCGGAGAAATAGCTGACAAGATAACTCCATCTTTAAGAATACCAACAGGATCAGTGACTCCAGGAGCATCAGGCACAAAGCTCCTAGAAAGAGCATCGGCCTTCACATTCTTTGAACCTGGTAAATACGAGACAACAAAATCAAAGCGGGAGAAAAACAATGACCAGCGGGCCTGTCTCGGATTAAGGCGTTTAGCAGACTCGAGATACATCAGATTTTTGTGATCAGTCAAGACCACCACACGATGCTTAGCACCCTCGAGCCAATGACGCCACTCCTCAAATGCCCATTTAATGGCCAACAACTCCCGATTGCCCACATCATAATTTCGCTCGGCAGGCGAAAACTTCCTAGAGAAAAAGGCACAAGGTTTCATAACAGAGCAACCAGGGCCTCTCTGCGACAAAACGGCCCCTGCCCCAATCTCCGAAGCATCCACCTCAACCTGAAAGGGAAGTGAGACGTCAGGCTGGCACAAAACAGGCGCCGAAGTAAACCGGCGTTTCAACTCCTGAAAAGCCTCCACGGCAGCAGGAGCCCAGTTAGCTACATCGGAGCCCTTCTTGGTCATATCCGTCAAAGGTTTCACAATGCTAGAAAAATTAGCGATAAAACGACGGTAGAAGTTAGCGAAGCCCAAGAACTTCTGAAGACTCTTAACTGACGAGGGCTGAGTCCAATCAAGAATAGCTCGGACCTTGACTGGGTCCATCTCCACAGCAGAAGGGGAAAAAATGAACCCCAAAAAGGGAACCTTCTGTACACCAAAGAGACACTTTGAGCCCTTGACAAACAAAGAATTTTCACGCAAAATTTTAAAGACCAACCTGACCTGCTCCACATGCGAATCCCAATTATCAGAAAAAAACAAAATATCATCCAGATAAACAATCAAAAATTTATCCAGATACTTCCGGAAAATGTCATGCATAAAGGACTGAAAAACTGAAGGCGCATTGGAGAGCCCAAAAGGCATCACTAAGTACTCAAAATGACCTTCGGGCGTATTGAATGCGGTTTTCCATTCATCACCTTGCTTAATGCGCACAAGGTTGTACGCACCACGAAGGTCTATCTTGGTGAACCACTTGGCACCCTTAATCCGGGCAAACAAGTCAGACAACAGCGGTAAAGGATACTGAAATTTGACAGTGATCTTATTCAAAAGCCGATAATCAATACAAGGTCTCAAAGATCCGTCCTTTTTTGCCACAAAAAAGAATCCCGCACCAAGAGGGGAAGAAGACGGACGAATATGTCCTTTCTCCAGAGACTCCTTGATATATGAACGCATAGCGGTATGTTCAGGTACCGACAGATTAAACAGTCTTCCCTTAGGAAATTTACTGCCCGGGATCAAATCTATAGCACAGTCACAGTCCCTATGAGGAGGCAGTGCACTGGACTCAGACTCACTGAAGACATCCTGATAATCAGACAAATACTCCGGAACTTCCGAAGGCGTAGAAGAAGCAATAGACACAGGCAGGGAATCCCCATGAATACCACGACAGCCCCAACTTGAGACTGACATAGCCTTCCAGTCCAGGACTGGATTATGGGTCTGTAACCATGGCAGCCCCAAAACAACCAAATCATGCATTTTATGCAAAACCAGGAAACGTATCACCTCGCGGTGTTCAGGAGTCATGCACATGGTAACCTGTGTCCAATACTGCGGTTTATTTGCTGCCAATGGTGTAGCATCAATACCCCTAAGAGGAATAGGATTTTCTAATGGTTCAAGAGTAAAACCACAGCGCTTAGCAAATGAGAGATCCATGAGACTCAGGGCAGCACCTGAATCTACAAACGCCATGACAGGATAAGATGACAGTGAGCAAATCAAAGTTACAGACAGAATAAATTTAGGTTGCAAATTACCAACGGTGACAGGACTAACAACCTTAGCTATACGTTTAGAGCATGCTGAGATAACATGTGTAGAATCACCACAGTAGTAGCACAAGCCATTCTGGCGTCTATGAATTTTCCGCTCATTTCTAGTCAGGATTCTATCACATTGCATTAAATCAGGTGTCTGTTCAGACAACACCATGAGGGAATTTGCGGTTTTGCGCTCCCGCAACCGCCGGTCAATTTGAATAGCCAATGCCATAGTATCATTCAGACCTGTGGGAATGGGAAAACCCACCATAACATTCTTAATGGCTTCAGAAAGGCCATTTCTAAAATTAGCGGCCAGTGCACACTCGTTCCAATGTGTCAGCACGGACCATTTCCGAAATTTTTGGCAATACACTTCAGCCTCGTCCTGCCCCTGAGACATAGCCAGCAAGGCCTTTTCTGCCTGAATCTCAAGATTGGGTTCCTCATAAAGTAAACCGAGCGCCAGAAAAAATGCATCAAGATCAGCCAATGCCGGATCTCCTGGCGCCAGCGAAAAAGCCCAATCCTGAGGGTCGCCCCGTAAGAACGAAATAACAATTTTTACTTGCTGAGCAGAATCTCCAGATGAACAGGGTCTCAGGGACAAAAACAATTTACAATTATTCACGAAATTCCTAAACTTAAACCTGTCTCCGGAAAACAGTTCAGGAATCGGTATTTTAGGTTCTGACCTAGGATTTTTGATAACATAGTCTTGTATGCCCTGCACACGAGTAGCCAGCTGGTCCACACTTGTAATCAAGGTCTGGACATTCATGTCTGCAGCAAGCATAGCCACTCTGAGGTAAAGGGGAAAAAGAAAAAAAAAAAAAAAAACTCAGAATCTTCTTTCTTATAATCCCTCTTCTGCAATGCATTAAACATTTAATACTGGCCTGGCAAACTGTTATGACCCCAATGGCGAGGGTCTCAGAGGAACGTGGAAGTCTGCAGAATACAAAAATCCAGCTCATAGGGCAGTGGTAACTGGGTTGACCATATATCTACTCCTAACGCCAACACTAGAAGTAGCCGGGGATCATTCCTACGTTGATTCTAGATGACACGCGCCAGCCGGAGAATCTAGCTACCCCTAGTAGCCCCCCCTGGGCGTCCTATAATATCTGGTAGAGGTAATTACCTCGAGAAGGTAAATCAATGGATCGACTCTAAGCTGCAACCATTGGTTGTAAGTCTCCCGTCGTATCTTAAAGATACGGGTGAATTCCTGAGACTTATGGATGGGATCTGTCTCGGGGATGATGAATTACTAGTCACAGCTGACGTCGAATCTTTATACACCAGCATTCGACATTCTGATGGCCTTAGAGCAGTCCAGTTCTTCTTAGATGCATCCAACTCTTCAATTGAAATCAAAAAGCTTATTTGTGATCTCTTAGAATTTTCTTTAACTCATAATTTTTTTGTTTTTAAGGGGTCCTTCTTCCTGCAGCTCCAAGGAACAGCAATGGGTGCTCCCTTTGCCCCTGCATACGCCAACCTGTTCTTGGGGCTGTGGGAGAGGGGCCTCTCCCTGCCAGATCATCCGGAGTCAATGTGCCGTGTCCTTCTGTGGACACGGTACATTGATGACATTTTGATGATCTGGCGGGGTTCTTCTACTAGTCTGCAGGACTTCATGACATCCCTTAATAACAACACCAGTAATATTAAATTGACATATAAATTCGATGACAATGCCATCGAGTTCTTAGATGTCATGGTAAAACGGGATGTACGTGGTGACCTGCAGACGGTTATTTATAGGAAACCAACTTCCACCAATCTCTTGTTGCACTGTTGTGAATTTGGATTCTGGGCTCCCCCGGTGGCTACTGGTGGAATTGAACTTGTGACATCATCTTCCCTGTTCACCTGTTCTGATTAGATCTGGGTGTCGCTATATAACCTGGCTTCTCTGTTAGATGCTTGCCGGTCAACAATGTTATCAGAAGCCTCTCTGTGCTTGTTCCTGCTCCCAGACATCTACTAGATAAGTTGGACATTCGTCCATGTTTTGTTTTTGTATTTTGGTTCCAGTTCACAGCTGCAGTTTCGTTACTGTGTCTGGAAAGCTCTTGTTGATCAGGAATTGCCACTCTGGTATTATGAGTTAATGCCAGAGTCCTAAAGTAATTTCTGGATGTGTTTTGTTAGGGTTTTCTACTGACCATGAAAGTATGCTTTCTGTCTTCTGCTATCTAGAAAGCGGACCTCAAATTTGCTAAAACTATTTTCCTGCTGCGTTTGTTATTTCTTCTAAAATCACCGCCAATATATGTGGGGGGCCTCTGTCTCCTTTTTTTTGGGCATTTCTCTAGAGGTGAGTCAGGTCTTATATTTCCCTCTGCTAGCATTATTTAGTTCTCCGGCCGGCGCTGGGCATATAGGGATAAAAAGTAGGACATGCTACCTGGCTACTTCTAGATGATGCGGTAGGTTTAGTTCATGGTCAGTATAGTTACATCTTCCAAGAGCTTGTTCCTATAGAGGCTTATGCTAGTTCTCTGGCCATGGAGATCATGACAGTTTGACCGGCCCACTAAAGGGTTAAAATCCTTGGCTGAGAAAGGAGAGAAATAAGAAGTCTGCTGAGAGTTTTTTTTTTTTTTTTCCTCTGTGCTCTTGATTGGATCACTTGCCAGTCTGTCTATGCTGCAGTCTTTCTTTTTTTTCTCTCTCCTTATAATCTTTGAATGGCTTTGTGTTCACCTGTTAATAATGGATCTTCAGAGTGTAACTGCAGGTTTGAATAATCTCACCACGAAAGTACAAAATTTGCAAGATTTTATTATTCATGCTCCGGTATCTGAGCCGAGAATTCCTTTGCCGGAATTCTTCTCAGGGAATAGATCTAGCTTTCAGAATTTTAGAAATAATTGTAAGCTATTTTTGTCCCTGAAATCTCGTTCTGCTGGAGACCCTGCACAGCAGGTTGGGATTGTGATTTCCTTGCTCCGGGGCGACCCTCAAGACTGGGCTTTTGCATTGGCACCAGGGGATCCTGCGTTGCGCAATGTGGATGCGTTTTTTTTGGCCTTGGGCTTGCTGTATGAGGAACCTCATTTGGAACTTCAGGCAGAAAAAACTTTGATGTCCCTATCGCAGGGGCAAGATGAAGCTGAAATTTACTGCCAAAGATTCCGTAAATGGTCTGTGCTTACTCAGTGGAATGAGTGTGCCTTGGCGGCTACTTTCAGAGAGGGTCTCTCTGATGCCATTAAGGATGTTATGGTGGGGTTCCCTGTGCCTGCGGGTCTGAATGAGTCCATGACAATGGCCATTCAGATCGATAGGCGTCTGCGGGAGCGCAAACCAGTGCACCATCTGGCGGTGTCCACTGAGAAGATGCCAGAAAGCATGCAGTGTGATAGAATTCTGTCCAGAAGCGAGCGGCAGAATTTTAGACGGAAAAATGGGTTGTGTTTCTATTGTGGGGATTCTACTCATGTTATATCAGCATGCTCTAAGCGTACTAAAAAGCTTGATAAATCCGTTTCCATTGGCACTTTACAGTCTAAATTTATTTTGTCTGTGACCCTGATTTGCTCTTTGTCATCTATTACTACTGACGCCTATATCGACTCTGGCGCCGCTTTGAGTCTTATGGATTGGTCCTTTGCCAATCGTTGTGGGTATGATTTAGAGGCTTTGGAAACTCTTATTCCTCTGAAGGGGATTGACTCCACCCCATTGGCTAATAATAAACCACAATACTGGACACAAGTGACTATGTGTATTAATCCGGATCACCAGGAGACTATTCGTTTTCTGGTGCTGTATAATCTACATGATGATTTGGTGCTGGGATATATATATTGTTCAGTCAGTTGATCTATTTACTATATATTATTTTCTGACTTGAACGTCCCGCCCTTCTCCAGGTTTTAATTACATCTCAACACAGTTGGTTCTGAGCCTCCTATATAAGTAGGCTTTATCCTGTTACTAGCCATAGGTAAGTGTTCACATTAGGCAGTCAGCTCAGATACCACAAGTAAGTGTTCACATCAGTCAGTGTAGTTACCCATTCGATCTGAGATTACCTTGACGTTTTGGTGAATGGGCTCACAATATTTGCAAATTTTGTGCTAAAAATCTCATGTGTTTGTTCATAAAGTTCATAAGCCAGTATGCTATCTCCTATTTCACATATTTCACATTTTCCTTAGTTTTTAGCACATACTAATGTAACCATTGATCTATTTTTGTATTTGAATTTTTTTGGTTACATATTACTTATATACATATATATATATATATTGTTCAGTCAGTTGATCTATTTACTATATATTATTTTCTGACTTGAACGTCCCGCCCTTCTCCAGGTTTTAATTACATCTCAACACAGTTGGTTCTGAGCCTCCTATATAAGTAGGCTTTATCCTGTTACTAGCCATAGGTAAGTGTTCACATTAGGCAGTCAGCTCAGATACCACAAGTAAGTGTTCACATCAGTCAGTGTAGTTACCCATTCGATCTGAGATTACCTTGACGTTTTGGTGAATGGGCTCACAATATTTGCAAATTTTGTGCTAAAAATCTCATGTGTTTGTTCATAAAGTTCATAAGCCAGTATGCTATCTCCTATTTCACATATTTCACATTTTCCTTAGTTTTTAGCACATACTAATGTAACCATTGATCTATTTTTGTATTTGGTGCTGGGATTGCCATGGCTGCAGTCTCACAACCCAGTCCTTGACTGGAGAGCTATGTCTGTGTTGAGCTGGGGATGTAAGGGGACTCATGGGGACGTACCTTTGGTGTCCATTTCATCATCTATTCCCTCTGAAATCCCTGAGTTCCTGTCTGATTATCGTGACGTCTTTGAAGAACCCAAGCTGGGTTCACTACCTCCGCACCGTGAGTGCGATTGTGCTATAGATTTAATTCCGGGTAGTAAATACCCAAAGGGTCGTTTATTTAATCTGTCTGTGCCTGAACATACTGCTATGCGAGAATATATAAAGGAGTCCTTGGAAAAGGGACATATTCGTCCATCGTCATCTCCCTTAGGAGCCGGTTTTTTCTTTGTGTCAAAAAAAGACGGCTCTTTGAGACCATGTATTGATTATCGGCTTTTGAATAAAATCACGGTTAAATATCAATACCCATTGCCGTTGCTGACTGATTTGTTTGCTCGCATAAAGGGGGCCAAGTGGTTCTCTAAGATTGATCTCCGTGGGGCGTATAATTTGGTGCGGATCAGGCAGGGGGATGAGTGGAAAACCGCATTTAATACGCCCGAGGGCCACTTTGAGTATTTGGTGATGCCTTTTGGTCTTTCTAATGCCCCTTCAGTCTTCCAGTCCTTTATGCATGATATTTTCCGCGATTTTTTGGATAAATTTATGATAGTGTATCTGGATGATATTCTGATTTTTTCGGATGACTGGGACTCTCATATCCGGCAAGTTAAGAGGGTTTTTCAGGTTTTGCGGTCTAATTCTCTGTGTGTCAAGGGTTCTAAGTGCGTTTTTGGGGTTCAGAGAATTTCCTTTTTGGGATATATTTTTTCTCCCTCTTCCATTGAGATGGATCCTGTCAAGGTTCAAGCTATTTGTGATTGGACGCAGCCCTCTTCTCTTAAAAGTCTTCAGAAATTTTTGGGCTTTGCCAACTTTTATCGTCGATTTATTTCTGGTTTTTCGGATGTCGTTAAGCCATTGACCGATTTGACTAGACAGGGTGCTGATGTTGCTAATTGGTCCCCTGATGCTGTGGAGGCCTTTCAGGAGCTTAAGCGCTGTTTTTCTTCTGCCCCTGTGTTGCGTCAGCCTGATGTGACTCTTCCTTTTCAGGTTGAGGTCGACGCTTCTGAGATCGGAGCTGGGGCAGTGTTGTCGCAGAAAAGTTCTGACTGCGCCGTGATGAGGCCTTGTGCCTTCTTTTCCCGTAAATTTTCGCCCGCTGAGCGGAATTATGATGTTGGGAATCGGGAGCTTTTGGCCATGAAGTGGGCGTTTGAGGAGTGGCGCCATTGGCTCGAGGGGGCCAGACATCAGGTGGTGGTATTGACTGACCACAAAAATTTGATTTATCTTGAGACCGCCAGGCGCCTGAATCCTAGACAGGCGCGCTGGTCATTATTTTTTTCTCGGTTTAATTTTGTGGTATCGTACCTACCAGGTTCTAAGAATGTTAAGGCGGATGCCCTTTCTAGGAGTTTTGAGCCGGATTCACCTGGCAACTCTGACCCCACAGGTATTCTTAAGGAGGGAGTTATCTTGTCAGCCGTTTCTCCAGACCTGCGGCGGGCCTTGCAGGAGTTTCAGGCGGATAGACCGGATCGTTGTCCGCCTGATAGGCTGTTTGTTCCTGATGATTGGACCAGTAAAGTCATCTCTGAGGTGCATTCTTCTGCGTTGGCAGGTCATCCTGGAATTTTTGGTACCAGGGATTTGGTGGCAAGATCCTTCTGGTGGCCTTCCCTGTCACGAGATGTGCGAGGCTTTGTGCAGTCTTGTGACGTTTGTGCTCGGGCCAAGCCTTGTTGTTCTCGGGCTAGTGGATTATTGTTGCCCTTGCCTATTCCTAAGAGGCCTTGGACACACATCTCGATGGATTTTATTTCAGATCTGCCTGTTTCTCAGAAGATGTCTGTCATCTGGGTGGTGTGTGACCGTTTTTCTAAGATGGTTCATTTGGTTCCCCTGCCCAAATTGCCTTCTTCTTCCGAGTTGGTGCCCCTGTTTTTTCAAAATGTTGTTCGTTTGCATGGTATTCCTGAGAATATCGTTTCTGACAGAGGAACCCAATTTGTGTCTAGATTTTGGCGGGCATTTTGTGCTAGGATGGGCATAGATTTGTCTTTTTCGTCTGCTTTTCACCCTCAGACTAATGGCCAGACCGAGCGGACTAATCAGACCCTGGAGACATATCTGAGGTGTTTTGTGTCTGCTGACCAGGATGATTGGGTTGCTTTTTTGCCATTGGCGGAGTTCGCCCTCAATAATCGGGCCAGCTCTGCCACCTTGGTTTCCCCGTTTTTCTGTAATTCGGGGTTCCATCCTCGATTTTCCTCCGGTCAGATGGAATCCTCGGATTGTCCTGGAGTGGATGCGGTGGTGGAGAGATTGCATCATATCTGGGGGCAGGTGATGGACAATTTAAAGTTGTCCCAGGAGAAGACTCAGCTTTTTGCCAACCGTCACCGTCGTGTTGGTCCTCGGCTTTGTGTTGGAGATTTGGTGTGGTTGTCTTCTCGTTTTGTCCCTATGAGGGTCTCATCTCCTAAGTTTAAGCCTCGGTTCATCGGTCCGTATAAAATATTGGAGATTCTTAACCCTGTTTCCTTCCGTTTGGACCTCCCTGCATCCTTTTCTATTCATAACGTTTTTCATCGGTCGTTATTGCGCAGGTATGAGGCACCGGTTGTGCCTTCCGTTGAGCCTCCTGCTCCGGTGTTGGTTGAGGGTGAGTTGGAGTACGTTGTGGAAAAAATCCTAGACTCCCGTGTTTCCAGACGGAGACTCCAGTATCTGGTCAAGTGGAAGGGATATGGCCAGGAGGATAATTCTTGGGTCACTGCATCTGATGTTCATGCCTCTGATCTGGTTCGTGCCTTTCATAGGGCCCATCCTGATCGCCCTGGTGGTTCTGGTGAGGGTTCGGTGCCCCCTCCTTGAGGGGGGGGTACTGTTGTGAATTTGGATTCTGGGCTCCCCCGGTGGCTACTGGTGGAATTGAACTTGTGACATCATCTTCCCTGTTCACCTGTTCTGATTAGATCTGGGTGTCGCTATATAACCTGGCTTCTCTGTTAGATGCTTGCCGGTCAACAATGTTATCAGAAGCCTCTCTGTGCTTGTTCCTGCTCCCAGACATCTACTAGATAAGTTGGACATTCGTCCATGTTTTGTTTTTGTATTTTGGTTCCAGTTCACAGCTGCAGTTTCGTTACTGTGTCTGGAAAGCTCTTGTTGATCAGGAATTGCCACTCTGGTATTATGAGTTAATGCCAGAGTCCTAAAGTAATTTCTGGATGTGTTTTGTTAGGGTTTTCTACTGACCATGAAAGTATGCTTTCTGTCTTCTGCTATCTAGAAAGCGGACCTCAAATTTGCTAAAACTATTTTCCTGCTGCGTTTGTTATTTCTTCTAAAATCACCGCCAATATATGTGGGGGGCCTCTGTCTCCTTTTTTTTGGGCATTTCTCTAGAGGTGAGTCAGGTCTTATATTTCCCTCTGCTAGCATTATTTAGTTCTCCGGCCGGCGCTGGGCATATAGGGATAAAAAGTAGGACATGCTACCTGGCTACTTCTAGATGATGCGGTAGGTTTAGTTCATGGTCAGTATAGTTACATCTTCCAAGAGCTTGTTCCTATAGAGGCTTATGCTAGTTCTCTGGCCATGGAGATCATGACATTGCACGCCTCCTCCTCACATCCTGATCATGTCATCCAATCAGTTCCCACGGGACAGTTTCTCCGTCTACGTAGACTTTGTTCTACAGAGACGGATTTCTGCGTGCAGGCCGAAGATCTTAAAAACAGATTATTGTCCAGAGGCCACAGCAAACGCAGCATCAAAAAAGCTTTTAATAGAGCGAAATACTCTTCGAGGGATTCACTGCTATACAAGAGTAATGTTAAACAAGAGCATGATATTGTCAGGTTTGTTACTAGGTACCACTCCCAATTTCCGATGATGAGAAAGATCTTACAAAAATCATGGCATGTATTGAGGGCTGACCCTGTTATTGCACGATATCTCCCTGAGAGGGCTGGGATGGCAGTCAGACGGTCCAGGAATCTTAGGGATGTCCTGGTACATAGTCATTATACTGGTGAGAGGCTGACCACTTTTTTGGACAGCATGCCGGTTCGGGTGGGGTGTGTTCCGTGTGGCCGCTGCGTCGCATGCCCAAGCATCGAGCATATTGGCGTATTTTCCAACTGGGATAGATCACGTGAATTTAAAATCAAGAAAAGAATCACTTGTACCAGCACTAATGTGATCTATGTCGTCACATGTCCATGTGACAAAATGTATGTTGGAATGACTACTCGCCAACTCAAAACACGTATCCGTGAACATGTTCTGGGCATCGGCGCAGCGGCTACTGTGGAAGACACATCCACCCTCAAAACAATACCACGTCATTTTAAGATCTTTCATGACTGCGATCCTGGCCTCCTCAGGGCTAGAGGGATTGATTTACTTGAAGTAGGGATCCGTGGGGGTGGTACCTTTCAGAGGCTAGCCCGTGTTGAGTCAAGATGGATATGGACTCTGGGCACGGTGCAGCCGACTGGCCTTAATGACAATATCAGCTATGCCCCCTTCTTGTAACTTTAGTATTAATACTATATGTTATATAAAACTGCTCCTCTCCCAAGTGTACATATGGTGTCGGTCCTGCTTGTAGTATCCGCACTTTTACGCTGTTAGTTCTTTGTTTTTAACCTTGTTTTTAACTCACCTTATCGTTTTTAGCACATGTCGACCTGGTAGTACTTCGCGGCATATTCCAGATGTTTATTCCAGGAAGAGGACATCTCCGCTACAATCTGACAAAATCACATGTCGACCTGGTGGCACCTAGCGGCATATCCCAGATTTTTATTCCAGAAAGAGGACATCTCCGCAACAATCTGAAAGAAATAAAAGGACTCAGAAGGCACAAATGAGTAATGGACTGTGGCCATTATGATCAAGTTCGCATTTATATTAGCAGTTGTGTATATATTTATATATGCCATTGTTATTATTATCAATTGCTATTGCGTTTTTTATGCATAGACTATAAGATAAGTTCTTTGTATTATTAGTTCTCTAGCCCCTTATGCGATCAAGCTATGCTTGGCCTATGTCTCGATTATATATTTTCTTGGAATTTGTCCCCCATCGAATATGTCATTTGATGTTTTTTGTTTTTTGTTTTCTGTTTAAATTTATGCATCTTCTTTGGGGCTATTTGTGGTAATTGCTTTGGGTGGTAGATCTAAGTATAGCGACCCCCCTTCTTATTAATTATTACAACTTGTATGCCTTGAGGTCCAATATATTACTTATAGATATTGTTTTTCGCTGCAGTGGTTGTGCAATCTTTTCAGCGTGATCTCTATGCGCTGGCGCGTTCCTATGATGGCCTTTGGACGCCGCGGATCACTTGGGGCCCCAGTGGTCCTCGGCCCACTATGGTCTTTCTTGGACGCTGCCTGCGTTATGATTTTTATGTAATTGCGCGACCACTTAGGCCTGTTTTGGACGCTGCTGGCGTTGTGGTTCCATAATGTTACGCTGTTTGTGACGCTGCAGCGTTATGGTTTCCATGCTGGTGCGTCTCGTTTTGGACGCTGCTGCGTTATGGTTTCCGCGGTACGGCGCGATCACTTTAGTAGCCACGCCCCTCTACTTCCTGCATATGCGGTCATTGTCTCTCATTCCCTAGTTGCCGCACGGACTTCTTTGGTCATCGCACCCGCTCATTTCCTGTCCGGGTGCTTTTTAAACCCATGTGCACTCACTGTCTTTGCTCCCTGATGAAGGTGTGATCGCCGAAACGCGCGTTGGGGTGGAAGCGCGCCTCCAGTACTACAGTCCTCCGTGCGGTGGGTACCCTGCTTTAATAGTATTTATTATGTCTGTTTGATAGGCCATGGGACTATAATTAGGATAGCAATACAGCGGCCCTTGTATTTACCTATCTCATATGCTGTGAATGGTTGCTATTTGCTCGGTATTCCTGCCTGCAGTAGGATCCAGTTATTATTATTTTGTGGTTTATTCAGTTTTTTACTATTTGGTTTTCCTACTTTTGCTTATTATTTTTTCTACTCTGATAATATATAAGCCTGGAGGACTGTTATTTCTGGTGGCGCCCTTCCTGTTAACTCTTTAACAGTGGTTTCTGTGCTGCTACTACCTTCCCTCCTTTCACCTGTTCTTAATGTTGTTATATATTACCAATAAAGTTTATAGTATCTCCATGTATTGTGTGTGACCATTTGTCATCGCTTTTTTTCTTTTTAAGTTTACCCCTAGTAGAGGAAAACAAAGACCTTTCTTGCCTCCAGAGAAGGGAACCCCAAAGCTGGATAGAAGCCCCCCACAAATAATGACGGTGAGGTAAGAGGAAATGACAAACACAGAAATGAACCAGGTTTAGCACAGAGAGGCCCGCTTACTGATAGCAGAATAAAGAAAGGTAACTTTATATGGTCAACAAAAACCCTATCAAAATCCACACTGGAAATTCAAGAACCCCCGAACCGTCTAACGGTCCGGGGGGAGAACACCAGCCCCCTAGAGCTTCCAGCAAAGGTCAGGATATAGATTTGGAACAAGCTGGACAAAAATACAAAACCAAAACAAATAGCAAAAAGCAAAAGGCAGACTTAGCTGATATAACTGGAACCAGGATCAGTAGACAAGAGCACAGCAGACTAGCTCTGATAACTACGTTGCCAGGCATTGAACTGAAGGTCCAGGGAGCTTATATAGCAACACCCCTAACTAACGACCCAGGTGCGGATAAAAGGAATGACAGAAAAACCAGAGTCAAAAAACTAGTAACCACTAGAGGGAGCAAAAAGCAAATTCACAACAGTCTGGTTTGTGGTACAGTGGTGCCACAATCCGCTCGCTCATGCCCACCAGTCAGGGCGTGAGCATAATGCTTAGATGTGTGTCGCAAGCAATGTCTTTATCCTGTCATCAGGGTTTCTACCCTGGAACAGAATGTACATTGATGGCTTCTTGCAACATGGTGACATTGGCCCTTTCTCCTTGCCACCATATTGCTATACCACCAATAGGGACACCAACAACTGCCACTAAAAAACAAAGTCAACATAGCTATAAAAAAGAAATGTAAAAATAACAAAATGAACCCTGAAGGATGCACAACTTTACAGTTTAATGGACTCTGTCAGCAGGTTTGTCTATATAATCTGAGAGCAGTATGATGTCGGGACTGATACCCTGATTCCAGTGATGTGTCACATGGTTTTACTGATTGCAGCAGTTTTGATAGAATCACAGTTTTCTCTGCTGCAGAGCTCATTTGTATAGCTATTTATAACCCTGCCCATATACCCCTGATCTAACAAACAGTGTTGGGGGCGTATTGATGATCTCTCGCTGATAACTTCAAACATCAAAACACAGCCCAGTAACTGACACATCACTGGAATCAGGTTATCTGCCTCCTTTTCATACTCGTCTCATATTACATGGCAAAAATTGCTGACAAATTCCTTTTAATGCAATACTGATACGGATTATTATGGCTAGTGCAACCATTCAATGACTTTTCATGGGGGTGAGTGTTTAAAGAACACTAAAGGAGGAATGCATGTGTCATCCACCCCTATCAGGCCCTCGGAAGGCTACTTAAATAGGTAAAAATATACAAGGGAAAACACCAATGTGGTTGTGGCAATAGTGTCAAAATAATTATCTCTGGGAGCATTTTGTAGAATGATTTCTTTAAAAAGTACTGGACAGCACACCTTGTTCTCAGCGGGAGCAAGAGCTCTCATGTCACGGAGATGGACACTTGAGAACTATTGCAGCTCAGGTGACAGATGCCCTGTAATGTGATCCTGTCATCTTGAAAATGCTATCCAACCTGCAGCCAGCATGTTATAGACAGGAATGTCTGAGACAAATTACTTATCATTTTGTGGGTAAATATTTAGCATAACTTATTTTTTTTTTATTGAAATGATTATTTGTGGTTTAGAACCTGTCAAAATTCTACGCCCCAAAACCATTAACATTATTGTGTAGCCCTTTAAAAGATAAGCAAGTTGATCCTTTTTATGGCTTCAAAGCAATGCTCCATCAGGAATAATTCGCATTTTGAAGTTGTGTATATTTGTCTTAAATTGCATTGAGGTGTGACGATGCACTTCCAGTTCCTCAGTATTGGATCCAAAGACTTACCAATCAAAAACTGGAGAGTGGTGCTAGGCAGGGAATAGAGCATGACCATGAGGAGCTGTAAGTAGGAATGAGATAGACCCATGGATTTTTGAGTTCGTCGGGTCTGGCCAAACTGCAGTTCAAAGTTCGGTTCGATATCTGAACCTGACCCTGAACCCGAACCCCACAGAAGTCAATGGGGACCTGAACTTGGGTGCTTTAAAATGGTTGTAAAATGGTCACAGCAAGGGCAAGAAGGCTGCAAAAAAGCAAAATGGGGGTAAGAGCAGGATAAATGCCCTGCAGAGAAATGATAAAATAACATAGAATCCCCCCGAAAAGTACCACCACAGAGGAGGCAGGCCTAAGTCTGACAGAAGCATCACATAGGCCCCCACATCCTCACCCCTCTTTCGCGCAACATTGTGCATCACCTTGGGTGCACTGAGTCAGGTGCAAGGATTGTTTTCTGTATGCCTGCTGCTTTGGGATCTGCCCACACATCAAGCCGCTCTCCTTCTCGACCACCCCCTTGTGCCATACGGTCTCTGTTCCATGATGAGCATCTATTGGGGGGCAAATATACTGCCAGTATCCACGGAAGGGGTTTTCTTCTGCATCCATACATACCTCCGCGATTACGAGGAGGCTGGGAAAAAGCTGAAGAGTTTCCAGGAAGAATTGCAATGGGTAAGGCAAAGTGCCAACAGAGCCTCCAGCAACAAGAGGGTAGCTTTGCCTGCCTTGATCGTCAGGCTGAAAGGAGACATCATCTTGCTGGAGGGGAGAAGGCTGGACATCATGGCCAGCAGCAGGATAAACTGAGAATGGAGATCTGTTCCAGAAAATGGTGGCTGTGCAGGAGTCAGATGGGTCTCAGCATGCAACCCAGGTTGTGGGTGTGGCCTCACCTGAATGTGTGCAGCAAAGAGTCGGTTGATTTTCCTCTTCAGGAGCTACAGTTTTTCCAGTACCCAGGATCTTCCCCCTCTTACCCAAGAAGGAGAGGGGTCCTGGGAATGGACTCTGGGGCTGAGTCCATGTCTCTCACCCCTCAGTCTAAGCCGGTGAGAGGTGGGAGCTCATCATTACCGGCAATGGGGGTCAGGAGATCCACCAGGGCCGAGATAAGGAGGACCAGGCATCCACAGGAAGAACCCCTAAAAGCTAACAAAACCCTTATGGCTGAAGTCGTGGTTGCAGCAGTGAGCGGAGTACCAGCAGGGATGACATGCACAGGGATTGGTGCACTAGGGCCGAGAAGGAGCCTGCTACTACCTATGGCTCCCACATCCATGCATACCTCAGATAGTACGAGGAGGCTGGGAAAAGGCTGAAGAGTCTCCGGGAGGAGTTGCAGGTGATGAGGCTCAGTGCCAACAAAGCCTCAATCAACAAGAGGGCACCTTTGTCTGCTGTGATCATCAAGCTGAAAGGAGACATCATCATGCTGAAGGGGAGAAGGCTGGACATCATGGCCAACAGTGGGCCATTCCGGCAAAAACTGTTGAACAGAAATCGCTTTCAGAAAATGCTGGCTGCCCAGGAGCCAAATGGGTCTCGGGGTTCAACCCAGGCGGAGAAAGAGGAGGAAGATATGGGGGAGAATTAAGAGCTGAATCCACTTGAGGGCTTGGTAAGTAAGGCCGCTTTCACATTTGCGGTTGTGTCCGCAGCGTTTCTTCCGCAAATATCTGCATGCGTTGTGTATTCCTATCTTTAACATTATGGACGCATGCGTTTTTCTATGTTCGCGTTTTGCCGCGTTTGACGACGCATGCGTCATCTAGCCGTCTGCGTCTTGGCGCGGAAATGCAACATGTAGTAATTTTTAGAGGCGTCAATTTGCCGCCTGGAAACGCATGCGGCTGATTGCGCAAGGTTTGCGCCCAAAAAACGCATTGTAGTCTATGTAAACGCATGCGTTTTCCAGTACATGCGTTTGCTTGCGTTTGCCGACGCATGCGTCTCAATTGAGAAAAACATGTCTAGACACTGATAAGCCACCCCCCACATAGAAGGTGATAAAGGGAGGAAGTGGACATTTGCAGGTCACTAGTCAGCAGACTGCCTTGCAGACGAGACGCCCCACAGCCCCTTGGATCAGCAAACAAGCCTCAGAACTATGTGAGTATATCCTATCCAAAGCATTTCTTTTCTATAATCTGTGTCTATGTGCCCTAATTTCTGTCATTCCTTTCTTTCTGCACACATCAGAATGTCTTCTGCTTCTGATGAGGAAACGCCTGGGCCTGCACAAGGGGAACATGTCAGCGAAGTGAGTATTCACCTCCTCAGATTGGTAAGTATTCACTGTCACATCTACACATATGACAATGTATATTTTCCCTTTTTCAGACCACTTCTTCTACAGCGGAAGACACTGAGCAGGAGACTGGGCAGGAGCAGCGTAGTCACGGCCGGGCAACACGGCGGCATCGTGTAAGTATAGCTGGCTGAATGTGTATTGTATCCTCACTTTATAATTCTGGAATCTTCATTTCTTTCTACTTCTCTCTTTCTTTCCCTTTGGCTTCAGCACCAGTGTTTTTTTTTATTTCAATATTCATGCCATTCCTCTGATTCTGTTTTCTGTCTTCCGTATGTGAATGCCTCCAATATTAATGTCCTTTTTGTTGTTAGGTTCCAGAGGAGGATGAGGACCTAATTGAGAATGAACACCTCATCTCCCTGGTTCACGAGCGAGTCGCATTGTGGGACACCAGGGATCCACTGCACGCCAACAATGTGACGATCCGGAGGCTTTGGAATGAGGTGGCCGCAGCGTTGTGGGATGGCTGGGCCAATGCCCCGGCTCGGGTCCGTTCTGCATTTGGTAAGTATCGCAATGCAGTGTGATGTAGTCAATACCTTGGCCATGCTCACACAACTGTGTATGATGTCAGAAAGTCATTACTTTTTCACAGCACATACAGTTGTGTGACCATGGTCAAAAGACCATTGTCCTAACTATTATGTTTTGTTTTGCCAACAGTGTCAAAGTGAAAACACGTTGGAGATCGATGAAGGACCGCTTCAACAAGGACCTGCGCCAAGAGAGCCGGCTTCCAAGTGGTTCTGCAGCAAGGATACGCAAATACAAGTACCACCGCATCCTTGCGTTTTTGAGACCAGTCCTTGCACGAAGAACGTAAGTATATTGGTTAAAAAAGAAAAAAAAATGGTGTATAATGCAATTTGTTGTTGGTCATTATTTCCCATCAGTATTTGTAATCCGAAACCTTGATTGATTGATAGATGCAGCAGTGGGGTACGTGTTCTTTGAATACTTTCCCTCACATAGTTCCTCTCCAGGTTTTGGCATACCAATACTGATTTGAAATACTGATCAAATACTGAGAGTGTGATGGCAGCCTGCACAACAGATCTATACTCAGCAAGTTAGGTGTCAGAAATAATGAATTCAGGATGCCAATGGCTCATCAATTCATTTTTCCTGACACTTGTCCTGGTGAGTATACAGGTGGCTTGTATGTCCTCTGTCGTCAATTCGTATTTCCCATCAGTATTTGTAATCCGAAACCTTGATTGATTGATAGATGCAGCAGTGGGGTACGTGTTCTTTGAATACTTTCCCTCACATAGTTCCTCTCCAGGTTTTGGCATACCAATACTGATTTGAAATACTGATCAAATACTGAGAGTGTGATGGCAGCCTGCACAACAGATCTATACTCAGCAAGTTAGGTGTCAGAAATAATGAATTCAGGATGCCAATGGCTCATCAATTCATTTTTCCTGACACTTGTCCTGGTGAGTATACAGGTGGCTTGTATGTCCTCTGTCGTCAATTCGTATTTCCCATCAGTATTTGTAATCCGAAACCTTGATTGATTGATAGATGCAGCAGTGGGGTACGTGTTCTTTGAATACTTTCCCTCACATAGTTCCTCTCCAGGTTTTGGCATACCAATACTGATTTGAAATACTGATCAAATACTGAGAGTGTGATGGCAGCCTGCACAACAGATCTATACTCAGCAAGTTAGGTGTCAGAAATAATGAATTCAGGATGCCAATGGCTCATCAATTCATTTTTCCTGACACTTGTCCTGGTGAGTATACAGGTGGCTTGTATGTCCTCTGTCGTCAATTCGTATTTCCCATCAGTATTTGTAATCCGAAACCTTGATTGATTGATAGATGCAGCAGTGGAGTACGTGTTCTTTGAATACTTTCCCTCACATAGTTCCTCTCCAGGTTTTGGCTTACCAATACCTTGTATAGAGATATGGCTTGTATTGCCTCCATCGTCTCTTCATAGTTTACATCAGTTTTTGTAATCCCCAAGGACTGGTCGATGCATGCAGAAGTATAGCATGTTGTTTTATGAAACTTTTATTCCTACTGTTGAACTCCTGGCTTGAAAATTCTGATGTAAAATTCACTACAAATAGTAGTGTGACCTTTCCCTATCTGAATGTGTATCTAACTGTTCAGTTATCTTTTTGTAAATGTTTTGTAATATTTTTTTTTTTTTTTTCCGCAGCACTTGGAGCTCCACTGTTGGCCCAGGTTCTGGAGCGGTCCTTCATCAGTCAGCCACGGACCTGTCCCAGCCATCCTCCAGCGCTGCAGCAAGTGGGCCTGCCACACAACCTGGAGACCAGGAAGCTGGTCCATCAGATGTTCCCCTTCCCCAGTCCTCTGCCTCTAGCCAATTTTTTATGGGCTCCTCCCGGCAGCGGCAGAGGGCCGCGGACAGGTCACTCATGCCCGAGTTTTTGCACTTGAGCTCGGTCTTCCATGAGGGACTCAAGGCGATGGGTGACCGACTGGATACTGCCATTCGTCATATGAGCACATGTATCCAGGAGGTAACCACAGCCCTTGCCCAAGTGAAAGCCGACCTCCAGAGGCCAGCACATCATTTTTTTAATCAGATAGAACAGGGCATGTCGGAACACCTTAGTCCTGAGCTCCAGATTACTATTATGCAGGCCTGCAATGCTGCTTACGTGCAGGCTATGCAGCAGAGTCGGTATTTTCAGCAGACAGTGGGGGCATTTCCAACAGTGCCCACACTGTCACGCTTTACATCAATGCCGACATCTGCTGCATACCACTGCACGGCCACCTCCATTCCAAACACTTCCGGACCGTATTATAGCACCACCACCATGCCCAGTGCAGTGGGTCAGCCCACCGCCACCACCATGACAACTGCTGCTCCTGCTTGGGCCTCCTCCACTGCCACCAGCATGCTGCCGCCGCCGGACCCTGCCCTGGTGTTTCCTGGCACCACCACTACCAGACTGCCGCCGCCGGACCCTGCCCTGGTGTTTCCTGGCACCACCACTACCAGACTGCCGCCGCCGGACCCTGCCCTGGCGTTCTCTGGCACCACCACTACCAGACTGCCGTTGCCGGACCCTGCCCTGGCGTTCTCTGGCACCACCACTACCAGACTGCCATTGCCGGACACTGCCCTGGCGTTCTCTGGCACCACCACTACCAGACTGCCATTGCCGGACCCTGCCCTGGCGTTTCCTGGCACCACCACCACCAGACTGCCGTTGACGGACCCTGCCCTGGCGTTTCCTGGCACCACCACCACCAGACTGCCGTTGACGGACCCTGCCCTGGCGTTCCCTGCCACCACGACAACGTGCCCGCGCAAAACAAGAAAGGGGAAAGGCAAAAAAAAACAAAAAACCATAGCTATCCCTCCCCCCTCACCTCCCAATGTGTCTGTAATGTCTGGTTTGTCTCACCCTTCCAGTGTGTCTCAACCCTCTCATGTGTCTAGCCCTATCCCTGAATATCCTGACCCCAGTAGTTTCATAGCGCCTTCTCCTGCCACCCCTATGTCGGCTACAGTAATAAGCCAGACCTCACTACTCAACACCCCACAATATCGGCACTCAACCCCAAGCAGGCGCAGTTAATTTTTTGGTTTGTGTGTGTTTAATAAACCTGTGTTTTTTGCCCCAATAAGGTTTGGTTAATTGTGTATTTCGCCACCGTCACCACACAGCCTGCGCCAATAACAAATTATGCGTCAAACACATTTTTGGGGGCCACCTCCAACCTCCAGTACCTACTTAGCAGAACACTGAAGCTTGGTGTGTTTGGTTGAGAGATATGAGGTTGCCCCCAAAAATAACACTTGTATTTTCTCCAAAAACAGTTCTTTCTGTTTACTCCGTGACTTTTGGTCGCACACAGAAGACAAAATGGTGGTAATACACAGCACAACTATACTCAACAGGTCCTTTCTTATCCGAAACATTATTTATGACCCCTGACCTGCTGATTTTAGAAATGCATTGTATTACCTCCATTTTATCTTATTGGTACATATACATATATTTCACACAAAGTGAAGGAACAATGTACATGGCATATCTATACTCACCCGGACAAGTGTCAGGAAAAATGAATTCAAGAGCAAATAGCATCATGAATTCATTAGTTCAGACACATGACTTGATGACTATAGATCTCTGGTGTAGGCTGCCATCACACTGTCAGTATTCGCTCTGTATTTTACAGCACTATTTGTAAGCCAAAACCTGGAGTGGAACTATGTGAGGAAAAGTACATTAAACAGATATGCACCACTAAAAGCATTTAACTACCGCTCCTGGTTTAGGCTTACAAATACTGATGTTAAGTACTGGACAAATACTGCGACAATAACGGACATCGTCTATACAGTCTGCGGCAAAAAGCTAATGGTGAACCAAGACAGGACTCACGTCAACAACCTAAGCCCAAAAACCCAAAGTGGTTTGTTAAGGAAATAGATAGGAGACATGGTGAAGAAAGTAAAACACAATTATTTTATTTGAAAAAACATTAACATTCCAAACATAAATTTGCAGACCCGAAACCAGCAGTACATTTTACACCATATTGTCCTGCCATGGCACACGTCCAATGTCAGAATCAAAAAACGCTGCAAATTGGTCCCGCATGTGGCCTACTTCAACTGTTGACCGCAGCGGATGATGACGGTAATCAGGCAAAGGGTTGGCAACAGGTTCATCAAGTTCTATGGTGGGTCGCTCCTTAGCCAGAATGAAATTGTGGAGAACCACACAGGCTTTAACTACCTCATCCACTGTCTCCATTTTTAGATTTATTGCAGTTGCTAGAATGCGCCATTTGGACACCATAATCCCAAAGGCACACTCTACTGTTCTGCGTGCCCTGGTTAGTCTGTAGTTGTAGATCCGTTTTGTGCGGTTCAAGTCCCGACTTGAATAGGGCTTCAGGAGATTTTCACTCATCTGAAAGGCCTCATCCCCAACCATTACAAATGGCAGCGGTGGGCCTTGAGTGTAGGGGAGTGGTCGTGGCTGTGGGAAATTAAAATTTTTGCCATAAACACGTCGGCCCATATCAGAGGTTTTAAAAGTCTGTGAATCGTTGCCACGGCCAAAAGCACCAATGTCCACAGCAATGAAGCGACAGTCCGCATCGGCTATTGCCATAAGAACTACAGAAAAATATTTTTTGTAGTTGAAGAACTGTGATCCCGTTCTGGCTGGTTTGGTAATCCGGATGTGCTTCCCATCCACCGCACCCAAACAGTTGGGAAAATCACAAACAGTCCAAAATTTGTCAGCAATTTCTTTCCACATGTCCTCCGTGGGTATGGGTATAAATTCCTCACGGAGAATGGTCCATAAAGCCCGGCAGGTTTCAAAAACAATTCCGGACAGCGTGGAAATCCCAAGGCGGTACTGGAAATGAAGGGATGACAAGCTCTCTCCAGTTGCAAGAAATCTGTAGTAAGAATAAATAATTTACAAAATAGGCAAAAAAACATCAGACCTGCAAAAAATTTTGGTTAGCTTTTGTTTAGAATTATTACGTACCTTAAGGTAACCAGGAGACGTTCCGCTGGTGGAATGGCTCTACGGAGCTGTGTGTCCTGTCTCCGGATGGCTCCTTGGACACGATCAAGCAAATCCCGGAAAGAGTCTTGTGACATCCTGGTATATTCTGGGAATTTTTCTGTGTTCTCATTGAGCTCGCCATACAGGGTGTGATATGTACCACGGCTCTCCCGCAGTTCTACAATGGGGTGTTGCCAAAACCGCCTACGCCTTGTCCTTCTCTGTCTTTCCCGGTTTCGGTGTTGCTCCCAAGCAAACGCACATGCCAGAAAAATCTTGATGCTCAGATCCAGTTTAAAGTAATAGCTATCCATGTGAAGATCCATCTTCTCACAGGACACAGGAGCAAAATCTGAAGATTTCAGCTGTCCTAGGGTCTATATATAGATTTCACATAATACACGCCCTCTGTAGTCCCATTGGCTGGTTCTTGCATCTAGAATTTTTCTCTGGTGAAATTTTGCGCCATGCGCACAAAAAACGCAAACGCATAGAAAACGCAAGCAAAAGCATGTAAACGCTGCATTTTAATGACGCATGCGGTAACCGTAAGCGTTTTAAAAACGCTGCGTTTACACGCGTTTTCATGCGTTTTTCGTGTCCTTGCGTTTGCGGATTAAACGCTGCAGATTCAAACGCTAATGTGAAAGTAGCCTTACCTCCAATCAGAACACAGCGGCATGGCTCCTGAACAAGTCACGCTCTCATCGGACTCCAGTTCATCGGAGGATGATGGTAATGATAAAAGTGAAGTGGATGGCAGTAGCAGTGAGGGGGGTTGCCTCATCATGCAGCATATCTGTAATCTTTAACAATTTTGCTTTTTGGGGACAGGGTCTGTGGTGATGAGGCATCCCATAGGGGGAAGAAGAGGATGAGAAAAAAGCAAAGGAAAAACATCAGAGAAGCTTGTATATGTCCTCCTCCATCCAGCCACAACTCATACAGACAATTATGTTATGTACAATAAAATTATGTGTTTGGCCCGTCCACAACTTGTACAGATCGTTAAAATAAAATTAGCTTCTTAGGCAGAGCCACAGCTCGTACAGACACAGAGGTAGAGTAAAATTAGTTTTTTAGGCACAGCCACAACTCATACATACACAGCGATAGAGTAAATTTATTTTTTGTGCCCAGCCACAACTTGAACAGACACAATGGTAGAATATAATTATAGTTTAGACCCACTACTCGTACAGACAAAGCTGCAGAGTACACAAAGGCTTTTTGCCACAGTAATCCCACAGGCAGGGGTGCAGAGTACACAAAGGCTTTTTGCCACAGTACTCCCACAGGCAGGGGTTCAGAGTACACACAGAGGCTTAAAGGCACACTACTCCCACAGGCTGAGGTGCAGAGTGTACACAGAGGCATTTTGGCACAGAACTCTCACAGGCAGGGGCTAAACACAGCAGAATGGCCGTGACATCGTGATCTGGCATTCATGCAGGTCATGTGGTGTGCCAGCCAATTTATACTTGGCATGGCTGTGATGGCTGCGAAAGTGCCCACAGCCTAAAAGTTTGTTGATTGGCTGTGTGGCAGCCTTTCAACAAACTTTATTTGGCATCCGAACACGAACAGTAAACCGGACATCCGGTAAAAAGTATGTGTTTGGCGTTTAGTAACGGACACTGGGTGTCCGGTATGAATCCCAATCTTTACAGTTGGGTTTTTTCATCCATAGCTGTAAGTGCATTGCGACACCCAATTGCGCTTCCAAACACATATATACAGAACTTGAAAAATCGACTTCATGCTCCTGGAGCATCGCTTTGGGGTAATAAAGGGATCAACTTGCTTATCTTTTAAAGAGCAGACATTCATGTAAATGGTTTGATAGCGCAGAGGTTTCTTTCTTGTATTATTGGCATATAGTGATACTTGTCTATAAATGATAAGCCTTCCCACTGGACTACTTAGCCCAGAGCAGGGATTTAGATACACAGTTTTTGAAAAAAATGTTATTACGTTAATTAGGCACAAAGACGGCCTAGCAGCAACGGCATGGTTTCTACATTTCTAGTAGTTTAGATGAACCCCTTGTTGACCTCATCCTATTCCTTCTGGAATTCATGTTAAAACACAATATTTTAATCTTCAACAGAGATGTTTATCTACAGTGCCAAGGTATAGCTATGGGGGCCTCATGTGCCCCCTCCTATGCAAATCTATTTCTGGGTTTCTGGGAAAGAAACATCTTTCTAGGGGACAACATACTAGAAATGGGGAGGGTCTACGATTGAATCAGATTCATTGATAATGTTCTTTTCTTCTGGGAAGGTACAGAGAGGGAACTTGATAATCTCATGCGTAAACTGAATTCTAATGATTTAAATATTAAATTGAGTTTTAAATTTGGCAGGACCATGGAATTTTGGGACATATCCATATGAACATCAGAGGATGGCAAGCTACACACTGGCCTATGCAGAAAACCAACAGCAACTCACTGTTATTGACAGAGTCGGCTCACCCAAGACCCAGCATTCGAGGTATCCCCATCGGCCAGTTTCTCAAGATCAAAGAAATTTGCTCAGATGACAAACTATTCGAAAATCAATGCAAAGACCTGACAAGGAGATTTATGGATATAGGTGGGAGCAAAAGAATGATTCGCAGAGGATACCTTAGAGCTCTTAGAACACCAAGGCATTAATTGCTGTATGGACCAACAAGGAAAATTGAAAAATTGAAAAAAAAAAAAACAATTCACAGGTGAGCTTTATCTTGACTTTCAGTGATCAGTGGCAGTAATTAACAAACATCATCAGAAGGAACTGAAATGTTTTATTAACAGACCCTACTCTTAAATTAATTTTACCTTCCTCTCAACAATCTCTATAAAAGAGATCAGCTACTTTGAAGGACTTACTGGTCAATAGTCATTACCAACCAGACAAAGAAAAGATGAGGGGAAAAAACAGAATCAAGGCTTTATTTTCCCTGTGTAAGGCCTGTCTAAGCATTACCAAATCTAAAAACTTTAAGAATTTTGATGGATCACGTACCTTTGAAATCTCCAAACATCTAAACTGTGGCTGAAAAGGAGTGATATCTCATGCAGAATGTCCATGAGGAAAACTATATATTGGAATGACTAGCCGTGAACCAAAAATCCAAGTACGAGAACATATGTGGGATATAGATAAGGCATGTCCGGTGGAAGATGAATCTCTCCTTAAGATGCTACCCAGTCACTTCAAGAGGCACCACAACTGCAACTCTAGAGGTTTGCACTTTAAGGGGATTGACCAAGTATCATTGGATGTTCGGGGAGGTGACCTCAGGAAAACCCTGACTCAAACTGAGAGCTGATGGATTTATAGCCTAGGGACCTTAAGTCCTCAGGGCCTAAATGAAAATTTTGGCTTTGCGTCTTTTCTTTAAGAGGTTTCTTGTTTTTAAGGGTTAGAGTGGGGAATGATTTTAAATGGTTTCTGGTTTTAATTTGTTCATTTCCTTTATTAGCAGTTCCCAATCATTAGAAATAAAAATCCAATGGCGCTAACGACACCTATGTTCCTGCAGCAGATAGTAACGCAGTACCACTCCACTGCGTATATGTCTATGAATACTTTAAACAATATATATCTGCGCTAAAGAACACTCCTCACTTATTGTATGTATCTACAAGTAATGCTGATGCTGAACTCATTTAAAAACAAGCAAGAGACAGCCTGGAGTGGGGCAGGATAAACCTCATAAAATGAGTACCCTTGCAAAGAAAATTGTACTCATGGAATTGAAAAAATATATAAAATACAGTATAGTCATAAAAATATCAGATATGCATAGTTATGTAGCAACTTCAGGTATGAAATGGAAAAAGTTTTACCTGGTGTGCTTAATTTGCGCTGCGTGGTGTCTTCCTTTTGTATCACATTTCCCCCACAAAAATGTTTTTAGCCCCAATTATTTTATTTTTACAAGGGTAACAGGAGAAATTACACCATGCAATTTATTGTGCAATTTCTTCTAAGTACGCCAATACCCCATATGTGGGGGAATACAACTTTTGAGGCACAGTGCAAAGCTCTGAAGGGAAGAAATGCCATAATGGTGTTCAGATTTTGCTGGAATTATTTTACAAACTACACTCTCCAATGAATTAATCAGAATTATATACCATTGAGCAGTGAAGAAAGAATAAATTACATTTTTACCACTAAAATGTTGTTTTAGGCCCAAGTAACAGTTTTTAATTTTTCTGAGGGCTAATAGGAAAATATTTTCCAACAAACTGAGGTCCATTTTTTCCTGAGTGCACCAATCTTCAACATGTAATCAGTAAATACTTTTCAGGCACAGTTCAAAGCTCAGAAGGAAAAGAGCGCCATACTATAGTGTCAATTCTACTGTTATGGTTTGCTGGTGCCATGACCATGACCCACTGGGAGAGCCACTAAGTTGTCAGAACAGTAGAAACCTCCACAATTGACCCCATTTTGCAAACTACACCTCTCAACAAATTCATTTAGGGGTGTAGTGATTATACTGACACCATGGTGTGTCACAGAATTTTCTACCATTGTGCAGAAAAAATTTAGTTTTAGCCCCAGATTTTACATTTTCACACACAAAGTGAGTAAAAATGGCACCATAATGTGTCCCACAATTTCTCCTGAACGTGGCAATACCCCATATGTAGCTGTACAGTACTGCTTAGCCATACGGAGAGACTCAGGAGGGACGGAATGCTATTTGCCTCCTGGAGCGCAGATTTTCCAAAAATAGTTTTTGGACTTCATATGCAGAGCCCCTAAGTGCTAGAAAAGCAGAATCCCACCCTCAAGTGACCCCTTGTTTTTGGAAATTCTACCCCTTTGGGAATTTATCTAGAGGTGTATTAACGGTTTTGATTCCATGAGTGTTTTCCAGAAGCAAGCAATAATGAAATGAATGTTGTCAAGTGAAAATTGCAAATTGCCATTGTAGTGACCAGTATGTTGTAGTGACCAATACCTTATAGTGACCAGTACGTTATGCCCAGCTCATGCTTCTGGACACATGCATCAGTAAGTTAGGCAGGCTCTCATTGGTATAGGTATACTGTGGGGCAAGGAACCATTTTGCTTTTCCAGAGCCTTTTTGCTGCCAGTAACATGGAAGCCCCTATATTTCCGTTAACAGATGACAGGCCTGAGCGTAGACTTGCTTTTTTTGTGGATTGAGTTGAAGCTTTTGTTAGCAATATTTTACATAATGTTTGGGATTATATTTATTGGAACATAGCTCTAGTAGGAATTAAAACATAACCTTTAATGTGTAGAAGGTAAAAACATGAACAACAACAAAAACAAATGGTCCTCAGTGTAACATGGAGGGTGGCAGGTCCTTGTGTCCTTTTTGATAGCACTTGTGCACTTTAGCTCCCAAGCAGGCAAGTCCCCTGATGATTCGGCCTGCAAAGAAACGCGTCGGGACATTCTAATAGGGAGAGTGCAGGGCATGATATTGCTCAGGGGTAGCTGTGGACTGCCCTTGTAAGGGCGGGAGCTCGGGAACCTAGGTTTACAGATAGCCCCTCAGGGATTGACAGGGCATTGTCTCCTGACGTCGCTGATTTATGGATTTCTCCACTCCAGCGAAATATGGGCTTTACCTACCTGGTTTATGGCAATTGGTGAGATCGTTCTTGTTTTAAACATTTTTGTTTTGTATGACATCTACCTTATTTGCCTTACCCCCTCCCGCCTGTATATCATTTGTTTCTGATATCTACTAATACCTATATATATATAAGGTTACCTGGCTTAACATCTTTGCACCCATGTGTGTGTGTGTTATAAACTAGAGGTATCTTGACAGTGTGGGACAGCTTACTGTGTATATGCAACGGCTGTTCTCACTAACATTCTATTTTGGTATCACCCATAAATGATGTTCTATCATACAGGCTACATCATTTAGTACCATTATTTGTTTATTGCTTTGGGGTAACACCATTTGTTTTTGTTGTTGTTCATGTTTTTACCTTCTACACATTAAAGGTTATGTTTTAATTCCTACTAGAGCTATGTTCCTATAATATTGGTGGGATTTTGCTGGATATTTCCAATCAGATTTATTAAGTATTGCTTTTTTCAGATTATATTTATTGGGCATCTACATTGAGCACTTACATTTGGGTTTCCATCTAAATCTCTGAGTGACATAATTCAAACGAAACCCCCGAGGTATCCATTCACTATAATGAGGCAGCAGAGTTTCTCTGTAGTCCATCTGGCCTCTGTCCAGCGGAGTCCTTTTTTTCAGTCGTGCAAAAAACTGTGGCCGATAGCACTTTTATGCAATCCTAAAAAGACGGACGGAGATGCAGGATCATCCCTATGCTATGCAAAATGTCAGCGCTGAACTTACAAAGTTACTTCATCATGCTGTGAGCATGATCAAGCAACTTTGCTAGCTCTGGTGATCCGGATGTCGTCATGACGACATCTGGTCACCATGGCAGCGATCAGAACCCCACGATGATGTTGCGGGGTCTCCGATCCAAGGGCAGAGGGGCTATCTTCCCTCTGCCTCCTCCCAAAATGCCACAATTGAGTTCAATCGCAGACATGAGAGGGTTAAAGTGCCGGGAGTGGTGCAGGACCGCTCCTGGCACTGAGTGCCGGGTGTCAGGTGTCAGAATAAGCTGACACTTGGTGGCGATCGCGCGTGCACAGACCCTGTGCTCACAAAATCTCTCGGATGTATCCATACATCCCAGGTCAATAAGTACCAGATCACAGGGACATATGGATATGTCTCAGATGGGAAAGGGGTTAATTAGAAGCACAGAAATCTCACAGATTATCATCTCTGGCAGTACCGTATCCTGGTAATACAATTAAATGGTGTGTACAGCCCCAAAGAACAATGCAAAATCCTGAGGTCACCATGTCCAACATTTTAATAACAGCCTAACTGGCAAGATGGTGGCTATAGTCCACCTTCTCCCTCTTACAGAAATTCTATAGATTTATTGTCTAGACATGTTGGAAAATGTGAACACTGGCTTTGTGCCTACTGTTGAGACCTCATTCACAGTCCGTGTTTAAGCACGTACAGTTGTGCTCAAAAGTTTACATACTCCGGAAGAATTTTTGCTTTCTTGGCCTTTTTTCAGAGAATATGAATAATAACACCAAACCTTTTTCTCCACTCATGGTTAGTGGTTGGGTGAAGCCATTTTTATTGTCAAACTAATGTGTTTTCTCTTTTTAAATCATAATGACAACCCAAAACATCCAAATTACCCTGATCAAAAGTTCACATACCCTATTTCTTAATACCGTGTATTGCCCCCTCTAACATCAATGACAGCTAGAGGTCTTTTTTTCGTAGTTGTGGATGAGATTCTTTATTTTCTCAGATGGTAAAGCTGCCCACTCTTCTTGGCAAAAAACCTCCAGTTCATGTAAATTCCTGGGCTGTCTACCATGAACTGTGCGCTTGAAATCTCCCCAGAGATTTCACTTTGTTCTGCTTTAGCTAATGACAGGTCAAGTTTGCCTTGTGTTTTGGATCATTGTCATGTTGGAATGTCCAAGTACATCCCATGCACAGCACAGCTTCCGGGCTGATTATTGCAAATTTGCCTCCAGTATTTGCTGATAACATGCTGCATTCATCCTTCCTTCAACTATGACCAAGTTTCCTGTGCCTTTGTTGCTCACACATCCCAAAAACATCAGCGCTTTATGGTAGGAATGGTGTTCCTTTCATCATAGGTCTTGTTGACCTCTCTCCAAATGTAACGTCTATGGTTGTGGCCAAAAACTTCAATTTTGGTTTCATCACTCCAAATTACTTTGTTCCAGAAGTTTTGAGGCTTGTTTCTGTGCTGTTTTACCTATTGCAGGTGAGATATTTTGTGGCATTTGCTCAGTAATGGCTTTTTTCTGGCCACCATGCAGCCCATTTTTCCTCACATGCCTCCTTATTGTGCATCTAGAAACAGCCACTCCGCTAGTTTTCAGAGAGTCCAGTATTTCTGCTGATGTTATTTGTGAATTTTTCTTTGCATCCCGAACAATTTTCCTGGCAGGTGTGGGCTAAATTTTTGCTGGTCTACCTGACTGTGGTTTTCTTTTTACAGAGCCCCTGATTTTCAATTTGTTAATCACAGTTTGAATGCTGCTGACTGGCATTATCAATTCCTTTTATATCTTTTTGTATCTCTTTCCTGTTTAATACAGTTCAACTACCTTTTCTTATAGATCCGCTGACAATTCTTTTGCTTTCCCCATGACTCACAATACAGAAACTTCAGTGGCTGGATGAAAGATGCAAGAGTCTGTCTGGATCGCAGAAACTCACTCAGCTTTAATGAACACACTGATTACAAGCAAACAGGTCATAGGTGAGGATGTTACCTTTAGTAGCCATTCACATCCATTTGTGTCTTCTTCTGTGAATGTTATCAGGCCAAAATCACCGGAGTATGTGAACTTTTGATCAGGATCATTTGGATGTTTTGCGCTGTCATTATGATTTAAAAAGAGAAAAGACAGTAGTTTGACAATAAATGGCTTCACCCAACCACTAACCATGAGTGGAGAAAAAGTGTTGGTGTTATCATTCATATTCTCTGAGAAAAGACCAAGAAAGCAAAAATTCTGCCGAGGTATGTAAACTTTTGAGCACAACTGTATGTGTCCATTTCTACAATCAGTGTTGTGTCATCAGTGTGTCATCTGTGTGTCCATGTTATTATCAATATATCATCTATGTGTCTATTTTTACCATCATTATGTAATCCATGTGATCATTTTACCATCATTGTGTCATCTATGTTTCCTTTTTTACCATCATTATGTCATCCATGTGATCATTTTACCATCATTGTGTCATCTATGTGTCCATTTTTACAATCAGTGTGTCATCTGTGTCCATTTTACCATCATTATGTCATCCATGTGATCATTTTACCATCATTATGTCATCCGTGTGTCCATTTTTATCATCATTATGTCATCCATGTGATCATTTTACCATCATTGTGTCATCAGGGTGTCCATTTTTACCATCATTATGTCATCCATGTGATCATTTTACCATCATTGTGTCATCCGTGTGTCCATTTTTACCATCATTATGTCATCCATGTGATCATTTTACCATCATTGTGTCATCAGGGTGTCCATTTTTCCATCATTATCTCATCCGTGTGTGATCATTTTACTATCAATGTGTCATCTGTGTATCCATTTTTACCATCATTGTGTCATCTGTGTGGTGTGTCCATTTTACTATCTGTGTGTCATTTGTGTGTCCATTTTTACCATCATTGTGTCATCTGTGTGTCCATTTTACTATCTGTGTGTCATCTGTGTCCATTTTACCATCATTGTGTCATCTCTGTGTCCATTTTACCATCATTGTGTCATCTATGTGTAGATTATACCATCATTGTCATCTGTGTGACCATTTTACCATAATTGTCATCTGTGTGTCCATTTTACCATCATTGTGTCATCTTTGTGTCCATTTTACCATCATTGTGTCATATGTGTGTCCATTTTACCATCATTGTGTCTTCCATGTGTCCATTTTTACCATCATTGTCATCCATGTGATCATTTTACTATCAGTGTGTCATCTGTGGGTCCATTTTACCATCATTGTGTCATCTGTGTCACATTTAGCGTTTCCTACTCCCATACTACCTCTTCATCTCGCCCCCTCTCTGTTGGTGTCCCTCAAGGCTCTGTCCTAGGACCCCTTCTCTTCTCAATCTATACCCTTGGCCTGGGACAACTCATAACGTCCTATGGCTTCAAGTACCATCTATATGCTGATGACACTCGGATCTACCTCTATGACCCAGACGTCACCTCTCTGCTCTCCAGGATCCCAGAGTGTCTATCAGCCATATCCTTCTTCTCCTCTTGCTTCCTCAAACTCAATGTGGACAAATCTGAACTAATTATCTTTCCTCCATCTTGCATAACCTGCCTATCTGATCTATCTATCACAATAAATGTATTCACACTTTCCCCTGTCCCGGTAATCCGCTGACTTGGAGTAACCCTTGACTCTACCCTGTCCTTCAAACCGCACATCCAAGCTCTTGCCACCTCCTGTCGCCTTCAGCTCAAAAATATTTCCAGAATCTGTCCTTTCCGCAACCCTCACTCTACCAAAATGCTCGTGCGTGCCCTAATCATCTTCTGCCTCGACTATTGTAACATCCTCCTCTGTGACCTACTTTCTAACACTCTCACACCTCTCCAGTCCATCCTTAACTCTTCTGCCTGACTAATTAATCTCTCTCCTCACTACACTCCTGATTCCCCTCTTTGCAAATCCCTTCACTGGCTCCCAATTTCCCAGCGTATCCAGTTTAGATTACTAACACTCAAAAGAAAGAACCTGGGACTCAACTTAATGCTCGTGAGTATTTTTTCTTGTAGTACCCCAAAAAAATACTCACGAGCATTAAGTTGAGTGCCAGGTTCTTTGGAGCTTCACATGGTGTGGGAACCTACCTTGGCACCATTAATAGTAGTGCACATGCCTTTACCTCCTAAATTACTAACACTGACCTACAAAGCCATCCATAACCTTTCTCCTCCGTACATTTCTGAACTAATCTCTCAATATCTTCCCTCACGTAATCTCCGGTCCTCCCAAGACCTCCTTCTCTCCTCCACACTTATTCGCTCCTCAGCCAGTCGCCTCCAAGACTTCTCCCGAATATCCCCCATCCCCTGGAATTCTGTGCCCCAATGCGTTCGGTTATCCACCACATTTGGATCCTTCAAATGGAACCTGAAAACCCACCTCTTCAAAGAAGCTTGTAATGACCACACGACCACCTCAACACCATCGGAGCTACCGCAACCCCCGACCTACTGTCTCCTTCCCCACAATCCTGTAGAATGTAAGCCCGCAAGGGCAGAGTCCTCTTCCCTCTGTATCAGTCTGTCATTGTTAGTTTTATTTACTGTAAGTGATATTTGTATTTTGATGTAACCCCGTCTAATGTACAGCACCATGGAATTAATGGTTCTATATAAATAAATAATAATAATCTGTGTGTCCATTTTACCATCATTGTGTCATCTGTGTGTCCATTTTACTATCATTGTCATCTGTGTGTCCATTTTACCATCATTGTGTCATCTGTGTGTCCATTGTGCCATCATTATGTCATCTGTGTGTCCATTTTACCATCATTGTGTCTTCCATGTATCCATTTTTATCATCATTATGTCATCCATGTGATCATTTTACCATCATTATGTCATCTGTGTGTCCATTTTACTATCATTGTGTCATCTCTGTGTCCATGTTACTATCATTGTGTCATCCAAGTGTTCATTTTCACCATCATTGTGACCTTCAGTCATCAATGTTTTTCATGGATGGATAAAAAATAAATTACAAAGCTTCTCTTGTTCCTTTGCAAAGTTCTATATGGACAGCACACAGACTTAACACTGATGCCATCCATGTGCTTCATATGTTTTTCACAGACACATAGACTTGTATGAACCCTTGCCATCTGTGCTGCCGGGAAAAAATAAATACCGTATATACTCGAGTATAAGCCGAGATTTTCAGCCCAAATTTTTGGGCTGAAAGTGCCCCTCTCGGCTTATACTCGAGTCACGGTTGGCGGTGGGGTCGGCGGGTGAGGGGGAGAGAGCGTGTCGCATACTCACCTAGTCCCGGCGCTCCTGGCGCTCCCCCTGCCCGTCCCACGGTCTTCGGTGCTGCAGCTCGTCCCCTGTTCAGCGGTCACGTGGGACCGCTCATTAGAAAAATGAATATGGACTCCACTCCCATAGGGGTGGAGCCGCACATTCATTCATCTAATCAGCGGTACCCGTGACCGCCGACAGAGGAAGAGATTGCGGCACCCGGAGACCATCTGTCCGGGATAAGGAGCCAGGGACGCCGGGAGCAGGTAAGTATCTCATAGTTACCTGTCCGCGTTCCACACACCGGGCGCTGCTCCGTCTTCGCGTCCTCTTGTTCTGACTGTGCAGGTCAGAGGGCGCGATGACGTACTAGTGTGCGCGCCGCCCTCTCCCTGAACAGTCAGTGCGGAGAGACGCCGGGACGGGACGCTGAGGAGCTGCAAGCAAGAGAGGTGAGTATGTGTTTTTTTTTTATTGCAGCAGCAGCAGCATTGTATATTGCACAGATTTATGTGGAGTATCTATGGGGCAACGGTGCAGAGCATTATATATATGGCACAGCTTTATGTGGAGCATCTATGGGGCCATAATCAAAGGTGCAGGGCATTATATATGGCACAGCTATCTATGGGGCCATAATCAAAGGTGCAGAGCATTATATATGGCACAGCTATCTATGGGGCCATAATCAAAGGTGCAGGGCATTATATATGGCACAGCTATCTATGGGGCCATAATCAAAGGTGCAGGGCATTATATATGGCACAGCTATCTATGGGGCCATAATCAAAGGTGCAGGGCATTATATATGGCACAGCTATCTATGGGGCCATAATCAAAGGTGCAGAGCATTATATATGGCACAGCTATCTATGGGGCCATAATCAAAGGTGCAGAGCATTGTATGTGGCACAGCTATCTATGGGGCCATAATCAAAGCTGCAGAGCATTTTATATGGCACAGCTTTCTATGGAGCATCTATGGGGCCATAACCAAAGGTGCAGAGCATTGTATATGGCACAGCTTTCTATGGAGCATCTATGGGGCCATAATCAAAGGTGCAGAGCATTGTATATGGCACAGCTTTCTATGGGGCCATAATCAAAGGTGCAGAGCATTTTATATGGCACAGCTTTCTATGGAGCATCTATGGGGCCATAATCAAAGGTGCAGAGCATTGTATATGGCACAGCTTTCTATGGAGCATCTATGGGGCCATAATGAACTGTGCAGAGCATTATATATGGGGCAGCTTTATGTGGAGCGTCTATGGGGCTATACTGAACGGTGCAGAGCATTATATATGGCACAGCTTTATGTGGAGCATCTATGGGGCCATAATGAACGGTATGGAGCATCTATTTTTAATTTTGAAATTCACCGGTAGCTGCTGCATTTTCCACCCTAGGCTAATACTCGAGTCAATAAGTTTTCCCAGTTTTTTGTGGCAAAATTAGGGGGGTCGGCTTATACTCGGGTCGGCTTATACTCGAGTATATACGGTATGTCTCCGTGTGTTTTGAAAGGATACAGAGTCTGTGAAAACCTCAGACATGAGAACAGCAGCATAGATTATAATGGGTACATGTTGTATCTGTGAAAATAACGGATACTACGTGTACGTGCAACACTGATGTCTGAACAATGCCTAATGTGGTTATCGGGCCTGTAAATGTCAGGGATGTATAGAACACAATAAAATCAGGCGTTCTCACCCACACTAACCCCGTGGATCCAGAGTGAGCCGCTCTAGTTGTCAGTGACTATTTACTGTACTAATTGGAATTTGCTGTATTTTCCTGGAAGATGGAGATACATTGCAGGAAGGGATATTATGAGAGCATAAAGGCTCCGTCTGTCTTGGAATTAAAAACAACAACACATTCAAGATACAAAAACGCATTCATTTGTAAATTTCATTTTTATCATATAGCATGGGAGCCAATTTGGAAAGAATCCTAAAACAGAGTAATTTGATGATAATCATAATTACCTTCTCAGAAGTGGCAGATATCTCTTTTCTTTCAAATAAAATGTTTCTAAAACGTCTAATATGTGTCGGTCACATAAATGTATTGACGATGACACTTCACACAGGGAGGATTACGGGGTTAAAAATGCTATGTTTAGTCTATAAAAAAAGAAATTCCCATATAGCTGACTCCTCTATAAAATCCTTTTATATTCCAGGATCACTGGAAGATTTGTCTGACTTTTCAAGGGCTGTTAAGTAGGTTTCTTTGTGGTTAATTAAAGCAGTGTAAAATGTCCAATGCAGTATTTATCCAAATCTTTGGAGGGTCTGCTATAGATTTGTACTGTTGTTGTTCTTACATTTTCAGTAGTTATTCCAGGAGAGGACCAGCTGAGGGGGTTAAGAGGGTAATTACACCCCAGGCGACTTTTGTTCCTACAGGTGAGGCCTGGATTCAAGTACTTGCATGTCTAAAATTGAAATAATACATGATATGAAAAATACAGATAAGCTAGAGCATAAATACATTCAATCTTCAATGTGACATTTCACAAAATTGCACACAAAATGCAGAAAAATAATACACCAGTTCACGGAAGATAAAGCCTATTTTATCCTGGGAAGACAAATTGAGTTGTCACTATTTTCAGCAGGCATGTCATGTTTGAGGGTATATCTTATGTATACAAAACACTTCTGGGCAGGTAGATCATTTATGTCAGGCTTGTCTAACGTGTATCCTTGAGGGACAGGGAAGAAAACAGAATTTTAGGGCACATCCATGCACTTTGTATTTGTGTAGTCACCTTAGCTACAAGCTGATCCATTACTCTTTGAAGTAAATCTAAAGACGACTACTCCTCTACTGCTTCTTACCCCATCCTAAATGAAAATACAAAAGAATATTATTTATTTTCTATCTGGTTTAAAACACTTAGTATATGGGGGATTACCGATCCCTACAGATGAAATGTTTTTATATATTTTTATTAGAAAAATCACAAAACTCTGTGCTTATGATGTACTTTGAACTCCAAAACTACTCTTAGGGCTTGTTCACATGTTACTTTTTTTTCCTTCATTTTTTTCTGTGCACTTTTGCCATGAAAAAATGCAGCATTTTACAGTACCAGTAAAGTGATTGAGATTTCTGAAATTCATGCACATGTTGTTTATTTTTATCTTTCAGGTTTGAACCTACTGTCATGATATGTATTTTTTCCCTGTCCTGTATTTTGTATAATATGTCATGATGTGGTGCAACTTCTCTTTGGTTGTATTTACTGTACACTTTGCAATGTCATGGGATGTATGTAACTTAACCTGTCTCCTTTCCCCAATACTTGCAGCCCTAAGCTATAATGTAATTAAGCATTGTCAACACCACTAGTGAAGGAATAGCCATTCTTCCTCACAGCAGGTGGCTAGTCAAATGCACATACTGGATAGACTAAGCGGAGCCGACCAGTCTAGAATCTTCTGGTGGACCCAACCATTGAATAGAAGGTGTGACCCCTACCCCCTTCATGGGTGGGCTGATCCCAGGAACTCAGACAATCCATTCTTATTTTTGAGATCAGATGTGAGTTGACCCTTGAAGGAGAAGGAGTGGGGATTCTTAGCCGAGGCAAGACCCCACGTCCATCTGTGACTGCGGAAACGAACGGGGTGAGACTTGAGCTGAGGACATAACTTGTCGTTCGTTGGATTGTTTTGGGATCCCTTGGACTCGTGTGGACTATTGCTTGATTAGGTGGCACAAGGATTATCGGGAGGTGCCCCCAAATCTGTTCCGTTGGACTAATTGTGGACTCTGTAGATCTACCTGCATGTGTTGTTCCAGCGTTCTTGATAATAAATCTGTTGAATCATCCCTTGGCCTGTTGTCCCTTCTTGCTCTGCCATACACCCCGTCACACCTACAAAACGTTTTTTTTTTCAAATCTGCTACAAAAACCAAATGTGTGCCCATACCCTTAGGGCTTGTTCACATGCTACCTTTCTTCCACACATTTTTCCAAAGTAAAATGTTGCTCCTTAAGGTATCAGCAAAGTGAATAAGCTTTCTGAAATTTCACGCACATGCTGCTTATTTTTTCGCAGAGGTTTTAACTAGAGATGAGGAACCCGTGGATATTCGGGTTCATACAAACATTTTTAAAAAGTTTGGTTTGGGTACCTGAACGATACCCAAGCTCGAACCTGAACCCCTTTCAGATCAATGGGGGGTCAGAACACCCATTGTTTCCCACATTGTCATCTGAGTGACAGAGTGGGAAACACGGGCTCTGATCGGTGGTGAGATTGTTATCATCAGTAAGAGTGCTGCAGTTCCCATGCTGTCAGATGACATCATGTGAGCCAGCAGCTCTGACCGGCAGTAAAAATTTACTGCCAGTCACAGGCGTCGGCTGATGAGAGTACTACTCTCATCAACTTACACCTGCTCTTGTTGATAACAGCTAGAGCAGGCGTACGATGATGAGATATGATGATGATGTCAGCTTTATATTGGCTGGTTATCAAAAATAGAGGGGTCCCCGTGTCAGTATTTCTTAATTATTTAAATAAATAATTTCAAAAAACAGCATGGGATCCCCCCACTTTTGACAACCAGCCAAGCTAAAGCAGACAGCTGGGGGCATGTATTCTCAGACTAGGAAGGGGCTATGTATATTGGCCCTCCCCAGCCTAAAAATAACAGCCCGCAGCTGCCCCAGAAAAGCTGCATGTATTATATGTGCCAATTCTGGTTCTTTGCCTGGCTCTTCCTACTTGCTCTGGTGCGGTGGCAAGTTGGATAATAGGTTTGGGGTTGATGTCAGCTGTTTTATGGCTGCTGACATTAAGCCGAAGAGGCGTATATAAGACGCTTTCATTACTAACCTCATAGTCACATTGTAATAAAAACACAGTAAGGGTAAGTTCACAAAAGGCATTTTTGCTGCGTTTTTTTTTACTGCTTTTTTATGCTAATTTTCAGTTGCTTTTTACAATACCAGCAAAGCCTATGAGATTTCAGAAATCTCATGCACACACAGTATTTTGTGCTTTGCTGCGTTTTTTGGACATAGAGCATGTCTCCTCTTTCAGCGTTTTTGCTGCATTTTTTCAGCGTTTTTCACCCATTGACTTGAATGGGTGTTGAAAAAAATGCAGCAAATACGCAGCAAAAATGCAGGTATCATTATTTGCTGCGTTTTTGCTGCTGAAAATTCAAGGACATTAGCATGGACAAAGAGAAAAAAAAAGCACCAAAAAACGCACCTAAACCTGTGTTTTTGATGCAGCTTCTTTCCAGCCAAGAAGATCAGGCATTGCTGCAGAAAACCCCCCCAGCAAAAACGCCCTGTGTGAACTTACCCTAAGAATAAAGTGCTTTATTTGAAATATAAACTCCCCACCCTCTTTTACACATTTATTCACAAAAAATAATAAAAAAGCTAAGTTATACTCACCTTTCTGACTATCGATACCCGTGTCCCACTGCAAAAGACCAAAAATAATAAAACATCATATTGCTCACCTGTCCACCAATAAGCCATCAATGAATGGACTGTAGTATAAGTTGTTATGCATGCAAAGTATTGGAGCATGGCCACACTGGCCATTAACCAGGCAAAACCTAAAACAAAAACAAAATAATCATATAACCTGCTGTATGTAAGTAAGCAAAATCAAAACTGCAAAAAAAAATAAAATATGGCACTTAGTATACGTTTTTGATTAAAAAGAGCGTAATAGCCATCCCACCAGGGTCAAGCTGTACCCAAATCGGGACGGCTCTAACCTCTAGTGTTGAAACCTCACTATGTGTCATTTGACGCTTTTTTACTGGCCTCTTTACGAAGAATGATGGGCTTAGAACAATCACTAATAGATCAATCTGTCCTCATACATAGAATGTTATCAGCAGCACATCTGCGGTCTACAGCATGCGATGTGCAGCTGAGAGCAGTGATTTTTGTTCCACCATAAACTATCCAATCATTCAATGAATAAACTTAATTTTGCTCACTCGTTGGGCAACTGCCAACATGTAGAAAGTCAGGTCCCTTTGGGTGGTATCGGAGCTCCTTAGAATTTTTGCTAAGTGCTAATTAGAAAAATCATCAGTCTTTGGCTGCCCATCATTTCCTACAATAAAAAGAACCTTCATATCTAGTGATAGATTCGTTTATTCCTAAAGAGTATTTTTGTGCTCTTCTTGACCAGTTATCTGACATCTTTATATACTACAGTAATAATTGTGATGTCGTTGTTTTGCATGTTGTGTAAATGAATATGTATTGCCGAAAACAAACTACCGTACTCAAATGCAATAGAATTAAATTAAGGCAGCATTTACTAACTATGGTTGAGCAGTACGATACTACCACATTTATCTAGAACAATCCTAAGTGATTTGATTATAGAACGTTAGGAGAAATATGGAGACCCATATAGTGTCCACAAAGAGGAACTGTAATAATCATCCATGCTTTGCATGAAGTTTATTTAAATAGCAGTTGAAGCGACAAAGTAAGAAAAGAGTCATGGCTATGTATTATAAATGGATATAAATGCAGAAGGCATACTTTCCAATACATATCATGCTATATTGAATAAATTGTATTGGTAAGCTACATATATCTATTTTAACAAAATGTGTAGTCGATGAAGTAAAAAACAAGCTTGCTCTGCTATTAAATCAATTTTTAGAGTATTTTACATGAACGTAAATAATGGTCAAGGTTCTTTTTAGAATGGAGCACTTGCATGATAGTTGCATTGGCCCCATGGAGTACGAATTACAAGACTAAAAGAAAACTCCAACTCTTGCCATAGGAAGAAATTGCAATGCCTGTTCTCCAATGGAAAATCTGTAACAGGCCCCCACCTACCAAGTTCCTTTAATAATAATAATAGCGTCTTCTGTGACGTGTGTGACTTATACCTCTGTATTCCCTATATCTATTACCCCTCAATCAACTCCTTATCAGTAGTCAATATTTGAGCAATATGTGAGCCCTATTGTCCATTATCTCACATATTTAACAATGTGAACAAAATACATTATTAAATAGATCTCTTAAATCTGATGAGGCTGCTGTACTTCCTTTGAAATCCATATGAGCATGACTGTAATTCATTCTTAACTAGCTCCCCAGTGTCCTTCCTCCATGCTGCTGAATCTCCACCCACTTAATCTTATGGACAAGCTTTTCAGTGTCTATACTCACCTACCGCTGCTGAAATCTCACAGTGCTCAATATACGCTGCAGTGGGTGGGAGGAAACTGAATACACTTAGACTTATAAGCACTCTTACTCTTTATTGGACTCATAAAATGCTCATTTAAAATATCATGATCATACAGCCACGCTGACATGGATTTTCAAATTAAATACACCATCCTCATCGAGTCTAACATACCTGTTAAATATTGTATGCAGTTTAAATTGTGAAATCTACTGAATAATATTATTACAAATATTATTGTTAATTATAATTCCCATGACCTGATGCAAAAATCCTATCAGGTAGGCATTAGATGCACCTACAATATACTAATATGAGTACAAAGTGAAGGCTTCTGGGCATTCTGTTCTTGCTTTTATTTGTCATGGTTTTTTTCAGAACACAGGAACTTCTAGGCTCACAAGTTAAGGTGGATCCTCCAAGCCCAAGGTTTGGGTGGACACATGGGCGTCAGTACAGAAAATGGATGAGGCACGCAGGACACAGATAGCTCTGATACTGGAAAGTGCAGGCAGAAGATGTCCAGGAGACACAGGCAGCAGGGATTTTGGAAACCACAGGCCGGCAGGAGACGTCCAGAAGACTGTGGGTAGGCAGTTGGTATGCTGGAAACCGCAGGCAGGCACGAGACTTCCAGTAGACCGTTGACAGGCAGCTGGGATGCTAGAAATCACAGGCAGGTAGGAGTTCAGAAGACTGTGGAGAGGCAGCTGAAATACTGGAAACTGCAGGCAGGTATAAGATGTCCTGTAGACCACAGCCAGCCTACAGAACAGGTAAAGGTGTAGCAAAAAACTCAGAGTCTTAGGAGCACTGAAGTCTTAATACCAAGACACAGGTGTATGTCTTGGTGAACTTTATATAGCTCTAGGCAAATGATCAAATGGAAGAATGTCATGACATCTGCAAAGCCTGATATATAGCACAGCAGGGTTTAGTGGACTGGATTGAGGGAAGCAAAGCACTGACCTGGAACATTTTCATACCAGTGTGGGGACTGTGCTCATAGAAATATTTGATAAGAACAAATAGATGATGGAGAAATGCATGCCAGGACGTGTAATACATTTTTTCAGAAAGAAACATTTGGATGTATTCAGTAGGCACAATCACTTAGATGCTTGTCTAAGTAGCTTAGGTGTAACCGGAGAGTCACTGATTTCAGGAATAAATGATTTGACAATAAATACATCATAAAAAACTTAATGTAAAAGCTCACAATTTTCCAAGGATAATACTGCAGACTATTTTCATGGATTATTCTCATCATTCTGATCTTCCCATCGCACTTCCACAGAGATGTCTACAGTAAACACATGGATTTCTTTCTACCTTAATGCCTTCCAGGAAACACTGCAGAAAATTGAATATTATGCATCACTGGCCTTTACTCACTGCAGAGCCAGCCCTTGAAATGCTTCTAAATAGATCTTAAATTATGTAACACCACTTTGAAAACAACAAGAGACAAGCCGCAAGAACGAGCCTTTCTACTGTAATGAAACCCCTAGTTTCTTCTCTACACAAACAGCTAAAGTCAGCAATGAACGTCATCATCTGCCAAGGCTGGACTGGAACCCAGTGACCTGATATGTCTTTTTGGCGCTTTAGATTATAGCATTGGGAGCCTGACACAGCTATTCATCACAGTCTCCCATGTGTGAGCCTTCTACGCCACTTATAAGCCATAAAATAGCTATATTTTGATTTATTTCAAATTATATTTTGTACTAGTGGGAAAAAAAGCTATTCATCATTCTTATGCTATTTTTAACATTTCTGTTGTTAAAGTATACATCCTGTTTCTGTAAAACCAAGTGGAACTTAATTATACGAGTCAGCGGAATGGTTAATAATCATTGTATACTACGATCTATTGTCCCATTAATATAGTACTATGTGAAGACATGCTTTGTAAAGTCAGCAGAAGGTGTCTTATAGTTTCCTGTTAATCCATTGTGACTTTACAACCCTGGTGACCAAAGCTATTGATTATTGTAGAGTTTGTACCAGAAGAATCGATGTGATAAATACATGTAGCTTGCAAGAGTAAGTTTATTTGTTAACATACCAGATGGCATGGTTTAGGATTGATTTATGAAGTACTAGCATTGTTGTGGTCTATGTAATGTTGGCAGCTTATTATGGATTAGCAAGCATTATTATTAGTTGAAATAATGTACATAATAAGTGGCTTAATAGAGTTGTCAATCAGTGAGTGGTCCACAGTAGAAAGTCGCTAAGCAGAATCGTTCCTGGTCTGGGGGCAGCTGTATGTGTCCACAGCACGAGAAACATTTTCCCTATTCTTTTGAATGGACACAATAAAATACTACTTAAGGCCCCTTTCACACATCAGTTTTTTGCTATCAGTCGCAATCCGTCGAATTTTGAAAAAAACGAATCAGGCGACTGATGCCCCCGGATCTGCTTTTTTCTCATAGACTTGTATTAGAGATGGATTGCGACTGATGGCCTCACGTTTTATCCATTGTTCGCCGGGTCCGTCAAAATTTTTTTGTCCAGCGGCCAGAGACAACCGACAAAGTAACGTTTTTTGTGTATGTCGAAAATTCGGACAGTGATAGATCCGTCACCGTCTGTTGTTTGCTCGAATGGAAGCCCATGGCACCAGATCCGTCAAATGATGGAATTCGGCGACGGATTCTGTTTTTTTAACTGTGTATGCTCCGATTTATTTAGGATCTAATTAGCCATATCCGCTAGTCGGATCCATCAAAAAAACGAATCCGTCGCATCAGTTTTTCACAATCTGCGATGGATCCGTCGATCCGTTGAGCCAATGAATTGTGACTGATGGCAAAAAACTGACGTGTGAAAGGGGCCTAAGTAGGCTACATTCTTCATTTCTATGCATTTCTACTGCAGGGTAAATGAGCATCAGCATGCCTACCTGGAAATTAGCCATGAGTTAGAGAAGCTACACTTCGGTCACTTTATTTGGAACAAGGGTTGTCCGGTTAGAACAGCCCTTCAAAGAAGCTTTATGCCTTAGCTTACTTTTGACATATTTATTAGATATATTACATAATAACTTTGTTGGCCATCAGTCAGCTAATACTCCTCCTAATTCCCAAAGCAAAGTGACTTTATTTGCTATTTTCCAGTAGCACTATATCAAGTAGTAAGGCAATGAGGTATAGAAATATTTGCCTGAGGCAGAGAGCTTTGGGTGAATTATCAAGAGATTCACTTCTTTGTTCAGGGAATCATGGTAGTTGAAAAAAATGTTTGTTTGTTTTTTTTTTTCAACTATACATTTATTGATTTTTTTTTACTAAAGAAAAATTTGAAAGTAGTAAAGAAAGAAAAGAAAAGGGGAACAATGAATGTCATATTTTCTAACAGGGATAAAAGTTCCCGATTCAGTCAATCTTTGCAGGTCCCAGTGGTTGGACCCACAGCAATTAATAAGTTATCATCTGTCTTATTGATAGGTGGTAAATTATTATCTTCACCAGACCATTTTGGTATAGAAATTGTTTCCATGGTGAGTCCTAAAATCTTATGAGTCCTACAGAGTCCAAGTTTCTGAAAATTTCTCCATGGTATTGGGTTTTAAATAATTGTAAATTTAATTGTTAATTGCTGTGGAATATGTTTGGGCTATATAAATAAAATTATTATTATTATTATTTATTAATACATAAGCAACTACCGTAACTAACTTAAATGGTTGAGCTACCAGTAGTCAGAATAATGAAGGTGAAGAAGAGAGGTCTTAGATTTTCTCCAATTTTTAAGATGTTAAATAAATGGGTATTCCCAAGATCAAGATGGGGCTCATGAGTTTCTATAAATTAATACAGTCAATTTTTGATAATTGAACATCGTTGTGTTTGGAACCTCTCAAAAATGCCAGCCCCACTCTTTGCTTATCTTCTCCTGGACATGTCCTCCAGTAGTTATTAGGAGGTAGAGCATGTGCAGTCAATCATACTCCCAATCCTGTTTTTTCTATACAAGTAATTCCCTGTGTACAGAAAGAGTGGTTGCATGGCTTCCGGACCTGCAGCTGATAGGGTGTGTATATGCAAAAATCTCTGCTGCGTCTCTGCTAGCTTACTCAGCACAGCTTCAGTAAGTGCTATTTGACTGTCATAGCAGCAGTGAGGTTTTCTTGCTTGCAGTTCACAGGTTTAGCATATGAGATATGTTATTTTCTCTCTGCTATCTAAGGCTAGGCTCACATTAATACAGTGAGCGCTATTTCATGGTTTCAATCATCATAGTCCTTCAAAAAAGTATTTTGATAGGAAAATAGACAGAAACATGATGGATCTATCAGAATTCTGATGTGCATTATCAATGGTGAATTAACTGAGCATATATCAAATGCAATGCATATGCATATAAATATACATCACCACCTATGCATTAGTGCATGGACAACTGCAAAACAGCATAAGAACAGAAAAGAAGAACCTCAGGCAGTCATGAATCCAAATATAAAAAGTACTTTATTAATACAAACAATCGTTAAAACACCAAACCAAAAGTGTATAGAGGGGCCAAACAGATGACAAAAAGGGTCACCGACATCACGCTGAGCCCAAGGTACGGAGTAGCCCTAACCAGATAGTACATACATGCAGGAGAGTTCTGCGGTGCCACATTGCAAGGAACAGTGCCAAAAATCGCAATTCAAAAGGACACCAGACCAATTAGAAATAGTAATAACATATTATAGATGTTTGTAAAGCGTACACATCACCTGATGCTGATGGTGGATAGCGTAGGGACACCCGTCCACCCCGACACGCGTTTCGTTGTAGTAACTTCCTCAGGGGGCGCATGAGAGGACTGTGGCCATGAGGGAATATATAGAGATCCGTGAATGATGAAATGCTGTGCCGCACTGCTGTACTTCTGCCCGATCTCACCGCGCCGGGCAGTCAGCGACCGGAAACACGTGTGGCCCCACGTGATCCGGAAGTGCATGCATGGACCGCGAGAACACAGGCAGAGAGAAGATTGAGTAGAGCATGCGCACATTAGCCTGAGTGTGCCGCCGCCATTTCTATTGGGGGCAAGACGTGAATATGCCACAACTTGATAGAATAAATAGCTGGAACATCTATATGAACCGGGTGGAATAGCGATTCCTCCACATAATACAGGACTGGCTCAAATTTTGATCATCCAGGTAAAAACATACCTAAGTGTGCAAAATATATGCACAAACAAACATTGCCCCACAACCAGTAACATATAGTTGTCCATAGCATACTGTAGGTATAGAGCACATAGAATATAAAACACTCGACAAACCTAACATATAATGTAACAGCATAGAACATCAATGGATATACCTATTAGAGTCAATCAACAATATATGGAAATATCCCAAACACAGTATGTAGTCCTATGCAAATTGTATATAATGAATACGAAGGCAGATAACAAGAGTGTACAACAATATCTATTACATTTATCCCCTCCCCACGCCAAAGGATAAAAGCCATAGCATATGCAACATATAACACACATAGAAAGAAGCAGTCTTTTTCACTCCAGGGATCTTCCAAAAGCTCCAAGACAGAACCAACACTCACTAAATTCTATTCACGGAAATGTCCTAGATAAAAGAAAAAAATAATTAAAACAAATAAAACCACACATGATACCGGTATATACACTAGACACAGCAGTATGGCGACTAGAGAAACGGCGCATAACTAATATTCTCATTTAGTCCCTTTGGATGTACTGTGTCAAGGGACTATATCCACCGTGTCTCCAACTGTCCCAAATGTTTGAACAAATTGCCCCCCCGAATGCTAATATTGAGCATATCAATGCCCCGCACTCGAAAAAGGGAGCTATCGCTTTGATGGAAGGACTTGAAATGCCTCGGTAAAGTTTTTAGTAGGGTTACATCTTTTTGAGTGGCTGCTGCCTCCATACCCAAAACATGCTCCCTAATCCTCACCTTAAACTGCCTGGTCGTCATCCCAACATAGATTAGCCCACAAGGGCAGGTAGCGTAATAGATGATATAACGAGACGTGCATGTAATTCTTCTCTTAATGATGTAATTTTTAGTACCATCTGAGTTGGTAAATGTGCCACATTTGTCAACATTTGGACATGCCACACAGCGTCCACATGGGGTGCACCCATTTATATGTGGGATGTCGTCCAGGAATGACCTCGGTCCCTGACCTACATAGTGACTCCTTACCAAGAAATCTCTCAAGTTTTTAGCTCGTCTGAAGGTCAGCAATGGTTTCTTAGGAAAAAATTTATTGATAATGGGGTCAACCTGCAGGATGGGCCAGGCCTTAGAGAGTGCCGCTCTAACTCTATCTGCCTGCGGATGAAAGGTAGTAATGAACCTAAGTTGGTTCCCTGCCAACATGGCCCCATTAGCCTTGGGTTTATACAGCAGATGGTTACGGGAAGAGTATTTGGCCCTGTGGTAGGCCTTTTTAACAACCCGTCTGCTGTAACCCCGTTCAATAAAACGTGCTGTCAACTCAACAGCCCTCCTTTTGAAGTCAACATCCGTGGAGCAGATCCTCCGCAACCGGAGGAACTGCCCCACGGGTATCGACTAAACCATGTGGCGAGGATGGCACGAGGAAGCATGCAACACCATGTTGGTTGATGTTGCTTTACGGAAAATGTCTGTATGGACATTTCCCGCTTTATCCTTGCCAACCATCACATCCAGGAAAATAATCCTTTCACCATCCCACTCACAGGTAAGTTTAATATTAAAATCATTGCTGTTGAGACATCTAATGAGCTGCTCCAGGACGGTAGCCTCACTCTGCCAGACAAAAAGGATGTCATCGATGTACCGCATCCAAAAAGAGATGCGGTCCATCGACGACAGCCTGTCCGACAGGAAGAGGTCCCTCTCCCACAGCCCCAGGAACAGATTAGCATAGGCCGGCGCAAAGGCCGCGCCCATGGCTGTTCCCTGGAGCTGCAGGTAGAAGGACCCCTTAAAAACAAAAAAATTGTGCATAAGGGTGAACTCTAATAGTTTCAGCAGGAGTCCCTGAAGACCCGCGGACAATGTAGATGTATCTAAAAAGAATTTAACCGCGGCAATACCATTTTTGTGTCTAATACTTGTATAAAGGGACTCCACATCTGCTGAAACTAAAAGAGATTCACCCTCAAAATTAAGGCCATCGACCCTACGGAGCAGCTCACCAGTATCCTTAAGATATGAGGGAAGAGCGGATACGAGGGGATGGAGGTGGAAATCTATCCAGCAGTTAACGTGTTCCAAAAAGTTTCCCCTCCTGGACACAATTGGTCGGCCGGGTGGCGACTCCAGGCTCTTGTGTATCTTGGAGAGGAGGTAGAACGTAGATATCGTGGGATCATCAACTAGGAGAGCAGAATCCAGCTCCTTTGTAATGGTATCATTAGTCAATGCTCTTTTAATGATCGTCACTAGCTGGCCAGCATAGGCACTTAGAGGATTGTATGTCAGCTTTTTGTAGCAGACGGGATTGTTAAGCTGGCGAAAAGCCTCTTTTTCATACATTTTAATAGGCCAGAGAACAACATTCCCTCCCTTGTCAGCAGGTTTAAGCATTTCATCAGGGAGATTCTTAAGATAATCCAAACGTCTACGCTCCACCCCAGATAAATTGTCAGATTTAGAGAATCTTGGAATTTGGCATAAGTCCTGGGTCACCACCCGGACGAATAGATCGATGCTCAAACAAGTAGACAGGGGGGGAAACTTAGTAGGCCGAGAACGAATACAGGGAGGGATCTTATCCCCCTCATGGACGTGTTCCACCGCCAGCTCCTCCAGTATCCTCAGTGTAGCCTGTTCTTCCTCTGTGGGAAAGAGTGTAATAATTTCATTATTATAGAAATAACATCTCAACAGCAATGATCGAGCAAAGATATTCAAATCCTTAACCGCAGTGAATATATCGTATTCTGGAGTAGGTGAAAAGGAGAAGCCCCTACCAAGAAGAGACAGATCAGCGGGAGAGAGTATATGGTGACTTAAATTGATTACCCGATTTGTTGTGAAATTGGATTTTGGGCTCCCCCGGTGGCCACTGGTGGAATTGAACTGGTGTGCATCATCCCCTCTGTTCACCTGTTTCCATCAGGATGTGGGAGTCGCTATTTAACCTTGCTCCTCTGTCACTTCCATGCCGGTCAACATTGTAATCAGAAGCCTTTCTGTGCATGTTCCTGCTGCTAGACAACTCCCAGTTAAGTTGGACTTTGTCCTCGTTTGTTTTTGCATTTTGTTCCAGTTCACAGCTGTAGTTTCGTTTCTGTGTCTGGAAAGCTCTTGTGATCTGAAATTGCCACTCTGATGTTATGAGTTAATACTAGAGTCTTAAAGTAATTTCAGGATGGTATTTTGATAGGGTTTTCAGCTGACCATGAAAGTGCCCTTTCTGTCTTCCTGCTATCTAGTAAGCGGACCTCAATTTTGCTAAACCTATTTTCATACTACGTTTGTCATTTCATCTAAAATCACCGCCAATATATGTGGGGGCCTCTGTCTGCCTATCGGGGAAATTTCTCTAGAGGTGAGCCAGGACTATATTTTCCTCTGCCAGGATTAGTTAGTCCTCCGGCCGGCGCTGGGCGTCTAGGGATAAAAACGTAGGCAACGCTACCCGGCTACTGTTAGTTGTGCGGCAGGTTTAGTTCATGGTCAGTTTAGTTTCCATCCTTCCAAGAGCTAGTACTCATGTTTGCTGGGCTATGTTCTCTTGCCATTGAGAACCATAACAGTTTGACCGGCCGCAAAGGGTTAAATTAATTGACAGAGAAAGGAGAGAAAAGAGAAGTCTGCTGAAGATTTTTTTTTTTTTTTCCCTTCCCTTCAGTTCTGAGTGTGCTTGTAATTGAATCTCTTGCAAGTCTGCCTATATTGCAGCCTTTCTCTCTCTCTCTCTCCTTCTAATCCTGGAATGGCTCTGTGTTCACCTGTTTAAAATGGATATTCAGAGTTTAGCTGCAGGTTTGAATAATCTCACCACGAAAGTTCAAAATTTACAGGATTTTGTTGTTCATGTTCCTATATCTGAACCTAGAATTCCTTTGCCTGAATTTTTCTCGGGGAATAGATCTTGCTTTCAAAATTTCAAAAATAATTGCAAGTTGTTTTTGTCCCTGAAATCTCGCTCTGCTGGAGATCCTGCTCAGCAGGTCAGGATTGTGATTTCCTTGCTCCGGGGCGACCCTCAGGATTGGGCTTTTGCATTGGCTCCAGGGGATCCTGCGTTGCTCAATGTGGATGCGTTTTTTCTGGCCTTGGGGTTGCTTTATGAGGAACCTCAGTTAGAGCTTCAGGCGGAAAAGGCCTTGATGTCCCTATCTCAGGGGCAAGACGAAGCTGAAATATACTGCCAGAAATTCCGTAAATGGGCTGTGCTTACTCAGTGGAATGAGTGCGCCCTGGCGGCGAATTTCAGAGAGGGTCTCTCTGATGCCATTAAGGATGTTATGGTGGGGTTCCCTGTGCCTGCGGGTCTGAATGAGTCCATGACAATGGCTATCCAGATCGATAGGCGTCTGCGGGAGCGCAAACCTGTGAACCATTTGGCGGTGTCTACTGAGAAGACGCCAGAGAATATGCAATGTGATAGAATTCTGTCCAGAAGTGAACGGCAGAATTTAAGACGAAAAAATGGGTTGTGCTTCTATTGCGGTGATTCAACTCATGTTATATCAGCATGCTCTAAGCGTACTAAGAAGCTTGATAAGTCTGTTTCAATTGGCACTTTACAGTCTAAGTTTATTCTATCTGTGACCCTGATTTGTTCTTTATCATCTATTACCGCGGATGCCTATGTCGACTCTGGCGCCGCTTTGAGTCTTATGGATTGGTCCTTTGCCAAACGCTGTGGGTATGATTTGGAGCCTCTTGAAACTCCTATACCCCTGAAGGGGATTGACTCCACCCCATTGGCTAGTAATAAACCACAATACTGGACACAAGTAACTATGCGGATTAATCCGGATCATCAGGAGATTATTCGCTTTCTTGTGCTGTATAACCTACATGATGTGTTGGTGCTTGGATTGCCATGGCTGCAATCTCATAACCCAGTCCTTGACTGGAAAGCTATGTCTGTGTTAAGCTGGGGATGTAAGGGGACGCATGGGGACGTACCTGTGGTTTCCATTTCATCATCTATTCCCTCTGAGATTCCTGAATTCTTGACTGAATATCGTGACGTTTTTGAAGAACCTAAGCTTGGTTCATTACCTCCGCACCGGGAGTGCGATTGTGCCATAGATTTGATTCCGGGTAGTAAATACCCTAAGGGTCGTTTATTTAATCTGTCTGTGCCTGAACATGCTGCTATGCGAGAATATATAAAGGAGTCCCTGGAAAAGGGACATATTCGTCCTTCGTCATCTCCCTTAGGAGCCGGTTTTTTCTTTGTGGCTAAGAAAGATGGCTCTTTGAGACCGTGTATTGATTATCGGCTTTTGAATAAAATCACGGTTAAATATCAATATCCGTTGCCACTGCTGACTGATTTGTTTGCTCGCATAAAGGGGGCCAAGTGGTTCTCTAAGATAGATCTCCGTGGGGCGTATAATTTGGTGCGAATTAAGCAGGGGGATGAGTGGAAGACCGCATTTAATACGCCCGAGGGCCACTTTGAGTATTTGGTGATGCCTTTTGGTCTTTCAAATGCCCCTTCAGTCTTTCAGTCCTTTATGCATGACATTTTCCGTGATTATTTGGATAAATTTATGATTGTGTATCTGGATGATATTTTGATTTTTTCGGATGACTGGGACTCTCATGTCCAGCAGGTCAGGAGGGTTTTTCAGGTTTTGCGGTCTAATTCCTTGTGTGTGAAGGGTTCTAAGTGCGTTTTTGGGGTTCAAAAGATTTCCTTTTTGGGATATATTTTTTCCCCCTCTTCCATCGAGATGGATCCTGTCAAGGTTCAGGCTATTTGTGATTGGACGCAACCCTCTTCTCTTAAGAGTCTTCAGAAATTTTTGGGCTTTGCTAACTTTTATCGTCGATTTATTGCTGGTTTTTCTGATGTTGTTAAACCATTGACTGATTTGACTAAGAAGGGTGCTGATGTTGCTGATTGGTCCCCTGCTGCTGTGGAGGCCTTTCGGGAGCTTAAGCGCCGCTTTTCTTCCGCCCCTGTGTTGCGTCAGCCTGATGTTGCTCTTCCTTTTCAGGTTGAGGTCGACGCTTCTGAAATCGGAGCTGGAGCAGTTTTGTCGCAGAGAAGTTCCGATTGTTCCGTGATGAGACCTTGTGCCTTTTTCTCGCGTAAATTTTCGCCCGCCGAGCGGAATTATGATGTTGGGAATCGGGAGCTTTTGGCCATGAAGTGGGCTTTTGAGGAGTGGCGTCATTGGCTTGAGGGGGCTAGACATCAGGTGGTGGTATTGACTGACCACAAAAATCTAATTTATCTCGAGTCCGCCAGACGCCTGAATCCTAGACAGGCGCGCTGGTCGTTGTTTTTCTCTCGGTTTAATTTTGTGGTGTCCTACCTGCCGGGTTCTAAGAATGTTAAGGCGGATGCCCTTTCTAGGAGTTTTGAGCCTGACTCCCCTGGTAACTCTGAACCTACAGGTATCCTTAAGGATGGAGTGATATTGTCTGCCGTTTCTCCAGACCTGCGGCGGGCCTTGCAGGAGTTTCAGGCGGATAGACCTGATCGTTGCCCACCTGGTAGACTGTTTGTTCCTGATGATTGGACCAGTAAAGTCATTTCTGAGGTTCATTCTTCTGCGTTGACAGGTCATCCTGGAATCTTTGGTACCAGGGATTTGGTGGCAAGGTCCTTCTGGTGGCCTTCCCTGTCTCGAGATGTGCGAGGCTTTGTGCAGTCTTGTGACGTTTGTGCTCGGGCCAAGCCTTGTAGTTCTCGGGCTAGTGGATTGTTGTTGCCCTTGCCTATCCCGAAGAGGCCCTGGACGCACATCTCGATGGATTTTATTTTGGATCTTCCTGTTTCTCAGAAGATGTCTGTCATCTGGGTGGTGTGTGACCGTTTCTCTAAGATGGTCCATTTGGTTCCCCTGCCTAAGTTGCCTTCTTCTTCCGAGTTGGTTCCTCTGTTTTTTCAAAATGTGGTCCGTTTGCATGGTATTCCGGAGAATATCGTTTCTGACAGAGGAACCCAATTCGTGTCTAGATTTTGGCGAGCATTCTGTGCTAGGATGGGCATAGATTTGTCTTTCTCGTCTGCTTTCCATCCTCAGACAAATGGCCAGACCGAGCGGACGAATCAGACCTTGGAGACATATTTGAGGTGTTTTGTGTCTGCAGATCAGGATGATTGGGTTGCTTTTTTGCCTTTAGCGGAGTTTGCCCTCAATAATCGGGCCAGCTCTGCCACCTTGGTGTCTCCTTTTTTCTGTAATTCGGGGTTTCATCCTCGATTTTCTTCTGGTCAGGTGGAATCTTCGGATTGTCCTGGAGTGGATGCTGTGGTGGAGAGGTTGCATCAGATTTGGGGGCAGGTAGTGGACAATTTGAAGTTGTCCCAGGAGAAGACTCAGCTTTTTGCCAACCGCCGGCGTCGGGTTGGTCCTCGGCTTTGTGTTGGGGACTTGGTGTGGTTGTCTTCTCGTTTTGTCCCTATGAGGGTTTCTTCTCCTAAGTTTAAGCCTCGGTTCATCGGCCCGTACAAGATATTGGAGATTCTTAACCCTGTGTCCTTCCGTTTGGACCTCCCTGCATCTTTTTCTATTCATAATGTTTTTCATCGGTCATTGTTGCGCAGGTATGAGGTACCGGTTGTGCCTTCCGTTGAGCCTCCTGCTCCGGTGTTGGTTGAGGGCGAGTTGGAGTACGTTGTGGAAAAAATCTTGGACTCCCGCGTTTCCAGACGGAAACTCCAGTATCTGGTCAAATGGAAGGGATACGGTCAGGAGGATAATTCTTGGGTGACTGCCTCTGATGTTCATGCCTCCGATCTGGTCCGTGCCTTTCATAGGGCTCATCCTGATCGCCCTGGTGGTTCTGGTGAGGGTTCGGTGCCCCCTCCTTGAGGGGGGGGTACTGTTGTGAAATTGGATTTTGGGCTCCCCCGGTGGCCACTGGTGGAATTGAACTGGTGTGCATCATCCCCTCTGTTCACCTGTTTCCATCAGGATGTGGGAGTCGCTATTTAACCTTGCTCCTCTTTCACTTCCATGCCGGTCAACATTGTAATCAGAAGCCTTTCTGTGCATGTTCCTGCTGCTAGACAACTCCCAGTTAAGTTGGACTTTGTCCTCGTTTGTTTTTGCATTTTGTTCCAGTTCACAGCTGTAGTTTCGTTTCTGTGTCTGGAAAGCTCTTGTGATCTGAAATTGCCACTCTGATGTTATGAGTTAATACTAGAGTCTTAAAGTAATTTCAGGATGGTATTTTTATAGGGTTTTCAGCTGACCATGAAAGTGCCCTTTCTGTCTTCCTGCTATCTAGTAAGCGGACCTCAATTTTGCTAAACCTATTTTCATACTACGTTTGTCATTTCATCTAAAATCACCGCCAATATATGTGGGGGCCTCTGTCTGCCTATCGGGGAAATTTCTCTAGAGGTGAGCCAGGACTATATTTTCCTCTGCCAGGATTAGTTAGTCCTCCGGCCGGCGCTGGGCGTCTAGGGATAAAAACGTAGGCAACGCTACCCGGCTACTGTTAGTTGTGCGGCAGGTTTAGTTCATGGTCAGTTTAGTTTCCATCCTTCCAAGAGCTAGTACTCATGTTTGCTGGGCTATGTTCTCTTGCCATTGAGAACCATAACACCGATTACTTTTATTCCCAGAATCCGCCTGGTAATTAGGCTGTCTCTTATAAGGATGGTAGGCGTGATCCCTAAGGCGTATGGATCCGGAGGAGGCAGACACATCAGACTGTCCACTCACGGAGGATATAGATGTATTAGATGGAACCCGGGATATATTAGCCTTTCTCCACAGATAGACCCTACTTGTTTGGTAGTCCTTAAGATCACGAATGGTGATTCACGATTCTGCTTAGACAGCTGATTCTCTTGTATTTTTTTTAGCTAAAGCATCAAGTGATTTTTCCAACTCTAAATCGAATTGCTGTAGTCTTTCTTTTGGGCATTCAGTCCTAAGGACAGTTTGTGCCTCATCAATATTTTTATCCAGCTCATTGATTTTGGTGGTGTTTAAATCAATCAAGAGCTGCATCAATGTAAATGAGCACAGGTTACTAGCTTCTTCCCATTTCTTAATAAACGTATCATCATTGACAAGAAAGGTTGGAGTAACACGGACACGTAATCCCCTTGGGATCATTCTATTAGTCATGTATTTTTCCAGAAAAATACGGTTCCACCATAACCTGGAACGTCTAATTAGAGAGTCTTTCACTATGGCCATTTTGTCATCGAATCTCAAGTCACCACACTGCTGTATATTGGCCCCACCAGCACCAGAGGTCGGGTCCATCTGATTGAGCCACGTAAGCTAGTAACCTGTGCTCATTTACATTGATGCAGCTCTTGATTGATTTAAACACCACCAAAATCAATGAGCTGGATAAAAATATTGATGAGGCACAAACAGTCCTTAGGACTGAATGCCCAAAAGAAAGACTACAGCAATTCGATTTAGAGTTGGAACAATCACTTGATGCTTTAGCTAAAAAAATACAAGAGAATCAGCTGTCTAAGCAGAATCGTGATCTTAAGGACTACCAAACAAGTAGGGTCTATCTGTGGAGAAAGGCTAATATATCCCGGGCTCCATCTAATACATCTATGTCCTCCATGAGTGGACAGTCTGATGTGTCTGCCTCCTCCCGATCCATACGCCTTAGGGATCACGCCTACCATCCTTATAAGAGACAGCCTAATTACCAGGCGGATTCTGGGAATAAAAGTAATCGGGTAATCAATTTAAGTCACCATATACAGGTCCTTCTCAAAAAATTAGCATATAGTGTTAAATTTCATTATTTACCATAATGTAATGATTACAATTAAACTTTCATATACTATAGATTCATTATCCACCAACTGAAATTTGTCAGGTCTTTTATTGTTTTAATACTGATGATTTTGGCATACAACTCCTGATAACCCAAAAAACCTGTCTCAATAAATTAGCATATTTCACCCGACCAATCAAATAAAAGTGTTTTTTAATACCAAACAAAAAAACCATCAAATAATAATGTTCAGTTATGCACTCAATACTTGGTCGGGAATCTTTTGGCAGAAATGACTGCTTCAATGCGGCGTGGCATGGAGGCAATCAGCCTGTGACACTGCTGAGATGTTATGGAGGCCCAGGATGCTTCAATAGCGGCCTTAAGCTCATCCAGAGTGTTGGGTCTTGCGTCTCTCAACTTTCTCTTCACAATATCCCACAGATTCTCTATGGGGTTCAGGTCAGGAGAGTTGGCAGGCCAATTGAGCACAGTAATACCATGGTCAGTAAACCATTTACCAGTGGTTTTGGCACTGTGAGCAGGTGCCAGGTCGTGCTGAAAAATGAAATCTTCATCTCCATAAAGCATTTCAGCCGATGGAAGCATGAAGTGCTCCAAAATCTCCTGATAGCTAGCTGCATTGACCCTGCCCTTGATGAAACACAGTGGACCAACACCAGCAGCTGACATGGCACCCCACACCATCACTGACTGTGGGTACTTGACACTGGACTTCAGGCATTTTGGCATTTCCTTCTCCCCAGTCTTCCTCCAGACTCTGGCACCTTGATTTCTGAATGACATGCAAAATTTGCTTTCATCAGAAAAAAGGACTTGGGACCACTTAGCAACAGTCCAGTGCTGCTTCTCTGTAGCCCAGGTCAGGCGCTTCTGCCGCTGTTTATGGTTCAAAAGTGGTTTTACCTGGGGAATGCGGCACCTGTAGCCCATTTCCTGCACACGCCTGTGCACGGAGGCTCTGGATGTTTCCACACCAGACTCAGTCCACTGCTTCCTCAGGTTCCGGTCACCTCTTCTCGTTGTACAGCGTTTTCTGCCACATTGTTTCCTTCCAACAGACTTACCATTGAGGTGCCTTGATACAGCACTCTGGGAACAGCCTATTTGTTGAGAAATTTCTTTCTGGGTCTTACCCTCTTGCTTGAGGGTGTCAATGATGGCCTTCTTGACATCTGTCAGGTCGCTAGTCTTACCCATGATGGGGGTTTTGAGTAATGAACCAGGCAGGGAGTTTTTAAAAGCCTCAGGTATCTTTTCCATGTGTTTAGAGTTAATTAGTTGATTCAGAAGATTAGGGTAATAGGTCATTTAGAGAACCTTTTCTTGATATGCTAATTTATTGAGACAGGTTTTTTGGGTTATCAGGAGTTGTATGCCAAAATCATCAGTATTAAAACAATAAAAGACCTGACAAATTTCAGTTGGTGGATAATGAATCTATAGTATATGAAAGTTTAATTGTAATCATTACATTATGGTAAATAATGAAATTTAACACTATATGCTAATTTTTTGAGAAGGACCTGTACTCTCTCCCGCTGATCTGTCTCTTCTTGGTAGGGGCTTCTCCTTTTCACCTACTCCAGAATACGATAGATTCACTGCGGTTAAGGATTTTAATATCTTTGCTCGATCATTGCTGTTGAGACGTTATTTCTATAATAATGAAATTAATACACGCTTTCCCACAGAGGAAGAACAGGCTACACTGAGGATACTGGAGGAGCTGGCGGTGGAACACGTCCATAAGGGGGGTAAGATCCCTCCCTGTATTCGTTCTCGGTCTACTAAGTTTCCCCACCTGTCTACATGTTTGAGCATCGATCTATTCGTCCGGGTGGTGACCCAGGACTTATGCCAAATTCCAAGATTCTCTAAATATGACAATTTATCTGGGGTGGAGCGTAGACGTTTGGATTATCTTAAGAATCTCCCTGATGTATTGCTTAAACCTGCTGACAAGGGAGGGAATGTTGTTCTCTGGCCTATTAAAATGTATGAAAAAGAGGCTTTTCGCCAGCTTAACAATCCCGTCTGCTACAAAAAGCTGACATACAATCCTCTAAGTGCCTATGCTGGCCAGCTAGTGACGATCATTAAAAGAGCATTGACTAATGATACCATCACAAAGGAGCTGGCTTCTGCTCTCCTGGTTGATGATCCCACGATATCTACGTTCTACCTCCTCCCCAAGATACACAAGAGCCTGGAGTCGCCACCCGACCGACCAATTGTGTCCGGGAGGGGAAACTTTTTGGAACATGTTAACTGCTGGATAGATTTCCACCTCCAGCCCCTCGTATCTGCTCTTCCCTCATATCTTAAGGATACTGGTGAGCTGCTCCGTAAGGTCGATGGCCTTAATTTTGAGGGTGAATCTCTTTTAGTTTCAGCAGATGTGGAGTCCCTTTATACGAGTATTAGACACAAAGATGGTATTGCCGCGGTTAAATTCTTTTTAGATACATCTACATTGTCCGCGGGTCTTCAGGGACTCCTGCTGGAACTATTAGAGTTCACCCTTATGCATAATTTTTTTGTTTTTAAGGGGTCCTTCTACGTGCAGCTCCAGGAAACAGCCATGGGCGCGGCCTTTGCGCCGGCCTATGCTAATCTGTTCCTGGGGCTGTGGGAGAGGGTCCTCTTCCTGTCGGACAGGCTGTCGTCGATGGACCGCATCCCTTTTTGGATGCGGTACATCGATGACATCCTTTTTGTCTGGCAGGGTGAGGCTACCGACCTGGAGCAGCTCATTAGATGTCTCAACAGCAATGATCTTAATATTAAACTTACCTGTGAGTGGGATGGAGAAAGGATTAGTTTCCTGGATGTGATGGTTGGCAAGGATGAAGCGGGGAATGTCCGTATGGACATTTTCCTTAAAGCAACATCAACCAACATGGTGTTGCATGCTTCCTCGTGCCATCCTCGCCACATGGTTTTGTCGATACCCGTGGGGCAGTTCCTCCGGTTACGGAGGATCTGCTCCACGGATGTTGACTTCGAAAGGAGGGCTGTTGAGTTGACAGCACATTTTATTGAACGGGGTTACAGCAGACGGGTTGTTAAAAAGGCCTACCACAGGGCCAAATACTCTTCCCGTAACCATCTGCTGTATAAACCCAAGGCTAATGGGGCCATGTTGGCAGGGAACCAACTTAGGTTCATTACTACCTTTCATCCGCAGGCAGATAGAGTTAGAGTGGCACTCTCTAAGGCCTGGCCCATCCTGCAGGTTGACCCCATTATCAATAAATTTCTTCCTAAGAAACCATTGCTGACCTTCAGATGAGCTAAAAACTTGAGAGATTTCTTGGTAAGGAGTCACTATGTAGGTCAGGGACCGAGGTCATTCCTGGACGACATCCCACATATAAATGGGTGCACCCCATGTGGACGCTGTGTGGCATGTCCAAATGTTGACAAATGTGGCACATTTACCAACTCAGATGGTACTAAAAATTACATCATTAAGAGAAGAATTACATGCACGTCTCGTTATATCATCTATTACGCTACCTGCCCTTGTGGGCTAATCTATGTTGGGATGACGACCAGGCAGTTTAAGGTGAGGATTAGGGAGCATGTTTTGGTTATTGAGGCAGCAGCCACTCAAAAAGATGTAACCCTACTAAAAACTTTACCGAGGCATTTCAAGTCCTTCCATCAAAGCGATAGCTCCCTTTTTCGAGTGTGGGGCATTGATATGCTCAATATTAGCATTCGGGGGGGCAATTTGTTCAAACATTTGGGACAGTTGGAGACACGGTGGATATGGTCCCTTGTCACAGTACATCCAAAAGGACTAAATGAGAATATTAGTTATGCGCCGTTTCTCTAGTCGCCATACTGCTGTGTCTTGTGTATATACCGGTATCATGTGTGGTTTTATTTGTTTTAATTCTTTTTTTCTTTTATCTAGGACATTTCCGTGAATAGAATTTAGTGAGTGTTGGTTCTGTCTTGGAGATTTTGGAAGATCCCTGGAGTGAAAAAGACTGCTTCTTTCTATGTGTGTTATATGTTGCATATGCTATGGCTTTTATCCTTTGGCGTGGGGAGGGGATAAATGTAATAGATATTGTTGTACACTCTTGTTATCTGCCTTCGTATTCATTATATACAATTTGCATAGGACTACATACTATGTTTGGGATATTTCCATATATTGTTGATTGACTCTAATAGTTATATCCATTGATGTTCTATGCTGTTACATTATATGTTAGGTTTGTCGAGTGTTTTATATTCTATGTGCTCTATACCTATGCTATGGAGAACTATATGTTACTGGTTGTGGGGCAATGTTTGTTTGTGCATATATTTTGCACACTTAGGTATGTTTTTACCTGGATGATCAAAATTTGAGCCAGTCCTGTATTATGTGGAGGAATCGCTATTCCACCCGGTTCATATAGATGTTCCAGCTATTTATTCTATCAAGTTGTGGCATATTCACGTCTTGCCCCCAATAGAAATGGCGGCGGCACACTCAGGCTAATGTGCGCATGCTCTACTCCATCTTCTCTCTGCCTGTGTTCTCGCGGTCCGTGCATGCACTTCCGGATCACGTGGGGCCCCACGTGTTTCCGGTCGCTGACTGCCCGGCGCGGAGTACGGCAGTGCGGCACAGCATTTCATCATTCACGGATCTCTATATATTCCCTTATGGCCACAGTCCTCTCATGCGCCCCCTGAGGAAGTTACTACAAAGAAACGCGTGTCAGGGTGGACGGGTGTCCCTACGCTATCCACCATCAGCATCAGGTGATGTGTACGCTTTACAAACATCTATAATATGTTATTACTATTTCTAATTGGTCTGGTGTCCTTTTGAATTGCGATTTTTGGCACTGTTCCTTGCAATGTGGCACCGCAGAACTCTCCTGCATGTATGTACTATCTGGTTAGGGCTACTCCGTACCTTGGGCTCAGCGTGATGTCGGTGACGCTTTTTGTCATCTGTTTGGCCCCTCTATACACTTTTGGTTTGGTGTTTTAACGATTGTTTGTATTAATAAAGTACTTTTTATATTTGGATTCATGACTGCCTGAGAAACATGATGGAGCCATTTACTTGAAAGAAGCTGACAGAGTCATTTTAGACACTGTCCGGCTATTGTTGTGGCAGTATTCTTTTTTTCAGACATGCACTTAAACATGTTATGTAGCTTGGAAGGGCCACTCTGAAGCGAGCCATTAATGGATCTAGCCAATTTCATTGCCCGTATGCTTTTCTAGTAGCTTTGGAGAACGGGTTGTTCAGACAAGCAGCTCAGACACGCTGCAGGTCTTTTATTTTCAACTGTAAAGGTAAGAATAATAACAACTCAAAATGTGCAAAAATGTATTTATGACATGCAAAAAAAATAATGGTGACCAATATAGCCCTCCTTCTTTCAACAGCCATAAGCCATCTATCCATGGTGTCGTAATCTGTTGATGATCAATCAACTTTTTGGCAGCACCAACCACAGCCTCCCAGACATTGTTCAAAGAGTTGGATGGCTTTCCTTCACCAAACATTTTCCATTTAGAAAGAGCCCAAAAGTTCTCAATAGGGTTTAGGTCAGGTGAGGAAGGAGCCATTTCATTAGTCTTATTACTTTAAGAAATTTACTGGAGGCCAAGCAGTGGAGACTTCAATGCTGCAATGGAGCATTGTTCTGCAAAAAAAACATGCTTTTCTTGAAAGATGCATACTATTTCCTGCTCTACCGCCTTGTTGAAAGTGTCTTCTAAAAACTGGCAGAAGGTTTTGGAGTTACTTTTGAGTCTACCTACAACTTGATAGGGTCTAGCTAACTCATCACACCTGTCCATAGCAGTACCCTTCCTCCACATTGCTGGTGTCTGAGTCGAATTAGAAGTTTGTGCCCATTACTGATCCAGTCATGGATCCATCCATCTTGTCCATCAAGAGTCACTATAATCTCATCAGTCCTTAAAACCTTTCAGAAATCTGTCTTCAGATATTTCTTTGCTCAATCTTGACATTTTCACTTCTGTTTCTTGTTCAGTGGTGGTTGGGTTCAGTCTTCCTTACCTCGGCCATGTCTCTGAGCACTGAACACCTTGTACGTCTGGGCATTCTGAGGAAATTGCAGTTCTGGAATATGACAGCACTGGAGGATAATGGGTTCCTGGTCCCTTGATTTTTTGATTCTTTTCAAATATTTGGCAGTTAAGTGCGCCTATTTTTCTCAACACGTTTTTTGAAGCCCTGTTGACTATTTGCAACAAAATGTTTGATGGTTCTATGATCACACACCAATATCTTAGCAATCTGAAGACTGCTGCATCCCTCTGTAAGACTTGTAACATTTTTTGACTTTTCAGAGTCAGGTAAAACTATGTTTTGGTCCATACTGCCTGAGTAATAAAAAGTGCCTAATAATTCTGCATACATTGATATCGGGTATTGATATCCTCAAGCCGCACCTTCCCTCATTACACAAATACACATCACCTGATCTGCTTAATCCAATAGGCATTCAAGGTTATTCAGCTCGGAGTTGGAAAATCTGCAGAAAATGATGAAATGGTCAAAACAGTCACTTGTCTAATAATTCTGTTCACAGTGTAAGAGGCAACTGCTTTAGGATTGTATGTAGCAATAAACCAATACCAGACCCTGTATACCATTAACCTAAATATTTGCATGGAAAAAATGGATCCTTAAACCTCTTTTATGACTTTCCATGCTTTCAGCCAGACACAAAGTAACAGTCATTCTTAAAATCCATGAAAAGTCATGAGTATAAATATCATTACAGATTGGTCAATAATGAACTAAGCGTGATAAAACACATTAACAGAGTCTCATTAGTCAGTGTCACCCAAATGTGAAGTCACACAGAAATGAATTTGCAGCAAAGTTGTAATGTTATTCAGAGTAAAGGTTCAAAATGAACGACTAGATCAGTGACGTTCTCTTTTTAACTAACAATCTGTAACATGTAGTGTCTGTGATGTTTTTCCAAATCAACCTCACTAAGTCTTGTTAACAAAAAGTAAATTTGAAATAGCAACATAAAGCACTTCTAGGTAAAGTAACAAAACAGATTGCCTTTTAAACCCACCAGTATTATTGTATCACCTTCATGCATTAACTGATGAATTGGAAAAATGAGTCTCATAGATCTGGCGCTAGACTTTACAATGATTCGCTCTTCATTGAAGTCAGGTCTATTCACTTGAAATAAGTCCCTAAATCCCCTTTAGCTGCAGATGATGGCATTCAGTAAACCAAAAGTGGGAAGAGTTAAGACAACGTAGCTGAGCTTTAATGGGATTTATCAAGCAAAAACATCAGCGGTAACCTAGGTGTAATCCTGGCTGTAGATCTCCAAGATTCTAGTCTTATAAAACGTAATTAGAAAAGCTTCTTATGTATGACATAGGCCCAAGGTGAAGAAAAAGTCTAGTGTTCAAAAGCCCTTTGATAAGAAAAGTTGTATTAGCTCAGTTTCATATAATGTCTTGAATCAGACTCTTATTTATCAATTTGTATACATGAACAAAAAAGCACTGGCCCAATTTTAGCAGTTACCTATCAGTCCTCTAAGTATTTCCTAATCAATACATGTTAACTGCTCTTTCAATATACTTTGCATAATCAATAGTACAGGGGAATATCAGCCATATTTGCATGTATCTTCTCAGAGAAATCCGATACATTTAGTTAAACCCTCTTTCCACCAACAGTGAATCAGAGATTTTGTAGAAGTTACAGGTATATAAAAAAAGGAATAGCACAGTCTTCAAATGGGCTAACACTAGTCATTTTTCCATGGACCTTATTAAAGTTATAGTTGGTTCCTTAACCCCTTAAGCCCCCGGAACATTTTCGGTTTTGTGTTTTCATTTTTTACTCCTCTCCTTCCCAGAGCCATAACTTTTTTATTTTTCCGTCAATATGGCCATGTGAGGGGTTACTTTTTGTGGGACGAGTTGAACTTTTGAACGACACCATTGGTTTTAACATGTCTTTTACTAGAAAATGGGAAAAAATTCCAAGTGCGGTGAAATTGCAAAAAGTGCAATTCCACACTTGTTTTTTGTTTGGCTTTTTTGCTAGGTTCACTAAATGCTAAAACTGACCTGCAATTCTTCAGGTCATTACGAGTTCATAGACACCAAACATGTCTAGGTTCTATTTTATCTAAGTAGTGAATAAAAATTGCAAATTTTGCAAAAAAAAAAAATTGTGCAATTTTCCGATACCCATAGCATCTCCATTTTTCGTGATCTCAGGTTGGGTAAGGGCTTATTTTTTGCATGCAACCCCTTCCCGACCTGTGAAACAGCGTATGCATCATGAAAGTCAGTGCCAATCCGATCTGTGATGCATATGCTGCGTCACAGAATGATCGCGTTCCTGCAGATAGGGTGAAAGGGTTAACTCGAATTTCACCCCACCTGCAGGGATAGGAGGAGTGGTACTTCAGCCCAGGGGGTGGCTACGATCGCTCTGATTGGCTGTTGAAAGTGAAACAGCCAATCAGAGCAATTTGTAATATTTCACCTATGAAACTTGGTGAATTATTACAATCCAGCCATGGCCGATGCTGCAATATCATCGGCCACGGTTGGAGACCCCGATCTGCCCCCAGCACCGACTGACAGCAGCGATCTGAGGCCGCTGTCAGTCTTTCCTCCCCTTCGTCCTGTTCTCCGCTGCCCTCCTCTCCCCTCTGCCCTCCCTGTCCTCACCTCCACCCCCGCTGTCTGATCCCACCCCCCATACTTACCAAGTCCCTATATCCCTCCTGGTGTCCCTCCATCTTCTCCTATGAGTGCCGCCATCTTCCAAAATGGCGGGCGCATGCGCAGTGCGCCCGCCAAATCTGCCGGCCTGCAGATTCATTCCAGGTCCATTTTGAGCACTGTGATAGGTTCTATCACAGTGATCAAAATAAAAAATAGTAAATAATCCCCCCTTTATCACACCCATAGTTTACATAATAAAATAAAGGAAATATATTAGTAGTAGAACATAGGTATTACTCGTCAAACTCAATTTGACAGGTGGACACGCCCCTATCAAAGTGTATCAAAGTGTGTAACCCCTCCTCCCCTCCCTGTCAGCCAGCTGTCCTCATTGTCTGGCTGTCCCCTTTTGATATAGTTTAATTTGTTAATACAGCGAATATTATCCCAGTAATTGTTTTATATTAGATGTTTATATGATATATTAAGATTAGTCTTGTTTGATAATCCACTGATAGGGAGAGTGAGGCTGTGTTTCTACAGTATTATTCTGCTGTGAGCTTGAAGGATTCTAGTACTATAATAGCTAACAGATGCTAAGAGTTTCTGTGATGCAGATACAAACATTCCACCAGCTAGCAGCTGTTAAAATGTATCTGTACTGATCACTAACTAGATGTCAGGTTGTGTGTGTTAAGAGGTGTTTACCAAATATGTGAAACTTCTTACAAAATAATATGTTGTTACAAGTCATTTATCTGCTATAAGACGTGCTTCTGACATTTTCATAAACCTATAGTCCCAATAATATTTATTTGGCCAGCAGATAATTAATTAAAATCGCATAAAGTGTGTTAAATAGACATCATAGTGAGTATAAAATGTATTAAATTGGTTACTGATACTCTTCCAACAAATTGATAATAATATCAAAAGTGTACCAATAATATTTATTCTCTTTTTATTGACATTTTCATAAACCTATAGTCCCAATAATATTTATTTGACCAGCAGATAATTAATTAAAATCGCATAAAGCGTGTTAAATAGACATTACACCAAAATCATAGTGAATCAAAATGTATTAAATTGGTTACTGATACACTTCCAACAAATTGATAATAAATTGTTATCAAAGTGACAGCAAAGCATATTAAATAGATAACACACCAAAATCATAGTGTATCAAAGTGTATTATTTTATTTATAGTCCCAATAATATTTATTCTCTTTTATTGACAGTTTGATACTATAAACAGTACTGATCTTTGTAAAATAAAGAACGAGAGAACTTTTCCAGATAAAAGTAATAACGTTTATACAAACTTCTTACAAAATAAATATCAATGCTGCATCGTACAAAATAAATAGCACGATGATTACACATCATTCCACTGGGAGAGTGAGGCTGTGTTTCTACAGTATTATTCTGCTGTGAGCTTGAAGGATTCTAGTACTATAATAGCTAACAGATGCTAAGAGTTTCTGTGATGCAGATACAAACATTCCACCAGCTAGCAGCTGTTAAAATGTATCTGTACTGATCACTAACTAGATGTCAGGTTGTGTGTGTTAAGAGGTGTTTACCAAATATGTGAAACTTCTTACAAAATAATATGTTGTTACAAGTCATTTATCCGCTATAAGACGTGCTTCTGACATTTTCATAAACCTATAGTCCCAATAATATTTATTTGGCCAGCAGATAATTAATTAAAATCGCATAAAGTGTGTTAAATAGACATCATAGTGAGTATAAAATGTATTAAATTGGTTACTGATACTCTTCCAACAAATTGATAATAATATCAAAAGTGTACCAATAATATTTATTCTCTTTTTATTGACATTTTCATAAACCTATAGTCCCAATAATATTTATTTGACCAGCAGATAATTAATTAAAATCGCATAAAGCGTGTTAAATAGACATTACACCAAAAGCATAGCGAATCAAAATGTATTAAATTGGTTACTGATACACTTCCTTCTATTTGCACACAACCATTTTGAATCCATGTTTTGCTGACCTTAAACATTTTGTATAACAGATGTGTTTCTCCTGATTTTTTATTTTTTTTTTTCTAGCGCAGCTCGCTGAGCGTTACCACTGTACTCATTTCTCTTTGCTGCTTCTGAATGTACACTATTCTCACCTATAGACAGTTTTCCTTTAAAAAATACGAATATTATTGAATATAATGTTTTACATATGTTACAGTATTTTATTTTTCCTGGTGTTACTTTAATAATAATAATAATAATAATAATAATAATCACACACCGCAAAATTGTGTCAATATTGGAATACTATGAAATTTTCCATAAAAATCTTCTTGGTTATCCCAAGACACGTAAGAAACAAATGCATGACTTTTAGCACCGCCACAGCCACGTATATTATTCCATCTTTCTTTAATTCAACATTATTTTATCACATATTAATTTCACAGATGTCTGTGCCGTCTATTTGCACACAACCATTTTGAATCCATGTTTTGCTGACCTTAAACATTTTGGTGTTTCTCCTGATCTTTTTTTTCTAGCGCAGCTCGCTGAGCGTTACCACTGTACTCATTTCTCTTTGCTGCTTCTGAATGTACACTATTCTCACCAATAGACAGTTTTCCTTTAAAAAATATGAATATTATTGAATATAATGTTTTACATATGTTACAGTATTTTATTTTTATTAATAGTTACTTTTAACTATTCTTTTAGAGTGTCTAGTAGATTTATATTCTTTGCCTGATATATTTCTACACAAAGCTTCAAACTATTTTGTAATTTATAATGTATCACAGTAGTTTCATATGAAGTTACATCTTAGGCCCCATTCAGACTATTGTAATATCTGTAGCTTAAAATAGAGCCAAATAGCTACTTTCAAATCCGGACATACACCATTGAATTTAGTGGGGTCTAAGGGGTTCTATCAAGGTTCCCACATAATAGTTATGGAAAGAATAATGCTACAGAATTGGACGCTCCAGTTATAAAACAAAATGATGAAAATTATCCATGATGATAATGTGAAAAAGGCTTATGCAGTGGGTTTATGGATCTCTACAATAAACACCATGTGTAGAAATTTGGTTCTAGAACTTGTTGGATTAGTGAATATAATAACGTTTGTCATATTTTATAACATGCAGCTAATGATTCTTGCTTTCAACTTGTATGTAACTGGATTAAAATAAAGAATAATGACCTAGCTGATTTGGGTGATATTGTAAAACCATTTATTGTTTCTACTACTTGGCAATTGTTACATTCAGTTATTTTTATTTATTTATTTATTTATTTTTTTCCTTGGAATTTGTTAGTCATTACAATTATTTTTGCTCCCAAGAAAGGTTTTTAGAGCCACCAGCTACATAAATGTGCAGGCTCCTGAATATTACAATTACAAAACATTCAAAGTTTGTTTCTCCACTTTTGCAGATAATAAATCTTAATTTCTTTATAATTTGACTTTTAGTTATAGTTTGTTTCAGTTCTTTGGCGTTCTATGTATACCGTAAATTTTGCTTCCTTTCAGTGAATAATATAAGACAAATTATTTTTATTCAAAAACATCTAACTTATGTATACTTTTAAAGCTTTGTTACATTTCTAGCCAGTCTACATCATGCTGTGTAACATAAATACATGCGGTCTTGTAGTGATTTAATATAGTGCACCAAACATGATATGGTTTTTGGTTTCTCTGAACTGGCGCAAACAAAACATATAAGGTAGTACGGCACAAGACGTGAGCGTACCCGCAGCTCACTGAGCATTACCACGGTACTCACTTCTCTTTGCTGCTTCTGAATGTACACTATTCTCACCCATGGAGAGTTCTCCTTTAAAATATGGATATTATTGAATATAATGTTTTACATATGTTACAGTATTTTATTTTCCTGGTGTTACTTTTGTTCATGTATTACTGGTCTCTTCTGCAGTTGTGATTCGTACCTTTTCTATAAAAAGATGGATAAATGAATTGTCCATTATAGAACCATTTTGAATCCATGTTTTGTAGACCTTAAACATTTTGTATAACAGATGTGTTTCTCTTGATTTTTTATTTTTTTTCTTGGTTAAGGGATCACTGATGTTTTAATAAACTTTGAATAAATAACTGTGCATACATAAGAAACCTTGCAATATATCTTTATAGAAATAATACTTCTGCACTCATGGCCACTTCTCCTCCACCTTTGCCTCCTGAACTCATCATTCACTGTGAAATAATGCAAAAATCCATCTTTGTACTGATGGAGGCATCAACATTTTGCCATTATAAGTTTATGGCTCTGTAAAGAGAGATGAGAATTGTCGAAAGGAGCTGGAGGCAGACACACACAACACACAGAACACACGCACAACAAACACACAGAACACACGCACAACAAACACACAGAACACACGCACAGCAAACACACATAACATACAGAACACACACAACACATACAACACAAACAACAAACATACACACACACAACATACAGAACACACACAACACATGCAACACACACACAACAAACACACACAACACATACAACACACACAACATACAGAACACACACAACACATGCAACACACACAAGAAACACAAACACACACAACACACGCGTGCTGCTGAAGGCTCTGCTGAGTCAACGTAGTGATTGAAAAGTAGCTGCTATGATGGATTTTTGCATTATTTCACAGTGAATGATGAGTTCAGGAGGCAAAGGTGGAGGAGAAGTGGCCATGAGTGCAGAAGTATTATTTCTATAAAGATATATTGCAAGGTTTCTTATGTATGCACAGTTATTTATTCAAAGTTTATTAAAACATCAGTGATCCCTTAACCAAGAAAAAAAATAAAAAATCAAGAGAAACACATCTGTTATACAAAATGTTTAAGGTCTACAAAACATGGATTCAAAATGGTTCTATAATGGACAATTCATTTATCCATCTTTTTATAGAAAAGGTACGAATCACAACTGCAGAAGAGACCAGTAATACATGAACAAAAGTAACACCAGGAAAATAAAATACTGTAACATATGTAAAACATTATATTCAATAATATCCATATTTTAAAGGAGAACTCTCCATGGGTGAGAATAGTGTACATTCAGAAGCAGCAAAGAGAAGTGAGTACCGTGGTAATGCTCAGTGAGCTGCGGGTACGCTCACGTCTTGTGCCGTACTACCTTATATGTTTTGTTTGCGCCAGTTCAGAGAAACCAAAAACCATATCATGTTTGGTGCACTATATTAAATCACTACAAGACCGCATGTATTTATGTTACACAGCATGGTGTAGACAGGCTAGAAATGTAACAAAGCTTTAAAAGTATACATAAGTTAGATGTTTTTGAATAAAAATAATTTGTCTTATATTATTCACTGAAAGGAAGCAAAATTTACGGTATACATAGAACGCCAAAGAACTGAAACAAACTATAACTAAAAGTCAAATTATAAAGAAATTAAGATTTATTATCTGCAAAAGCGGAGAAACAAACTTTGAATGTTTTGTAATTGTAATATTCAGGAGCCTGCACATTTATGTAGCTTGGTGGCTCTAAAAACCTATCTTGGGAGCAAAAATAATTGTAATGACTAACAAATTCCAAGGAAATAAATAAATAAATAAATAAAAATAAAAATAAATAAATAAATAAAAATAACTGAATGTAACAATTGCCAAGTAGTAGAAACAATAAATGGTTTTACAATATCACCCAAATCAGCTAGGTCATTATTCTTTATTTTTATCCAGTTACATACAAGTTGAAAGCAAGAATCATTAGCTGCATGTTATAAAATATGACAAACGTTATTATATTCACTAATCCAACAAGTTCTAGAACCAAATTTCTACACATGGTGTTTATTGTAGAGATCCATAAACCCACTGCATAAGCCTTTTTCACATTATCATCATGGATAATTTTCATCATTTTTGTTTTATAACTGGAGCGTCCAATTCTGTAGCATTATTCTTTCCATAACTATTATGTGGGAACCTTGATAGAACCCCTAAGACCCCACTAAATTCAATGGTGTATGTCCGGATTTGAAAGTAGCTATTTGGCTCTATTTTAAGCTACAGATATTACAATAGTCTGAATGGGGCCTAAGATGTAACTTCATATGAAACTACTGTGATACATTATAAATTACAAAATAGTTTGAAGCTTTGTGTAGAAATATATCAGGCAAAGAATATAAATCTACTAGACACTCTAAAAGAATAGTTAAAAGTAACTATTAATAAAAATAAAATACTGTAACATATGTAAAACATTATATTCAATAATATCCATATTTTAAAGGAGAACTCTCCATGGGTGAGAATAGTGTACATTCAGAAGCAGCAAAGAGAAGTGAGTACCGTGGTAATGCTCAGTGAGCTGCGGGTACGCTCACGTCTTGTGCCGTACTACCTTATACGTTTTGTTTGCGCCAGTTCAGAGAAACCAAAAACCATATCATGTTTGGTGCACTATATTAAATCACTACAAGACCGCATGTATTTATGTTACACAGCATGGTGTAGACAGGCTAGAAATGTAACAAAGCTTTAAAAGTATACATAAGTTAGATGTTTTTGAATAAAAATAATTTGTCTTATATTATTCACTGAAAGGAAGCAAAATTTACGGTATACATAGAACGCCAAAGAACTGAAACAAACTATAACTAAAAGTCAAATTATAAAGAAATTAAGATTTATTATCTGCAAAAGTGGAGAAACAAACTTTGAATGTTTTGTAATTGTAATATTCAGGAGCCTGCACATTTATGTAGCTTGGTGGCTCTAAAAACCTATCTTGGGAGCAAAAATAATTGTAATGACTAACAAATTCCAAGGAAAAAAATAAATAAATAAATAAAAATAAAAATAAATAAATAAATAAATAAAAATAACTGAATGTAACAATTGCCAAGTAGTAGAAACAATAAATGGTTTTACAATATCACCCAAATCAGCTAGGTCATTATTCTTTATTTTAATCCAGTTACATACAAGTTGAAAGCAAGAATCATTAGCTGCATGTTATAAAATATGACAAACGTTATTATATTCACTAATCCAACAAGTTCTAGAACCAAATTTCTACACATGGTGTTTATTGTAGAGATCCATAAACCCACTGCATAAGCCTTTTTCACATTATCATCATGGATAATTTTCATCATTTTTGTTTTATAACTGGAGCGTCCAATTCTGTAGCATTATTCTTTCCATAACTATTATGTGGGAACCTTGATAGAACCCCTTAGACCCCACTAAATTCAATGGTGTATGTCCGGATTTGAAAGTAGCTATTTGGCTCTATTTTAAGCTACAGATATTACAATAGTCTGAATGGGGCCTAAGATGTAACTTCATATGAAACTACTGTGATACATTATAAATTACAAAATAGTTTGAAGCTTTGTGTAGAAATATATCAGGCAAAGAATATAAATCTACTAGACACTCTAAAAGAATAGTTAAAAGTAACTATTAATAAAATACTGTAACATATGTAAAACATTATATTCAATAATATTCGTATTTTTTAAAGGAAAACTGTCTATGGGTGAGAATAGTGTACATTCAGAAGCAGCAAAGAGAAATGAGTACAGTGGTAACGCTCAGCGAGCTGCGCTAGAAAAAAAAAATCAGGAGAAACACCACAATGTTTAAGGTCAGCAAAACATTGATTCAAAATGGTTGTGTGCAAATAGACGGCACAGACATCTGTGAAATTAATATGTGATAAAATAATGTTGAATTAAAGAAAGATGGAATAATATACGTGGCTGTGGCGGTGCTAAAAGTCATGCATTTGTTTCTTACGTGTCTTGGGATAACCAAGAAGATTTTTATGGAAAATTTCATAGTAGTCCAATATTGACACAATTTTGAGGTGTGTGATTATTATTATTATTATTATTATTATTATTATTAAAGTAACACCAGGAAAAATAAAATACTGTAACATATGTAAAACATTATATTCAATAATATTCGTATTTTTTAAAGGAAAACTGTCTATGGGTGAGAATAGTGTACATTCAGAAGCAGCAAAGAGAAATGAGTACAGTGGTAACGCTCAGCGAGCTACGCTAGAAAAAAAAAAATAAAAAATCAGGAGAAACACATCTGTTATACAAACTGTTTAAGGTCAGCAAAACATGGATTCAAAATGGTTGTGTGCAAATAGAAGGAAGTGTATCAGTAACCAATTTAATACATTTTGATTCGCTATGCTTTTGGTGTAATGTCTATTTAACACGCTTTATGCGATTTTAATTAATTATCTGCTGGTCAAATAAATATTATTGGGACTATAGGTTTATGAAAATGTCAATAAAAAGAGAATAAATATTATTGGTACACTTTTGATATTATTATCAATTTGTTGGAAGAGTATCAGTAACCAATTTAATACATTTTATACTCACTATGATGTCTATTTAACACACTTTATGCGATTTTAATTAATTATCTGCTGGCCAAATAAATATTATTGGGACTATAGGTTTATGAAAATGTCAGAAGCACGTCTTATAGCGGATAAATGACTTGTAACAACATATTATTTTGTAAGAAGTTTCACATATTTGGTAAACACCTCTTAACACACACAACCTGACATCTAGTTAGTGATCAGTACAGATACATTTTAACAGCTGCTAGCTGGTGGAATGTTTGTATCTGCATCACAGAAACTCTTAGCATCTGTTAGCTATTATAGTACTAGATCCTTCAAGCTCACAGCAGAATAATACTGTAGAAACACAGCCTCACTCTCCCTATCAGTGGATTATCAAACAAGACTAATCTTAATATATCATATAAACATCTAATATAAAACAATTACTGGGATAATATTCGCTGTATTAACAAATTAAACTATATCAAAAGGGGACAGCCAGACAATGAGGACAGCTGGCTGACAGGGAGGGGAGGAGGGGTTACACACTTTGATACACTTTGATAGGGGCATGTCCACCTGTCAAATTGAGTTTGACGAGTAATACCTATGCTCTACTACTTATATTTATTTTTATTTTTCCACTAGGGTTAGGGTTAGAATTAGGGTTAGAATTAGGGTTGGAATAAGGGTTATGGTTAGAATTAGGGTTAGCGTTAGAATTAGGGTTAGGGTTAGAATTAGGGTTAGGGCTAGAATTAAGCTACGTGCACACGGTGTGGATTTGGCTGTGGATCCGCAGCGGATTGGCTGCTGTGGATTCGTAGTAGTTTTCCATCACGTTTACAGTACCATGTAAAACTATGGAAAACCAAATCCGCTGTGCCCACAGCATGTCAATTCTTTGTGTGGATTCCACAATGTTTTACACCTGTTCATGTATAGGAATCTGCAGGTGAAATCTGCACAAAAAAGTACTCCCTTGAGAAAGCGGCCCCAAGTAGCCGCGAAACGTGCGTCGGGAGCCTCCATCCGACCCCCCTTGTTCCCACTCTTCTGCTGGTAAGCATTGCACCTTTTGCTAGTTACTTCCGCACTTTATATGAAAGATAGACAGGTGTGACTTTATCCTTAGTCACTTTATGGATGCTTGCTGACCTCCAGGTGTCCACTTTTGGATGCACTTCTCCCTCAGGGTTATGGTCTTTGGACCTTTATGTTATTTTTTCAGGGATTCATGTGCAATGTGAGGTGGTGATAGGTGGGGGGTGGGGTATATACCAATCTGCATTGTTTATGGCTCTTTATGTACTGTTGAGATGTTTTATCTTTTCTACGAATTAATAAAGTTATATGACTATTTTTACCGGATGTAATCAGTTTGCTCCCTTTTCTCCTATTTTTGTCTGATGTTTATTGGAGCTGAGGTTGTTTGAACAGAGGTTGCGGACAATTTGTGTCCCTACCCCTGTTTCTCAAATATGTATATGGAATTTCTGTTGCTGCAAATTAGACATGTAGGAAATGTTATTTATTAACTATTTTGTGTCACATAACTCTCTGGTTTAACAGAATAAAAATTCAAAATTTGAAAATTGCAAAATTTTCACCAAATTTCCATTTTTTGCACAAATAAACGCAAAAATTAGCGACCTACATTTACCACTAACATGAAGCCCAATATATCACAAAAAAAGATTCTAAGAATCGCTAGGATCCATTGAAGCATTCCTGAGTTATTACCTCATAAAGGGACACTGGTCAGAATTGCAAAAAATGGCCAGGTCATTAAGGTCAAAATAGGCTGGGTCATGAAGGGGTTAATGCAATGTTGCGGCGACCAAAAAAACGTAATTTTGGTGTTTTGACTTTATTTCTCGTTACACTGTTTAGCGATCAGGTTAATGCTTTTATTTATTGATAGATTGGGTGATTGTGAATGCGGCAATACTGAATATGTGTATGTTTTGTTTATTTTATTGTTTTATTTTGAATGGGGCAAAAGGGGGGTGATTTAAACTTTTATATGTGTTTTTTTTAATATTTTTAAAGACATGTTTTTTATTTTTGGCATGCTTCAATTGTCTCCATGGGAGGCTAGAAGCTGCCGTAACTCGATCGCTTCTGCTACATAGAGGCGATGCTCAAATCGCCTCTATGTAGCAGAATTACATCGTTGCTACAAGCGCCGGGCACTGGGGTGGTGCTCACAGCAATCCAGCACCAACAACCATAGAGGTCTCAAGGAGACCTCTGGTTGTCATGTCGACGCATTGATGACCCCCGAGCACGTGACAGGGTCACCGGTACGCGCATTTCCAGCCGGATGGCCGGAAGCGCTTGTTGAATGCCACTGTCAGAGTTTGACAGTGGCATTTAACTAGTAAATACTGCCATCGGACGTACTATTCGTAAGGGGTTAAAGTGGTTTACCACTTTTTATTGAATGCCTCAGGATAGGCTGTCAATTTCTGATTGGTGGGGATGCAACATCCATTGCCCTCCCCTATCAGCTGTTATTGGTGTTGGCCGTAGAAGTTCTCAGATGCTGTGGGAACACATAAGTTTTATGAAGACTATACCAGCCGTGGCCGGATAATGTAGATTCACCACCTATTTATTTGAATAAACATGCCGTTTCCCAGCAACATTCGAGAACTTCTGGCCGTAATAACTTATCATCGTGTCCTGTGTCCCTATGTTCCTCATCCTTGGCTCCTATTTGATCACTTTACACTGCCACTATGTATAGAGCTCTTGGGTATAATGTCACTGGTGGTAATATTAGTGTTATTAGGACAGAGGTTTTTATTCATGATCATTATTGTAGTAGTATTTTAGCACTATGTGATGGGAATTTTTGGTCTGCTTCTTTTTTGTGGCAGTATCTGTCCCTTGTATATAGTATTATATGGTCACTGGGTGGTAATAATATGGAGTCCGGTGATGGTATTTCTCCCTTGCATGTGATATTATTCAGAATCTGTGTGGTGGTAATTAGTGTTGAGCATTCCGATACTGCAAGTATCGGGTATCGGCCGATACTTGCTGTATCGGAATTCCGATACCGAGATCCGATATTTTTGTGGTATCGGGTATCGGTATCGAAACAACATTAATGTAAAAATGTGTAAAAGAAAGAATTAAAATAAAAAATATTGCTATACTCACCTCTCCGACGCAGCCTGCACCTTACCGAGGGAAGCGGCAGCGTTCTTTGTTTAAAATTCGCGCTTTTCTTTCCTTTACTGAAGTCCCGGCTTGTGATTGGTCGCGTGCCGACCATGTGGCCGGGACGCAACCAATCACAGCAAGCCGTGACGTAATTTCAGGTCCTTCAGGATTTTAAAATTACGTTCCGGCGTTGTGATTGGTTGCGTCGCAGTCACATGGGCAACGCAACCAATCACAGCAAGCCGTGACGTAATTTCAGGTCCTTAAGGATTTTAAAATTACGTCCCGGCTTTGTGATTGGTTGCGTCGCAGTCACATGGGAGACGCAACCAATCACAAGCCGTGACGTCACGGGAGGCTGGACACGCGCGCATTTTAAAATGGGCGCGTGTCCAGCCTCCCGTGACGTCCCGGCTTGTGATTGGTTGCGTCGCGGTCAACCAATCACAAGCCGGGAGGCTGGACACGTGCGCATTTTAAAATTTTAAAATGCGCGCGTGTCCAGCCTCCCGGCTTGTGATTGGTTGATCGCGACGCAACCAATCACAAGCCGGGACGTCACGGGAGGCTGGACACGCGCCCATTTTAAAATGCGCGCGTGTCCAGCCTCCCGTGACGTCACGGCTTGTGATTGGTTGCGTCTCCCATGTGACTGCGACGCAACCAATCACAAAGCCGGGACGTAATTTTAAAATCCTTAAGGACCTGAAATTACGTCACGGCTTGCTGTGATTGGTTGCGTTGCCCATGTGACTGCGACGCAACCAATCACAACGCCGGAACGTAATTTTAAAATCCTGAAGGACCTGAAATTACGTCACGGCTTGCTGTGATTGGTTGCGTCCCGGCCACATGGTCGGCACGCGACCAATCACAAGCCGGGACTTTAGTAAAGGAAAGAAAAGCGCGAATTTTAAACAAAGAACGCTGCCGCTTCCCTCGGTAAGGTGCAGGCTGCGTCGGAGAGGTGAGTATAGCAATATTTTTTATTTTAATTCTTTCTTTTACACATTAATATGGTTCCCAGGGCCTGAAGGAGAGTTTCCTCTCCTTCAGACCCTGGGAACCATCAGGAATACCGTCCGATACATGAGTCCCATTGACTTGTATTGGTATCGGGTATCGGTATCGGATTGGATCCGATACTTTGCCGGTATCGGCCGATACTTTCCGATACCGATACTTTCAAGTATCGGACGGTATCGCTCAACACTAGTGGTAATATGTGGTCAGGTCATTGTGTGGCAGTATTTTTCACTTGTATGTGGTATTATTCTGTCACTATCTGTGGGTAATACATGGTCCAGTCATGGTGTGGTGGTATTTGTCACTTGTATGTGGTATTGTTGGTCTTGGTTCAGTGGATAGTAGTGTTGTGTGTGGCGGTCATTTATTCTCTCTAATATCAATTAAGAGACGATTCTTTATTATGTGTATAGAATATTACGTTGAGCAGTAGAGGACAGTTGGTTATTCATCCATAGAGTTAAATGTGGTTAGTGTTACATTAAGGCGGTATATAAAGCAAAAAAAAATGAGATTTTCTTTTCTGGATTGAATTAGTCATCCATACGGTTTCGTATGACATTACGGTAGTATAGAAAACTCCTCAAATTTTTTTCTGGATTCAATTAGTCCTCCATACAGTTTAATATGGTTAGTGTTACATTATGTTGGTATATAAAACTATAAAACTGAAAAAAATTCAACATTTTTTGTGGAATGAATTAGTCATCCATACAGTTCAAGATGGTTAGTGTAACATTACAATTGTATTTAAAACTGAAAAAAAAGTTTAATTTTTTTCTGGATTCAATTAGTTATCAATACAGTTTAACGTGCTTCATGTTCCATTATGGTGTGTTATGGTTCTCAATGGCAAGAGAACATAGCCCAGCAAACATAAGAACTAGCTCTTAGAAGGATGGAAACTAAACTGACCATGAACTAAACCTGCCACACAACTAACAGTAGCCGGGTAGCGTAGCCTGCGTTTTATCCCTAGACGCCCAGCGCCGGCCGGAGGACTAACTAATCCTGGCAGAGGAAAATATAGTCCTGGCTCACCTCTAGAGAAATTTCCCCGAAAGGCAGACAGAGGCCCCCACAAATATTGGCGGTGATTTTAGATGAAATGACAAACGTAGTATGAAAATAGGTTTAGCAAAATTGAGGTCCGCTTACTAGATAGCAGGAAGACAGAAAGGACACTTTCATGGTCAGCTGAAAACCCTATCAAAACACCATCCTGAAATTACTTTAAGACTCTAGTATTAACTCATAACATCAGAGTGGCAATTTCAGATCACAAGAGCTTTCCAGACACAGAAACGAAACTACAGCTGTGAACTGGAACAAAATGCAAAAACAAACAAGGACTAAAGTCCAACTTAGCTGGGAGTTGTCTAGCAGCAGGAACATGCACAGAAAGGCTTCTGATTACAATGTTGACCGGCATGGAAGTGACAGAGGAGCAAGGCTAAATAGCAACTCCCACATCCTGATGGAAACAGGTGAACAGAGAGGATGATGCACACCAGTTCAATTCCACCAGTGGCCACCGGGGGAGCCCAAAATCCAATTTCACAACAGTACCCCCCCCCTCAAGGAGGGGGCACCGAACCCTCACCAGAACCACCAGGGCGATCAGGATGAGCCCTATGAAAGGCACGGACCAAATCGGAGGCATGAACATCAGAGGCAGTCACCCAAGAATTATCCTCCTGACCGTATCCCTTCCATTTGACCAGATACTGGAGTTTCCGTCTGGAAACACGGGAGTCCAAGATTTTTTCCACAACGTACTCCAACTCGCCCTCAACCAACACCGGAGCAGGAGGCTCAACGGAAGGCACAACCGGTACCTCATACCTGCGCAATAATGACCGATGAAAAACATTATGAATAGAAAAAGATGCAGGGAGGTCCAAACGGAAGGACACAGGGTTAAGAATCTCCAATATCTTGTACGGGCCGATGAACCGAGGCTTAAACTTGGGAGAAGAAACCCTCATAGGGACGAAACGAGAAGACAACCACACCAAGTCCCCAACACAAAGCCGAGGACCAACCCGACGCCGGCGGTTGGCAAAAAGCTGAGTCTTCTCCTGGGACAACTTCAAATTGTCCACTACCTGCCCCCAAATCTGATGCAACCTCTCCACCACAGCATCCACTCCAGGACAATCCGAAGATTCCACCTGACCAGAAGAAAATCGAGGATGAAACCCCGAATTACAGAAAAAGGGAGACACCAAGGTGGCAGAGCTGGCCCGCTTATTGAGGGCAAACTCCGCTAAAGGCAAAAAAGCAACCCAATCATCCTGATCTGCAGACACAAAACACCTCAAATATGTCTCCAAGGTCTGATTCGTCCGCTCGGTCTGGCCATTAGTCTGAGGATGGAAAGCAGACGAGAAAGACAAATCTATGCCCATCCTAGCACAGAATGCTCGCCAAAATCTAGACACAAATTGGGTACCTCTGTCAGAAACGATATTCTCCGGAATACCATGCAAACGGACCACATTTTGAAAAAACAGAGGAACCAACTCGGAAGAAGAAGGCAACTTAGGCAGGGGAACCAAATGGACCATCTTAGAGAAACGATCACACACCACCCAGATGACAGACATCTTCTGAGAAACAGGAAGATCCGAAATAAAATCCATCGAGATGTGCGTCCAGGGCCTCTTCGGGATAGGCAAGGGCAACAATAATCCACTAGCCCGAGAACAAAAAGGCTTGGCCCGAGCACAAACGTCACAAGACTGCACGAAGCCTCGCACATCTCGAGACAGGGAAGGCCACCAGAAGGACCTTGCCACCAAATCCCTGGTACCAAAGATTCCAGGATGACCTGCCAACGCAGAAGAATGAACCTCAGAAATGACTTTACTGGTCCAATCATCAGGAACAAACAGTCTACCAGGTGGGCAACGATCAGGTCTATCCGCCTGAAACTCCTGCAAGGCCCGCCGCAGGTCTGGAGAAACGGCAGACAATATCACTCCATCCTTAAGGATACCTGTAGGTTCAGAATTACCAGGGGAGTCAGGCTCAAAACTCCTAGAAAGGGCATCCGCCTTAACATTCTTAGAACCCGGCAGGTAGGACACCACAAAATTAAACCGAGAGAAAAACAACGACCAGCGCGCCTGTCTAGGATTCAGGCGTCTGGCGGACTCAAGATAAATTAGATTTTTGTGGTCAGTCAATACCACCACCTGATGTCTAGCCCCCTCAAGCCAATGACGCCACTCCTCAAAAGCCCACTTCATGGCCAAAAGCTCCCGATTCCCAACATCATAATTCCGCTCGGCGGGCGAAAATTTACGCGAGAAAAAAGCACAAGGTCTCATCACGGAGCAATCGGAACTTCTCTGCGACAAAACCGCCCCAGCTCCGATTTCAGAAGCGTCGACCTCAACCTGAAAAGGAAGAGCAACATCAGGCTGACGCAACACAGGGGCGGAAGAAAAGCGGCGCTTAAGCTCCCGAAAGGCCTCCACAGCAGCAGGGGCCCAATCAGCAACATCAGCACCCTTCTTAGTCAAATCAGTCAATGGTTTAACAACATCAGAAAAACCAGCAATAAATCGACGATAAAAGTTAGCAAAGCCCAAAAATTTCTGAAGACTCTTAAGAGAAGAGGGTTGCGTCCAATCACAAATAGCCTGAACCTTGACAGGATCCATCTCGATGGAAGAGGGGGAAAAAATATATCCCAAAAAGGAAATCTTTTGAACCCCAAAAACGCACTTAGAACCCTTCACACACAAGGAATTAGACCGCAAAACCTGAAAAACCCTCCTGACCTGCTGGACATGAGAGTCCCAGTCATCCGAAAAAATCAAAATATCATCCAGATACACAATCATAAATTTATCCAAATAATCACGGAAAATGTCATGCATAAAGGACTGAAAGACTGAAGGGGCATTTGAAAGACCAAAAGGCATCACCAAATACTCAAAGTGGCCCTCGGGCGTATTAAATGCGGTTTTCCACTCATCCCCCTGCTTAATTCGCACCAAATTATACGCCCCACGGAGATCTATCTTAGAGAACCACTTGGCCCCCTTTATGCGAGCAAACAAATCAGTCAGCAGTGGCAACGGATATTGATATTTAACCGTGATTTTATTCAAAAGCCGATAATCAATGCACGGCCTCAAAGAGCCATCTTTCTTAGCCACAAAGAAAAAACCGGCTCCTAAGGGAGATGACGAAGGACGAATATGTCCCTTTTCCAAGGACTCCTTTATATATTCTCGCATAGCCGCATGTTCAGGCACAGACAGATTAAATAAACGACCCTTAGGGTATTTACTACCCGGAATCAAATCTATGGCACAATCACACTCCCGGTGCGGAGGTAATGAACCAAGCTTAGGTTCTTCAAAAACATCACGATATTCAGTCAAGAATTCAGGAATCTCAGAGGGAATAGATGATGAAATGGAAACCACAGGTACGTCCCCATGCGTCCCCTTACATCCCCAGCTTAACACAGACATAGCTTTCCAGTCAAGGACTGGGTTATGAGATTGCAGCCATGGCAATCCAAGCACCAACACATCATGTAGGTTATACAGCACAAGAAAGCGAATAATCTCCTGGTGATCCGGATTAATCCGCATAGTTACTTGTGTCCAGTATTGTGGTTTATTGCTAGCCAATGGGGTGGAGTCAATCCCCTTCAGGGGTATAGGAGTTTCAAGAGGCTCCAAATCATACCCACAGCGTTTGGCAAAGGACCAATCCATAAGACTCAAAGCGGCGCCAGAGTAGACATAGGTATCCGCGGTAATAGATGATAAAGAACAAATCAGGGTCACAGATAGAATAAACTTAGACTGTAAAGTGCCAATTGAAACAGACTTATCAAGCTTCTTAGTACGCTTAGAGCATGCTGATATAACATGAGTTGAATCACCGCAATAGAAGCACAACCCATTTTTTCGTCTAAAATTCTGCCGTTCACTTCTGGACAGAATTCTATCACATTGCATATTCTCTGGCGTCTTCTCAGTAGACACCGCCAAATGGTGCACAGGTTTGCGCTCCCGCAGACGCCTATCGATCTGGATAGCCATTGTCATGGACTCATTCAGACCCGCAGGCACAGGGAACCCCACCATAACATCCTTAATGGCATCAGAGAGACCCTCTCTGAAATTCGCCGCCAGGGCGCACTCATTCCACTGAGTAAGCACAGCCCATTTACGGAATTTCTGGCAGTATATTTCAACTTCGTCTTGCCCCTGAGATAGGGACATCAAGGCCTTTTCCGCCTGAAGTTCTAACTGAGGTTCCTCATAAAGCAACCCCAAGGCCAGAAAAAACGCATCCACATTGAGCAACGCAGGATCCCCTGGAGCCAATGCAAAAGCCCAATCCTGAGGGTCGCCCCGGAGCAAGGAAATCACAATCCTGACCTGCTGAGCAGGATCTCCAGCAGAGCGAGATTTCAGGGACAAAAACAACTTGCAATTATTTTTGAAATTTTGAAAGCAAGATCTATTCCCCGAGAAAAATTCAGGCAAAGGAATTCTAGGTTCAAATATAGGAACATGAACAACAAAATCTTGTAAATTTTGAACTTTCGTGGTGAGATTATTCAAACCTGCAGCTAAACTCTGAATATCCATTTTAAACAGGTGAACACAGAGCCATTCCAGGATTAGAAGGAGAGAGAGAGAGAAAGGCTGCAATATAGGCAGACTTGCAAGAGATTCAATTACAAGCACACTCAGAACTGAAGGAAAAAAAAAAAAAAAAAAAACTTCAGCAGACTTCTCTTTTCTCTCCTTTCTCTGTCAATTAATTTAACCCTTTGAGGCCGGTCAAACTGTTATGGTTCTCAATGGCAAGAGAACATAGCCCAGCAAACATAAGAACTAGCTCTTGGAAGGATGGAAACTAAACTGACCATGAACTAAACCTGCCACACAACTAACAGTAGCCGGGTAGCGTAGCCTGCGTTTTATCCCTAGACGCCCAGCGCCGGCCGGAGGACTAACTAATCCTGGCAAAGGAAAATATAGTCCTGGCTCACCTCTAGAGAAATTTCCCCGAAAGGCAGACAGAGGCCCCCACAAATATTGGCGGTGATTTTAGATGAAATGACAAACGTAGTATGAAAATAGGTTTAGCAAAATTGAGGTCCGCTTACTAGATAGCAGAAAGACAGAAAGGACACTTTCATGGTCAGCTGAAAACCCTATCAAAACACCATCCTGAAATTACTTTAAGACTCTAGTATTAACTCATAACATCAGAGTGGCAATTTCAGATCACAAGAGCTTTCCAGACACAGAAACGAAACTACAGCTGTGAACTGGAACAAAATGCAAAAACAAACAAGGACTAAAGTCCAACTTAGCTGGGAGTTGTCTAGCAGCAGGAACATGCACAGAAAGGCTTCTGATTACAATGTTGACCGGCATGGAAGTGACAGAGGAGCAAGGCTAAATAGCGACTCCCACATCCTGATGGAAACAGGTGAACAGAGAGGATGATGCACACCAGTTCAATTCCACCAGTGGCCACCGGGGGAGCCCAAAATCCAATTTCACAACAATGGTGGCAATAAAATCCAAAATAAGCTTTGCTTGCTGCACGTGGGAATTTTTGGTCAGCTTCTTTTTTGTGGCAGTATCTGTCCCTTGTATATAGTATTATATGGTCACTGGGTGGTAATAATATGGAGTCCGGTGATGGTATTTGTCCCTTGCATGTGATATTATTCAGAATCTGTGTGGTGGTAATATGTGGTCTGGTCATTGTGTGGCAGTATTTTTCACTTGTATGTGGTATTATTCTGTCACTATCTGTGGGTAATACATGGTCCAGTCATGGTGTGGTGGTATTTGTCACTTGTATGTGGTATTGTTGGTCTTGGTTCAGTGGATAGTAGTGTTGTGTATGGCGGTCATTTATTCTCTCTAATATCAATTAAGAGAAGATTCTTTATTTCCGTTAGAGATTAAATAGTTGGAAGTTTAACCACTCCCCGATCCATAACTAATACACTGTAGCAAACATGCACTTACAGAGGTTCTCCGGTAAAAACAAGTAATCGTCTATCCACAGGATAAGTGATAACTTATTGATTGGTGGGGTCTGACTGCTGGGACCCGGCCAATCGACAAAATGAGGAACTTTCTTCCCTGTTAGAATGAAGCTGAATGTACAACCCGACCACTGATCCATTCATTTCCTAAGTTGCTGCGGGCGCTGTAGTTGTCTCTTTCTGAAGGTCACAAAGAGCACCGAATAAATATAAATATAGTAAAAGGTGCGTTCGCAGCCCGGGGTCCACCGTGTAGAGATGGAACCTGCTGCTAGGTAATGGCGGCACTATATGGCGGTACTATGCCAGAATAAACACGGGTTCCGCCACCCGGTATGAACTGATGCGAACTCTGTTGCTTCACAGAGTCGCAGGGAAACAAAGGAAATGCTGTGCCCTGTTAGCAGTCACAGGGTGCAGCAGATGGATGCTGGTGGTATCCCTGAAACCCCACTATGTTGGTGATTGATCTTGCTCTGACCCTTGGTGGCTTTTAAGCCTGCGCCTGAGGATGCCCTGAGTCAGATGCTGAGATCAAGCGGGAGTTCCCACCCTACACTGACCTGTTGTCAGGACTGATTAAAGATTACTGCACAGAGTGCGTACAGCGCTGCTCTGGTGGATGCCACTAATCACCTTAACTAGGGCTAGGAAAGCGCACTGATTGTGCACGGCGCCGCAGTGGCAGTCGCTGCTGGTTTGATGCAGTAGGATCATGCCCTTGTGTCTAGGATAGCACTGTCAGGTGCTAGGTAGCTCCAACATTCGTGAGCATTCAACAACACTAGGAATGGGAATGATTAAGGAGCAATCACCAGAACAGGCATACATCCACATACACATGATAACAGGTTTATACTAGCGCATGGCCGTGCGGCCATGCGATCCTTTTATAGCGGAAGCTCTCCGGGACCTTCCTAGTGGTCCAATAGGAGCTGCAACAGGTCCTGAGCATGTGACCCGCGACCTCCAGTGGGAGGTCATCCTTTGGGCATGCTCAGAAGAAGAAAAGTAGGACTTAGTCCCAGGAGCGCCCGCTCGCTGCTGATCAGTACTGGTTACGATGGCTGAGCCTGGAAGGACATCAGTAACCAGCCGCACAGTATCAGCTTGAGCCAGATGCTGGGACTGATGTCTCTGCTGAGTAGGCTCCACTGCGGCTGGAGGAGAATGGGAGACCACAGCGGAGATGGTTCGAGATTCCCCTGTAATAATTAGGGGATAACTCAGGAGACTCTTTGCGTGGAACAAGACAACTACAGGACACAGTTTTATAAGTGGTAAAGTCTATATTATCACACGGTGATTCAAACAAGAGAGAGAAACTCAAGTCCACAACACTTGGAGTAAATATTAAATGCAGCTTAGCAGTCTATAGGGAACTTCAGAGGAAAATGCAATCACGCAGAAAGTCTATGAAGCACAATTATTCTTGAGGATACTTGACATGAATAAGTCCTTGCTTAGTCCAAAAAGACAGATAGATATGCTTATAAGGCAGTTCAAATAATATCTTAGCACAACCAGGGAGGCCTGGGTAATAGTCTCAGGTTTTTGCAGAGCAGCAACAGCTTACATGTCCAGCAAATGCAGATGGAAGTAAACACGAGCAGCAGATGAAGGAGGATTACTGGAAACTGGTGTATGCAGCAGGAACTCAGAGCAGAGTAGCAGGATCACCACACAGGTTCACAGGAGCAGGTATATAGCCAGGGAGTCACCAGAGGTCAGGAGCTGGATGCAAGGCAGAATACTCTAGCACAGACTGAAGGCTGGGGTGGAGTTTTATAGCAGGAAGACACAGTGCACATGAGACCAAAGACGCCATCTTGGAAAAGGGCAGTAATGCACAAAAGGTAATAAAAAATGTTCAGAGTCCTGACATCCCCCTGTGTAGCGGCGGGAACTTGACACCTAACACCGACAATCAGCTATATGACCGGCTGATCCATTTTGAAATGGGGATAAAAGTGCCCCGTCAGAGATAAAAGTTCCCCATTCTTTCAATTGAAGTGATTTCCAAAGATCGTGTTCCACCAATCAATAAGTTGTCATCTATTGGTGATAACTTGTTTTCACCAAAGAACCCCTTTAATTCAAACTACTGTATTTGTGCATCCCAGTTATGGTGTGTGCACAGTAGATGTGCAGGAACCATTCTCCAGTATAGCAGTGTGAGTGGCTAACACATAATTGCATATATATAGTATAGTGTGGACCCCTTAGAGTCAATTCCTTCTTTGGGCCCCAGGCACCCCTGTTGCACCCTGTGCACATTTATGGCAAGTGACTGGTCCTTTTTAAGCTATGCTATAAGAGTTTCTCTAATAACCAGGGGAACCATGCATAGCGTATGTGCTAAGACGCCAGTTTTGCTCCTTGATTAGTCTAGGAAATTAATATTTATATGGAAATGGTAGAGAAAATGCAGATTGAGATTACGTTTAGGAAACCATATACAGTATATTCTAGTTGTAGAATTACACAGTAAAGGTTGCAATATATAATTTATAGTCATGCACTTGATGTATTACTAATCTGTGATTATACAATAATATACTATAATAGGAAGATTTTATGGATGGTGAGAGCCACATGTTTTTTCTCACAGTTTTCAAGTTTGGCTACTAAGTTGAATTGAGCACCACATATCCCAGCTGCCGTAGTGTGTGTCCTGTGTCTGATAAGGAGAGGTTCCGGTAGTGCAGAATTTTCCCTTTTTTCTTTCATGTTGTGGAAGGACAGCTCATGGGAGAAAACCCATAATAGAGTTGAAGCTGTTTTGTAGTGTAAGCCAATGTGTGGGACTAATTAACAATTGCTGGAAACATTTAGATGCAGTTATTGTTGCACACCTGATACTGAAAGCAAAGGTTCTCACACTCTCAGACACATAATATTGGAAAAATAAAATGACAAAGTCTAATATTTTTACTCATTTGTTTGATTTCTTTATCTACTTTTAGGACTTGTGTGAAAATCTGATGTATTTTTAAATTACAGTACATTTATGCAGAAATATAGAAGATTCTGATGCATTCTCAAACTTTCACAAATCGTAATATGTGCTGCTTATGAGACAATAGGAAAATATTTTGCGATTTATTGTTACAAATGTCTTTTCCGCAATGTTTTTTTTAACAGATATTTGAAACATTTTTATAAACAGAAATGTAATAAGACCCATCGTGGATTCCAATCACATGTGCAGATGGGACCTTGAACTTCACTTAAATTATGTGCAAATGGCATCAAGAACCTCTGCACCAAATACTGGTGTATATATCACTGCACAACACAAAGAACTTTTCCTTTAATATTTCAGCGTTGACATGTCTGCTCTCAAGTGCCCGCTTCCTCTCTCTGCCTTCCATCGCTTCTTAGAAAATAGATTTTAGGAGACGTTGAAGGAGATAACAGATGTATATAATGCATCTTCTTTTGTAATTCTTTTGCTGTTACTTTGAAAATAGTTTTGGCAAACAACTACACAACTATATATCAAAGTACAAAATTCCAACTCCCAAATGAAACGTATTGCTGTAATAAATGTGGGACATCACTTTGTTTTAGTTGTAAAAGTAGAATATTTTAATCACTTCCCTTACAGGTGAAAAGATATATAAGCTTAAAAAATCATTATGGTAATAATAACTTGCACATGATCGGCACAGGCAGCAGAGACTGACATATGCTTTTCAGATATTTATATTCATGGTTAGGTTTTGCTATGATAGCAACCTTACAAATAATTTCCTCTTGGCATTTCCTTATATTCATCTCGGTCTAAAACCTATGTTGTATTACCCCATAATCTCTTCTTCATAAAATTATGAGAAACTGAGTGGTGAAAAGGTACAAAGAAATCTAAATTATCTTTTCTTTGACTGTGCAGACAGGACAAGTCAAAAGTCCTGGAGGACACCTAAATTTGAAGGTCATATTGTCAAGTTCTATTACCAATCAGCTTAAGATCTTAAGATGCACAATGAGGAGATCATACTGTTTACATAAAGTAAACTAAGGAATATTAATTTCTACTATAACACAAACATGAGGAGATCATACTGGTTACAAAAAGTAAACTAAGGAATATTAATTTCTATTATAACACAAACATCACAAACAGGTGTGTCTACGGCACAAGAGGACAATATAATCTTACCTTAAAATTCTATGGTTGTCTATAAAGTATACCCATTATTATAATAGCAGTAAAGATGCCAGTGAAGGTACAGATAGATTTCACCATGTAGCTTTTGACTAAGCACGATAAGGCACCAAGTTGCATCTGTCAGAGGCTACAGGATCAAAAAGGCTACCTCGGACAGACTTGGTACAAATCACTCCATCTAGCAGATTCCAGGGAAACCACAACCTTTACTCTTTAACCCCTGTACAGTGATCTGGTTTTACAACGAGGTCCAGAGGATAACTTCCTTGGAAGGGCTGCCATCTGGAAGAATGAACCAGAGGCAGGAAGAGTCACCAAGCAGGGTCAAAGTCAAGAAATCATATCAAGAACAAAACCAATAAACCAGCAGGTATTCAACATTCAAGCTGAATTCAGAGCACAGGAGCCAAGTCAAAAAGCCTAGGTCTAGCTGAGCACTAATAACTGGTAGCTTGAGACTGTCTGCTGGGGTTTATATAGAAGGGAGCCCCACTCATGGCCTTCAGCAGTAAGCTAATTACCTACCAGCTCACTGCAGCAAAACACAAGTGAATAACAAAGGAGGAACTAGTCTCAGCAATCTAAAAGCTAAACACCCAGGGCAGGGGTTACAGTAGTATATTCAGACACAGATGTGACACACTACTACAGTGTTCCCCAACTCCGTTCTTCAAGAGCTACCGACAGATCATATTTTCAGGATTTCCTTAGTATTGCACAGGTTATGGAATTCTTGCCTGTCCAGGTGATGCAATTATCACCTGGGCAATACTAAGGAAATCCTGAAAACATGACCTGTTGGTGTCTCTTGACAACCAGAGTTGGGGAACATTGCACTACTACAGTACTTGCAAGCTTCTGTGTTTGGCCATCTGGTAGATTTTGTATCCTCCAATCACTTACTGTGACCTCACTTTTGTGCAGAGTGTCCATTTACGTATGACCTACATGTCATTGCCATGTAAGTCACAACTCTACATTACATTATAATAGAAATGTACTATTCTTGAAGTGACATGATATTCTCTTACTTACCTTAAGAAGGCTTATAGGAATATAAAAACTAACAATGTACACTTAATATTTTTTGTTAAAGAAAAATATATCATAATAAATGGCAAGAAGTGCTGGTAAATTGTCTGGTCTGAGGATATGACCTACCAGTAAAAATAACTAAAAAATCATCAGATGCTTTATACAGTGTCCTTCTGCTATTACACTTATCTCATTCATCTATTTTAGACAGTCAGTTGTCTGCACTGCAGACCTTTCACATAGCAATACATGATGGATGTAATACTAGGTGTTATTGATTTCTTGCAGTCAGGGCTTATTTAATATTAGTAGTGACCTCTTGTGAAATTTTCTAAGGACCTTAGCTTTGGGTTCAACTTTCCACTGGTTAATATAATATATTTTAGATGTATGGTCCCTGAAATGTAATTTTCGTATGTGACTGGTGGCCCTGTTGAAGGCCTGGTGGTCATACTTCCTTTTTGTGGTGTGATCTATGCTCTTAAATGCTTGATATACGAATATTATCTGAAGGTCACATTGAGCAGTAGAGGACAGTTGGTTATTCATCCATAGAGTTAAATGTGGTTAGTGTTACATTAAGGCGGTATATAAAGCAAAAAAAAAAAAGAGATTTTCTTTTCTGGATTGAATTAGTCATCCATACGGTTTCGTATGACATTACGGTGGTATAGAAAACTCCTCAAATTTTTTTCTGGATTCAATTAGTCCTCCATACAGTTTAATATGGTTAGTGTTACATTATGTTGGTATATAAAACTATAAAACTCAAAAAAATGCAACATTTTTTGTGGAATGAATTAGTCATCCATACAGTTCAAGATGGTTAGTGTAACATTACAATCGTGTTTAAAACTGAAAAAAAAGTTTAATTTTTTTTTCTGGATTCAATTAGTTATCCATACAGTTTAACGTGCTTCATGTTCCATTATGGTGGCAATAAAATCCAAAATAAGCTTTGCTTGCTGCACGTGACTAATTTTTTATCAAAAATAAACTTAGTTTCCAGAGATCTAGCAAATAGAAAATGCATAAGGCGTGTGGTAAAGGATGGGGAAGTGAAAGTGTTGATGATGGTGCATGGAGCACAACAAACATGCCCATCCATGACACATAAGTTCCTGTGCCACTTTGCAGGGAGGCACGGGACACCACTACTGAAGCCACACCAGTGCGAACAGGTGGTTGGTTGGACATCAGATAATGATTCCAGAATGCTTTCCAGAACCTCCTCTTCTTCCACACAGTCGAGTTTCCTCAGTCATCAGTTTGGATCACTTAATACTCACCCTGATCCTCCTTTCTCCCATGATGTTGAGTCCCAGGAGACCAGTGATCCCACACTAGGACACTCCGAGAAGCTCTTTACGACATTGATTCTTCATTGTAGCCTCTAACCCTGCATGTTCCAAAAGGGACAGGAGGAGATGCTGTTTAGTGATGTACAAAATTTAAAGCAACCACAGTTTCACAGTAGTGTTGAGCGATACCGTCCGATACTTGAAAGTATCGTTATCGGATAGTATCGGCCGATACCCGAAAAGTATCGGATATCGCCGATACCGATACCCGATACCAATACAAGTCAATGGGACACCAAGTATCGGAAGGTATCCTGATGGTTCCCAGGGTCTGAAGGAGAGGAAACTCTCCTTCAGGCCCTGGGATCCATATTACTGTGTAAAATAAAGAATTAAAATAAAAAATATTGATATACTCACCTCTCCGGAGGCCCCTGGACATCACCGCTGGTAACCGGCAGCCTTCTTTGCTTAAAATGAGCACGTTTAGGGCCTTCCATGACATCACGGCTTCTGATTGCTCGCGTGCCGCTCATGTGACCGCCACGCGACCAATCACAAGCCACAACGTCATTCTCAGGTCCTAAATTCCTAGAATGAGGAGTTTAGGGCCTGAGAATGACGTCACGGCTTGTGATTGGTCGCGTGATGGTCACATGAGCGGCACGCGACCAATCAGAAGCCGTGACGTCATGGAAGGCCCTAAACGCGCTCATTTTAAGCAAAGAAGGCTGCCGGTTACCAGCGGTGATGTCCAGGGGCCTCCGGAGAGGTGAGTATATCAATATTTTTTATTTTAATTCTTTATTTTACACAGTAATATGGATCCGATACCAATTCCCGATACCACAAAAGTATCGGATCTCGGTATCGGAATTCCGATACCGCAAGTATCGACCGATACCCGATACTTGCGCTATCGGAATGCTCAACACTATTTCACAGCAAATTTTGTCGATGGAGCTAGATGATTATAAGACACAGTTGACAATAAAACTATAGGAGAGAAGAAATGCACATGGGGTCTTATCTGACAATTTCAGAATCTGTTATTCAGAAAACTGCTCACCTGGTGCCCCTTTGATAGGGCATATAAACGTCAGCTGCCGCAGAACCACTGGTCTAGGATTGACCATTCCAGGAACCATATAAAGGATTTTTGGGGATATTTTCCGCGCTGCTGAACAAATAGAAATGGAAATGGAATGGAAATCGGGACATATTGATGAAAAGGAATGGTGGTTTTATTCAAGAATAAAATCACCATTTCGATTTGTTCAGCAGTGCAGACAATATCCACAAAAATCCTTTACATGGTACAGTTGACGATAAGTCAAGTTGTTATTAAGTCACCAAGTCAGCAGGACCAGGTTGCTGTGGTGGAAGACGAGGTAGTGGATGACAAAGTCACAGACCCAACCTAGGAAGCTGGCATACAGATTGAGGCCAGCAGCGCTGAGAGGGAGGGATCACAGCATCAAAATAGACAGGAAGAGGCAGTGGGGTGACCAGGAGGAAAAGGTGGGGAACTCTTCCACAGTGCACCGATACTTGTGAATTTCTTCATCAAAGACTTAGGTTTTCCCCTGGGACTTTTTTGAAGAGTTCTGAGACAAAAAAATGATCATTTGCAACCTGTGCCATGCCAAGCTCATCAGGGTTCTGACCACTAAGAGCTTAACCACCAATAGCATGATCAGGAACATGTCGTGTAAGCACTGAACTCAGTGGGGCAAACGCCTGGGTTCACAACTGATGCTATCGGGTGACACCAATGCCAAGTGCTAGGTACTTCCCAATCCCCTGTCCATGACACTGGTGCAGATGCCTCCCACCCTGCAAATGTCCATGCACATTCTGAGGTATCATCATCACGTACTTCCAAAAACTTGTCTGAGCACAGAGCTCAGCTGTCCCTACCCCAGACTTTGGAATGCTAAAGAAAGTTCCCAGTCACCCACTCACAGGCCCAAATGCTAAATGAACAAATTTCCAGGCTGCCAACTCATGGTGACAGCCATCCCTTGGTACTCGGTCCCCTGCCTTTACAATATATGCAAGTGTCCAAAAACTTCACTTGTGCCCTTACCAACGCAGTTACTGAAAATTGTACACATAACGACCGACATGTAAACAAGCGCTTCTGTCCACAGACGCTACATTTCCCTGATGGCACACTGGTTGAATGCTGTAGATTAGCCCCCAATGTATCCTGAAAGATGAGAAAAAGAGGTTAGATTATACTCACCCAGGGATGGTCCTGCTGCGGGTCCGGGTCCGATGGGAGGTCCGGGGTCTCCCATCTTCTTACGACGACGTCCTCTTCTTGTATTCACGCTGCGGCTCTGGTGCAGGCGTACTTTGTCTGCCCTGTTGAGGGCAGAGTAAAGTACTGCAGTGCGCAGGCGCCGGGAAAGGTCAGAGAGGCCTGGCACTGCAGTACTTTGCTCTGCCCTCAACAGGGCAGACAAAGTACTCCTGCGACGGAGCCACAGCATGAAGACAAGAAGAGGACATCATCCTATGAAGATAGGAGCCCCCGGACCGGACCGCGATGCCCATCGGATTGGACTGCCCACCCAGGTGAGTATAATATAACCTCTTTTTCTCATCTTTCAGGATACATCGGTGGCTTATCTACAGCATTCCAGAATTCTGTAGATAAGCCCCTGATGCTGGTGGGCTTAGCTCATCTTCGATTTTGAGAGTGACAGGTTCCCTTTAAGGGAGCAGAAATGGTGTAGTATGTATAGTGAGCGACCGAACTTTTGACGTTTTGACTCTCCCGAGTCTTACTCATAAAGTCGCTGGGAAATGAACAGAAAAAAGTATAAATAACAAAACATAAACATTGTTGCATGAAAAGAACAGTAAACAGTGAAATAAACAAAATATCTACATATTATAATATAATCAAACCATAGAACATAATATGTACCAAGTGATTGCCAAAGGGTAGAAATAGGAGGAAGGGTGTGTAAAATCATGGGGGGTTCCAAAGGTCACCTAATTAGAGGGTTGAAAAAGTGCCTGACATGTAATTTTAAGTGAAAACATAGGAAGATGCACACAGCCATGGTGATAGAAGGTCACACAGAGGTAGAGAGATGGTGTTACCTGTAAAATTGGTATACTATGTAGATTTGCAAAGATCCCCTATGGGATATGGGGGTTGCTGCTGGAAATAGTGATGCATTAGTATAAAATAGCAAGGACGGTACCCATATACATATATGTATTGTCACACAAGTACCTGGTAAGTAGTAATGGAGGTTATAGATAGATTTGGACAGTGTCCAGTCAGGTTGGGGACCTGCAATTGGTTAAGGCGCAGATATTAGAGTATACCGATATATTGGTCTTAATGGTCAGAGTTGGAAGCACAATGCTGCAAAGATTTTCCAAAGGCCAGTAATTATGTAGTAACGAGGGTGATTACCTGATAGATGATGTGTCTCAGCAGCGCTTCTGCGCCTAGCTGCTGGTGGCGTGCTGCATGTCAAGGGTCACTGAGCTATAAATGGCAGCACCGCTCATCCAGACCGGAAGTGCTGCTGTATGTACCATAAGGAGAGACTGCACATATGTGGTGGTAATTAAGGACGCTGCATGTCTCCAGGGGGATGTGCCTTAACCCTGGTGTGGCCAAATGACTGGTCTGGAGGTGATATAGCACTCGGTCATATAAGGACACTGCATTGATTGGACTAATGGGTTAAAGTATGTATAAAAAGTAATGGACATAGTAGTAGGTAAACACTGCTCTGATAACACTGGTGGATTACAATATATCTGCAAAGGGATCACCATTGTTTTGCTAGCTGCCATCTAGAGATGAGATAAGGGAACTATAAAGCAAAAAATAAAATATAAAAAAATAAAAATGAAAGTAAAAAACTAGGGAAAATGGCAGAATCACTATGGATGATAGTACTCAAAGTGGGCTAAAATTGGACATATACCATATATGTGGTATAGAGTAACTAGATATAAACTATTGTAAAGGAATATAATATCAGGGACCCTGGATTAAGTAATAAATATGGGGATAAGGTAGACTCACCTTGGGCGGCACTATTTCTCAGCGGGTCTAGAGGAATAAAATTAGTGGTGATTAAAAATAGTAGTATAGGTTACGAGGAGTACCGTATATACTCGAGTATAAGCCGACCCGAGTATAAGCCGACCCCCCTAATTTTGCCACAAAAAACTGGGAAAACTTATTGACTCGAGTATAAGCCTAGGGTGGAAAATGCAGCAGCTACTATATCTATACTATTATCTATAAAAATAGATGCTCCATACCATTCATTATTGCCCCATAGATGCTCCATATAAAGCTGTGCCATATATAATGCTCCATACCATTGATTATTGCCCCATATATTATCCATATATAGCTGTGCCATATAGAATGCTCTGCACCGTTCATTATGGCCCCATAGATGCTCCATATAAAGCTGTGCCACATATACAATGCTCTGCACCGTTCATTATGGCCCTATAGATGCTCCATATAAAGCTGTGCCACATATGCTCTGCACCGTTCATTATGGCCCCATAGATGCTCCACATAAAGCTGTGCCATATATGCTCTGCACCGTTCATTATGGCCCTATAGATGCTCCATATAAAGCTGTGCCATATATGCTCTGCACCATTCATTATGGCCCCATAGATGCTCCTTATAAAGCTGTGCCATATATGCTCTGCACCGTTCATTATGGCCCCATAGATGCTCCTTATAAAGCTGTGCCATATATGCTCTGCACCGTTCATTATGGCCCCATAGATGCTCCTTATAAAGCTGTGCCATATATGCTCTGCACCGTTCATTATGGCCCCATAGATGCTCCTTTTAAAGCTGTGCCATATATGCTCTGCACCGTTCAGTTTGGCCCCATAGATGCTCCTTATAAAGCTGTGCCCTATATGCTCTGCACCGTTCAGTTTGGCCCCATAGATGCTCCTTATATAGCTGTGCCCTATATGCTCTGCACCGTTCAGTTTGGCCCCATAGATGCTCCTTATAAAGCTGTGCCATATATGCTCTGCACCGTTCAGTTTGGCCCCATAGATGCTCCTTATAAAGCTGTGCCCTATATGCTCTGCACCGTTCAGTTTGGCCCCATAGATGCTCCTTATAAAGCTGTGCCATATATGCTCTGCACCGTTCAGTTTGGCCCCATAGATGATCCATATATAGCTGTGCCCTATATGCTCTGTACCGTTCAGTTTGGCCCCATAGATGCTCCTTATATAGCTGTGCCCTATATGCTCTGCACCGTTCAGTTTGGCCCCATAGATGCTCATTATAAAGCTGCCCCATATGGAATGCTCTGCAGCGTTCAGTTTGGCCCCATAGATACTCCACATAAATCTGTGCCATATATAACGCTGGTGCTGCTGCTGCAATAAAAAAAAAAACACATACTCACCTTTCTTGCTTGCAGCTCCTCAGCGTCCCGTCCCGGCGTCTCTCCGCACTGACTGATAAGGCAGAGGGCTGCGCGCACACTATATGCGTCATCGCGCCCTCTGACTTGCACAGTCAGAGCGGAGAGACGCCAGGAAGATGGAGCGGCGCCCGGCGTGTGGAACGAGGACAGGTAAATATGCGATACTTACCTGCTCCCAGCATCCCGCTCCTTCCCCCGGACAGCTGGTCTCTGGGTGCCGCAGCCTCTTCCTCTATCAGCGGTCACCGGCAACGCTGATTAGAGAAATGAATATGGGGCTCCACCCCTATGGGAGTGGAGTACATATTCATAAGTTTAATGAGCGGTCCCACGTGACCGCTGTACAGGGGAAGAGCTGCGGCACCCGGAGACAGTGTGACGGGCAGGGGGAGCGTCAGGATCGCCGGGACTAGGTAAGTATGCCTCAGCGCCCTCTCCCCCTCACCCGCCGACCCTGCCACAGACCGTGACTCGAGTATAAGCCGAGAGGGGCACTTTCAGCCCAAAAATTTGGGCTGAAAATCTCGGCTTATACTAGAGTATATATGGTAATTCAAAATAGCCAGTCTATTTCTCTATTGAGGCCCTTACGTGAGAGAGTATCAAGTGTGAAGATCCAAAATGTTTCCCTTGATTTGAGGAGTTTTATATGGTTCCCCCCTCTCCTAGGGCATGGGACCTGCTCCAAGACTTGAAATTTTAGTTGAGCCACTGAGTGTTTAAAAGCACAAAATGATCTGGTAGTGGGAGCCACGTTTTGCCACATCGTATCATGGACTTTTGACTGGCTATGCGGTCTCTAACATGCTGGGTGGTCTGACACACATATAGGAGACCGCAAGGGCATTTAATAACATAGATCATAAAGTTAGATTCGCACGTGAAGTAACCACGTATGGGGTATGATTTCCCTGTCCGGGGATGGGTGACACTTTCTGATTTGATAACTTTAGAGCATGAGGCACAACCAAGAACCTTGTGCAAAGCCTTTATGAGTATAGGAGTACATAAACTACACTTTTAAATTATTTTAATGAGACTCGTAAGCTGTTGCCTTCAAGGGTCTATGGATGATTGTATTACTCTACTTATCACTTTTTCCTGTGTTTGCACTTGCAAAGCCTTTATGAGTGTAGGAGTACATCAATTACACTTTCAAAATATTTTAGTAAGTCCAGAAAGTCATTGCTTTCAAGGATTTATGGATGACTGGATAACCCTCATTGTAATTAAATCCATGCTTTGCACTGTGTGCAAAGCCTTTATTATTATTATTATTATTATTATTATTGTTATAATACATTTTTATAGTGCCATTTATTCCATGGCGCTTTACATGTGAAAAAGGGGGCAGATATTGACAAATACATTAAACATGAGCAAAAAACAAGGCACACAGGTACATAAGGAGGGAGGACCCTGCCCACAAGGGCTCACAGTCTGCAGGGGATGTGTGAGGATACACTAGGAGAGGGTAGAAATTGTAGATGTAATAATGCCACAACTACAATTTATTAATTATTTTTATTAGGCACTCCAGTTGGTGCATTCAAGGGTGTATGGATAACCCTCCTTAGATTTTTTTCTCTGTCTTTGCACTGTGTGCAAAGCCTTTATGAGTGTACAAGTCCCACAACTACGATGTTTAAATTTTTTTATAAGGCACTTCAGTTGGTCCCTTCAAGGGTCTATGGATGACCCTCCTTATATTTTTTTCTGAGTCTAGGAGTGCCACCACAACTACACATTCTTAATATTTGAATGAATCACTACAGTTTGTGACTTCAATGGTGTATGGATGACCCCGCTTGTAATTTGTGGCAGGAATTGAACAGTGTGCAGAGGTTTTATGAAAGGAGGAGTACCACATCTACATTTTGTTCACAGTATTTGAATGATGCACTACAGTTGGTCCCTTCAAGGGTGTATGGATGATCCTGCTTGCAATTTTTGGAAGGCTTTGCACTTAGTGCATAGCCTTTATGAGCTTTGGAAAGCCACTATTTATCAATTTGAACAGAATGTATATGAGGCCCTTCTTTGTGCCTAACACAGGGTGCATATGAGTCCCTCTTTCATCAGGTTTTTGACAGTTTTTGGTTCCTTCAAAAATTGCACTAAAATTTCCAATGCTTTAATAAAAATGTCAAGTTTGGCTTGCTTAAGTTATTACTTTTTTAAATCCTTTGAAAAAATTTACATTTATATACAAGTCATTATACAAGAAAGAAGGTTTCTTAACATATTTTTTCTTCAATTTCTCGTTTATTATAAATGTTTTATTGTCAGTACTTTAAGTGGAGTAAAAGTGTGACACCATTATTTTCAGCAGCGATCTGTGAGTCAGAGATGCTTCGATAGGTCTTCCCCATGCTGTTCTTCATTCTGCACTTTTTCCGTTAATTCACCATTTTCACTGCCCCCCAAACCTCCTTGTAGGGTCTGCCAGAAAAATGCCCGGATTTTCCATTGAATCCCATTAAGCTCCTTACTTGAAAGGAGTTTCCATGCAATAGGAATTGCTCGGTTTGAGCAATGAGCATCTGAGCATGTTAGTGCTCACTGTTCACTAATAATAATCTAAAAAATGAAAGGAAACAAACTATGTACAGTGCCTTAAAAAAGTTTTCATACTCCGTGAGCTTTTCCACATTTTTTAAAATTACACCCACAAACTGAAAGCGAACCTGTCACTAGGTTTGACCAATATGAGATAAGACCATCACCTTTCAGGTGTGATATACATGTAATGCTGTACATATGTCCCCAACCCAGCCTGCAAGAGAAGAAAAAGACCTTTTATTATACTCCCCTGTGGGGCAGTCCGGTCCGTGGGGTGTTGTTGGCCTTGGTCCGATGCCTCCCTTCTTCTTTTGATGTTGCCCTCCTTCTTGCTTCACGTGGATGACGAGTCCCTATGTCATCGGCACAGTCTCACCACCACCGCTCCAGTGTAGATGTACTTCTCTGCACTGACAAGGGAAGAGCAAAGTACTGCAGTGTGCAGGCACCGGGAAAGGTCAAAGAACCCCTGCGCATGCACATTGCAATACTTTACTCTGTTCGTATTCCTGCGCAGGAGCATGATGTCGGGGAGATTGTGTGGGGATGAAGTAGGGACGAGTCATCCACACAAAGCAAGGAGGAAGGCATCGCAAGGAAAAGGGATGCATTGGACCAAGACCAGAGACATCCCTCAGACCAGACCACCGCGCAGGTGAGTATAATAAAAGGTCTTTTTCTTGTCTTGCAGGTCAGGTTGGGGACATGTATACAGCATTATAGAATGCTGTATATCAGCCATGAAAGGTGGTGGTTTTATTTCATATCGGTCAAATTTGGTGAGAGGTTCCCTTTAAATGTGTTTTATTGGGATTTTATGTTATATACCAACACACTTTATATGCATGTGTATTTTTGAATACATTGTGTATATATATATGTATATTATTATTATTATTATTATTTATTTATATAGCACCATTAATTCCATGGTGCTGTACATGAGAAAGGGGTTACATACAGGGTTATAGCTATCATTTACAGTAAACAGGTTTACAGTGACACACTGGTACAGAGGGGAGAGAACCCTGTCCTTCCGGACTTACATTCTATGGGATAGTGGGGAAGATACAGAAGGTAGGGGTGGGTATATATACTGTATACACTCACCGGCCACTTTATTAGGTACACCATGCTAGTAACGGGTTGGACCCCCTTTTGCCTTCAGAACTGCCTCAATTCTTCGTGGCATAGATTCAACAAGGTGCTGGAAGCATTCCTCAGAGATTTTGGTCCATATTGACATGATGGCATCACACAGTTGCCGCAGATTTGTCGGCTGCACATCCCAAAGATGCTCCATACAAGGCAGGATGGATCCATGCTTTCATGTTGTTTACGCCAAATTCTGACCCTACCATCCGAATGTCGCAGCAGAAATCGAGACTCATCAGACCAAGCAACGTTTTTCCAATCTTCTACTGTCCAATTTCGATGAGCTTGTACAAATTGTAGCCTCAGTTTCCTGTTCTTAGCTGAAAGGAGTGGTACCCGGTGTGGTCTTCTGCTGCTGTAGCCCATCTGCCTCAAAGTTCGACGCACTGTGCGTTCAGAGATGCTCTTAGGGTATGTTTCCACGGTCAGTAAACGCTGCTTGTTTGACGCTGCAGCGTCAAACAAGCAGCGTCCAGATGTTCCAGCATAGTGGAGGGGATTTTATGAAATCCCATCTCCACTATGCGTGGAAACCCGCACGCGGCGGCCCTGCGACTCTGGACATGCTGCGCGTCTTTTCAGAACGCAGCATGTCCGTACACCTTGCGGGGACGCAGCGTCCCCGCAAGGCATATCACAGGGCCCTACGGCGAGGGGTGCGATGATCCCGGATGTGTACTGTACACATCCGGCACCATCGCGTCCCAGAAAGGGGGCGGGGCTTAGCGCCGAGCGGCTTCGCCGCTGCGGCGAACCCGCCGGCAAGCCGTACCGTGGAGCCATACCCTTAGGCCTACCTTGGTTGTAACGGGTGGCGATTTGAGTCACTGTTGCCTTTCTATCAGCTCGAACCAGTCTGCCCATTCTCCTCTGACCTCTGGCATCAACAAGGCATTTCCGCCCACAGAACTGCCGCTCACTGGATTTTTTTTCTTTTTCGGACCATTTTCTGTAAACCCTAGAGATGGTTGTGCGTGAAAATCCCAGTAGATCAGCAGTTTCTGAAATACTCAGACCAGCCCTTCTGGCACCAACAACCATGCCACGTTCAAAGGCACTCAAATCACCTTTCTTCCCCATACTGATGCTCGGTTTGAACTGCAGGAGATTGTCTTGACCATGTCTACATGCCTAAATGCACTGAGTTGCCGCCATGTGATTGGCTGATTAGAAATTAAGTGTTAACAAGAAGTTGGACAGGTGTACCTAATAAAGTGGCCGGTGAGTGTACATATATATACATTTATATATATCCACAATAAAAAAAGGATAGAAAAAAAGGTGACGGCACCACTTTTCAGCAAAGTCAACTATACCATAGGATACCGGGTGCTTATCCAAGAAAAAGCATCATAAAGAGTATGCAAGAGCCACTGGCTCACATACTCCATCTGATCTCCTGGCCATGATGTTTTAAACGTTGAAATATATATATATATATATATATATATATATATATATATATATATATATATATATATATATACACATAATATATATATACACTGCTCAAAAAAATAAAGGGAACACTTAAACAACAGAATATAACTCCAAGTAAATCAAACTTCTATGAAATCAAACTGTTCACTTAGGAAGCAACACTGTTTGACAATCAATTTCACATGCTGTTGTGCAAATGGAATAGACAACAGATGGAAATTATTGGCAATTATCAAGACACCCTCAATAAAAGAGTGGTTCTGCAGGTGGGGACCACAGACCACATCTCAATACCAATGCTTTCTAGCTGATGTTTTGGTAACTTTTGAATGTTGGTTGTGCTTTCACACTCGTGGTAGCATGAAACAGACTATACAACCCACACAAGTGGCTCAGGTAGTGCAGCTCATCCAGGATGGCACATCAATGCAAGCTGTGGCAAGAAGGAGACAGGCCAGTACACCAGGAGGGGGCCTTAGAGGGCAATAACCCAGCAGCAGGACAATACCTCCGCTTTTGTGCAAGGAGGAACAGGAGGAGACTGCCAGAGATCTGCAAAATGACCTCCAGCAGGCCACAAATGTGCATGTGTCTGCACATACAATTAGAAACTGACTCCATGAGAATGGTCTGAGTGCCCGACATCCACAGATGAGGGTTGTGCTCACAGCCCAACACCGTGCAGGACGCTTGGCATTTGCCACAGAGCACCAGGATTGGCAAATTCGCCACTGGCGCCCTGTGCTCTTCACAGATGAAAGCTGGTTCACACTGAGCACATGTGACAGATGTGACAGAGTCTGGAGACGCCGTGGAGAGCGATCTGCTGCCTGCAACATCATTCAGTATGACCGGTTTGGCAGTGGGTCAGTAATAGTGTCAGGTGGCATTTCTTTGGAGGGTTGCACAGCCCTCCATGTGCTCACCATAGGTAGCCTGACTGCGTTTAGGTACTGGGATGAGATCCTCAGACACCTTGTGAGATTATATGCTGGTGTGGTTGGCCCTGGGTTCCTCCTAATGCAGGACAATGCCAGACCTCATGTGGCTGGAGTATGTCAGCAGTTTCTGCAAGATGAAGCAATTGAAGCTATGGACTGGCCCGCCTGTTCCCCAGACCTGAATCCGATTGAACACATCTGGGAAATCATGTCTTGCGCCTTCCACCAATGTCAAGTTGCACCACAGACTGTCCAGGAGTTGGCGGATGCTTTAGTCCAGGTCTGGGAGGAGATCCCTCAGGAGACCATCCGCTGCCTCATCAGGAGCATGCCCAGGCGTTGTAGGGAGATCATACAGGCACATGGAGGCCACACACACTACTGAGCATCATTTCCTTGTCTTGAGGCTTTTCCACTGAAGTTGAATCAGCCTATAACTTCATTTTCCACTTTGATTTTGAGCATCATTCCAACTCCAGACCTCCGTGGGATATTAGTTGTGGTTTACATTGATCATTTTTAGGTTTTATTGTTCTCAACACATTCCACTATGTGATGAATAAAGATTTACAACTGGAATATTTCATTCAGTGATATCTAGGATGTGGGATTTTAGTGTTCCCTTTATTTTTTTGAGCAGTATATGTACGGTATGCATATACTGTATATATTAAAAACCTGAATTAAACTACAGATCATTTTATGATGACAGCCATGAATTTTCAAATTTCAAATGTCCTGATTTGGGATATTGTTTGCTGTCTTTTTATGTAATTAGTTTGTTAGATATTTTAAACAAAACCATTATATGTCATATGCAAAATGGTGACTTTTATTAACAAGGTTCCTGTAATGTCTATTTGATTAGTCGATTACAGTAAATATCAATGAAATTAACTGAAAAAAAATTCAAGAAACATAGACTTGACATTTATGGTTTCCGTATCTCATTTAAAGGTCACCTTGCAAAGCAATCATTACAGGGTTTGTAAGAGTTAATTTAGCCAATACCTATAGTGTTATTAATGATTACAGGTTATGTTGATAAGACCTGAGAAGCTCTGTACTCTGTGCGTGAGGCAGTTTCGGCCTCTTGCCAAGTCATTTTTTTAATAACCATTTCTAGCATTTAATAGATTGCGGTATCACATTGCTCATTGCAATTCCCCTCCATTGATAAATTGCATTAGAAATATATTGGCTGGTTTTGTAACGGTGAATGGTTTTTAGTAGACAGAAACTGTTTGTCTGTAATTTCCTACTAATGAGAAAATATATCTAGGTAGTAAAGGATTATAGGATAAGATATATATCCAGTTAATTAAAATTAACAAGATCTAATTTTAGCATTGAGTTATTTAGGTTCCTGCATGTTGAAGCAAAAAAAGAGAAAAAAAAAGAGAATAGGAATATTTTCACAACTCCCGTTTCCCTTGGAACATCAGTTGCCATAACAACTTCAAGTGATCCTATATTTTACTTAAAATTTCATTTCATAACAATAATTGTTATAATTATCTGTTTCAGTGCTTTTAGCACACATTTCTCGCTCTCCCATTGTTTCGGATCTCTGGTTGCTGTAACAACAAGGTTGTCCCTGTTTTCTGACAAAGACAAACTTTACCCTTTCTGAAGAATACAGGTCGCCTTTCCTTGTAGTCAGTGAGCATCTGCAGCCAATCTGCTTACGTCACTGCATTTGTGCATCAAATTCAGAATGTACAGGACATCTGGGGTCTAAGTGTATTATTATTCCATATAATTGTAAATGCAGTGTGTGAGCTCTGCAAGCTGCACATTGTATTTTATGTACAGAGTAAATAGGTATACTGAGTGTCTGTCTCCATAATTGATAAAAGCTGGCACCTTTCATGAATACAAAGTTAAGAAATCAATGCTAATGTTCACCATTTTTATATTTAATTGAAATAGCTTAAGCACATTTTATCAACATTGCTTTCCAGTAGTGCACCACTCCCCTACCTCCCAGCTTCCTGCTTGCTTAGGATGATGAGCTCATGATGATTGACAATTCAGTCCAGTGTAGGGAGGAGAGCCAGGCTAACGGTCCCTCTTGTGTGTCTGGGTTGGAACTGTCGGGGCTGTCACCATTATTCCGGGGGGAAGACATTGCTGACCGGAGCAGTTCAGGACACCTGACTAATGGGGGCGGGTCCGACTTAAATAGTAGTGTGCGTGGGAAGAAGGGGCTTTTGGCGGGGAACCAGTGTAAGTGCACAGAGACAGCTGACTCCCTCTTATCTTACCCACACCAGCTATCAGTGCCTTCCCACTTGGTTAGCAGTGTCATCCCGACTGACGACACAGAGCCCAGAGAGATCCTCGCACTGCACAGTGACCAGTACAGACTTGAGAGCATTGTTCCGCTCACCACCACAGAGATACCACTGAGTCCTATCCCTGCGGTGCCTACTAAGTGCCTGCCTGCTCCTGTGGCTCTAAATGCTGGACTGCATACTGTTCCTGCGGCCTTGTCTGCTGAACTGTTTCCTACATCCGTTGTGCCATGGACCTACACCTCTACAACATCTCGTGTCCGTACCAGGAGACCATGTGCTGAAGGACCTGGAGGATTCACCACCGCAAGGAGACAGTGCATCACCTTTCTGCAGGACCAAATTGGAGACTTCTGGCGCCGCCTGCGGCACCACCGAGGGATCCTCCAGCCACTTCCTACCAAGGCCCAGAGTTGAAGTTGAACTGTTGTTACCTTTATTATAATACCCCCTGCTTGATCTATTGTTGTGTTACATAAAAGTCCCTGTTAACCCTTGCTCTGCCTCCTGTGTGTCACTGCATCCTATGCACCTGATAGCATCCTACGCACCTGCTAGCATCCTACACCAGCGGCATGAACTGTGCTCTTGCTGAAGCAGCAAGCAGAGGCACCTTTACTTTTGCAGCTTCAGTGGAGCACAGTGGCACTGAAGCTTGATATATCCTGGGATCCGATCAGCTTCAGAGCAACGATTACAAGCTCAATTGGAAAGAGATTGTAAGTGGTGTGCTCATTGTCTAGTAAACTACCGAGGTGATTTGCAGCCTAGGCTCTTGTTTATTTTTTCTTATTCTCCTATGGAGTACACTAGTGCTGAGCACTCACTGCATGCTGCTCACAGCTTGCCTAGATTTAACTTATGAGCCACCAGGTCCAGCCAGCACACCTTCCCAGCCATCTGTTAACTCTTCCATACCACCTTCTGGCACCACCTGAATACTCTGATTGTGAGCTACAATCAGGCAGTGGAAAAAAGGTACTGAACATGAGCAGATAATTCACACCATATGCTCATGCAAATTCAACCTCCAATATACAGTGGGGCAAAAAAGTATTTAGTCATTCAGCAATAGTGCAAGTTCCACCACTTAAAAAGATGAGAGGCGTCTGTAATTTACATCATAGGTAGACCTCAACTATGGGAGACAAACTGAGAAAAAAAAATCCAGAAAATCACATTTCCGTTTTTTTTATCATTTTATTTGCATATTATGGTGGAAAATAAGTATTTGGTCAGAAAAAAACAATCAAGATTTCTGGCTCTCACAGACCTGTAACTTCTTCTTTAAGAGTCTGCTCTTTCCTCCACTCATTACCTGTAGTAATGGCACCTGTTTAAACTTGTTATCAGTATAAAAAGACACCTGTGCACACCCTCAAACAGTCTGACTCCAAACTCCACTATGGTGAAGACCAAAGAGCTGTCAAAGGACACCAGAAACAAAATTGTAGCCCTGCACCAGGCTGGGAAGACTGAATCTGCAATAGCCAACCAGCTTGGAGTGAAGAAATCAACAGTTGGAGCAATAATTAGAAAATGGAAGACATTCAAGACCACTGATAATCTCCCTCGATCTGGGGCTCCATGCAAAATCCCACCCCGTGGGGTCAGAATGATCACAAGAACGGTGAGCAAAAATCCCAGAACCACGCGGGGGGACCTAGTGAATGAACTGCAGAGAGCTGGGACCAATGTAACAAGGCCTACCATAAGTAACACACTACGCTACCATGGACTCAGATCCTGCAGTGCCAGACGTGTCCCACTGCTTAAGCCAGTACATGTCCGGGCCCGTCTGAAGTTTGCTAGAGAGCATTTGGATGATCCAGAGGAGTTTTGGGAGAATGTCCTATGGTCTGATGAAACCAAACTGGAACTGTTTGGTAGAAACACAACTTGTCGTGTTTGGAGGAAAAAGAATACTGAGTTGCATCCATCCAACACCATACCTACTGTAAAGCATGGTGGTGGAAACATCATGCTTTGGGGCTGTTTCTCTGCAAAGGGGCCAGGACGACTGATCCGGGTACATGAAAGAATGAATGGGGCCATATATCGTGAGATTTTAAGTGCAAACCTCCTTCCATCAGCAAGGGCATTGAAGATGAAACGTGGCTGGGTCTTTCAACATGACAATGATCCAAAGCACACCGCCAGGGCAACGAAGGAGTGGCTTTGTAAGAAGCATTTCAAGGTCCTGGAGTGGCCTAGCCAGTCTCCAGAGCTCAACCCTATAGAAAACCTTTGGAGGGAGTTGAAAGTCCGTTGCCAAGCGAAAAGCCAAAAACATCACTGCTCTAGAGGAGATCTGCATGGAGGAATGGGCCAACATACCAACAACAGTGTGTGGCAACCTTGTGAAGACTTACAGAAAACGTTTGACCTCTGTCATTGCCAACAAAGGATATATTACAAAGTATTGAGATGAAATTTTGTTTCTGACCAAATACTTATTTTCCACCATAATATGCAAATAAAATGATTAAAAAAACGAAAATGTGATTTTCTGGATTTTTTTTTCTCAGTTTGTCTCCCATAGTTGAGGTCTACCTATGATGTAAATTACAGACGCCTCTCATCTTTTTAAGTGGTGGAACTTGCACTATTGCTGACTGACTAAATACTTTTTTGCCCCACTGTATATGATGTCCCTTATGATACATTATAAATTACACATATGGAAAATAAAGCATTTGTGAATGGAGGGGACTTCAGCGGAAGTAAGAAAGTCCACTAACAGAGGCACAAAGTGACCCTCCTACAAATACAGGAATAGGTAGAATTTTGTGAAGGTGAATATATTACATAGCAGATTGCTTCAAAATATCTTAGGCATTATGATTCTAGAAAATTGGTATAATGGATCTTTGAGTTACAGCAGGAAAATTTCCGTATACCCACACAAAATTAAAACAATTGAGAAAAGAAAAAATATTGTAAACAACTAATGAAACTTAGGTATTTATTCTTTTTCAGACTAATTGCCCAAAACACATTAGGTGTGATTTATCAAGATGTTCATGCTATATCAGTCTTGATGGAGAAGAGGCACTGAATTCATTAATAGGCGCAAGCCACTTAAAGGGAACCTGTCACCTGAATTTGGTGGGACCGGTTTTGGGTCATATGGGCGGGGTTTTCGGGTGTTTGATTCACCCTTTCCTTACCCGCTGGCTGCATGCTGGCCGCAATATTGGATTGAAGTTCATTCTCTGTCCTCCAGAGTACTCGCCTTATTGCCTTGCGCAGGCGTGTACTCCGGAGAACAGAGAATGAACTTCAATCCAATATTGCGGCCAGCATGCAGCCAGCGGGTAAGGAAAGGGTGAATCAAACACCCGAAAACCCCGCCCATATGACCCAAAACTGGTCCCACCAAATTCAGGTGACAGGTTCCCTTTAATGAATTTGGTGACTATTCTGAGTGTATTCGCCTCCGTGTGTCGTGTCAGAAATGCTACTGCATTTCTGGCGTAAAAAACTGCCACTTTTCATGACTCGGATGGGTTGGTTTTAGTGATGAGCGAGTGTACTCATCTCTCGGGTGGTCTCCGAGTATTTGTAACTGCTTGGAGATTTAGTTTTTCTTGACTCAGCTGCATGATTTATGGCTGCTAGCCGGCCTGAGTACATGTGGTTGAGAACATGTATTCAAGCTATCAGCTGTAAATCATGCAGCTGAGTCAATGAAAACTAAATCTCCGAGTAGTGATGAGCGAGCAATAAAATGCTCGGGTGCTCATTGCTCGGGTCGAGCAAATTGGAATACTCGGGTACTCGACCCGAGCAACGAGCTCGATGTAAATCTTTGGGAGACCCGAGTATTTTACCGCGATCCCCCCGGGGATCCTTAGAGGTCTAAAAACATCTGACAATGATGAAAATACTGCTCAAATGACATGGGAACATCATGGGGATTGCCCCTGTAAGCATTCCTGACTCCTAGTTCACAGCTGTAAACTTTTTTTTTCCGAGATTCATGCCATTTTTCCCAGTGCCACAAAAAACACACTAAAACGAAACCAAAATGGATTTTGCTGGGAAATATGTTAAGGTACATCCTTTGCAGGTTAATGACTTGCCTGTAAGGCCAAATAATTAGCCCCAGACCGAAAATTTCCTCCACTACTTGGGCTTTTTTCAGACGCAGCGTTTTTGAAGCGTTTTCCAACTTTAACATTGCTTTCAACCACTACAAATGCATTCACTGGGAAATGTCATTGTAACATTTAAAGGGAATCTGTCACCTCTTTTTTTCGATTTTAAATAAAAATATGGTACAATTGTGCATGAGCTCTGCATTACAGCAGTACCTTTCATATCCCCCCGATTCCCCACCTTTGCCGAGAAAATACCTTTGTAAATCTCTCCATTTTCCTATGTAAATTACCCCGGTCCAGTCAGATTGGCCAGGCCTATTCACCATTTCTCCCCACCTCCTGCCTTGCTCTACGCATTAATTTTTCTTCTTTCCTTCGTTGGCGTTGTTTTCCTGAGCCTGCGCATTGAAGTGGCCTCTCGTGCATGCACAGTATGTTTTGCCCAACAGTGGGCAAACCATAAAAATCATTATTGCGCATGCACCATTTTACATTACGTTCTGTACCCCGGAAGTCTTGCCATGCAAGGGGGTATAAAATGTAATGGGGCACATGCGCAATAGTTATTTTATGCTTTGACCACAGTTGGGCCACAGTTCAATTCAGGCCAATTCAATGCGCACGCGCAGAAACTGTATGGGATCTGTGCTATTCACAGATCTCATTACATCGAGAACGCCGAGGAGTGGGGGGAGAGACGACGAATAGGCCCCACCCATCGGACCAGACCGGGATAATTTACATAGGAAAACGGAGAGATTACAAAGGTATTTTCCTCAGTAAAGGTGGGGAATCGGGGGATATAAAAGGTACTGCTGTAATGCAGAGCTCATGCACAATTGAACCATATTTTTATCTTAAATCAAAACAAAGGGGTGACAGACTCCCTTTAACAACCCTAGCTGGCCATGTGGTATGTGACACATACGCAGACCCATCTTGTTTCATTTATGAAGGAGGGACTCTTAAAGACACAGAGCCTATTTGTACTGGTGCATCAGGCAGGATTAATCTTCTTAAAGGGTCATTATTAAACTGTGGGTCTCCTAAACTGTTGTAGCCTATGCTGTGAGTGGATGGACTGCCAAGAATTACGACGCACCACAATACCCTGTCCAGGAGGGCCTCCTGAAAAAATGTTGCATTGAATGCAAGGCCTACCTTGCTACCAATTCATATGCCCCCCCAATAAGCCTTTGAACCCACATACTGGATGAGCCCATGAAAATCCACTTCACAATATGCATTTTGTACTCCCGTTCTCCTTTGTTTACACAGTGACAGCAATGTTTGCCCTGCTGCATAGTCAGTCATATGCACCCCATTAGGCCTTGGCACCCACATACAGGATGGGCCCGTGAAAATTCACTTCACAATATGCATTTTGTACTCCCGTACTCCTTTGTTTTACACATGGGCAGCAAGGCCAGCCCTGCTGCATAGTCAGTCATATGCACCCCATTACGCATTGCAACCCACATACTGGATGGGCCCATGAAAATCCACTTCACAATATGCATTTTGAACATCCATAATTCGCCAATGATAGACATAAAAGGTGTAACTTAATCTACCCAAGTGAATATTAATGGGGCTTCAGTGCAAGATTTCCAACATATAAAAGTAAATGGCATTTCCACGCCAAAAAAATTAATTAGACCTCCATGCAAAGTGTGCGTTTTCTCGACAGAAACAGTTGAAGATCATGATATGTTTTTCGACTGTTATTGTATCAGATAAAGAAAATAATGTTGCTTCCCTGAAATTGAAGATGGTGGACGTTAAACAAGGCATGGTTCCAAAAGTTTTTTTTCAAATGTCAGAAAAGTGCGCTCTTCCCCTACCAAATCCATTTCTCAATGTTCAAATAAAAAAATCACATATAAAATCAATCAGAGTTAAGGAGAACTGACTGCAAGGAAAAAAAGGAAATTGTTTTTTTTCTCTTCCACCAAAACTTGCTAACACTTCAGAGTTGTGGCTGATAAAAATATCACCAATCAGTCAAAAAGCGAGTGAAACAGATTAATTTAAATCCTTGCAAGACTATAAAGTTTACTACTGTGATACAAAATGATGTCTGTTTTCAGTTAAGCTTTTGAGAATACCCAACAATGCAGTCTGAATGACATGATTGGACACAGGAGACTGTTACTTTGAAAAAAAAAAAAATTGTGTACCATGAAACCTCAAGCTGCCAAACCATTTCTTGGTTTTCAAATGGTAATGGAATCCCGACAATATGTTGAGAGCAGGATGCACTACATTGACAGACGATCAACTTTTTATCTTTTTTAATGGTATGATGGTTCCCTCTTTGCAGAATGATTTACAAGAGAATTTGGCAATTTTATTTGCCAGGTTTTTAACACTACCGTATTTTTCGGACTATAAGACGCATCGGACTATAAGGCGCACCCAGGTTTTAGAGATGGAAAATAGGGAAAAAAATATTTGAAGCAAAAAAAATGTGGTAAAATATTTAATAACATAAATAACATACTATTATATGTGGTGTTATTATATATAATAGTATGTTATTATGTTGGAAGCTGCGGGACCAGTGTGGTATCTGTGAAGTACGATATGAAGACGCTAGAGGGTGAGTATAAGGGCTCATTTCCACATGCGAGGCACACGTCCGTATCTCCCATGTGGAAACCAAGCTCTGGCGCCGGCACTTTGGAGCGGAGCTGTGCAGCTCCATGTGTTCCTAGGCGGCCGCACGCTCCGCTCTGGAGTGCCGGCTCCACAGCTTGGTTTCCACATGCGAGATACGGACGCGTGCCTCGCATGTGGAAATGAGCCCTAAGAATGGGTGCACAGGGCTTATAGTGAAAGCACCACTCCAGCACTGCAAAATAACACTGGAGTGCTGCTTTAAAATCCCATGGGAGAACTATAACTCCCAGCATGTCCTGCAGATCCTATGACATGCTGGGAGTTATAGTTCACCAAAGGAGTGGCAGAGTGCTTTATTGTGTTTTGTAAAGACTGACCTCTTAATTGTGGCAGCCAGCCACACTGTGGTGAGGTAAAAGCTGGAGCATCCCATGGCTGCACACACACAGAGCCCTCCCTGTTGTTGTTGCCTTTCCACAACGCAGGACATAAGAGGAAGCTGCAGATTCTAGGTGGGGTTCTGAAGGACCTGTGATGATGTCAGAAGAGGGAGGGCTTTGAGCTGCCATGTGATGCTCCAGCCTGCCCACTTCTGACATCACACAGGTCCTCCCTGTGCACCACAGACAGCTCAGCCTCCAGCACTGGCAGGTAGACAGCGATCTCCTGGCCCCTGCTGCTGCTGCCTCCTCCCCCGGACACACAGATTCTCCCCGGAATCAGTGCTGGGGAAACTGTGTGTCCCTGCTTAAGGCTATGTGCACACGTCAGGATTTTGTCAGGATTTTGTCAGGATTTTGTCAGGATTTTGTCAGGCTTTTTCATCAGGTTTTGTAGCCAAAACCAGGAGTGGGTGATAAATGCAGAAGTGGTGCATATGTTTCTATTATACTTTTCCTCTAATTGTTCCACTCCTGGTTTTGGCTACAAATCCTGAGGAAAAATCCTGACAAAATCCTGACAAAATCCTGACAAAATCCTGACAAAATCCTGACGTGTGCACATAGCCTAAGTGCAGCATTCATTTGCTGCTCCCGGCTCACCGCTCAGCTGATCGGTGGGCGGGGAGCAGCTAATAAATATTCACTGCACTTAATCAGCGGGGCCATGTGCTTTCCCCAGCAGCTGATTCCGGGCAGCAGGGACATCCTGAAGTGGGATAACAGTGCGATCCCACTCACTGCAGCCCCCCTCCCCACATGCTATATCCGTACTATAAGACGCACCCACACTTTCCTCCCAAATTTGGAGGAAAAAAAGTGCGTCTTATAGTCCGAAAAATACGGTAAGTTTCAGATACGGCTTTAAAGAAAGCTACTACTTGCAATACAATGTAATTTTATTTCAAAGTACAAAATTCAAGGAATAGTATGATTGAATAGTATGAGTGCGTACACTTTTGTATATGTTAACATACAAAGGTTAAGTACATATTTGGATTAAATACATATAATGATGAAGTATATATACATCCCCCATCCTCTGGAATTCCATGCCTCAACACGTCCAACTATCCACCACCCTCGGATCCTTCAGACGGAACCTGAAAACCCATCTCTTCAAGAAAGCCTACAGCCTGCAATAACCATTCTGCCGCCTCGCCATCGCCAGAGCAGCCACCTCACCACCGCCAGAGCTGCAGCACCTCTGACCTTCTGTCTCTTCCCCACTATCCCATAGAATGTAAGTCCGCAAGGACAGGGTCCTCTCTCCCCTCTGTAGCAGTCTGTCACTGTAAACGTGTTTACTGTAAATGATATCTGTAACTCTGTTTGTAACCCCTTTCTCATGTACAGCACCATGGAATTAATGGTGCTATATAAATAATAATAATAATAATATATAAAGATTAACTACTTACAGTATACTTACATCATCACCAAGATGCTTTTAAACATCATCCGTCTGGAATATCAGAGAAGAAACACCAAGACAGAGAACCCCTGGGAGATTACCTACACGGCATGGGCATCCTCAATATGCAAGTATGAGCACACTGTACATGTACCTTAGTTTTGGCATGTGTCTTAGTCATGTTTCTCTGATCTTATATAGTGATTTACACTATCTAGCAACTCTAGTTTCACCCATCCGTTCAAGTGGCCAGCTTTCAAGGTCGGATTAAACTGAGTTATCATGGAGTCATCAGATGAGGGGCCATAAACCCTTAGAAAATAAAAGCCACAAGGATGTAGATAGAACCACCACAGGCAGAGGTTCAGTAAACCTTAATGTTTTACAATGCCAAACAACAGACACATAGAAGCTTAGAACTGTTTGTGAAGTGAATAAACAAACATTTCTCAAGATTGTGTCACTATGAGCATTGTCTGTCACATCTGTAAATGTATTACAAGAAATGCAGCTGTGTAATTGTCTGTATGCATTCGGTAGATTTCAATTTGGATTCCAAATCACCATTTGTATATTTGCACTACACTATTAACAGCAATCATATCTATATTCAGCCCTTCTAGAAAAACTTAAGCTTAACCCACTGAGTACTCTGGATAATCATGGCAATCTTCTTGACCAGTATCTATAGGTAAGTAATATTAAAAATAGCTGCTACTTTGTATTCCGGAAATAAAAGTGAGAACTGCAAGAATGTGAAGATGTTCTAAAAACTGTGACCATGCTTAATTTTTCATAACTGTTGCGTTTGGCTGTGTAGTAAATATTGGAGACACAATAGATGATCTGACATCCTTTCAAATAATTACTTTACAGATAAAAAGAACATTTATTATTACTCCTGTTTATTATCCTAGAAAGAAGGAAGGAACATGTAGTCTCCCTCATACAAGTTATCTTAGCCAAAATTGATTAAGTTCTCTGCATCTACAAGCATTCACCCATCACTTTTTTGTATTGAACTCTAACCATTTGATGCAGCCAAAGTTATGGCTCTCAAGGAGAGAAACTAATATAGTGGACAAAGAAATATTTGTAATGAACTACTGAGCCAAACTAACAGCATTGCTTTATCAAATTTATATGAAGTGTATTGTGTCCAATGTGAGCAACCAGGAAACACAAAAAGGAGCTATTCAAGTGAGCTCTTTAAGGTACACAGATGTCATTAAGTCTTTGCCAACAAGAATGTGGTTTCACCAATGGTGGGTACCATTTTTTAAAATATACTATTGCCATCACAGCCCCCCTTGCCCAAAATTCGCCGGCCTATAACAGTACAGAACACGTTCACCCAGGTCATGTAGTCAGAGATAAGGAAGAGACATCGCAGGAAACCAAATGAGGAAATAGGCCCAATGTAGGGGTGTGGGTCTCTGAGACTTGTAATGGAGTGCATGAGCTGACAAACAATTCCCCAATGGAGGGTATCTTTTTTAATAAATAAACTAGTGCCATGACAACCCCCTTGCCCAAAAATCAGTGGCCTATAACAGCACAGAGCACGTTAACCCTGGTGATCTAGTGGCAAGTAAGGAAGCGACATTGAAGGAAACCAAGTTAAGAAGTAGGCCCAATGAAGGGATGTGGGTTTTTGAGACTTGTAATGGAGTGCATGAGCTGACAAACAATTCCCCAATGGGGGTATCTTTTTTAATAAATAACTAGTGCCATCACAAACCCCTTGCCCAAAATTCAGTGGCCTATAACAGTACAGAGCACGTTAACCCTGGTGATCTAGTGGCAGGTAAGGAAGAGACATTTCAAGAAACCGAGTTAAGAAGTAGGCCCAATGTACGGGTGTGGGTCTCTGAGACTTGTAATTATTATTATTAATATTTATTTATATAGCACCATTGATTCCATGGTGCTGTAAATGAGAATGGGTTACATACAAGTTACAGATATCACTTACAGTAAACAAACTAACAATGACAGACTGATACAGAGGGGCGAGGACCCTGCCCTTGCGGGCTTACATTCTACAGGATTATGGGGAAGGAGACAGTAGGTTGAGGGTTGCAGGAGCTCCGGTGTTGGTGAGGCGGTATCTTCGGTAGTGATGAGGAGACAGCGGGGTCAGTGCAGGCTGTAGGCTTTCCTGAAGAGATGGATTTTCAGTAATGGAGTGTATGAGCTGACAAACAATTCCCCAATAGGGGTACCTTTTTTAAAAATATACTATTGCCATCACAGCCCCTCTTGCCCAACATTCACCGGCCTATAACAGTACTGAACACGTTTACCCAGGTCATGTAGTCAGAGATAAGGAAGAGATATTGCAGGAAACCGAGTTAAGAACTAGGCCCAATGTAGGGTTGTGGGTCTCTGAGACTTGTAATGGAGTGCATGAGCTGACAAACAATTCCCCAATGGGGGGTATCTATTTTAATAAATAAATTAGTGCCATCACAGCCACCCTTGCCCAAAAATCAGTGGCCTATAACAGTACAGAGCACGTTAATCCTGGTCATCCAGTGGCAGGTAAGGAAGAGACATTGCAGGAAACCGAGTTAAGAAGTAGGCCCAATGTAGGGGTGTGGGTCTCTGAGACATGTAATGGAGTGCATTAGCTGACAAACAATTCCCCAATGGGGGGTATCTTTTTTAATAAATAAACTAGTGCCATCACAACCACCTTGCCCAAAAATCAGTGGCCTATAACAGTACAGAGCACGTTAACCCTGGTGATCTAGTGGCAGGTAAGGAAGAGACATTGCAGGAAACCGAGTTAAGAAGTAGGCCCAATGTAGGGGTGTGGGTCTCTGAGACATGTAATGGAGTGCATTAGCTGACAAACTATTCCCCAATGTGGGGTACCTTTTTTAAAAATATACTATTGCCATCACAGCCCCTCTTGCCCAACATTCACCGGCCTATAACAGTACAGAACACATTCACACAGGTCATGTATTCGGAGTTAAGGAAGAGACATTTCAGGAAACCGAGTTAAGAAGTAGGCCCAATGTAGGGGTGTGGGTCTCTGAGACTTGTAATGGAGTGCATAGCCTGACAAGCATTTACCCATGGGGGGAAAATTTGTTTACAAATTTTTCATGGGGATCATAGACACCCTTGCCCAAAAATTGGACTGCCTGTAGCAGCACAGAAGACGTTAAGCCTGGTGATCTAGTGGTGGAGAATGAGGAGACATAAAGATAAATCATAATGAAATATAACAAATACAAATGTGAATACACCAATGAAAGTAAATAACAAAAGGGAGGGGCAAACACAGGTTCATAGATTTGAAGCCAGAATGTGTCCAACGAGATGTTTGTCCCTAGCAACAGCTCAGAGACAGGGCTATAAATAAAAATATAATATGAAAGTATTTGAATTATTTTCTATCGCAGAGGTATAAACTACCTCATTAGAGGACTGTCCAGAGATAGGAAAAATTGAAAATATAAGAATAAATTGGAATAATAGACGTACATCTCTTTTTCTGAAATTTCCCCCTGTGGGAGTAACAATTGTTTTAGTTTCCAAATAGTAACGGGCATCATAAAAACACCCTTGCACAAAAAAAATTGTGACTTTGGCATCACGGAATCCGGTCACCCTGGTGTTCTACTGGTTGTGGATGATGAGGATGATGATAAGAAGGAGGATAACAACAAACAGACCAAATCTGGAAGCGTATACCCATGTGTGGTTGTGAAGAGGTGTATGAGAATACATCTCCCGATACAAGAGAATGCATTACAGGTTATGTTTCGCTGTTTTCACTTGGTGGTGTACAGAAGTCTTTCCCAATCCAGCCCTTGTTCATTTTTATAAGAGTCAGCCTGTCAGCATTTTCAGTTGACAGGCGGATGCGCTTATCTGTTATAATTCCATCAGCAGCACTAAAAACCCGATCAGACAGAACACTAGCAGCAGGGCAGGCCAGGACCTCCAAGGGGTAGAGAGCCAGTTCATGCCACGTGTCCTGCTTGGATACCCAATAATTAAGAGGCACAGAGGAATCCCGGAGGATGTTTGTACGATCTGCAAGGTACTCCCTCAGCATCATCCCAAATATTGCACTTCTTGTGACAGCACCCCTTGCCTCTGTCCCAGAACGATGGGAGGGTCTGAGAAAACTGTCCCAGAACTTTGCCATTGTTCCCCTGCCTGAGCTGGATTGCACTTCTGTCTCTCTCGCTTGGACTCCTTGGTTGTACAACATACTCTGACGTCTGCTGCCAGTGTTCTCACATGGGAATTTTTTAAGCAATTCCACTACAAGGGCCCTCTGGTACTGAAACATTTTAGTATACCTCTCTGCCTCTGGCAGAGGAGATTGAAAATTCTCCTTGTAGCGTTGGTTTAGAAGTGTCACCAACATTTTTTATATAAAGTCAGCCATGTGTGCCAGACTACTAACAGGCAAGACTTCCGTATCCTCACCAACAGGACGATTGACCATGCTGTCCTCCTCCTCCTCTCTGTCCTCAGGCCATCCCCACTGAAGAGACGGTATGACAGCTGTGCTTGTAGTACCATCTATAGCGCATGAAAGTAGCTCCTGTTGTTCCTTCTCCTCCTCATTGCCTACCAATCCAGGTTGGGAAGACATGAGGCTGGGCTGAGTGTAATTCCCCCTGTATGGTTCCTTGATCCATGTCCTCATGCTCTGCCTGCAATGCATCCTCTTTAATTGTGAGCAGAGAGGGCTTCAGAATGCTGAGAAGTGGGATGGTGATGCTTATTATGGCATCATCGCTGCTCACCATCTTGGTGCAGTCCTCAAAGTTTTGTAGGATGGTACATATGTCTGACATCCATGTCCACTCCTGAGGTCTAATGTGTGGAGTCTGAACTGAATATTGATGGCCTTGTTGTTGTTGGTAATCAACAACAACTGCTCTCTTCTGCTCACAAATCCTTTCCAACATATGCAGCGTAGAGTTCCAGTGCGTGGGGAGTCGGGGACATCACACACCAGCCGTTGAGGTGGATGAGGCAAATGCTGCTGAAGCCCAGCAAGGGCGGTTGAAGCTGTAGCTGACTTTCTAAAATGGGCAGACAAACGCCATACTTTCACTAGCAGATCTGGCAGCTCAGGGTGGCTTTTCAGAAAACGTTGAACCACGAGGTTAAGCACATGGACCAAGCAAGGTACGTGTGTGAGCTCACCTTGCCTCAGAGCTGCCACCAGGTTCCTGCCATTGTCACACACAACCATGCCTGGCTGTAGGTTCAGCAGTGTCATCCAAATATCTTACTGCTCTTTCAGTGCTCTCCACAACTCTTCAGCATTGTGCTGTTTGTCACCTATGCAGACCAGCTTCAGCACAGCCTGTTGCTGCTTGGCTGAGGCAGTGCTGCAGTGCTTCCAGCTTCTGACTGTTGTGTTGATTTCAGAGATGGAGGCTGAAGAGGAGGAGGAGGTGCAGGAGCTGTAGACTCTGGGGGCAACCCTGATTGACGTAGGGCCCACAATCCTCAGTGTGGGGAGGATGTGTTCCATCCCAAGGTCCATCTGGGTCCCGGCTTCACTATGTTAACCCAGTGTGCCGTCAGTGAGATGTACCATCCCTGGCCACAAGCACTTGTCCACGTGTCCGTGGTTAGTGGGACTTTTCCTGTAACAGCATTGTTGAGGGCACGGGTAATGTTGTCGGACACATGCTGGTGTAATACCGGTATGACACACCGGGAGAAATAGTGGTGACAGGGGACCGAGTACCTTGGGATGGCCACCGCCATCAGGTTGTGGAAAGCTTCCATCTCAATGAGCTTAAAAGGCAACATTTCGAGTGCAAGCAGAAGAGAAATGTTAGAATTTAGTACTGTGGCCTGTGGGGCATTGGCTGGGTATTTCCACTTGCGTTCCAATGACTGGGGTATAGACAACTGAAGGCTGTGCTGGGACAAGGACGTGAACGGGCTTGATGATGGTGCTGCTTGACTGTGGGCAACAATAGGTTCAGGGCTAGAGGCAACTTTACATGCATGGTGGACTGGGTATTGGCTTCTACGCAAACAGTGGAAGAAGCAGTGGTGTCGCCTGCAGACAGTGTTCCTGAAGCCTGGGGTTCGGCCCACAAAGTCCGGTGCTTTGCAGCCATGTGCCTGACCATGCTTGTGGTGGTAAGGCTGGTAGTTTTGCTACCTGTTATGATCCGGTGACCTTGGAGCTGCATGAGACTTTCTCAGGAGTAGGTGGAACCTGTACTGACCGCAAACCCTAAACTGTCACCGCAACTAGAAGTAGCCGTGGGGTGTACCTAACACATCCTAGACACCTCGACACAGCCGGAGGACTAAATACCCCTATAGATGGAAATGGGAATTCTATCTTGCCTCAGAGCAGAACCCCAAAGGATAAACAGCCCCCCACAAATATTGACTGTGAGTATTAGAGGAAAGACACACGCAGGCAGAAATCAGGATTTAGCAAAAGAGGCCACGCTAGCTAAATAGGAAAGGATAGGACAGAATACTAAGCGGTAAGTATTAAAACCCTAAAAATATCCACAGCAGATAATACAAAAATTCCACCATCTAACTAAAGACATGGAATGTATATCTGCATCTCCTGAGAATCCAACTTGACTGAAATATCCAAACACAGTCTAAGCTGGACAAGAAAAAACATTGAATAGTACTGAATTGTAAAGCACACAGCATGTGTGCTGCAGAAACAAAAAACAGACACTTATCTTTGCTGATTTGGCAGCAGGTCAGGAGGAACCAGACAGAGATGCAAAACCTCCAAGAACAATGGACAACTGGCAAGGGCTAATGAATCCTGCACACCTAAATATCCCAGTCAGAGCTGCAATCAGCAGGGACACCTGCCCAGGATTGCAACCCAGGGACAACTGCATTACTACCAACAACCACTGGAGGGAACCCAAGAGCAGAATTCACAACAGCTACCCCTGCTGATGTGGGCATGGCAGGTGCTGCAAATAGCCTGTTTGGGGTTATCGGCAGTCTTTAAAAAATAACCAGACTCGGCAAGATCTAACAGTTGGAATGGCAACTTCCCTCATGTTGGTGTTACGGGGAACGGATGCACGCCTTCTGTCTGTGGCCACCACACTGCTTATTTCTGCCTGTTGGGGTGATATGCCTCCTTCCCCATGTGTGCTGCTGTCTTCGCTCTGCATGTCCTCCTGCCAGGTTTGGTCAGTCACTATGTCATCCACCACCTCATCTTCCACATCCGCACCCTGCTCCTCCTCCTGACTTTCTGACAATTGCGTCTCATCATCGACCACCTCTTGTGACACTTTCCCACCATTGCCTTTGTGTGACCGGGGCTGGTCAAAGCTTTGGGCATCGCTACATGCAATCTCATCTGTCCCCACTTCAAGTTGACCGACCGAGAGTCTGGAATCTTGAAATGGACAACTGAACAGCTCTTCAGAGTGACCAAATGTGGGATCAGTTGTCTCAGGGCACTCGGCATGGTGGGAGGAAGGAGCATCAGGGTGGGGAATATCCGGGCCACACTCACGGCTACTCAGACTTGACCGTTTGGAAGACATGGTGGTGTTGGTGGCTAAGTGATGATTATCCGCTATCCAACCAACAATCATTTCACACTGCTCTGGCTTTAATAGTGGTGCGCTGCGGTACCCTAGAAACTGGGACAGGAAGGTCGAGCGACAAGTTGTGGGTCTTTGTTGTGGCCCACTTTCACCTTGGCCACGGCCTCGTCCTCTGCATGCACCATCATCATCACGTCCTTTTCCCCGTCTCTTACCTCTTACCTTGCGCATTTTAAATGGACTACTGCGCTATTTCAAAAGCTCAACAGAAATGTATTTATTTGGAGCTAAATTATATCTGATAAGTATGCGTGCAAAGCTACAATTTTTCAAACACAAACACCAGGCCTCAACCTGACATAACATACTGTATTCAATTTTTTAAGGGTTTTGTAGAATTTTTAAAATAAAAAAAAGAGTGGAACAAGGCTAGCAGACAGAACTATGAAACTTATGCCTGTCAAGCTACGATTTTTCCAACCCAGATACAACAGGCCTCAGCCTGACATAACAGACTGTATTATTTTTTTGTTAGGGTATGTGTCCACGTTCAGGTTTGCTTCAGGCTTTGGTCAGGATTTTATGCAGGTAAAATCCTGACTAAAAATGCTCCTGAGGTCACTGACAGGTCACCTGCGGTGTTCCTGCGTGTTTTTCTCATTGTAGCAACATTTCATGGCCTGGCAGACAATCCCTGCAGCGTGATTGGGTCTCTAAAGTCTGCCAAAAATGCTGGGTGGAGACACCAGTTCCCGCCGAGTAATCCCGGAAATGCTCTGAGCTCGCCGAGTATGACAAGTAGGGCTCATACTTATTTGCGAGAAAAACGGACGAGTGCAATCCGATAAAAAATCGGATTGCCCTCGGACCAATGTTATTCAATAGGTGACATCTCATTTGCGATTTTTTTCTCAGCCGAAATCGGACTGAGAAAAAAATTGCAGCATGCTGTGATTTGCTCCGAGTCTCGGACGAGACTCGCCAATGCAAGTCAATGGGTGCGAGAAAAAAACGCACGGAATACGGACCATCCGTATTTCGTCCGTTTTTTACAGATACCTTACCATTCTGTGGCATAGAACACTGTGAGGGTATGTGCACACGTTGCGGATTTTGCTGCTTATCCGCAGCAGTTTTGACGCTGCAGATTCACAGCTGTTTTCCATGAGTTTACAATACCATGTAAACCTATGGAAAACAAAATCTGCAGTGCACATGCTGCGGAAAAAAATGCACGGAAACGCTGCTTTGTTTATTCCGCAGCATGTTCATTCTTTGTGCGGATTCCGGAGCGGTTTACACCTGCTCATAAAAGGAATCCGCAGGTGTAAAACCGCAGGTGGAATCCGCACAAAATCAGCATAAAATCCACGGTAAATCCGCAGTAAATCCGCAGGTAAAACACAGTCCTTTTTACCTGCGGATTTCTCAAACAGGTGCGGAAAAATCCGCAGAGGTTCCATCTACGTGTGCACATACCTTGAATGGTCCTGTAAATGATTGTATAAAAATAGTTGCAGAGAAAAAAAACGCATTGCATACAGATGTCATACAGATGTAAAATGGATGGTGCGATTAAAAAGCGCATTAAACTCGCATGACAATTGCATAGTTTGCATCCAATTTTTTTTGGTCCAGATTACGGACTGTTTTTTTTCTCGCAAATGGGTATGAGCCTGTACCGTGATACTCGGGCGAGTAACGAGTAGTGGCAAGCGCGTTCGCTCATCACTATCTCCGAACACTTACAAATACTCAGAGATCACCCGAGCGTGCTCGAGAAAACCCGTGCAACAAGAACACTCGCTCATCACTAGTTGGTTTGAACACACCCTGCTTCCAACCCAGCTCTGCCTATTCTGACGGAGCTTATCCAAAGTGGTGTAAAAATGCTAAGTGCTAAGTTTTCAAATCTTTTACATCACTTTTGTGAAAGCTTTTACAAATCGGCACACACTTTGCACATATTTTAAGAATTCTTTTATTTTCTCAGTAAATTATATTTCATGAAATCATCTTCATTTTCAGCAATATTGCAGATACTTGGGGATTGCTGAATAGCATGCATTCTTTTCACAAGACAACCTCATACATAAGTTTATGTGTTCTTCCCTTTGGTTTTTATGGAAATTTTTCATTGAGTGACGGGAACAGCTGTATTATAGAAAGAGTGATAAGGCTACTGAATCCCTGAACTATGAGACAGTAGATGACAGCAGCAAAACAGAATGTGGCAATAAGTCATTTTAAGAAGGGTTTTAGAGCCATAAGAAAGCAATGGATCCTGTTTGTTGTTATTCATAAAAAAATAAATTCATAAATAAAGGCAGCTTTGAAGAAGTTTTCTTTGGAGAGTCTGGAAACATTAAGGTTTAAGCTGGCCATACACATTAGATGGCTACGATTCTTTGGGCGACTGTTCAGCTGACAGCCATCTCAGCCAGGAGTGCTTGGCGGCAATGTAATAGATATTTCTCCTATCATTCATACGCCGCCCTTATACACCTTAGACCATACTAGTCGATATCAGCAGGTTTAGTCGACATCAGTCCAATGTGTATGGGGCCTTTAAGTTGCTCTCTGAAACCTGCTAACCAAAATATTTGAATGCTCCAAACACTGAACAGTTGCAGGGACTGTCCACATGAAGACTACTAACCATCAGTGGAAACGACTGTAATCAAGGAAAGCTTCTGTTATGCTTATCCAGGGGTGTATTCAATTGAAACTTCTTTGGTTTAGGTACTAGTGATCATTTAGTACCTAAATGTTGTGCATTTGGGTAGCTGCAATTTTTCAATAACATAGCTCTATATCATAACAATGACTTATAGACTGATGGATGCACCAATGCTCAGAAACCAGTGGATGTTTTCGTAAAAATGCTTTATGGTCCCCTAAAGTGGACTTGTCAGCTTTCTTGAAATAACAAAGGAACAACACAACAAAAATGTACTTTGATAGGCAAGTCCTGAGAGGTAACAGCTTTTTAAAACTATGTTGGGAGGTTGATTAATCACTTGGTGATGCAGCCATTTTTTGGCTTTCTTTTCCTTTTTATTATCTTCCAAAAGCCAAGAGAACTTTTTGTTCTTTCTGTCAACATAGCCATATGAAGACCCATTTCTTGTGGGACAAGTTGTTTAAAATTGCACCATTCATTTTATCATACAACATACTAAAATGCATAAAAAATTGGGGGCTTTTTCACTTGTTTTAAAATTCCATGTGGCCAGAGTGCGCTTTGTAAAATAACGAGTAAACAATTAAAATGTAAGTGCCATATTTTTTGCTTTGTAAGATGCACTTTTTTCTCCCAAAGTTGGGGGGAAAATGGGGGTGCATCTTACAAAGCGTACATACATTACCGATACCTTGGGTGTAGGCCGCAAGCTGGGACGAGGGGGTGTCCGGGTGTCTCCGGGTGCCCAGCGGTTGCTGGCCAGTGCTGTGGGTGTCTCCAGTGCCCAGTGTTGCTGCGTGGGTGTCCGACGCTGCCTGGGGCTCTGCCGACATTTTGTGACAGGCCAGAACCCCGGTAAATCCACAGTTCCCTGTGCATGTGCAGTGGGCTCCGTAAATATGGCAGCTGCCGGGGGGCATGCGTAGATGGTGATCTCGGGACCAAGATATCGAGAGATGAGATCTTAGCACTGAAATCTCATCTCTCGTGATCTTGGTCCCAAAATCACATCTGCACATGCGCCATCTCGGCGGCGGCCATTTTCCCAAAGTCCACCACACATGCACAGTGAAACGTGGAATTACTGGGACTCTGGCCTGTCGCAAAATGTCAGCAGAGCCCCGGGCAGTGCCGGACACCAGCAGCACCGGCCAGCAACCGCCGGGCACCCAGAGACACCCGGCAGCATCACCGGACATGCACCAGCACAAGACCCCTGCAGCAGCACAAGACCCCCGCACCAGCGCTCCACACATCGGAGCTCCCCCTCATCCTAGCAGCGACCTTCGGACCCCTCTTCCCAGCACCAACCACTCCCGGTAAGCAATAAGATGAATGGATTATAACAAGCACCACCATTTTATTAAAAAATATTTTTTTCTTATTTTTCTCCTCAAAATTTGGGATGCGTCTTATAATCCGGAGCGTCTTATAATCCGAAAAATATGGTAAATGTTGACAGGAGTGCACAAAAACACTACAATAGCAGAACTTGATTAGCACAGAATAGTATGTCTCCTAAATACAGTAAATTGTTATGTTTCAAATGAGCTGGTAACATATAGATTAAACAACATTTTGGCAAATGTAAAATCTTAATTATGGCACACCATTCAGCTTATCTCTCTGATCTTCGTCTTATACAGGTAGAAAGGAAGCTTTTAAAATCTTGTACATCTGTATTTGTGCTAATGGATTTATTGCAACAAACTCAGGACCTGAATTTTCTTTATTCCCTGTGAACCTCAGCTCTCACTTGAGACACTTCATGCTATTTTTCAAGACTGCTGCCACTTACTTTGTGGCAAAAAATAGCTTCAATTCCAAGTAATCCATCTAAAATTTAAACTATCTATCTATCTATCTATCTATCTATCTATCTATCTATCTATCTATCTATCTATCTATCTATCTATCTACAGTATCTATCTACAGTATCTATCTATCTATCTATCTATCTATCTATCTATCTATCTATCTATCTATTGTTTCTTTGCTTCCCTACTCATGTGAAATACAGAGAAACTTAAATACTCCCCCGCCATCTTTCTGGGACAATTGACTTAAATACATACCATATAATAAAAATACATAAATAAGCATATACTATAAACTGGGGCTTTCTGAATGCAGAAGAGAGGTTCCTGCCCATGAGGCTTAAATCAAGTAAGGAATAAAGAAAAGGGTGAGGATAGAAGCTACTGAAATAGTTGTGTAATGCATGTTGCAGACTTTTCTGTTAAAGAGAATCTGTCACCATGACCTTGCCCGGCGCCTGCGCACTGCAGTACTTTAAGCTGCCCTCAACAGGGCAGATAAAGTATGCTTGCGCAGGAGCTGCGACAGGAAGCAACAAAGAGAACATCATCGTAAGAAGATGGGAGGCGCCGGACCCGGATCGTGATACCCATCGGGCCGGACCGAACCGGGACCGCCCCTGGGTGAGTATAATAGAACCTGTTTTTCTTATCTTGCAGGATACAATGGGGGCTTATCTACGACATTACAGAATGCTGTGGATAAGCCCCTGATGGCGGTGGCCACATCTTATAGGCGAAAATTGGGGTGACAGATTCCCTGTAAGCTGAAAATTCAGGTAGGTTTTTGCTTTTGACTACTATTTATACTTGAGTATAAGCCGAGTAAACTTATTGACTTGAGTATAAGCCAGGTATGCATTGTCCCCTCATTCCTATCCTGGTATGCATGGCTCCCCGTCCCATCCTTGTCTGCATGGCTCCCCATCCCTGTCCTTGCATGCATGGGTCCCCGATCCTGTCCTTGTATGCATGAATCCCCTCTCCCTGTCCTTGTATGCATTACCCCTGCTCCCTGTCCTTGCATGCATGGCTCATCGGTATCCCTGGTGTTATGGTTCTCAATGGCAAGAGAACATAGCCCAGCAAACATAAGAACTAGCTCTTGGAAGGATGGAAACTAAACTGACCATGAACTAAACCTGCCGCACAACTAACAGTAGCCGGGTAGCGTTGCCTGCGTTTTATCCCTAGACGCCCAGCGCCGGCCGGAGGACTAACTAATCCTGGCAGAGGAAAATATAGTCCTGGCTCACCTCTAGAGAAATTTCCCCGAAAGGCAGACAGAGGCCCCCACATATATTGGCGGTGATTTTAGATGAAAATGACAAACGTAGTATGAAAATAGGTTTAGCAAAATTGAGGTCCGCTTACTAGATAGCAGGAAGACAGAAAGGGCACTTTCATGGTCAGCTGAAAACCCTATCAAAACGCCATCCTGAAATTACTTTAAAACTCTAGTATTAACTCATAACATCAGAGTGGCAATTTCAGATCACAAGAGCTTTCCAGACACAGAAACGAAACTACAGCTGTGAACTGGAACAAAATGCAAAAACAAACGAGGACTAAAGTCCAACTTATCTGGGAGTTGTCTAGCAGCAGGAACATGCACAGAAAGGCTTCTGATTACAATGTTGACCGGCATGGAAGTGACAGAGGAGCAAGGCTAAATAGCGACTCCCACATCCTGATGGAAACAGGTGAACAGAGGGGATGATGCACACCAGTTCAATTCCACCAGTGGCCACCGGGGGAGCCCAAAATCCAATTTCACAACAGTACCCCCCCCTCAAGGAGGGGGCACCGAACCCTCACCAGAACCACCAGGGCGATCAGGATGAGCCCTATGAAAGGCACGGACCAGATCGGAGGCATGAACATCAGAGGCAGTCACCCAAGAATTATCCTCCTGACCGTATCCCTTCCATTTGACCAGATACTGGAGTTTCCGTCTGGAAACACGGGAGTCCAAGATTTTTTCCACAACGTACTCCAACTCGCCCTCAACCAACACCGGAGCAGGAGGCTCAACGGAAGGCACAACCGGTACCTCATACCTGCGCAATAATGACCGATGAAAAACATTATGAATAGAAAAAGATGCAGGGAGGTCCAAACGGAAGGACACAGGGTTAAGAATCTCCAATATCTTGTACGGGCCGATGAACCGAGGTTTAAACTTAGGAGAAGAAACCCTCATAGGGACAAAACGAGAAGACAACCACACCAAGTCCCCAACACAAAGCCGAGGACCAACCCGACGCCGGCGGTTGGCAAAAAGCTGAGTCTTCTCCTGGGACAACTTCAAATTGTCCACTACCTGCCCCCAAATCAGATGCAACCTCTCCACCACAGCATCCACTCCAGGACAATCCGAAGATTCCACCTGACCAGAAGAAAATCGAGGATGAAACCCCGAATTACAGAAAAAAGGAGACACCAAGGTGGCAGAGCTGGCCCGATTATTGAGGGCAAACTCCGCTAAAGGCAAAAAAGCAACCCAATCATCCTGATCTGCAGACACAAAACACCTCAAATATGTCTCCAAGGTCTGATTCGTCCGCTCGGTCTGGCCATTAGTCTGAGGATGGAAAGCAGACGAGAAAGACAAATCTATGCCCATCCTAGCACAGAATGCTCGCCAAAATCTAGACACGAATTGGGTTCCTCTGTCAGAAACGATATTCTCCGGAATACCATGCAAACGGACCACATTTTGAAAAAACAGAGGAACCAACTCGGAAGAAGAAGGCAACTTAGGCAGGGGAACCAAATGGACCATCTTAGAGAAACGGTCACACACCACCCAGATGACAGACATCTTCTGAGAAACAGGAAGATCCGAAATAAAATCCATCGAGATGTGCGTCCAGGGCCTCTTCGGGATAGGCAAGGGCAACAACAATCCACTAGCCCGAGAACAACAAGGCTTGGCCCGAGCACAAACGTCACAAGACTGCACGAAGCCTCGCACATCTCGAGACAGGGAAGGCCACCAGAAGGACCTTGCCACCAAATCCCTGGTACCAAAGATTCCAGGATGACCTGCCAACGCAGAAGAATGAACCTCAGAAATGACTTTACTGGTCCAATCATCAGGAACAAACAGTCTACCAGGTGGGCAACGATCAGGTCTATCCGCCTGAAACTCCTGCAAGGCCCGCCGCAGGTCTGGAGAAACGGCAGACAATATCACTCCATCCTTAAGGATACCTGTAGGTTCAGAATTACCAGGGGAGTCAGGCTCAAAACTCCTAGAAAGGGCATCCGCCTTAACATTCTTAGAACCCGGCAGGTAGGACACCACAAAATTAAACCGAGAGAAAAACAACGACCAGCGCGCCTGTCTAGGATTCAGGCGTCTGGCGGACTCAAGATAAATTAGATTTTTGTGGTCAGTCAATACCACCACCTGATGTCTAGCCCCCTCAAGCCAATGACGCCACTCCTCAAAAGCCCACTTCATGGCCAAAAGCTCCCGATTCCCAACATCATAATTCCGCTCGGCGGGTGAAAATTTACGCGAGAAAAAAGCACAAGGTCTCATCACGGAGCAATCGGAACTTCTCTGCGACAAAACCGCCCCAGCTCCGATTTCAGAAGCGTCGACCTCAACCTGAAAAGGAAGAGCAACATCAGGCTGACGCAACACAGGGGCGGAAGAAAAGCGGCGCTTAAGCTCCCGAAAGGCCTCCACAGCAGCAGGGGACCAATCAGCAACATCAGCACCCTTCTTAGTCAAATCAGTCAATGGTTTAACAACATCAGAAAAACCAGCAATAAATCGACGATAAAAGTTAGCAAAGCCCAAAAATTTCTGAAGACTCTTAAGAGAAGAGGGTTGCGTCCAATCACAAATAGCCTGAACCTTGACAGGATCCATCTCGATGGAAGAGGGGGAAAAAATATATCCCAAAAAGGAAATCTTTTGAACCCCAAAAACGCACTTAGAACCCTTCACACACAAGGAATTAGACCGCAAAACCTGAAAAACCCTCCTGACCTGCTGGACATGAGAGTCCCAGTCATCCGAAAAAATCAAAATATCATCCAGATACACAATCATAAATTTATCCAAATAATCACGGAAAATGTCATGCATAAAGGACTGAAAGACTGAAGGGGCATTTGAAAGACCAAAAGGCATCACCAAATACTCAAAGTGGCCCTCGGGCGTATTAAATGCGGTTTTCCACTCATCCCCCTGCTTAATTCGCACCAAATTATACGCCCCACGGAGATCTATCTTAGAGAACCACTTGGCCCCCTTTATGCGAGCAAACAAATCAGTCAGCAGTGGCAACGGATATTGATATTTAACCGTGATTTTATTCAAAAGCCGATAATCAATACACGGCCTCAAAGAGCCATCTTTCTTAGCCACAAAGAAAAAACCGGCTCCTAAGGGAGATGACGAAGGACGAATATGTCCCTTTTCCAAGGACTCCTTTATATATTCTCGCATAGCAGCATGTTCAGGCACAGACAGATTAAATAAACGACCCTTAGGGTATTTACTACCCGGAATCAAATCTATGGCACAATCGCACTCCCGGTGCGGAGGTAATGAACCAAGCTTAGGTTCTTCAAAAACGTCACGATATTCAGTCAAGAATTCAGGAATCTCAGAGGGAATAGATGATGAAATGGAAACCACAGGTACGTCCCCATGCGTCCCCTTACATCCCCAGCTTAACACAGACATAGCTTTCCAGTCAAGGACTGGGTTATGAGATTGCAGCCATGGCAATCCAAGCACCAACACATCATGTAGGTTATACAGCACAAGAAAGCGAATAATCTCCTGGTGATCCGGATTAATCCGCATAGTTACTTGTGTCCAGTATTGTGGTTTATTGCTAGCCAATGGGGTGGAGTCAATCCCCTTCAGGGGTATAGGAGTTTCAAGAGGCTCCAAATCATACCCACAGCGTTTGGCAAAGGACCAATCCATAAGACTCAAAGCGGCGCCAGAGTCGACATAGGCATCCGCGGTAATAGATGATAAAGAACAAATCAGGGTCACAGATAGAATAAACTTAGACTGTAAAGTGCCAATTGAAACAGACTTATCAAGCCTCTTAGTACGCTTAGAGCATGCTGATATAACATGAGTTGAATCACCGCAATAGAAGCACAACCCATTTTTTCGTCTAAAATTCTGCCGTTCACTTCTGGACAGAATTCTATCACATTGCATATTCTCTGGCGTCTTCTCAGTAGACACCGCCAAATGGTGCACAGGTTTGCGCTCCCGCAGACGCCTATCGATCTGGATAGCCATTGTCATGGACTCATTCAGACCCGCAGGCACAGGGAACCCCACCATAACATCCTTAATGGCATCAGAGAGACCCTCTCTGAAATTCGCCGCCAGGGCGCACTCATTCCACTGAGTAAGCACAGCCCATTTACGGAATTTCTGGCAGTATATTTCAGCTTCGTCTTGCCCCTGAGATAGGGACATCAAGGCCTTTTCCGCCTGAAGCTCTAACTGAGGTTCCTCATAAAGCAACCCCAAGGCCAGAAAAAACGCATCCACATTGAGCAACGCAGGATCCCCTGGAGCCAATGCAAAAGCCCAATCCTGAGGGTCGCCCCGGAGCAAGGAAATCACAATCCTGACCTGCTGAGCAGGATCTCCAGCAGAGCGAGATTTCAGGGACAAAAACAACTTGCAATTATTTTTGAAATTTTGAAAGCAAGATCTATTCCCCGAGAAAAATTCAGGCAAAGGAACTCTAGGTTCAGATATAGGAACATGAACAACAAAATCTTGTAAATTTTGAACTTTCGTGGTGAGATTATTCAAACCTGCAGCTAAACTCTGAATATCCATTTTAAACAGGTGAACACAGAGCCATTCCAGGATTAGAAGGAGAGAGAGAGAAAGGCTGCAATATAGGCAGACTTGTAAGAGATTCAATTATAAGCACACTCAGAACTGAAGGAAAAAAAAAAAAAAAAAAAAAAAATCTTCAGCAGACTTCTTTTTTCTCTCCTTTCTCTGCCAATTAATTTAACCCTTTGTTGGCCGGTCAAACTGTTATGGTTCTCAATGGCAAGAGAACATAGCCCAGCAAACATAAGAACTAGCTCTTGGAAGGATGGAAACTAAACTGACCATGAACTAAACCTGCCGCACAACTAACAGTAGCCGGGTAGCGTTGCCTGCGTTTTATCCCTAGACGCCCAGCGCCGGCCGGAGGACTAACTAATCCTGGCAGAGGAAAATATAGTCCTGGCTCACCTCTAGAGAAATTTCCCCGAAAGGCAGACAGAGGCCCCCACATATATTGGCGGTGATTTTAGATGAAAATGACAAACGTAGTATGAAAATAGGTTTAGCAAAATTGAGGTCCGCTTACTAGATAGCAGGAAGACAGAAAGGGCACTTTCATGGTCAGCTGAAAACCCTATCAAAACGCCATCCTGAAATTACTTTAAAACTCTAGTATTAACTCATAACATCAGAGTGGCAATTTCAGATCACAAGAGCTTTCCAGACACAGAAACGAAACTACAGCTGTGAACTGGAACAAAATGCAAAAACAAACGAGGACTAAAGTCCAACTTATCTGGGAGTTGTCTAGCAGCAGGAACATGCACAGAAAGGCTTCTGATTACAATGTTGACCGGCATGGAAGTGACAGAGGAGCAAGGCTAAATAGCGACTCCCACATCCTGATGGAAACAGGTGAACAGAGGGGATGATGCACACCAGTTCAATTCCACCAGTGGCCACCGGGGGAGCCCAAAATCCAATTTCACAACACCCTGGCCCTGTATACATGGCTCCCCATCACTGTCCTTGTATGCATGGCTCTCATTAAAAAAAATCCTACTTACCTTCCCTGCATGCCCTCACTGCATCTCGTTCCAGCACCAGCAGCTAAGCTATTCCGGCCGAACGATCACATGGCCCCGCTCTTTAAGGTAATGAATATTCATTCCACACCTATAGGAGTGGAGAGGCGTGAATATTCATTACCTCAATGAGCTAGGCCACATGATCGTTCTGCAGGAAGAGCTGCTGGCGCCGGAACAAATGAGATGCTGTGAGGGCATGTAGGAAGGTAAGTAGGAGTTTTTTTTTGTTTTTTTTTGCAGCTGCTGGAAGTAGGCGGCTGCAGCTGTAACTGTGCATGCTGTAAGAGAAATTAATATTAATTTCTCTTTAGCAGCGGCACAGGCTTTAGCTGCAGCCACCGGCTCCTACCTCTGTGACCCACTGCTCCATCGTTCCCCCTCCCCCCATCTTTCTGGGACAATTGACTTATGTATAAGCCGAGGGGGGGCATTTTCAGCACAAAAAAAGTGCTGAAAAACTTGGCTTATACACGAGTATATACATATTTGGTGGAAGAGCATGTTATGATTATTTTTTATGTAGTATGCTCCAGAATATGAAAGATTTAGAAAATGTTTACAAAGAAGATAGGAGACGCAGACAAGGGAGAATGGAGAAGAAAGTCTTGAAATGACCAGAAAGTTTGAGTACCGAGATGTAATAGAAAGGTAACTTGACTGCATCCACATGGTCAACATTGTAATTTTGTAACAAGTATAAACCCTTTAGATTGGACAGAATATTTAATTGCAGGTTATTGTTGTCTTTGCCTATGGTGCCTGAGCTTAGAGGTTATTACTTGATGAAGAGGGAGAGTGACCTTAAACACCTAAGCCTAGTGTCTGGAACTTCAAAAGAAGGAAAAATGGGAACCCCTTCCTCTAACCTTAAAAATCATTGTAAGGGAAAAATAACTATCAATATTTAGGAATTTTCCTCCATGTCACCTCACAATTCATGATCATCACATTTGCCTAATGAACTAGTGAAAACATCACCCAGAAATTGAACGTATTAAATATGACTAAGACCTCATTCAGACGTCTGACTTTCATACATGTGTTTAACTGTATTTTTGACACATAAAGGTCAGTGGGAGAAACAAAATATTAATCTTGTAGTTATGATACCTTTTAATGGCTAACAAAAATAAAATAAGTGATGTTACAAAGCTAGCTTTTGAGACTACTTAGGTCTCTTCATCATAGAATCGTGGAAGAATCATAGAATGTTAGAGTTGCAAGGGACTTCCGGGGTCATCATGTCCAACCCCCTGCTCATTGCAGCATTCACTAAACCATCTCAGATAGATGTCTGTCCAGCCTCTGTTTGAAGAATTCCATTGAAAGCTTCTGGCTAGTGGTTCTGCTCTGCTCTCCTCTGCTAACGCTTTCAGTACCCTAGGATATAATTTATCTAGACCAGGAGATTTAAATTAATTTAAATTAGCTAAGTGTTCCCTTCACCATCTCACTTCATTACTGGCTTTAGCTCTTCTTATGCTTGCATTGCGTTTCCTGCAGGCAGCATTATATTCTTCTTTGGATATGCCTCCCTCTTTCCATTTAATATACATTTATTTTTTCCTGTTTAACAAGTGTTTAAGTTCTGTGTTCATCCATCCTGGTCTCTTTAAATGCTTACAATTCTTCCTTCTTTTTGGGATTTTTACTGTGCAGTGAGAATTTAATTAAGGACAATCTCCCCTCCTTCTTGGACATTTCTGTCATTTAGGACATCCCGCCACTGGAACTTTCCTACTCTCTTTCTGAATCCATTAAAACCTGCCTTTCTGAAGTTCAACCTTAAAGTCTGATTCCTTGCTGGTCTTTTCCTAAATCCCCGGCCACCTTTACTTCCTCAACCATTTCCTCCCTGTTGGTAAGAATTAGGTCCAAGATTACAGATCATCTTGTCCTCTCATCTACCTTTTGAAACAAAAAGTTGTAAGCAAGAGAAGATAAACATTTTCTGGACCCATTGCTTTTGCCTGAGAGAGATTCCCAACAAATATCTGGATAGTCTATGTCATACTTTTTTGAGAGCAGAGACTTCTGATGTAAAAAGAGTTCATATCTTCAGTCTGTCCAGGTGGCCTATAGTAAACACCTACTATAATTTCCTTTCTGTTCTTCTCTCCTTGTATTCTTACCCCAAACAGTTTCTGCAGAGCTACCATTCTCTGAAGCTTGGATCTCTGGGGAGATTTATGATTTCCTAACATTCAATGCAACATGGCATGGTATAACAAAGTATAAACAAGGATCTGAAAAAACACAATTGTATACACAAAAAAGCAGAGACATGACTTAATAAATGGACATTTATTGGGACAATAGTAGTAAGTCATAAATCCTTATGACAGATTTATTTCTGTGTGGAGGGTATCAAAGACTCTTATAACTTTTTGTGCACAAGCTCTTCCGTGTTTTTGTGATTTTAAGTTGCCTTTTCATATAACAACTTTCATATTGTTTATGTTGTGTCCTGGACCGCAGGACATGGTAACAAAACCTTTTTTTCATTTAACTTTCATGGACAGGACACGTACCTGTAATAGTCTATAGTGCTATCCACCTGTCCATGTATTTGCAGATGGTGCATCACAAAACCCCCCACATAAATACATGTCTGATTTTGATCCAAGTCACTGATCTGTCAGATGGCTCTGTCAGTGGTCACCTGGCAGCTGTAAAATGGCTACCATGAACAGGCTTGGCACAAGCTACTCTGTTTTCCAGGTTGCCCTGGCCTTCACCCTTTAACCTTTTATACAGAGATCTGGACTTAGAAAGTGGCCCATGAGTCAGCAGCTGTGGTGTAAGCTGACAAGAAGGATAGTAAGGTAGCCGCATCAAAACCAAGAGGACCGCAAAGATACCAAATTACCACTGTCCAGAGATTCTGGTTATGACATCTCCTTTTTCACTAGCGCTGCCCGCAGAGTGAGTATGGTGACACCTGGGGATAGAAGCAGAAATTTCAGGAGCAGGCTCTAGTGGAGATGTGACAGGATCAAAATCACCCATACGAGCATATCCATTTTTTTGTTTTACATTGTAATGGGTAGCACTAGCAGAAGCTTTGCAATGTTTACAATTAATGATGGAAATAATGGAAGCATTTACCAAATGCTCATCCACTAAAAATCTGATCAAGTGCACCAATGAAAATCGTTTTTTTTTATAACATACGAAGAAAACAAGAAACATCTGAATGATGCCTTAGTCAAAAATTTCAACAAGTTTAGCCACAGTATTTCCTGAAAAAAATCCATTGCCTTTCTTATAGTCTTTAACCTGCTGAAGAGTGGAGCATGTGTTGGGTACCTATTATAGCAGAATTTGGTAGGTGGTAGAAGTAAGTTGTGTAATTATAGTGTATGCTGGGAATATTTATATGTGGCAGGAGGTTTAGAATGCAGTGTTATGGGGAGTGCAGGGAGCAGGAATGCCTTGTATGACATTTTCAGTATAAAGGTGTGTTTTGACTAGGTGATGGGTAGCCAATGAAGGGACTGGAAGAAAAAATAGAAGAAAGAAGATGAACAAGGGAAGAAAAAGACTGAACAGCAAAGGTAATGATGGATTATGGATTGGATGGGTGTAAGTGTAAGCTGATTTCTAGGCAGGATACGATGAGGACATTTTTGATAATTTGAAAAAAAAAAAAAATTTTCAGGCAGGACGTGTGGAGGACTCGAATATGTGGTCATAAAGGCAGGGCCAAATAAATGGTTATCCCAAAACACTTAGCTTTTGATACTGGCTAAAATGTGAAACCATTAATAGGGATTCGTAGTTTTGGTTGGGGAAGAATAGACTTTGAAAAAGATGATGAATTTCGTTTTACTCTTCTTAAATTTGAGAAGTGAGAAAAAAATTATGAGAAGGCTGATGGACGTTTTGTACAGTTACTGATTACTATTCCCATGTGGCTTCCAATATTCTACCTGTTCATGTTCATGACTGTGCTGCTAGTATGTCACTATTATGGCTGTATATTATTTTGATACTGAGTAAATTGTAAATAAAATTTATTTTCTGTTTTGCAAATTGAACTTTTAAAAACAGGACAACACAACATTTGATTACTATTTTTGCAGCTGGGAAAAGGATGGGTTCAATCATATGTGAAATTCAGAGTGGACACATAAGACTGAACTTTGGAAGAATGGCAATTAATTTGTGTGTACAGCATTTCTCAGTATATGTAAATTACATTGGCTGGCGAGCAATTATTAAAATCCAGCTCTAACCTAATCCCCACATGAACTGGAGTCACTGTACTCAATACTTCTTATCTCTAATGCCCTCCATATCACTGTCTAACACTCTCTCAGTGCTTGTTGTTAACACTCAATTTACAAGTAAGTATTTTAATAACATGAAAACACTAATCAATATAATTTCCTTTCACCAAATGCCATTCATTCTTTCTTTCCCACGGGCTTGGATCCCTAATGTACTTACCTGTGTATATCTGATATCTTGTCTTATGCACAAAATTAATCATCAAGAAACATCCTATTCTTTAAATTAGGGTTTTTGTGTTAAATGTATTTTATAAAAAAAAAAAATATTTTGAAATTTTCACAATTGCCACTGGAGCCTTTTTTTGGACTCGTACTTCCTTTTCTTTCAGTAAATTAACACGTACATTAACAGCAATGCATAGAATCTTTTGTATTGAAGCATTTAATGAGCATGTGCCAATGTCATTGTGAAGAAAGGGTCAGCTATAACTAGAGATGCGCCAATAAATTTCATAAACGGGGATAAAAAGTTTAAAGAGATAACAAAATCCTTATACTCATCTTACTCTCTGGCCACCTACGCTCCTCACCACCATCCGTCCATTCGCCATATCTTCTGCAGCAGGACACCAGCCACAAACATAATAAGTGTCATTAAGAATTATCTTCAGTGTAAAGATGAACAAGGAGCCCTAGAAATGATGATATGGTCCCCACAGAGCCATGATCGTAACATCATAGATTCTATCTTGAAATAGATGAAGACACAGAATGATTTGAACAAACCTACAGAGAAGATCTGTGTTTAGTTCTGCAAGATGTTTGGAACAATCACCATTATTGTATACAAGTACAAGTGTAATTAGGTGAATTGAAGGTTTGATGTTATTTTGAATGCAACGGGTGTGACACCAAACATTACTTTGATGTAGATTTCTCTTTTGTTCATTCACTTTGCATCTTACTATTACTATAAACTATAATGCTGTTAACTCTTCTATTTTTTTTAAAGTATTCTTACTTTGCAGCATTTTTTGCACACCTGAAAAAAAGAAAGTATCCAACATACCAAATATCACATATATAAACTTTATTGGGTAACAATTAAAAACATGATTGTACAACAACATAAAAAATCATGCATAAGATGATTAGAAGACAAAGATGATTAAAACAAAAAGATCATAAAGCAAGGGGGCAAGGTACACAGCCCCGGTCACTGCACTCAAAGGCGCGTTTCGCTACCGCATTACCATTGCTACTATGGTTACTAATATTGGATGGTTTTTATAAATAAATACCTGTACTGACCTGGCGGCGTACCTTGCCCCCTCACTTTATCATCTTTTTGTTTTAATCACCTTTGTCTTCTAATCATGTTATGCATGATTTTTTTATGTTGTTGTACAATCATGTTTTTAATTGTTACCTAATAAAGTTTATATATGTGATATTTGGTATGTTGGATACTTTCTTTCTTTTTGGATTTATCTGTGCTTTATAGTATCCAATTTTCATATTTATTAGTACATTTGGTATTTCTTTTCTATATAGGTTTCTTTTATGCACACCTGCCTAAAACTTTTGCACAGTAATATATATGTGGAGAAAGTGTAATGTTTTCTAATAATGTAGTATCTGTTATCTTCTGTAACTGCTCTATAAAGTTTATCACAGGGTAAGCAGCATGAGAGAATGAAATTGAAGCATTTTAATTGCAGGTTGTAGACATGATATGAATGGAAGGCATCTCAATGAACATGACAGCCAGGATTGATTGTCATATGCCTGTCAGAACAGCTTTTTTAGACAGATGTGTATATATTATATATGTCACTGAATAATCGAGTTTGGAAAGACTGCACACAGGTATGGAACTTAAAGAATTACAAAAGATTGTCATATATTTTGTGTTTTCTCTTCTATTTTGAAAGCAGAGCATAACACCTGGCAAAAGCATACTTCAAAAAATCTTTTTTGGACCATATAAAATTAGGTAGCTGAAGGAATTCAAGGATGATCTGTTTACTGTCTTGTGCAAAAGCCTTTCATTCTTTCTTATGTAGCAACATTTCTTTTTGTGTTATCTCCATGTAATTCCTTTTGGAAATATATTGCACGAGTAGCCTACATAATATTCCCTCATTCTCTTGTTTATAGGATGTGGACTTACATACCCCAACAAAATTTTTGCTTTCTTGGCCTTTTTCAGAGAATATGAATGATAACACCCAAACTTTTTCTCCACTCATGGTTAGTGGTTGGGTGAAGCCATTTATTGTCAAACTACTGTTTTCTGGTTTCAAATAATAATGACAGCTCAAAACATCCAAATGACTCTGATCAAAAGTTTACATACCCCATTTCTTAATACTGTTTATTGCCCCCTCTAATATCAGTGACAGCTTGAAGTCTTTTGTGGTAGTTGTGGATGAGGTTCTTTATTTTCTCAGATGGTAAAGCTGCCCACTCTTCTTGGCAAAAAGAATCCAGTTCCTGTAAATTCCCGGGCTGTCTAGCATAAACTGCGCGCTTGAAATCTCCCCAGAGTGGCTCAATGATATTGAGGTCAGGAGACTAAGATGGCCACTCCAGAACCTTCACTTTGATCTGCTGTAGCTAAAGACAGGTCAACTTGGCCTTGTGTTTTGGATCGTTGTCATGTTGGAACATCCAAGTATGTCCTATGTTCAATTTTGGTCTCATCACTCCAAATTACCTTGTTCCAGAAGTTTTGAGACTCGTCTTTGCTGTTTTGCGTATTGTAGGCGAGATACTTTGTGGCATTTGTGCAGTAATGTCTTTTTTCTGGCAACTCTACCATGCAGCCCATTTTTCTTCAAGTGCCTCCTTATTGTGCATATTGAAACAGCCACATCGCTAGTTTTCAGAGAGTCCTGTATTTCAGCTGAATTTGTTTGTGGGTTTTTCTTTGCATCCCGAACAATTTTCCTGGCAGTTGTGGATGACATTTTTTGTTTTTATGGAGCCCTTGATTTTCCATTTGTTAATCACAGTTTGAACACTGCAGACTGGCATTATCAATTTGATATTTTTTTGTATCCCTTTCCTGTTTTATACAGTTCAACTACCTTTTCCCATAGATCCGTTGACAATTCTTTTGCTTTTTCCCATGACTCACAATCCAGAAACGTCGGAGGCTGGATGAAAGATGCAAGAGTCTTTCTGGATCCCGGAAACTCACTCAGCTTTAATCCTTTATGCACACACACTGATTACAAGCAAACAGGTCACAGGTGAGGATTTTACCTTTAGTAGCCATTCAAACCCATTTGTGTCAACTTATGTGCATGATATCAGGCCAAAATCACCAGGGTATGTGAACTTTTGATCCAGACATTTGGATGTTTTGGATTGTCATTATGATTTAAAATGAGAAAACACAAGAGTTTGACAATAAATGGCTTCACCCAACCACTAACCATGAGAGGAGAAAAAGGTTTGGTGTTATCATTCATATTCTCTTAAAAAGGGCCAAGAAAGCAAACATTCTGCTGGGGTATGTAAACTTTTGAGCACAACTGTATTAACCTTAAATCTGCAAAAAATAATTGTTACATTCACTCATAGTGACAAGGTAACTCTGACAGGAGATGATATGATATATTGTACAAATTAGCTTGCAGTATTTTTAGAAGATGAAAGAAAGTTTGATAGTTGCTCATGGTACATCTTCATTTCACTGGTAAAAGGTATCTCCAAAAATCTAATGTGGAGGCTAACGTTACCACATAGTTACGTACAGATAGAGTTAAGGTGAATATACACCTTAGATATAGTAGAAGTAGACTGATAGTTAACCAATAATTGAATGAATGATCCTTTAGTTAACAATTGGTTGCCCATGGCAGACATGCACATTCTATTCTACATTGGCAATTACAATCATTTAAACTGGTCTTCCATTTTCATTGACATGGGATGTATAAAATATCTTTTGGGGAGTTTTTTTATAAAAACAAATTGTACATGGACAAAAATTATTTCATAAGAATTAAAGACCTTTCATTCAACCATTGGACAAAAAGTTTATCAAACATGGCTGACTTCTTTACAAGAAATGATACTTAAAATCAAAGTGGAAAATCAAATTACAGGCTGATCCAACTTCAGTGGAAATGCCTTATCACAAGGAAAAGATGCTCAGTATTGTGTGTTGCCTCCACGTGCCTGTATGACCTTTCTACTGCACAACGCCTGGGCATGCTCCTGATGAGGCGGTGGATGGTCTCCTGAGGGATCTCCTCCCAGACCTGGACTAAGGCATCTGCCAACTACTTGACAGTCTGTGGTGCAACGTGACATTGGTGGATGTCCCAGATGTGCTTAATCGGATTCAGGTCTGGGGAATGGGCGGGCCAGTCCATATCTTCAAAGAAAAAAGAAAAACAGATTGCCGCACCAACCACTAGTGAAAACACCTGTACATGTGTGTGTCAGATATTCAGCGTATATGCCACTTGCAGAACTTGGGTGCTGCCACAGAAATATAGTACATGAAATAGCAAAAATGTAGAAAAAAGTGGGCACTCACCATCTGCTAATGTTCAGTCTTTATTGTACCACATGCCAAACGCAAAAATAGCAGGGAGAAACGTGATATAAAAAGATGATGATCGTTTTGCGCTGCTGCGCTTCCTTGGGTCTTGATCAAGACCCGAGGAAGCGCAGCAGCGCGAAACGATCGTCGTCTTTTTATATCACGTTTCTCCCTGCTATTTTTGCATTTAGCATGTGGTACAAAAAAGACTGAACATTAGCAGATGGTGAGTGCCCACTTTTTTCTACATTTTTGCTAGTCCATAGCTTCAATGCCTTCATCTTGCAGGAACTAGGAACTGCTGACACACTCCAGCCACATGAGGTCTGGCATACCTAATGGCAGTCAGGCTACCTCTGGTGAGCACATGGAGGGCTGTGCGGCCCTACAAAGAAATACCACCCCACACCATTACTGACCCACTGCCAAAACGGTCATGCTGAAGGATGTTGCAGGCAGCAGATCGCTCTCCATGGCGTCTCCAGACTCTGTCATGTCTGTCACATGTACTCAGTGTGAACCTGCTTTCATCTGTGAAGAGCACAGGGCACTAGTGGTGAATTTGCCAATCCTGGTGTTCTGTGGCAAATGCCAAGCATCCTGCATGGTGTTGGGCTGTGAGCACAACCCCCATCTGTGGACATCGGGCACTCAGACCATCCTCATGGAATCGGTTTCTGTTTGTGCAGACACATGCACATTTGTGGCCTGCTGGAGGTCATTTTGCAGGGCTCTGGCAGTGCTCCTTCTGTTCCTCCTTACACAAAGGTGGAGGTAGCGGTCCTGCTGCTGGGTTGTTGCTCTCCTATGGCCCCCTCCATGTCTCCTGGTGTACTGGCCTGTCTCCTGGTAGTGCCTCAAAAACCTTGCCACAGCTCGCATTGATGTGCCATCCTGGATGAGCTGCACTACCTGAGCCACTTGTGTGGGTTGTAGAGTGCATCTCATGCTACCACGAGTGTGAAAGCACAACCAACATTCAAAAGTGACCAAAACATCAGCCAGAAAGCATTGGTACTGAGATGTGGTCTGTGGTCCCCACCTGCAGAACCACTCTTTTATTGAGGGTGTCTTGATAATTGCCAATAATTTCCATCTGTTGTCTATTCCATTTGCACAACAGCATGTAAAATTGATTGTCAATCAGTGTTGCTTCCTAAGTGGACAGTTTGATTTCACAGAAGTTTGATCAACTTGGAGTTAGATTCTGTTGTTGAAGTGTTCCCTTTAATTATTGAGCAGTCTAAATTACAAAACAATAACAAACTAACAGTAACAGACTGGTACTGACTGGAGAGGGCCCTGCCCTTGCGAGCTTACAATCTACAGGGTAATGGGGAAGGAGACAGTAGGTTATGGGGAGTTTGCAGCAGCTCCATTGGTGGTGTGGTGGCAGCGGGGTCATTACAGGCTGTAAGCTTTCTTGAAGAGATGGGTTTTCAAATTCCATCCGAAAGTTCCAAATGTGGTGGATAACTGAACATGTTGGGGCATGGTATTCCAGAGGATGGGGGGGTACTCAGGAGAAGTCTTGGAGGTGATTAGCTGAGGAACATACAAGTGAGGAGGAGACAAGGAGGTCTTGGGAGGGCCGGAAAGTATGTGTGGGTAGGTATCAGATTAGTTCAGACATATATGGTGGATATAGAGAAGGGACAGATTATGAACAGACTTGTATGTCAAAGTTAATAGTTTCAACTGAATTTATTGAGGAATTGGAAGCCAATGAAGGAATATGCAGAGGGAAGTAATGGAGGAGTAATAAGAAGAGAGTTTGATTAATCAAACAGCAGAGTTAAGGACAAACTGGAGACTGGAGAGGTATGAGAGCATTATCTCATAGAGGAGGATATTGCAGTAGTCGAGGAGTGAGATTATGAGAACATGCACTAAATTTTGGTCATCAGAGAGGTGTGATGTCTGAGGCAGATTGGTAGATCTGTGTCTTCAGCACAATGTATCTGCAAAAGATTACACCTCTCAGTCTGTCTGGGATGCAGTTACTGACAGCTCACCCGTCCAATCTGGTACAGAGGCATGCTGAAGCTGTCAGTACTTTGACAGCTCAGTGTCCAGTCTGATGCAGGGGCGTGCTGAGCTGTATGCATTTTGATTGACAGCTTGGCCATACAATCTGATACTGGGAGGTGCTGGGCTGTATCCAGGCGTTCATTGTCCTAGCTGATTGCCTGGCTACTGTTAGTCCTAGACCTCTGTCAGACGTAGCTTCAGCTAAGTGCAGTTGGTTTTCTCGGTGCCTAGTGTTTTGATTGATGATCTTTCGTTGTCTGACCTTGGACCTCGTTCTGCCCTCTGTCTGGTTAACTTCTTTGTTCTGATCAGCTATCTTCCTGGTATTTTGATTTTGGACCATTACCTGACTATGCCTTTGTCTCTTCCCTCTGTTTATGACATACCCTCCTGGCTTTTGATCTCGGACTCCTTGACTATTTCCAAATCAAGGTTTGTCCTTGAGAAGTAACTCAGAGTCACAGTATCTTATCAGAAAAAAATCAGCTTCCTTCCTCACTTATCAGACACTTCTACCCCTCAATCTGCCCTCTCAACTTGTCATACACTGTGAAAAATCAGGAACAGGGAAGGGAACAGCGAGAGGTGGACCGAAAAAACATTGTGCAAAGCTCAGAGAACTCAGCTCCTCCACTGTATAAAGTCCTCCATGTGTCTGCAGCTTGTCTTTGTGAGTTCATAAGTGAATGACGAGCAGGTATTCCCCTCTCTGTGCTGTGATGTCAATGGCAGAAATCATTACAGATCATATCCTCCTTCTCCCCAGCGCCAAGTGGATTGTAAATTACGGATATAGCATGCAGAAAGAAAACTGGTGAGAATGCAGGATGTAAATCATATAATGGCCAGATATAGTATTATTCCTCATGTACTCATACAGGACCCTTGTTACCCTTTAAATCTCAAAAAGAAATTATGTTGCACTTCTAATGTCTCCTTTTTTTCTGGTTCATTATTGCTTTTATCAATCTGTTATTAACTAGATATGTAACACCATAAACTATATGTGTCTCATAAAAAATCTTTATTGTCTCTAGAACATGTAGTGACAGTTTTTGCACGTACTGGAGGCACTTAGACATAGACCCATTTAAATCTATGAGGCTGCGCATATGTCAGTGTGCTCACATGGGCCATGTGTCCGTGTGACCCACTAGTGGACATATCCATTTTTTCCCTACAGCACAGTCCTCAATAATTCCTGAACATGTGCACACTGATGACATTGCATCTAAAAATAAACCTTTTAAATGTTCAGACTGTGTCTGAGGTTTGCTTGAAGTCTTTCTTAAATTTCAGTCTACTGGGAGCCAGAATGTTTCAATTTGTTGGTTCTCTTCTATAGGTGATCCCAGGATTTCTAGTGAGGTATTTGCTAAGAATTGGGTCTTTCAGAAGAATATGCCAGTGTTTAGTTAGAATCTTGTGAATTCTGAGATTTTCTGAGCAGAAAATAGTAATAAAATTGGTCTCAAAAAACTGTTGAGTAGAAGAAATTGTTTTGGGGGTATTCAGGTAGTTTGCCCAGTGCAATTCACAGCATTATATGCTCTCTTTATGAGGTCTTTGGAGTAACCTCGCTCAGAAAATCTATTTTTCTGGACTTTTTCTTGTGCTCTGAAATTTGAGTGTAAGGAACAATTTTTTGGTATCCTATTATACTGATTAAATGGTATATTGGTTAGCCATTTTTTAGTAGTGTTCGCTTTCAAAGTGGACATAGCAGTTGGCAACCACAGTTTTGAGAAAGTTTTAGTTTCGGTTTTCATGGTGGAAAATAGTGAGGTCGAGGAAATCTATGCTTGAATTGTTTATGTAAGGGGCGAAAATGAAACCTCAGTTATTGGAATTAATCCAAGAAATGAAGTGATGGATATCATTGTCATGGTTATTCCATATAAAGAACAGATCATCTATACATCTTTTGTGTAAGATCATATTCTTGGAAAAGGTGTATCAGAAATAAGAATACTTTCCAAAACACCCATAAAAGTGCTTGCATGGTAGGAACATGCTACCTTAGAGCCCATCGCTGTACCTTTACTCTGATGGTAATATTTGTTGGAGAAAGTCCAAGTCTATCTATCTATCTATCTATCTATCTATCTATCTATCTATCTATCTATCTATCTATCTATCTATCTATTCTCTATCTTTGCACATCTTTCAGCTAAACATTTGTAATTTCTATTATGAATTCTATTCCAGTATGTGTCACACTGCTGGTGTACGTGAGCATCACATGGATGTCAGATGGATGGTACATACGGACACATGGATAGCACAGGATTATACACACAGACAAGGACACAGATAGCACCAGTACTGTCTTTTCCGGTACTGGAAATATCAGGACGTGTGAAGAGGGCCTTAATGCTGTTTCCTCTGCCCTCTCATCAAAAGGTGTGCTTCACTCGCTAGTCACTAATGCGCAATACCAGATGTGGGTATTTCGGAATGATTCTTTATTAACTTTGTAGGCTATGTTAAAGAACATTTATTATGTTCGAAAAGTGTTTTTGACTCAAAATCGCTGTTGCACGGTATCAATAGGTTTTAAGCAGATTTCAATTACTGTTGGACTTTCTACTTCAAGCTGGAAGCTGGACCATTTTTTGATTAATTTGCATGTTCAAAGACACAACAAGAAGAGACAAGGTTCTGTGCTTTGCATTGTATCTACAGCGGATTAGCTAAGCTGGGCTGTTATCTTTACGTGTGGTTGATCGCAGATCCATTCCATTCATTTTATTGGACATGAGCTGCATTATTAGAAACATTCCAAAGACAGGTGTTGCGCAGTTTGTAGAAGAAAGCAGGCAGGTTTATAAAATATCATACAACCTCTTTAAGCATAGCACTGTTTTAGCTTAATACTGCTGGAGTTCCTTTCTTTAATTTTACAATTAACAAAGAAATTCATACAATCTAGTGATTTGACATAATTATATTTGCACATTTTTAGTAATTCTTTTATTTCAAATGCCAGAAAGTCAACCGGGGACATTTCTGGTCTAATCTGTTTCATGAGTGTTTATAGAATTGTTTCCTTGAAGTCTATCAGAAGCAACTTCATCAATGTTTCATGGTGTTCTTGAAGAAGAAAGATTATGATGTGAGTGAACAAGAAAGTAATGAAAAAACATCTACTTCGTAATAATATTTTTTTTAAACTTGTTAATATCAAAACAATCAATACAGTCTGACTTATATGGGATGCTCTAAATAGGTGCAATTGGTTGATGCAGAGTTTCTAACAGCATGCTGAAATGTTGTAATTGAGCCAAGGGTTGAAACCACTGCTTTGCTTGAAAATTACAAACACTTGGGTATACTGTTCTTACTATTGTATTATGTATATCATCTTCCTATGTAAGAATGAAGACTTCATGCTGACAATTATTAATTCACGGAAACTACAGAATGTTGTGTTCGGTCTTTGTATTCACTATGGTACCCACTAATATTGTTATTCAGCTTTATCACAATTTTCAGTTTCTTCTTTTTTTCAGTATGCATCACATGCTTGCACACCTTAGATAGAATTGGATGTATAATCAGGCTTGCCAACTTTCCAGAAATTCCTGGAGAGCTCATAAAAATAGGGCAGTTTTTTGAGGTTTCAGTGGCACCAACCACTCATCGGTCTGTTGTTTGATCCCACTCCACAGCTCCTGCGCCCAGATAAGTTTCAGTACAGCCTGCTGTCATTTCTCCCTGCCTGAAGTCGATGGTGCGAATGTTATGATGACTGGATGAGGAGGCGGTGGAGGAAGGGCAGTAGGAGGAGGGGGAAACATCCAGCAATCTTGTGGTGGTAGGACTTTCCACCTCAGGCCCAGCCACCACTTCATCTACCCAGTGGGCAGTTAAGAAGGTACAACATCCTTGCCCATGCTTTCTGGTCCACGTATCGGTGGTTATGTGGACCTTTCCTCTGATAGCGTTGTGCAGTACACACCTGATTTTGTCGGCAAAATGTTTGTGCAGGCAGGGATTGCCCACCAGGAAATGTAGTAGCAGTTGGGAGGGAACAATGTCCTGTGAGACAGCCACCACCATATGTTTTTTAAAAGTGTCCATCACCATCAGTCAGAATTGAAGCATTTCGAGGGTCAGGAATTTTGAAATGCTGTCATTCAGGAACTGGGCTCGTGGGTGGGTAAGGGGTACTTTGTCTTTCTCTCTCCAGTGTTTGGGAGATAGACAGCTGAACGCTTTCATGGCACAGTGTGGAGATGCTCAGTGACACTGCTGGTGGTTGTGCTGTCACATCCTCTCTTTGTGGGGAGCTAGGTGGCTCTGTTGTTTGGGAATGGGATGAAGAGACTGATACCGCTGCAGAAGAGGGAGAAGGAGGAGCATCAGATCTTTCCTGGGTTTTCAGGGGTGTACTTCCCCGCAGCTCGTGCTTTGCATTCAGATGCCTTGTGATGCCAGTGGTGCTCAGCCTTTCAACAAACTTTAATCAGCATTTCAACTCCAAATTTGAATATGGAGTCCATCTTTGGGTTGGACTTCTGGACATACAGTATATGTCTGGTACGATCCCCAAACTATGCAATTTGGGTTCACTCAGTCTCACAACACTCAACATACTTTTTTTTATTTAGTTTTCTCAAGTCTAGATGTCTGCTCTACATTAATTCATTTCAGCTACTGATGCAGCAATTCAAGCAATATGGCTGTCTTTATAATAATTTAATAAAATGACAACATTAACAATAAAATATCAAAGAATATCAGAAAAAGAGGTAGGCTCTTTAACCCAAAAGTAATAAATAACGCCATTGCAGGTGCATGCTCGCATCAGCCCCCATTCAAAGGAGCGTCTTAGGAGAACAGCAATTTCTCAATATAAGGCAATGCTATGGTATTGGTAAAAATAAATAAAAATTATAGTATGAGCAGTTCACGCCTGCTAGAGAGATTAACAAATATAGTTAAAATGAACAAGTGTTTTAAAAATATAAAAAAATAAAAGTAACAAGATCTCATATGGCTATGTTGATGGAAAAAATTAAAATGGTTAAACAAAAAGCCAAACAATGGATAACGGTATATTCGTACAGAACCAATTGTTGACGAAATCTTTGCAAGTGACTGTTCAAATAAATGGAATGTATTTTTTGTTGAAGAAAGTTTTGCATGCAATCTGCCTTAGTCATTTATTACGTTCAATATTTGCTTTGTTGTTAATTTTTGTGTCCTTTTACTTACTTGATTGTTATGTTTTCTAGTTCTGGAATGTAATCTTCAAGAGTATCAACCAATACCTGTGATTAAAACTGAAAGATTATTATTGATATAGAGGACGCATAAGTTTTAGCTCCAAGCCAAGATATGTTTTTCATCTGTACTCCAAATTATTCAGGATGTCTCTAGGTTTGTATTTTATGAGATCATTAGATTAACCTTTCTCATTGTTTTAATGTCAAATTAGGATGTAACTATAATCGATCTAGAATGTAACAAGAAAAAGAACAATCATTTGTGTCTTACTAAAACCATCACTAATGACAAGAGGCAACCCCCATCCCATAGTATACGCTATATGGACAAAACGTTGGGACACATACACATTGCAATTTCAGGAGCTATTATGACATCTCTCATGCTAAACCCACATACATTAACGGAGAGTCAGTTCCCCCTTAAAGCTATAACAGCTTACACTCTTTTGGGAAGGCTTTCTATGAGATTTTGGGCCACGGATTATGGAAATGTATGCCCATTCATTTAGCAGTGCATTTGTGACATGCTTAGCCTGGCATGCCAATATGAGGAGGCTTAAAAGCCTTGCAATTAGTGTTGAGCATTCCGATACTGCAAATATCGGGTATCGGCCGATATTCGCTGTATCGGAATTCCGATACCGAGTTCCGATATTTTTGCGATATCGGAAATTGGAATTGGAAGTTCCTATAGTTAAATTATGCAGTATAATTAAGTGTGGGTGGTGCGTGGGCAGAGACTGCGTGTGTGCGTGTGCGCGTGTGCGGGCGGTGTATGTATGTGACCGTGGGGCTCTATGCGGCGTGCGGAGTCTCTGTGCGGCGTGTCTCTGTGCGGCGTGCGGGGTGTCTCTGTGCGGCGTGCGGGGTGTCTCTGTGCGGCGTGCGGGGTGTCTCTGTGCGGCGTGTCTCTGTGCAGCTTGCGGGGTGTCTCTGTGTGGTGTGCGGGGCGTCTCTACAAGTCCCATCGGATGATGCCTGCTACACTGACAGTGATTGACACATTAGCCAATGATGGGACAGTAGTAGTCCCATCATCCGGCTAATGTGTTGAATGAAAAAAAAAATACTCCATACATACTCCATACATATTACATACATACTACATACATGACATACTACATACATACAGTACATTCATACATTACATACATGACATACATATAGACATACTGTAATAATTATAGGGGATAACTCAGGAGACTCTTTGTGTGGAACAAGACAACTACAGGACACAGTTTTATAAGTGGTAAAAGTCTATATTATCACATGGTGATTCAAACAGGTGCAGAGAGAAACTCAAGTCCACAACACTTGGAGTAAATATTAAATGCAGCTTAGCAGTCTATAGGAAACTTCAGAGGAAAATGCAATTACGCAGAAAGTCTATGAAGCACAATTATTCTTGAGGATACTTGACACGAATAAGTCCTTGCTTAGTCCAAAACACAGATAGATATGCTTATAAGGCAGTTCAAATAATATCTTAGCTCAACCAGGGAGGCCTGGGTAATAGTCTCAGGTTCTTGCAGAGCAGAAACAGCTTACATGTCCAGCAAATGCAGATGGAAGTAAACACGAGCAGCAGATGAAGGAGGATTACTGGAACTGGAGTATGCAGCAGGAACTCAGAGCAGAGTAGCAGGATAACCCCACAGGTTCACAGGAGCAGGTATATAGCCAGGGAGTCACCAGAGGTCAGGAGCTGGATGCAAGGCAGAATACTCTAGCACAGTCTGAAGGCTGGGGTGGAGTTTTATAGCAGGAAGACACAGTGCACATGAGACCAAAGACGCCATCTTGGAAAAGGGCAGTAATGCACAAAAGGTAATAAAAAAAGTTCAGAGTCCTGACACATACAGTACATTAAACATAGAGTACATACTCACCATTACTTGTCATTTTGATCCCCGAAGCCAGTGTCATCTGTAAAAAAGATGAAAAAAACAAACAACCAATATACTCCCTGTCCGCAGAAATCCGCGAGTGTCCCACAACGATCTCCCGTGGAGAACGGCAGCAACAGGTGTTGCGACCGCTCACCAGGGGCCCCAGAAACGCACAGATGGGAGAAAGGTATTCCTGTGCCGCTGTAAAAAAATAATCCCTAGCCTCACTTATGGCATTGCTGGGTAAGAAATTTTCCCACGCAGCAATTGCCACAAAGTAAGACTTTGAACTCAGGTAACCTCAGTGATACACTGCAGGAGCCATTGTCTCCTGTCAGTGTGTCACTGAGGGTCCTATAGAGCAGTGACATCAGCCGATGTCACTGTTCTATAGGGGAGATCGTCGTGGGACACTCGTATTAATTGGACTACGGCGGACAGGTAGTATACGGTTTATTTTTTTACGTTTTTTGCAGGCGCTGAAGTATGGTAAGTATGGTTAAATGAAGAAAATTAAAATACTTTTTTCCTAATGTGTGCGTGTTTTATTAACCCTTTCTTACTATTGGATTAATAATGGATAGGCGTCTTATTGAAGCCTCTCCGTTATTAACCCGGCTTAATGTCACCTTACAATAGCAAGGTGACATTAACCCCTTATTACCCCATGTCCCACCGCTACACGGGAGTGGGAAGAGAGGAGCTAAGTGCCGATGCGCCATTTGTGGGGCGGCTGATGACTGGTATTTGTAGCCGGGGGCCAATATCCATGGCCCCTCTCTAGGCTATGAATATCAGCCCGCAGCTGTCTGCGTAGCCTTTCTGGCTATAAAATATAGGGGGACCCCACATCATTTTTTTTTGGGTCCCTCTATTTTAATAGCCAGTAAAGGCTACGCAGACAGCTGCGGGCTGATATTCATAGCAGGCTACAAATATTGGCCCCTGGCCGTCAGCTTTTCCCCTCTGGAGCAGAAAATTGCGCGGGAGCCCACGCCGTTTTTTTTTTTTAAAATTCAACGCTCATTAAGGCCTCTTTCACTCTTGCGTCGGTACGGCTCCGTCGCTATGCGTCGGGCCGACGTACCGACGCACGTTGTGAAATTTGTGCACGACGTGGGCAGCGGATGCAGTTTTTCAACACATCTGTTGCCCATTCTGAAGTACGGGGAGGAGGGGGCGGAGTTTCTGCCTCGTATGCGCGGTAGAAAATGGCGGGCGCGACGGCCAAAAAAACGTTCACTTGAACGTTTTTTCGTGCCGACGGTTCGCCAAAAACACAATGGATCCGTTGCACGACGGACGCGACGTGTGGCCATCCGTCACGATCCGTCACTAATACAAGTTTATGGGTAAAAAACGCATCCTGCGAGCACATTTGCAGCATCCGTTTTTTTTCCACCGGATGGTTTTTTTTCCGCCAGATCCGTTTTTTTCCCGCCGGATCTGTTTTTTTCCCCTGGATCGTTTTTTTCCCGCCGGATCTGTTTTTTTCCACCAGATCCGTTTTTTTCCACCAGATCTGTTTTTTTCTCATAGAGTTGCATTAGCGCCGGATTTCGCCTGATGGCCAGATGTTTCATCCGTTTTTTGCAGGATCCGTAAAAAAGCTGTTTCCGCCGGACGGAAAACACATACAGAGGAACGGTTTTTCTGTCCGGCGAAAAAACGCACAGCGACGGATCAAGCAAAAAACGGATGAAATGTGTGGCCATCAGGCGCAATCCGGCACTAATACAACTCTATGAGAAAAAAACGGATCCGGCGGAAAAAAACTGATCCAGTGGAAAAAACGGATCCGGTGGAAAAAAACGGATTCTGCAAATGTGCTCACAGGATGCGTTTTTTACCCATAGACTTGTATTAGCGACGGATCACGACAGATGGCCACACGTCGCATCCGTCATGCAATGGATCCGTTGTGTTTTGGCGGACCGTCGGCACGAAAAGACGTTCAAGTGAACGTTTTTTTGTCTGTCGCGTCCGCCATTTTCTACCGCACATGCGCAGCAGAAACTCCGCCCCCTCCTCCCCGGACTTCAGAATGGGCAACAGATGCGTTGAAAAACTGCATCCGCTGCCCACGTCGTGCACAAATTTCACAACGTGTGTCGGTACGTCGGACCCATGCATAGCGACGGAGCCGTACCGACGCAAGAGTGAAAGAGGCCTTAATGAGCGTTGAATTTTAAAAAAAAAGCGGAAAAAAACGGCGTGGGTTCCCGCGCAATTTTCTGCGCCAGAGGGGGAAAGCTGACGGCCAGGGGCCAATATTTGTAGCCTGCTATGAATATCAGCCCGTAGCTGTCTGCGTAGCCTTTACTGGCTATTAAAATAGGGGGACCCCAAAAAAATGACGTAGGGTCCCCCTATATTTTATAGCCAGAAAGGCTACGCAGACAGCTGCGGGCTGATATTCATAGCCTAGAGAGGGGCCATGGATATTGGCCCCCCGGCTACAAATACCAGTCCGCAGCTGCCCCAGAAATGGCGCATCGGCACTTAGCCCGTCTCTTCCCACTCCCGTGTAGCGGTGGGACATGGGGTAATAAGGGGTTAATGTCACCTTGCTATTGTAAGGTGACATTAAGCCGGGTTAATAACGGAGAGGCGTCAATAAGACGCCTATCCATTATTAATCCAATAGTAAGAAAGGGTTAATAAAACACGCACACATTAGGAAAAAAGTATTTTAATTTTCTTCATTTAACCATACTTACCATACTTCAGCGCCTGCAAAAAACGTAAAAAAATAAACCGTATACTATCTGTCCGCCGTAGTCCAATTAATACGAGTGTCCCACAATGATCTCCCCTATAGAACAGTGACATCGGGTGATGTCACTGCTCTATAGGACCCTCAGTGACACACTGACAGGAGACAATGGCTCCTGCAGTGCATCACTGAGAGGTTACCTTAGGACAAAGGCTCACTTTATGGCAATTGCTGCCTGGGAAAATTTCTCACCCAGCAATGCCATAAGTGAGGCTAGGGACTATTTTTTTACAGCGGCGGAGGAATACCTTTCTCCCGTCTGTGCGTTTCTGGGGCCCCTGGTGAGCGGTCGCAACAGCTGTTGCCGTTCTCCACGGGAGATCGTCGTGGGACACTTGTGGATTTCTGCGGACAGGGAGTATATTGGTTGTTTGTTTTTTCAACTTTTTTACAGATGACACTGGCTTCGGGGATCAAAATGACAAGTAATGGTGAGTATGTACTCTATGTTTAATGTACTGTATGTCTATATGTATGTCATGTATGTAATGTATGAATGTACTGTATGTATTGTAGCATAGCGCCTACTACGTGTCTTGGGGGACACTCGCTTGGCATGGGATTAACGCACTCGGGCACGGTTTTCTATCAAAAACACTGTCTCTTATGTTTATTTCGCTCAACATAAACCACATCCACAGGAACTTAGTAACAGCTTGAACAGTATCTGGACATATTCAACTTTACCACAGTTCGTCTCTTACCCCGGTCAGTATTACACACGGTTTTCAGACCGTTACCCGTTGGCAACCTCCACGGGTTCCTGGACACCTCTTGGCCTCTGAGGTGCCCATACACAATGTCTCTCTCTTTCTTTTACTCTGACCCCGGTCAGTACAACACTAATCTCCATTCATTACCTGTTGGTGCCTCACAGGTTCTCGGATACCTCTCTCCACCAGAGGCATCCTTCAGATGTTCACACTCAGTCTTTCCTTTTCTCTGACCCGGTCAGTACAACACGAATCTCCATTCGTTACCTGCCATTGCTGCACAGGTTCTCGGACACCTCTCTTCACCAAAGCCATCCTTCCGACATTCTCACTCTGACTCCAGTCAGTACAACACGGATCTCCATCCGTTCCACAGTCTGGTCTGTGCGAGGTCCAGATCCCCTGCCATGTGCTCTTCAGGGAGCCGCCACTCCCAACACATGGGGCTCTCTCCAGGACCTTCCAGCACAGACCTTTCAGATCCACATTCAGAGCCCATGTGACCAAACCTCAGTCACACTATATGCTGCCAACCACTCCCCTAGATGAGAGTGCGTTTGTGTGGCTAGTTTGTCCCGCCCATCTCACACAACTAGCCTAATAAGTCTCCCTTACAACTACACCATAGATATACACACTCTTGAGGGACTACAGGTCCCAGAACAACAACATTGCATCAGAGTTACCACGCAGACTCCCTCTGCGGCACATATCGGCCATTCACAACACTGCTAGTCACTGTTTCACCACGATTATAATGACAAATATGCCTCCATGCATATCCCAAGGAGCACACACAGCGCCCCCTAGCTGCCACAGGGGTCACTATACTACAGTATGTAGTATGTATGTACTGTATGGAGTATGTATGGAGTATGTATGGAGTATTTTTTTTTTCATTCAACACATTAGCCGGATCATGGGACTACTACTGTCCCATCATTGGGTAATGTGTCAATCACTGTCAGTGTAGCAGGCATCGTCCGATGGGACTTGTAGTCCCATCGGAGGATGCCCGCACTGAGACACCCCGCACGCCGCACAGAGACCCCACATGCCACACAGAGACCCCGCACGCCGCAGAGACACCCCGCACAGAGACACCCCACACGCTGCACAGAGACACCCTGCACAGAGACCCCGCATGCCGCACAGAGACACCCCGCACGCCACACAGAGACCCCGCACGCCGCACAGAGACCCTGCACGCCGCACAGAGACAACCCGCACACCGCACAGAGACCCCGCACGCCGCACAGAGACCCTGCACGCCGCACAGAGACCCCGCATGCCGCACAGAGACACCCCGCACGCCACACAGAGACCCCGCACGCCGCACAGAGACCCTGCACGCCGCACAGAGACACCCCGCACACCGCACAGAGACCCCACACGCCGCACAGAGACCCTGCATGCCGCACAGAGACCCCACACACCGCACAGAGACACCCCGCATGCTGCACAGACCCCAGAGAGCCCCGGTAGGCCTACACAGAGCCCCGGCAGGCAGGTACACTTCCCTGGCAGGCCCACACACACAGACACTCACAGTGTCCACCCACGCACCGCCCACACTCTTCCCCCCTCCGGAACAGGATGTAGAAGGACAGAAAGGGCTTATTTACATTCCAATATTTGTGTCCCATTGACTTGCATTGGTATCGGGTATCGGTATCGGCGATATCCGATATTTTTTGGATATCGGCCGATCCAATCCGATACCGATACTTCTGGATATCGGAAAGTATCGCTCAACACTACTTGCAATGCACCTATGGGAAATTAAATATGCATTGTTTTCTCTATTGCTTCTCCTGCGATTTTGTTTGCGATTTTCTCCTTCTCAGCACTTTTCCCATTTTGGTACAATTTGTTAAACCTAAACGAAAAAAAACCTTTGGTCTCCATAAAAGGTGTATCTAGCTGTATTACCAAGACATATCGCAGTCAGCATGTCATATCAAACAGACAAAATAGCAAAACGTATTCATATGTGAAAAGCAGCTAAAAAATTCACTGGCACAGTCAAAGATGGTAAGTCTAACGCCAGAAAATAGAAAAATAACCGTGTCTCAACAAGCACTAACCTGCACTGTTATATAGAATGGTGACTATGAGAGGGCTAGATCTAATCTCTCATACATGTCATATAACACCAATTGGTAAACCAGACAAAAAATATTAGCTGTTTAACTATGACTGAAATAGTCGTATATTGGGACCACCAGAACCATTGTCTGATGTAGTTATAGCTTATAACATTTAGCTCTCAATTATTCCCTATCATGATCTAATGGAGTAATTGGTAAGTGGTAAGCCAATCTGTCCGTAGTATTGTGGTAAAAGAACCCCAAAGTTCAAATATATAACAGGTATTTACCTTGCGACATGATGGTCACCCTGTGCAGTGGTGTTTGTGAGACACGCCATTTGGTACAATTTGTGTCTGGTGGTTTTCACATATACCATAGGTGTTTTTGGGTTCCCTACTTTTTCCTCTATCTTTCATGTAAGACTGTGTAAACACATCTTTAACCTTGTGTCTCACTCTTTGCCTGTGTGCACTGCGTTCTGTTGTTGTTTTGGGTTATACTCTTTGTATAGTTAGGGTGCAGTTAAGGACACTCAGGGTCAGCCGACATTGAGTGGGACCGGCATTGCGTAATTTTAGCGTACCATCCTCTGCGGTCAGACTCAGGTTAGGAATTTGCCTATCCTGTATATTAACCTGTTGTGTGCCGGTTTAACATCTCCAATGGTTTGTTCATCCCCGTGTGAGTGTTAGGGCTCGGTCCTAACATTCTGCTTGTATTCCAAAACAGTGATTCTTCAGAGTATTTTCTGAATCTGACATTTGGCAAAAACTTGATGTGGACTTGACCTTAGATGTGTTTCCCAATATTTTTTGTCCATATAGCATAATTAGATTGCCACAAACTGCTATACTGTATCTCACAGTATCTCATAATACTGAGCAGCACTTGCAGTATGAAGACGCTGCATAACATAAACCATAATGAGTTTTCTCTGCAGGTTGTATTACCAGTTATTATCACAACATGCAAGTTTTCCTACAAGACAATATATACAAAGTAGAACAGTCACAGAAGGAAATTGTTTATGATTTTAACTACAAAAGAAACAACGCATGATTCCAGATACTAAAGAATACAACACAAAGATCTGAACTTTTCTGAACCTTAGTAGGCAGTTTATATAGATTATGGCTTAATGCAAGTTTAGCATTATGTTTTCATGAAAAATAAAACAGGACAACATTAGAAATTGAGTTCCATGCTGAAGCAGAAGAAAAAATATTAATTCCTTGCTTACTTTCTCAAAGCATATAGGCATTTTTAGCAATGCTTTGTTATGTTTTTGTAGTGAAAATTTTTGGTAGCTTTATTATGTTTCAAGATAAATTATAAAATGATCTCTTTAATTTAGCTCTATCAATGAGTAAGTAGCTTTCCTATTATAATAAAGAGCCAGGGGCCCACATAAGCCTTTATCTGCCCCTGCCAACAGTGGCATGTAAAAGTTTGGGCCACGTCTACTTTGCATCAACACAGTTATTGAAACAAATTTTTTTTTTGTTAAGAAGTTATAAGGGTTAAAAGTTGACCAGCGATTTCTCCTTTTTCCAGCAAAATTTACAAAAACATTTTTATAAGGACCACTTCACATTTGAATGGACTTTGAGGGGTCTATATGTTAGAAAATATCCCAAAGTGATGCCATTCCAAAAACTGTACTCCTCAAGATGCTCAAAACCACAGACAAGAAGTTTATTAACCCTTCAGGTGGTTCACAGGAATTTTTGGAATGTGGAAAAAAATAAAAATTAACATTTAACTTTTTTTCAGAAAAAATTTACTTTAGATCCACATTTTTTATTTTCAGGAGGGTAGCAGGAAAAAATGGACCCCACAATTTGTGGTGCAATTTCTCCTGAACATGCTGATACTCCATATGTGGTGGAAAACCACTGTTTAGATGCACGGCCGACCTTGGAAGGGAAGGAGCGCCATTTGGCTTTTTGAATGCAAAATTTGCTGGAATTTGCGAATGCCATGTCGCATTTGGAGAACCCCTGATGTGCGTAAACAGTGGAAACCCCCACAAGTGACATCATTTTAGAAACTTGACTCTTCAAGGAATGTATTTAGATGTGTGGTGAGCACCTTGAACCCCCAGGTGCTTGACAGAGTTTATAACATTGAGCCATGAAAATAAAAAAAACACATTTTCCCCACAAAAATGTAATTTTGCCCCAATTGTTTTATTTTTACAAGGGTAACAGGAGAAATTGCACCATACAATTTGTTGTGCAATTTCACCTGAGTGCGCCTATACCCCATATGTGGGGGAATACTACTTTTGAGGTACAGTGCAAAGCTCAGAAGGGATGCGGCACTGCATTGGAGTTCAGATTTTGCTGGAATAGTGAAGGTGCTATGTCACATTTGTAGAGCCCCTGAGGTGTCAGAACAGCAGAAACCCCCATATGTGAACTCATTTTACAAACTAAACTCTTCAATGAATTCAACTGGGGTGCAGTGATCATATTGACCCTACATGTGCCTCACAGAATTTTATACCATTGAGCAGTGAAGAATGACTAAATTATATTTTTACCACTAAAATGTTGTTTTAGCCCCAAGACTTTTAATTTTTCTAAGGGCTAATAGGAATTTTTTTTCATCACACTGAGGTCCATTTTTTCTGAGTGCACCAATACCCTACATGTAATCAGGAAATATTTTTCAGGCAGAGGAAAAAGCTCAGAAGGGAAGGAGCGCCATACTATAGTGCAGATTTTACTGTTATGGTTTGCGGGTGCCATGACCCACTGGCAGAGCCCCTGAGCTGTCAGAGCAGCAGAATCCTCCATAAGTGACCCCATTTTACAAGCTACACATCTCAGCGACTTCATCTAAGGGTGCATTAATCATATTGACACTACAGATGTGTCACAGAATTTTATACCATTAGGCAGCAAAGAAAAAACTACATTTTTACTATCAAAATTTTGTTTTAGCCCCACATTTTCACACAAGAAGTGGGTAAAAATGGCACAATAATTCAGCAGCGGATGTTGCTGAGTAAAAATTGCAAACTGATGATGTAGTTACCAGTACGTTGCAGTCACCTGTACGTTATGCCCACCTCATGCTTCTTGTTACATGTACCCATAAGCTAAGGCTCTCATCGCTTCAAAAATGCCAAACATGTGGCCAAACATGTGGACACTATATGTGGTTTAAGTACACTGTGTGGTTCAGAAGGGAGGGCGGGCATTTGGATAAGGAATGCTGAATTTGCTGAATTTCTTCTGAAAGGCAAGGAGCCATTTAGATTTTCCAGAGCCTTTCTACTACAAGTAATATGGAAGCCTCCATTATTTCTATTAATAGATGACAGACCTTAGCAGGGACTTGCTTTTTTTGCTCAGCTGCCTCATTTCCTGCTATGCTGGTTCCTATTTAACTCCACCTGGACCTTTACTTGTTGCCTGCTGTCGTTGTATTCAGTACTGGTTCTGACCTCTCCTGGATTTCCCTGGTGACCTGTCTTTTTCTGAGAAGCTAAGTCTTGCTAGTTCTTTTTGCTCATTGTTTCCTTGAAAATGTTTCTCAGTATATGATGTGTTCAGTCCAGCTTGCTTATATGTGATTTTTCACTTGCTGGTAGCTCTGGTGTGCAGAGTGCGCCCCTCACATCGTGAGTCGGTGTGGGGGTTCTTGTACTTTCTGCGTAGATAGTTTTTGATAGTTTTTGTACCGACTGCACAGATTCCTCGCTATCTTCTGTCTATTATTTAGTGTTAGCGGGCCTCATTTGCTTAAACCTGTTTTTCATTCCTACGTTTGTATTTTCCCCTTAACTCACCGTTATTTTTTGTGGGGGGCTGTCTAAACATTGGGGTTATTTCTCTGAGGCAAGTGAGGCTTTGCTTTCTCTCTAGGGGTAGCCAGTTTCTCAGGCTGTGAAGAGGCGTCTAGGTTTTTAGGTAACGCTCCACGGCTGCCTTTAGTGTGTGTGGATAGGATCAGGATTGCGGTCGGTATAGTTCCCACTTCCCCGGAGCTTGTCCTACTACTCTGGTTTACCTATCAGGTCAGGTTGGTTATCCTACCACCGGATCATAACAGAAACCCACCGAGGGATCCATTCACTATAATAAGGCAGCAGAATTACTCTGGACTCCATGTGGCCTCTGTTCAGCTTTATCCCTCTTTTCAGAAGTGGCCAAAACTGTAGCTGATGGCACTTTTATGCATGCCTGAAAAGACGGACACTGCCGGATCATTGATCCTATGTCGTCCACAGTGCCTCCATTCGCCTCATTATAGGGAATCTTCCGACAGGGTTCTGTCTGAATCACGTATTTCAGAGATATACACAGAAATCAAGGTGTAAGTGTTCAGCGCAGGATAAATGTGTGTCGAGCGTTACTGCCATCTTTTGGAGGCAGGATGAACAAAACAGCAGGTGAAGAATTGGTTTTATTTTTTTTTATGCCATTCCTCATGTAGTATAAGTGACTAGGTGACTTTATTCTTCAGGTAGGTGCGATTACAGCAATACCAGATTTATAGCTGGTTTTTATGTTTGGCTGCTGTCACACACTAAAAGACGCTTCTTATTGCAAAGAAACAGTTTTTGAAACACCACATTTTGAGAGCTAGAATTTTTATATATTTCGGCCCACAAAGTCATGTGAAGGCTTGTTTTTTGTGGGACAAATTGATGTTTTTATTGGCACCATTTTTAGGCACATGACATTTTTTGATTACTTTCTTTTCTAATTTTTGGGAGGCAGAATGAACAAAAAACAGCAATTCAGGATTTCTTTTTTAAATGTTGGGTGGCAAAATTGATCAGGCAATTTTATTCTTCAGATCAGTAAGATTACAGCGATGCCACATTTATATTTTATTTATGTTTTAGCACTTTTACACAATAAAAACTATTTTATACAACAAATAATTATTTTTACATCGCTTTATTCTGAGAGCTATAACGTTTTTATTTTTCTTCTGATAGAGCTTTGTGATGGCTTGTTTTTTGCGGGACAGGATGACGTTTTCAACAGTACCATAATTATTTATATCCTTCTTTATGATCACGTTTTATTCCACTTTTAGTACGGCAGCAGTTAACTAAAGGGGTAACTAGTGGGACAATTTTTTTGGTCTTTTCGTTTTGGACACGGCGATGCCAAATATGTGTACTTTTATTGTTTATATATATATATTTTTTAAAAATATTTATTTATAAGTTCAATATATTAAGATTTTTTTTATTTATTAAATATTTTTCCAATTTTTTAAAAACTTTATTTTTACTTTTTTTACTTTATTATTTTGTTACATTATGGGACTTTCATTTTTTCCAGGCTAATCTCTTGTATAGCATAGAGATGCATGAGCATCCCTATGCTACACAAACTGTCAGTGCTGCACTGATAGACAAAGTTGCTTCCTCATGCTCTGAGCATTATCAAGCAACTTTGCTAGCTCTGGTGACCCGGATGTCATCATGATGACATCTGGGTCACCATGGCAATGATCAGGACCCTGCAGTAACATCGCGGGGTCTCCAATCCAAGGGCACAGGAGCTGTCTTGCCTCTGCCTGCTCCCGAAATGCTGCGGTCAAGTTCGAGTGCCAAGTGTCAACTGTCAGAATCAACTGACACCAAGATGTATCCATACAGCACAGGTCAATAAGTCCCAGGTCACAGGGATGTATGGGTACATCTCGGGTGGGAAAATAATTAAACATGGGATGGATCAGTCATGCTTTGGGGTTGTGCTGCAGCCAATGGCATGTATTTCATGGATAGAGGGAAGATTGGATTCAATGAAATTTCAACAAATTCTGGATATAAACATAACACAAACTGTAAAAAAGCTGAAGTTGAAAAGAGGATGACTTGTACAAATGGATAATGATCCAAAATACATGTCAACATCTACAATAGACTACCTCAAAAGGCACAAGCTGAAGGTTTGGCAATGGCCCTCACTGTCCCCTGATCTGAAGATGAAGACGACCCAGGAATCTCACAAAACTGGAAGAATTTTCTAAAGAAGAATGGATGAAAATCCCTCAAACAAGAATTGAAAGGCTCTTGGCTGGCTACAAAAAGTGTTTACAAGCTGTGATACTTGCAGAAGAGATGCAACTAAGTACTAACCATTCAGGATGCCCAAACTTTTGCACTGGCCCATTTTCCTTTTCGTAATTTGTAAAATGTAAAAGATAAAAATATATTATTATTTTTTTCCTAAAATGCAAAAGAAATGTGTCATCTTCAACTTTAGCCCTACTAGAGATCATTTCATCTTCAACTTGCTTAACTGTTCACAATAACAATAATTTTGACCAGGGATGCTCAAACTTTTACATGCCACTGTATATCACCCTTGACAAATTTATGGAAAGAACCTTCTGGAGGGTACAGCATGCGGAGCACGATGCGTGGCTTTGAAAGTTTCCCCCATAGCAAATCCAATCTATTCTTCTCTAATGCCCACTCTATGGGGCTGATCTCCAGGAGATATTAGAAGGATTCACCAAAGACCAGGAATCTTAAAGTGAACCTGTCAGCAGGATTGTGCTGAGTAATCTGCAGACAGTGTCAGGTTGGCACCGTTATACTGATTAAAATGATACCTTGGTTAAAGAAATCCATCTTGTGGTTGTTTAATCTTTATTTTCAGTTTTCAGTTATTGAGATTGTCGTGCTTTGGGGCAGCTGATGGGCAGAGCTGTGGGTGGGTCTGTAGGGGGGTCTTTATGTGGTGCTCTGCTTAGGTATTCATACTGATGATGGTGCCTGCGTTGCAGCATGATCACATGTATAATATGCATTTAATTATTTTATTTGTTGATTTATTCAGAAAAAGACCTCTCTCTCAAAATGGCACCGGCCACGCCTGTGCAGTAGCACAGTTGGCGATCCACCATCTTGTAAGAGGAAAACATTTTTTTTTTATCTCCACCAGATCATCGATAGATGCTACTGCGCAAGCGCGGCTGGTGCCATTTAAAAGAGAATCCGCACATTCCTCAACCAAGACTCTGCAAAACACTAGTGCATGCCCTCATCATCTTCCACCTAGGCTACTGCAACCTCCTGCTTTGTGGCCTCACCTCTAACACTCTCACACCCCTACAATCTATCCTAAAATCTGCTGTCCAATTAATCTGCCTATCCCCTTGCTATTTTCTGGCCTCTCCTCTCTGTCAATCCCTTCACTGGCTCCCCATTGCCCAGACACTCCAGTTCAAAAGACTAACCTTGGCATACAAAACCATCCATCTTCTTCATACATCTGTGACCTAGTCTCCCGGTACTTACCTGCATGCAACCTCCGATCCTTCTCTACACCCCATTATCTCCTCTTCCTACAATCGCATACAAGATTTTTCCCATGCATCCCCCCTACTTTCGAACTCTCTACCCCAACATATCAGACTCTCACCTACCATGGAAACCTTCAAAAGGAACCTGAAAACCTACCTCTTTCGACAAGCCTACAACATACCATAACACTCTATCCACCATACCGCTGGATAACCAGCTCTACCCTCACCTACTGTATTCTCACCCATTCCTTGTAGATCGTGAGCCCTCGGGGGCAGGGTCCTCTCTCCTCTTGTACCAGTCGGTTACTCGTTTTGTTCAAGATTATTGAATTTGCTTTTGTATATTTCTTTTCACATGCAAAGGTCCATTTAATAAATGTTGCTATAATAATAAATAATAAATATAATTATATATATATATATATATATATATATATATATCTATATATAATTGCCTAAGGAGCACTTCCGTCTGTTTGTCTGTCTGTCTGCAACTTCCATAACGGAAATCCTGGGTCACTGATTGGTCGCGAGATTGGGGCGGGATTTGAACACCGCTTCACTTTTTACTATTGATGCTGCCTATGCAGCATCAATAGTAAAAACATAGAATGTTAAAAATAATTAAAAAAAACAAACATTATATTCTCACCTTCCGAAGTCCGCTGCAGCCTTTCCCGCTCCTCGTGCTCTGGTCCCAAGAATGCATTGCGGCACTGACTCGAGATCACGTAGCGGTCTCGCGAGATGATGACGTGGCAGTCTCCCGAGACCGCTACATGATCTTGACTCATTGCCGTAATGGATTCTTAGGACCGGAGCATGAGGAGCATCGGTAAAGGCCTCGGCTGGATCCGGGGGCCGACGGAAGGTGAGTATATAACTATTTTTTATTTTAATTGTTTTTTAACAGGGATATGGTGCCCACATTGCTATTTACTATGTGGGCTGTGTTATATACTGCATGGGCTGAGTTATATACTGTATGGGCTGTGTTATATACTGCGTGGGCTGTATTATATACTGTGTGGGCTGTGTTATATACTGCGTGGGCTGTATTATATACTGTGTGGGCAGTGTTATGTACTATGTGGACTGTGTTATATACTACGTGGGCTGTGTTATATACTATTTGGGCTGTGTTATATACTACGTGGGCTGTGTTATATACTGTGTGGGCTGTGTTATATACTGCGTGGGCAGTGAAATATACTACGTGACTATGTTATATACTTCATTGGCTGTGTTATATACTGCATGGGCTGTGTTATATACTGTGTGGGCTGTGTTATATACTATGTGACTGTTATATACTATGTTGGCTGTGTTATATACTGTGTGGGCTGTGTTATATATACTGCGTGGGCTGTGTTACATACTGCGTGGGCTGTGTTATATACTACGTGGCCTGTGTTATATACTACATGGGCTGTGTTAAATACTGGGTGGGCTGTGTTATATACTGCGTGGGCTGTGTTATATGCTACGTGGCCTGTGTTATATACTATGTGGGCTGTGCTATATACTACATGCCTGTGCAATATACTATGTGGCTATGCTATATACTACACTGTGTTCCAAATTATTATGCAAATTGTATTTAAGGGTCATAAAGATTTAATTGTTTTGTTTTTCAAATAAACTCGTGGATGGTATTGTGTCTCAGGGCTCAATGGATCACTGAAATCAATCTTAAACACATGTGATAATTGGTTTTCCAGGTGATTCTAATTACAGGAAAACTACTTAAAAATGATGTTCCACATTATTAAGCAGGTCACAGTTTTCAAGTAACATGGGAAAGAAGAAGGATCTCTCTGCTGCTGAAAAGCATCAAATAGTGCAATGCCTTGGTGAAAGGATGAAAACATTAGAAATTTCCCCAAAACTTAAGCGTGATCATCGAACTGTTAAGAGATTTGTGGCTGTATCTGAGCACAAATGTGTTTGTGCTGATAAAGGCATAATGAGGAAGAAAGATTTCTGCCAGGCAAGTTAATCGGATTAAGAAAGCAGCTGATAAAAAGCCATTACAAAGCAGCAAACAGATATTTGAAGCTGCTGGTGCCTCTGGAGTCCCTCAAACCTCAAGGTGTAGGCTCCTTCAAAGGCTTGCTGTGGTGCATAAACCTACTATTCGGCCACCCTTAAACAGTGTTCACAAGCAGAAATGGTTGTATTGGGCCCACACATACATGAAGACTAATTTCCAAACAGTCTTGTTTACTGATAAGTGTTGAGCAACCCTGGATGGTCCAGATGGATGGAGTAGTGGATGGTTGGTGGATGGCCACCATGTCCCATCAAGGATGCAACGTCATCAAGGAGGTGAAGGAGTCATGTTTTGGGCCAGAATCATGGAGAAACAGCTGGTGGGGCCCTTTAAGGTTCCTGAAGGTGTGAAAATGACCTCTGCAAAGTATATAGACTTTCTGACTGACAACTTTCCTCCATGGTATAAAAAGCAGAAATGTGCCTTCAGGAGCAAAATCGTCTTCATGCTGACAATGATCCATCTCATGCTGCAAAGAATACCTCTGAGTCATTGGCTGATATGGGCATAAAAGGAGATAAACTCATGGTGTGGCCACCATCTTCCCCTGTCCTCAACCCTATAGAGAACCTTTGGAGTATCATAAAGCAAAAGATCTATGAGGGTGGGAGGCAGCTCACATCAAAACAGCAGCTCTGGGAGGCTATTCTGACTTCATGCAAAGAAATACAAGCAGAAACTCTCCAAAAACTCACAAGTTCAATGGATGCAAGAATTGTGAATGTGATATCAAAGAAGGGGTCCTATGTTAACATGTAACTTGGCCTGATAGGATGTTTTGGCGTTAAATAGCTTTTTTGTTCAGTGAATGTGACCTCCTAATGCTGCAAATACCACAAATGAGCATTTTCAGTTCTTTAAAACATATCAAATGTTTAGAAATTCTACTGTGCCTAATAATTTGGAACAGTGCATTTTGAATTTTTATTAGTGTTGAGCGATACCTTCCGATATTCAAAAGTATCGGTATCAGATTGGATCGGCCGATATCCAAAAAATATCGGATATCGCCGATACCGATACCCGATACCAATGCAAGTCAATGAGACACAAAAATCGGAACGTAAATAAGCCCTTTCTGTCCTTCTATATGCTGTGCCAGAGGGGGGAAGAGTGTGGGCAGTGCGTGGGCGGTGCGTGGGCGGACACCGAGTGTCTGTGTCTGCGGGTGGGGTCTGTGCGGGCCTGCCAGGGATCTGTGTGTGCCTCCCGGGGCTGTATGCAGCGTGCAGGGGATTTATGCGGCGTGCAGGGGCTGCCTGGGCTCTATGCGGCATGGGTGGGTGGTCTCTGTGCGGCGTGGGGGCTCTCTGTGCGGCGTGCGGGGTGTCTCTGTGTGGCGTGCGAGGTGTCTCTGTGCGGCGTGTGGGGTCTCTGCGGCGTGTCTCAGTGCGGGCATCGTCCGATGGGACTACAAGTCCCATCGGACAATGCCTGCTACACTGACAGTGATTGACACATTAGGCAATGATGGGACAGTAGTAGTCCCATCATCGGGCTAATGTGTTGAATGAAAAAAATAAATAAATACTCCATACATGCTACATACATGCTACATACATACATGCTACATACATGCTACATACATGCTACATACATACATGCTACATACATGCATGCTACATACATACATGCTACATACATGCATGCTACATACATGCTACATACATACATAATACATACATACCACATACATACTGCATACATACTACATACATACATCATACATACATACTACATACATACTTACATACTACATACATACTACATGCATACATACATACATACATACTATATACATACTACATACATGCTACATACATGCTACACACATACTACATACATTCACACTGCATACATACTACATACATGCTACATACATCCTACATACATGCTACATACATACATGCTACATACATACTACATACATACTACATACATACATACTGCGTACATACATACATACATACTACATACATACTATATACATACTGCATACATACATACAGTACATTCATACATTACATACATGACATACATATAGACATACAGTACATTAAACATAGATTACATACTCACCATTACTTGTCATTTTGATCCCTGAAGCCAGTGTCATCTGTAAAAAATATGAAAAAAACAAACAACCAATATACTCCCTGTCCGCAGAAATCCACGAGTGTCCCACGACGATCTCCCGTGGAGAACGGCAGCAACAGCTGTTGCAACCGCTCTCCAGGGGAACCAGACACACAATGACGGGAGGAAGGTATTCCTCCACCGCTGTAAAAAAAAAGTCCCTAGTCTCACTTTATGGCATTGCTGTATGAGAAATTTTCCCAGGCAGCAATTGCCATAAAGTGACACTTTGAACTCAGGTAACCTCAGTGATACACTGCAGGAGCCATTGTCTCCTGTCAGTGTGTCACTGAGGGTCCTATAGAGCAGTGACATCACCCGATGTCACTGTTCTATAGGGGAGATCGTCGTGCGACACTCGTTATTAATTGGACTGCGTCGGACAGATAGTATATGGTTTATTATTTTATGTTTTTTGCAGGCGCTGAAGTATGGTAAGCATGGTGAAATGAAGAATATTAAAATTCTTTTTTCTAATGTGTGTGTGTTTTATTAACCCTTTCTTACTATTGGATTAATAATGGATAGGCGTCTTATTGACGCCTCTCCGTTATTAACCCGGCTTAATGTCACCTTACAATAGCAAGGTGACATTAAACCCTTATTACCCCATATCCCACCGCTACACGGGAGTGGGAAGAGAGGGGCTAAGTGCCGGAATTGGCGCATCCTACAGATGCGCCATTTCCGGGGCGGCTGTGGACTGGTATTTGTACCCAGGGGGGGGCCAATATCCATGGCCCCTCTCTAGGCTATAAATATCAGCCCGCAGCTGTCTGCGTAGCCTTTCTGGCTATAAAATATAGGGGGACCCCACGTCATTTTTTTGGGGGGTCCCCCTATTTTAATAGCAGACAGCTATGGGCTGATATTCATCGCAGGCTACAAATATTGGCACCCCGGCTGTCGGGTTTCCCCCTCTGGCGCAGAAAATTGCACGGGAGCCCACGCCGTTTTTTTCCATTTTTTTGTGTTTTTTTTTAATTCAATGCTCATAAAGGCCTGTTTCACACTTGCGTCAGTACGGATCCGTCGCTATGCGTCGGGCTGACGTACCAACGCACGTTGTGAAATTTGTGCACGACATGGGCAGCGGATGCAGTTTTTCAACACATCAGCTGCCCATTCTGAAGTGCGGGGAGGAGGGGGCAGAGTTTCGGCCACGCATGCGTGGTAGAAAATAGCGGACGCGATGGACAAAAAAACGTTCACACCCCGCACGCCGCACAGAGACCCCCGGCACACACGCAGAGAGCCCCACGGTCACGCACAGACACCACCTGCACACGCGCACACGCACACACGCAGTCTCTACCCACGCACCGCCCACACTTCATTATACTGCATAATTTCACTATAGGAACTTCCGACTCCAATTTCCGCAAAAATATCGGAACTCGGTATCGGAATTCCGATACAGCGAATATCGGCCGATACCCGATATTTGCAGTATCGGAATGCTCAACAATAGTTTTTATTCATTTTGGAGATTATACAGTTATCATTGGGAGGTTTCTTCAATAAAATTCGATGTATACTCTAATGGGTGATTACTTTTATTAGACTGACTGTCATTTGCACCAACCATTTAGGAAAATCCGATAAAAATATAATTTGCATAATAATTTGGAACATATTGTACGTGGGATGTGTTATATACTACGTGGACTTTGTTATATACTGCGTGGGCTGTGTTATATACTGCATGGGCTGCATTATATACTACATGGGCTGTGTTATATACTACGTGGCAGTGTTATATACTGAGTGGACTGTGTTATATACTGTGTGGGCTGTGTTATATACTGCGTGGGCTGTGTTATATACTACGTGGCTGTGCATTCTAGAATACCCGGTGCGTTAGAATCGGGCCACCATCTAGTAGATATATGTATATATTTTAGGACTGGAGAATTTAAATCTTTGCATTGGGGCCCTATTAATTTATTAATTTTATGTATGCTGCTGATCATAATGAAAGGGTTAAAGGGCTTTGAAACCTCTCCAAATGAAAACCACTTGGAGAAGACCACTGACTTATCCAGCCCAGATGAGAAACAGAATTATGGCATTTTGATCTGCTCCATTGTGTTGGGAAATGTATAACTTTTTATCTAAATAACACTACGGTCAAACAAACATCTGACTTTGCTGGCACTGCATATTTTCCGGTCTCCTGTTGTCACTATAAGTGTATATGTGATGGAACTATAACCAATGTGTGGATAGCATTCTGTAATTATCAGAATGCCAATGTTAGTGAGCATTTACCACAACCAGCTACAAAAGCAGATAAATGCCTTCCATTACTTTATATTGATTCCTCCACCTTGACTTTTGTGGAGTATATACATTGCTTTCTTCTTTAAAGACAAAGAATGTAAAACATATATATAGTCCCCTTTCAAGGGTCATAAATAAGGGTCAGGTGAGGTGCACTGGGCGGTGAAGAGAGAAACTTTTAATCACTTTCCCATTTAGTGCTACCATGGATTTCTTCCAGATAGGAAATGTTGCATACTGACTTAATTAACTGTGCAAGCCATTAGACGTAGAAGCATACTTAAATACCATCACTATTGGGTCTCATATGCAGAGCATCAAATAACGATAAAAATAAAGGCGACATCTTTTAAGGCTAGAAATAATGTAGAGCTCTACAAATGTCAAACAAAGTGAAATAGTTGAGGAAGGAAAAAAATAATAAAAATGGCATTATATCTAAAGGTGAATCATAACTTCATAAAAAAGGTTCAACTAACATACTACTACCCTATGGCTAGTTTAGGTCAGATATAAAACAGAGTAAATTATTAGAGCTTAAAGGGGTTGTCTAGCCTTGGGCTATAAGTCTGCAGTCACTACATGTGATAGCAAATTTGTGAATCCTCACATCACGCGCACTGCGAGCTGTAAGCATTCTCCTGTACCAATGCTAACAACGGTGGGCATGTGACCGCAAGTATTTGCATACATGTGGTCATGTGCCAACTAGCATTGAGTGAGGCCGGACACGTCCAGTTGGAATATGGTCATAAGAATGCAAATCTTATACTTGCGGTCACATGACCATCCCCTCCTGGCACCAGAGAATCTTACACAGTGCTGACAAAAAATGGACAGTGGTTGACAAAAAAATATCAAACTAAAATTATTACTCATGTAGACAAAATGTAAAAACAGTAGACGGGAACAGATGAGGACATCATCAGAACAGCTATAATTAAAGAAATCAAAATAAGATCTATGACAGTGCACATATAATTCCATGCCTACTGGATAAAGCTTTGAGAGTAATAATAGAAGCGACAATGTACTGTATAATGATAGTATATATAGATTATACCCACAGGATAGTAATTAATAATATACACCAACCAACTCTTAATGCATACTGCTGATGGCAAGTGTTCCTGTTAGAATACAATTATAAGCGTTCAATGAATTAGGTATCCACAATGCAGGGATATAATGTTGACAAAAAACAAGTGTCCCTAAATATAAGATGCAGTGCCTTGCGAAAGCATTTGGCCCCCTGGAACTTTTCAACCTTTTCCCACATATCATGCTTCAAACATAAAGATACCAAATGTAAATTTTGGGTGAAGAATCAACAACAAGTGGAACACAATTGTGAAGTTGAACGAAATATAATGGTTATTTTAAATTTTTGTGGAAATTCAAAAACTGAAAAGTGGGGCGTGCAATATTATTTGGGCCCTTTAATTTAATACTTTGTTGCTCCACCTTTTGCTGTGATTACAGCTACAAGTCGCTTGGGGTATGTCTCTATCAGTTTTGTACATCGAGAGACTGAAATTCTTGCCCATTCTTCCTTGGCCAACAGCTCGATCTCAGTGAGGTTTGATGGAGATCGTTTGTGAACAGCAGTTTTCAGCTCTTTCCACAGATTCTCGTTTGGATTGAGGTCTGGACTTTGACTTGGCCATTCTAACACCTGGATATATTTATTTGTGAACCATTCCACTGTAGATTTTGCTTTATGTTTGGGAAAATTGTCTTGTTGGAAGACAAATCTCTGTCCCAGTCTCAGGTCTTTTGCAGACTCCAACAGGTTTTCTTCAAGAATGGTCCTGTATTTGGCTCCATCCATCTTCACATCAATTTTAACCATCTTCTCTGTCCCTACTGAAGAAAAGCAGGCCCAAACCATGATGCTGCCACCACCATGTTTGACAGTGGGGATGGTGTGTTCAGGGTGATGAGCTGTGTTGCCTTTAAGCCAAACATATCGTTTGGCATTGTTGCCTAAAAGTTCGATTTTGGTTTCATCAGACCAGAGCACCTTTTTCCACATGTTTGGTGTGTCTCCCAGGTGGCTTATTGCAAACTTTAAAACAACACTTTTTATGGGTATCTTTGAGAAATGGCTTTCTTCTTGCCCCTCTTCCATAAAGGCCAGATTTGTGCAGTGTACGACTGATTGTTGTCCTATGGACAGACTGTCCCACCTCAGCTGTAATCTCTGCAGTTCACCCAGAGTGATCATGGGCCTTTTGGCTGCATCTCTGACCAGTCTTCTCCTTGTTTGAGGTGAAAGATTAGAGGGACGGCCGGGTCTTGGTAGATTTGCAGTGGTATGATACTCCTTCCATTTCAATATGATCGCTTGCACAGTGCTTCTTGGGATGTTTAAAGTTTTAGAAATCATTGTGTATCCAAATCCAGCTTTAAACTTCTCCACAACAGTATCACGGACCTGCCTATCATCTTCCTTGGTCTTCATGGTGCTCTCTGTGCTTCAAACAGAACCCTTAGACTATCACAGAGCAGGTGCATTTATACGGAGACTTGATTACACACAGGTGGATTATATTTATCATCATTAGGCATTTAGGACAACATTGGATCATTCAGAGATCCACAATGAGCTTCTGGAGTGAGTTTGCTGCACTGAAAGTAAAGGGGCCGAATAATATTGCACGCCCCACTTTTCAGTTTTTGGAATTTCCACAAAAATTTAAAATAACCAAGAAATTTCGTTCAACTTCACAATTGTGTTCCACTTGTTGATTCTTCACCAAAAATTCACATTTGGTATCTTTATGTTTGAAGCATGATATGTGGGAAAAGGTTAAAAAGTTCCAGGGGCCAAATACTTTCGCAAGGCACTGTATCTGTGTCAAATTTTTAGTATACTCTATATCTATGAAATTATGCACCTTAATGATAAATTTGGTGAAAATCACACCAATGCATCTTTTAAGGCATGGTAGCACACTTCATAATATTAGATAAAAGCTTAAAAATGTGTCAATTGTCACATATTAATTTTGTCAAATTTTGCAAAAAATTGTCATTTTGATTCATGATAAAAATCATTGCAACATAAATGCACTTGTTCCACAACTTTTCAGGACAGCTATGACCTGTCTAGAAAATTCAACTTTCTTGTAACTTTTTTGTGGAAATTCAATCACAGACATGTTGCACTTCACATGCCTCCTTTTCTAATTTTTTTTTTTTTCATTTTTTGCATAGATTTCAAAAATGGTGTAACAAATGGCGTAAAGTCTCAATAAATGACCCCCAGTATGTGGAACCTGTGGTGTACATTCTTGAAGATGTGAATTCTTCACCTAAGATCCTATTCTTCTGACCACGCATTCCAATACGTTTCGCAACTTGTTGATCACTCGCTCAGAAAATGAAATATTGGTCTAATATTTGGCTTAATGGTTAGTGTGAAAATTATTATTTTTTTATTTTAAAATAAAGATCATGATGTGAAATAATAAATATTACTTTACAATAAATTAAAACAATACAGTACTTTTAGTATGAACCTGTTTAAGTAATAGATTTTGTTTTCTGATGACACATTCCTGAGTAATGGCTTTTCTGAATGTATGTGCCCTCTGTATTAAAGACCACACTTTAAAGAGAATCTGTCTGAAGGATTCACGACCGTTGTGCAAACATTACATATCTTTTTGTTTTATTCTGCATTAGTAGAGCACAAGTGTGTGGTGTTGCGCTGGAGGTTCGCCCTAAAATATTTTTTTAAGGGGTAAGTAAGGACGGCTTGAAGGAAATGCTTAATGATGTGACATTTACAATTGTGCAAGACGTTCTTCTTTTATTCTCTTCTGAAAAATGTCAAGCACATTGGGAATGCAAATTGATCATGATGAACACATTGGAGTATGAGTCCAACCTCCTATTTACAGACTTATAGCATAAGGCATATATCATATACAGTTATATGAAAAAGATTGGGCACCCCTATTAATCTTAAGCTTAATGTTTTTTAAAAATTGTTTTTTTTGCAACAGCTATTTCAGTTTCATATATCTAATAACTGTTGGACACAGTAATGTTTCTGCCTTGAAATGAGGTTTATTGTACTAACAGAAAATGTGCAATCTGCATTCAAACTAAATTTGACAGCTGCATAAGTATGGGCACCCTTATCATTTTCTTGTTTTAAATACTCCTACCTACTTTTTACTGACTTACTAAAGCACTTTTTTTGGTTTTGTAACCTCATTGAGCTTTGAACTTGATAGCCAGGTGTATGCAATCATGAGAAAAGCTACTTAAAGTGGCCACTTGCAAGTTGTTCTCCTGTTTGAATCTCCTCTGAAGAGTGGCATCATGGGCTCCTCAAAACAACTGTCAAATGACCTGAAAACAAAGATTATTCAACATAGTTGTTCAGGGGAAGGATACAAAAAGCTGTCTAAGAGATTTATCCTGTCAATTTCCACTGTGAGGAACATAGTAAGGAAATGGAAGAACACAGGTACAGTTCCTGTTAAGGCCAGAAGTGGCAGGCCAAGAAAAACATCAGAAAGGCAGAGAAGAAGAATGGTGAGATCAGTCAAGGACAATCCTCAGACCACCTCCAGAAAGCACCAGCATCAACTTGCTGCAGATGGTGTCACTGTGCATCGGTCAACTATACAACGCACTTTGCACAAGGAGAAGCTGTATGGGAGAGTGATGCGAAAGAAGCCGTTTCTGCAAGCACGCCACAAACAGAGTCGGCAGAGGTATGCAAAAGCACATTTGGAGAAGCCAATTTCTTTTTGGAAGGTCCTGTGGACTGATGAAACCAATATTGAGTTATTTGGTCATACAAAAAGGCGTTATGCATGGCGGCAAAAAAACACAGCATTCCAAGAAAAACACTTGCTACCCACAGTAAAATTTGGTGGAGGTTCCATCATGCTTTGGGGCTGTGTGGCCAATGCCGGCACCGGGAATCTTGTTAAAGTTGAGGGACACATGGATTCCTCTCAGTATCAGCAGATTCTTGACAATAATGTTCATGAATCAGTGACAAAGTTGAAGTTACGCAGGGGATGGATCTTTCAGCAAGACAATGATCCAAAACACCGCTTCAAATCTACTCAGGCATTCATGCAGAGGAACAATTACACTGTTCTGGAATGGCCATCCCAGTCCCCAGACCTGAATATCATTGAACATCTGTGGGATCATTTGAAGAGGGCTGTCCATGCTCGGCGACCATCAATCTTAACTGAACTGGAATTGTTTTGTAAAGAGGAATGGTCAAAAATACCTTCATCCAGGATCCAGGAACTCATTAAAAGCTACAGGAAGCGACTAGAGGCTGTTATTTTTGCAAAAGAAGGATCTACTAAATATTACTGTCACTTTTCTGGTGAGGTGCCCATACTTATGCACCTGTCAAATTTTGTTTGAATGCAGATTGCACATTTTCTGTTAGTACAATAAACCTCATTTCAAGGCAGAAACATTACTGTGTCCAACAGTTATTAGATATATGAAACTGAAATAGCTGTTGCAAAAAAAACAATTTTTATAAAACATTAAGCTTAAGATTAATAGGGGTGCCCAAACTTTTTCATATAACTGTATATACAGCTAAACGCATACATACAATGTACATTATTTATGTCACGATGTATATCTAGTAATTCAAAAGTTAGCATCCTTGTAAAACAGGGATGAATGAAGACATGCAGTAGATAGGAACATTGACTGGTATAGTTGATGGAAAAGAACACTGATGTGCGATCTATAAGTGATTTGTCTAGATCCCACTGTTTTCTCTAACATCCCCCATTGCCAAGACACAGGACCCTTGCTTGTTCTATAAACATGACACAGATTCCCTTGGTTTCAATTGCTGAGAAGACGTTGGCAGAGCCAGGATTGAAGCTTCGGATCAATGCCACAAACTCATTTTCGGACACGCAGCACTAAGTCCTGCAGAGAAAGAGGATTAAGACGCAATTATTTATCTCAGCCTCCCTACCACTTTAGACAGTTGTTATTTCAATGGCAGTGTTGGTATTTAACTAATGAGCACAGCAGTCCCTGAAGTATTCACTTAAGAAGAATAAGCAGCAGGGGAAAGTTGCTGCCCTTTCTTTCAGGATTTAACTTCCACCTTCTCTCAGAAGGGCGTGTTAAAGGTACATCCTCCAACCCTTGGAAAATATACATTTCAATGAAACCTTCTAATTACCTTAAGTTTTTAAAACTAGGTGACTTACAGGGTGTCTTCATTAAAAAGTAGAGTCTGCTCCACATTAACATTGGAGACGTGTCCTCAGGTTTCCCGTTGAAGCTCTCCTCCATATGTATTAATGTAATGACTTTATTTTTTTAGCGAATGTGCAGTTTATGCTTTTAATGACCCTGATTATATGCCAAGATGAAAATCAAACCAATGTTAAAGTAGATCTAAATGGCAAACATCTAAGGCGATGTTATATTTATTAGTATTCATATTTCCGCATTAAAACTAGAGCAGCCTTTTCATTTCCTGAGATACTCTTCAGCTTTAACGAGGATTTATATGAATTGTGGGTTAAGCGTGCATATGTGGCTGAAACTAACTTCTAACTAGTACAGGCCAAATACAACTAAAGAAGGACCCCTATCTACTATATAATTGTCTAAGGGTCACTTCCGTCTTTTTGTCCTTCTGTCCTGTCTTTCTGTCACGGATGACTCTGTCTGTCATGGAATCCAAGTCGCTGATTGGTAGTGGCAAAACGCCCACGACCATTGCCACTACCAATCAGCGACATGCACAGTCTGGAAGAAAATGGCCGCTCCTTACTCCCCGCACTCAGTGCCCGGCGCCCACATACACCCCTCCGGTCACCGCTCACACAGGGTTAATGCCAGCGGTAACGGACCGCGTTATGCCGTGGGTAACTCACTCCGTTACCGCCGCTATTAACCCTGTGTGACCAAGTTTTTACTATTGATGCAGCCTATGCAGCGTCAATAGTAAAAACATCTAATGTTAAAAATAATTTCAAAAAATCATTATATACTCACCTTCCGCCACCTTTCCCGCTCCTCGCGATGCTCCGGCCGGTCCATGCAAGCGGCATGTTCCGGTGGCAAGGATGGTCTGGGAGAAGGACCTGCCATGACGTCACGGTCATGTGACCGCAACGTCATCACAAGTCCTGCGCGCCTGCGCGAGAAGGACCTGCCGTGACGTCACGGTCATGTGACCGTGACACGGTCATGTGACCGCGACGTTATCACAGGTCCTGCGCGCCTGCACGAGAAGGACCTGCCATGATGTCACAGTCACGTGACCGCGACGTCATCACACCCTGGGACTGGAAGCTGCCGCCTGCACCCCACACAGGCGACAGAACTACAACGAGCCTGCGGAAGGTGAGTATATGTTTATTTTTTATTTTTTTAACCTGTGACATACGTGGCTGGGCAATATACTACGTAGCTGGGCAATATACTACGTGACTGCCCAATATACTACGTGGCTGGGCAATATACTACATGGCTCTGTGCTGTATACTACGTCACTGGGCAATATACTACGTCACTGGGAAATATACTACGTCACTGGGCAATATACTACGTCACTGGGCAATATACTACGTGACTGCCCAATATACTACGTGGCTGGGCAATATACTACGTGGCTCTGTGCTGTATACTACGTCGCTGTGCAATATACTACGTGGCTCTATGCTGTATACTACGTAACTGGGCAATATACTACGTCACTGGGCAATATACTACATGGCTCTGTGCTGTATACTACATCACTTGGCAATATACTACATCACTGGGCAATATACTACATCACTGGGCAATATACTACGTCACTGGGCAATATACTACGTCACTGGCAATATACTATGTGGCTGGGCAATATACAACATCACTGGGCAATATACTACGTCGCTGGGCAATATACTACGTCACTGGGCAATATACTACGTCGCTGGGCAGTATACTACGTGGCTGGGCAATATACTACGTTGCTGGGCAATATACTACTTGGCTCTGTGCTGTATACTACATCACTGGGCAATATACAACATAACTGGGCAATATACTACGTGGTTGGGCAATATACTACGTCGCTGGGCAATATACTACGTGGCTGGGCAATATACTACGTTACTGGGCAATATACTACGTGGCTGGGCAATACACTACATCGCTGGGCAATATACTACGTTACTGGGCAATATACTACGTGGCTGAGCAATATACTACGTCACTGGGCAATATACTACGTGGCTGGGCAATATACTACGTGGATATACATATTCTAGAATACCCGATGCGTTAGAAGCGGGCCACCATCTAGTAATTTAAATAATTGACAAATATTATTCACTTCTAGGTTTGGAGCACATTCACACACAGATTAATTACAGAGACTTCAACAAATTTTTCCATTCATCTGAATAGGGCTTGCAGAATTTAACTTGTTTACTGCCAAAATAACACCATACAGATGTATAAAACTAATCAGGGGCAGAAAAGTCTGCAACTAATCTGCTCTGTTAGTATATACAAGAGCTTCTCATTAAATTAGAATATCATCAAAAAGTTAATTTATTTCAGTTCTTCAATGCAAAAAGTGAAACTCATATATTATATAGAGTCATTACAAACAGATTGATCTATTTCAAGTGTTTATTTCTCTTAATGTTGAACTGAAATAAATTACCTTTTTGATGATATTCTAATTTAGTGAGAAGCACTTGTACCTTTATAGTTTTTTGACACCAGAAATATCTGCCTTAGTTGACTTGAACAGGTGAATATAAAGGGAAGCTGTCACTAGGTTTGTTCTACCCCATCTAAGAGCAGCATGATGTAAGGGCAGAGACCCAAATTCTATCGATATGCCACTTTAGTTTTGATAAAATCACTAATTTTTCCCTTGCAGATCTAGCTGAATGCTGAGCTCTGAACAACCGCACCCCCACTACCGATTGGCAGCTTTCTATGTACACTGTGCATAGACAGAAAGGAGCCAATCAGTGGTGTGGGTGCTATTTTACAGACCTTATCAATATGGAGGACTATATGGCAGCAGGTTTACTAGTCCTTTAGTGATGATTTCTTGCTGATTAAACAGTGATTTCATCAAAACAACACTAAACAGCACAGTAAGTGACACATCTCTGGAATCACGGTCTCTTTCCCACAGCACTCCCGCTGACGTCAGTTAGGTGAAGTGAGTTCATTGGCTGTGAACTCGCAGGACCTGTCTGACGGCACCGCGAGCAGGAGAACTTTCTTACGCTCGTGCCCTCAGATAGGTAATAGGAGGGAAACACTGAGCACATGCTGCTCATTGTCTCTGCTGGATGACAGGCTGTATGGTCGCATCATGCAATCATGCAGCCTGCCACCTAGATGCAGCAGAGCTAGACCCATTATGGGACAAAGGGATTAGCAGCATGTCTGTGGAAAGGTGAGGAATATTGTTGTTTTTTATTTGTAACTCTTTTGCAAATGACAAGGGCATTGGTGGAATGGGTGAGGTCATATGTATGGTTTAATTAAGATTTATTAAAGGAGTCTGTGTCATCCTTTAAATTAAAGGACTTTATTCTGGGTGTCTGTGTTTTCATACAATGTGACTGAGTTTAGTAATGGGGCGTCTTATTGATGCCTCTCCAATACAACCTCGAGGCTTGATGTCACCTGACAATACAAAGGTGACATGTAATTTTTTTGGGGGGTCCACCATTTTAATAGCCAATAAAGGCTAATTATACAGCTGTGAGCTGATATTAACCCCTTCATGACCGGAGCTTTTTGCGTTTTCGTTTTTCGCTCCCCTCCTTCCCAGAGCCATAACTTTTTTAAATCTTTTTTATTTTTTCCGTCAATATGGCCATGTGAGGTCTTATTTTTTGTACTTTTGAATGACACCATTGGTTTTAGCATGTCTTGTACTCAAAAACTGGAAAAAAAAAATCCAAGTGTGGTGAAATTGACAAAAAAGTGCAATCCCACACTTGCTTTTTGTTTGGCTTTTTTGCTAGGTTCAATAAATGCTAAAACTGACCTGCCATTATGATTCTTCAGGTCATTATGAGTTCATAAACACCAAACATGTCTAGGTTCTCTTTTATCTAAGTGGTGAAAACAAAATTCCAAAGTTTGCTAAAAAAAGGTGTCATTTTCCAAGACACGTAGCGTCTCCATTTTTCGTGATCTTGGGTTGGGTGAAGGCATATTTTTTGCGCACCGAGCTGATGTTTTTAATGATACCATATTTGTGCAGATACAATCTTTTGATCGCCCGTTATTGCATTTTAATTCAATGTCACGGCGACCAAAAAAACGTAATTTTGGCGTTTTTAGTTTTTTTCTCGCTATGCCGTTTAGCGACCAGGTTAATCCTTTCTTTTTATTGATAGGTCGGGCAATTCTGAATGTGGCAATACCAAATATGTGTATCCACAGTTCAGAGGTATTGCAATCGCACAGCCGCTATGAGTTAGACCCTTACTGCTTCAGGAATGTAAAATAACATACCGTGTATGCCTTTTTAGTCACAATAGAAAAAAATGATCGCTATACAAGCTCTACCAGGGTGCTGTTTTTTGGAAGAAACAATTTATGAGGAATGTCCAGATAAGAAAAAAGATCTGTTGGATCTGTTGAAGTGCTTGGTAGCACGAAACAGCTGTCATCCGCAATGTGTTCACTACCCTCCCTGCACCGCATGATTGCATGTGAATAAATCGCTTTGGCTCAACACCGGTGAGTGCGCTATCTTTTTTCTTATCTGGACATTCCCCAAATATGTGTATATTTGATTTTATTTTTATTGTTTTATTTTGAATGGGGTGAAAGGGGGGTGATTTGAACTTTTATGCTTTTTTAAAATTTTTTCATATTTTTAATCACATTTTTTTTTACTTTTAGCACGCTTCAATAGTCTCCATAGGAGAATAGAAGCTGCCACAGCCCGATCAGCTCTGCTACATAGAGGCGATGCTCAGATCACCCCTATGTAACAGAATTACTGCATTACTATGAGCGCCGACCACAGGGAATACAGCGCCATGGAATAAATGGCACTATAATAATAAATAATAATAATAATAATTTACTATATGTAAACCATCTATTATATCCTGTTTTGGCTCCTGCTGTGTTTTTACATTACACGGCAGATTAATTGCCAACTTTTCTTCAATCTATGTATGACATATACAGTGGGGCAAAAAAGTATTTAGTCAGTCAGCAATAGTGCAAGTTCCACCACTTAAAAAGATGAGAGGCGTCTGTAATTTACATCATAGGTAGACCTCAACTATGGGAGACAAACTGAGAAAAAAAAATCCAGAAAATCACATTGTCTGTTTTTTTTATCATTTTATTTGCATATTATGGTGGAAAATAAGTATTTGGTCAGAAACAAAATTTCATCTCAATACTTTGTAATATATCCTTTGTTGGCAATGACAGAGGTCAAACGTTTTCTGTAAGTCTTCACAAGGTTGCCACACACTGTTGTTGGTATGTTGGCCCATTCCTCCATGCAGATCTCCTCTAGAGCAGTGATGTTTTTGGCTTTTCGCTTGGCAACACGGACTTTCAACTCCCTCCAAAGGTTTTCTATAGGGTTGAGATCTGGAGACTGGCTAGGCCACTCCAGGACCTTGAAATGCTTCTTACGAAGCCACTCCTTCGTTGCCCTGGCGGTGTGCTTTGGATCATTGTCATGTTGAAAGACCCAGCCACGTTTCATCTTCAATGCCCTTGCTGATGGAAGGAGGTTTGCACTCAAAATCTCACGATACATGGCGCCATTCATTCTTTCATGTACCCGGATCAGTCGTCCTGGCCCCTTTGCAGAGAAACAGCCCCAAAGCATGATGTTTCCACCACCATGCTTTACAGTAGGTATGGTGTTTGATGGATGCAACTCAGTATTCTTTTTCCTCCAAACACGACAAGTTGTGTTTCTACCAAACAGTTCCAGTTTGGTTTCATCAGACCATAGGACATTCTCCCAAAACTCCTCTGGATCATCCAAATGCTCTCTAGCAAACTTCAGACGGGCTCGGACATGTACTGGTTTAAGCAGTGGGACACGTCTGGCACTGCAGGATCTGAGTCCATGGTGGCATAGTGTGTTACTTATGGTAGGCCTTGTTACATTGGTCCCAGCTCTCTGCAGTTCATTCACTAGGTCCCCCCGTGTGGTTCTGGGATTTTTGCTCACCGTTCTTGTGATCATTCTGACCCCATGGGGTGGGATTTTGCGTGGAGCCCCAAATCGAGGGAGATTATCAGTGGTCTTAAATGTCTTCCATTTTCTAATTATTGCTCCCACTGTTGATTTCTTCACTCCAAGCTGGTTGGCTATTGCAGATTCAGTCTTCCCAGCCTGGTGCAGGGCTACAATTTTGTTTCTGGTGTCCTTTGACAGCTCTTTGGTCTTCACCATAGTGGAGTTTGGAGTCAGACTGTTTGAGGGTGTGCACAGGTGTCTTTTTATACTGATAACAAGTTTAAACAGGTGCCATTACTACAGGTAATGAGTGGAGGAAAGAGGAGACTCTTAAAGAAGAAGTTACAGGTCTGTGAGAGCCAGAAATCTTGATTGTTTGTTTCTGACCAAATACTTATTTTCCACCATAATATGCAAATAAAATGATAAAAAAAACAGACAATGTGATTTTCTGGATTTTTTTTTCTCAGTTTGTCTCCCATAGTTGAGGTCTACCTATGATGTAAATTACAGACGCCTCTCATCTTTTTAAGTGGTGGAACTTGCACTATTTCTGACTGACTAAATAATTTTTTGCCCCACTGTATACACTCACCGGCCACTTTATTAGGTACACCTGTCCAACTTCTTGTTAACACTTAATTTCTAATCAGCCAATCACATGGCGGCAACTCAGTGCATTTAGGCATGTAGACATGGTCAAGACAATCTCCTGCAGTTCAAACCGAGCATCAGTATGGGGAAGAAAGGTGATTTGAGTGCCTTTGAACGTGGCATGGTTGTTGGTGCCAGAAGGGCTGGTCTGAGTATTTCAGAAACTGCTGATCTACTGGGATTTTCACGCACAACCATCTCTAGGGTTTACAGAGAATGGTCCGAAAAAGAAAAAAAATCCAGTGAGCGGCAGTTCTGTGGGCGGAAATGCCTTGTTGATGCCAGAGGTCAGAGGAGAATGGGCAGACTGGTTCGAGCTGATAGAAAGGCAACAGTGACTCAAATCACCACCCGTTACAACCAAGGTAGGCCTAAGAGCATCTCTGAACGCACAGTGCGTCGAACTTTGAGGCAGATGGGCTACAGCAGCAGAAGACCACACCGGGTACCACTCCTTTCAGCTAAGAACAGGAAACTGAGGCTACAATTTGTACAAGCTCATCGAAATTGGACAGTAGAAGATTGGAAAAACGTTGCTTGGTCTGATGAGTCTCGATTTCTGCTGCGACATTCGGATGGTAGGGTCAGAATTTGGCATAAACAACATGAAAGCATGGATCCATCCTGCCTTGTATGGAGCATCTTTGGGATGTGCAGCCGACAAATCTGCGGCAACTGTGTGATGCCATCATGTCAATATGGACCAAAATCTCTGAGGAATGCTTCCAGCACCTTGTTGAATCTATGCCACGAAGAATTGAGGCAGTTCTGAAGGCAAAAGGGGGTCCAACCCGTTACTAGCATGGTGTACCTAATAAAGTGGCCGGTGAGTGTATATATATATATATATATATATATATATATATATATATATATGGGCAGCATGGTGGCGCAGTGGATAGCACAGCTCTGGAGTCCTGGGTTCAAGCCCCACTAAGGACAACATCTGCAAAGAGTTTGTATGTTCTCTTCGTGTTTGCGTGGGTTTCCTCCGGGTACTCCAGTTTCCTCCTACATTCCAAAGACATACTGATAGGGAATTTAGATTGTGAGCCCCGATGGGGACAGTGACAATAATGTGTGTGCAACCTGTAAAGCGCTGTGGAATATGTTAGCGCTATATAAAAATAAAGATTATTATTATATATCTGTGTGTCACTGACATCTACAGTATATACCTATGTATTCTATGTGCATATATCTATTCTAACTATTCTATCCTGTCACACTGCTATATTACTGTACGCAGCACATGAATTGCCGGCTTTTATTCTATCTCCGTCCCAGTCTCAGGTCTTTTGCAGACACCAACAGGTTTTCTTCAAGAATGGTCCTGTATTTGGCTCCATCCATCTTCCCTTCAATTTTAATCATCTTCCCTGTCCCTGCTGAAGAAAAGCAGGCCCAAACCATGATGCTGCCACCACCATATTTCACAGTGGGGATGGTGTGTTTAGGGTGATGAGCTGTGTTGCCTTTATGCCAAGCATATCGTTTGGCATTGTTGACAAAAAGTTCAATTTTGGTTTCATCTGACCAGAGCACCTTCTTCCACATGTTTGGTGTGCCTCCCAGGTGGCTTGTTGCAAACTTTAAGCAACACTTTTATGGATATCTTTGAGAAATGGCTTTCTTCTTGCCACTCTTCCATAAAGGCCAGATTTGTGCAGTGTACGACTGATTGTTGTCCTATGGACAGACTGTCCCACCTCAGCTGTAGATCTCTGCAGGTCATCCAGAGTGATCATGGGCCTCTTCGCAGCATCTCTGATCAGTCTTCTCCTTGTTTGAGATCTCTAAAAACAAGAAAAAGAAGCGCACATAGAGTAATACCTTCAGGTATCGCAATCACCTGGACCCCCACAAAACAGACTCACCTGGTCTGGTTGTGATAGGTCACAACTCCCTTGGATAAGCACGTATGGTCGCAGCAGGCTCCCGGCAAACAGTGTGGATCCACATGGAAAAAGATAGAACCGGAGGATAGAAGCCGCGCAGACCACAATAAAGGTAACAGAGTCACACACACACTCTGTTTATTAGCCTACGCGTTTCGTGGCAAACAGGCCATCAGTATGCCCTGATGAAGTGGCCTGTTTGCCACGAAACGCGTAGGCTAATAAACAGAGTGTGTGTGTAACTCTGTTACCTTTATTGTGGTCTGCGCGGCTTCTATCCTCCGGTTCTATCTTTTTCCATGTGGATCCACCTTGTTTGAGATGAAAGTTTAGAGGGACGGCTGGGTCTTGGTAGATTTGCAGTGGTATGATACTCCTTCCATTTCAATATGATCGCTTGCACAGTGCTCCTTGGAATGTTTAAAGTTTTGGAAATCATTTTGTATCCAAATCCGGCTTTAAACTTCTCCACAACAGTATCATGGACCTGCCTGTTGTGTTCCTTGGTCTTCATGATGCTCTCTGTGCTTCAAACAGAACCCTGAGACTATCACAGAGCAGGTGCATTTATACAGAGACTTGATCACACACAGGTGGACTATATCATCATTAGGCATTTAGGACAACATTGGATCATTCAGAGATCCACAATGAACTTCTGGAGTGAGTTTGCTGCACTGAAAGTAAAGGGGACGAATAGTATTGCACGCCCCACTTTTCAGTTTTTGAATTTTCACAAAAATTTAAAATAACCAATACATTTCGTTCAACTTCACAAGTGTGTTCCACTTGTTGTTGATTCTTCACCAAAAATTTAGATTTGATATCTTTATGTTTGAAGCATGATATGTGGGAAAAGGGTAAAAAGTTCCAGGGGCCAAATACTTTCGCAAGGCACTGTATATAGAGGTGTTTCAGACATTGTAATTATGCCTTTGATAATGATGAAGAAGGAAAAGCTTTGGTGGGCACTCAGCATGATGATGACATGCAGGATGAACAGGGTGGTATCCCAAGTAATAGTCAGAGGAATATCAACCGCACTCACATAAAGACTTTAGAAATTTTATAACGCTGAAATTTTATTTATACATAAAAAATGTGCTGTTGGGTATGGGGACTTGCGCAACTGGTATCGAGGACATTTTCGACTCAAATAGTAGGTGCGTCCAAAAGTAGGTAGAGGATTCTTGTGTACAGCACTAAATGAGCTATAGAGAAGGTGTGTTGCATGGAATGAGAGCGTTGCTGAGATGTTATTAGATACTGTAATCCTGCCTTTGATGATAAGGAAACTACTGTAAACTGTTCGTGAAATATCAGGAAGTTAGAGTCAAAGGTAGTCTAACATTTTTATGAATTTGTAAAAAAGTTTATGTTACCCTTTCACCTGCAAGCTGGAATAATATGTACTTTAACAGTTTGCTGCATTTGGTTGTAGTGAGATCTATGCGATGAAAGCTGAGAGATTTGACTGGCGCCAGCTGTTTTTTTGGGTTATACTTGTCTGGAGCTGAATCTATAATGTTTATTCACACGATGTGACTGTGCTGGGGTTCCTGTCATGGGATAATCGGCAAAAAGTTTTACCTTTAATTGTAGTTTTAATAATCACATGTGCTTGCCTCCAAGCTGCAGCGATTGATTGTGAAATGGTGCAATAAAAGCCAATAAGAGCTGCAACACAACCTCACCATGTGAATAAAGAGCAGCAGCATGAATCTCAACATCATCACCTTTTTTTTATTTTATTGCACAGTGGTTAGGGACCATCCATATTTAGGTATACCTTGACATGGATTGATTGCTTTTGCGCTCATTGATCAAAAAATGCTAAGTACCTTATGTGTTTGACGTTTACAGCAATATTGGAGTTCATGTATTCATTAGTTGCAGTGTGCTGGGGCATCATGTATGTATATGTTTTTATATTGGCCACATAGCGTATTTATGTACCTGTGCATTAATTTAATACTAAACGTGTACAGGCCCTAATTTTTCTTTTTTGCAGTATATATTCGGGGGGGGGGGGGGGGGTATCCCCCTCCAGGGCTCATCAATCCTATTCAACCATCTTTCCCACACAAAGTTTTAATTGCGAGATATGACTGTTTATGTCATTCACATGAGGCTGGTTTGGCACATGGAGAGGTAGGACATATAGTGCTTAGGGACCATCCAAATTTAGGTACACCTTGACGTGGTTAGTTGGAATTTGCTTTCTCTGATCAAGAAACCCTGACTATGGTACCTTACCTTGTCAACATTTACAGCAATGGTGGAATTTATGTATACACAGGGCTGTATTTAGAGTTTCTGCTGCCCTACGCACTTTTAGTGCTGCCTCCCCCATTGGTGAGTATGATACTATCGGCAGTGACTTTGCATAAATCGCTGATGTGAAAGTTCCCTATGGGACTTGTGGACATGTGCGGCACTTGCGGTTTTGCAGTGATCCGGCAAATGCAGTACCTACAGCAATGGAAATAAAGCTGCTATCAGTGTTTTTTTGTCTCACCGCAAGTGCAAATCCGCAAGTGCTGCACATGTCCACAAGTAGCCATCACTACCTGTCCCTGCACCTTGCTAGCTCAACCCTAACCATCCATCACTGACCTAAAACTACACTATAAAGCTTTAGAAAAACAATTTATTCCTAAAACTACACTATAAAGCTTTAGAAAAACAATTTATTAACTGACATGTTCCTATGATAATGAGGGCTCCATGCTACGGCGTAGACTGGGACGGGCAGTCTCCAGGTCTCCATTCTCTCTCCGTCCCCGCCTCATTGCCTGTGCACAGACATCCCTCCACCAGACCCGGTAATCACTGCTTGCAGTAGCATACCGGCAGAGGTGTATCTAGGGTTTCTGGCACCCGGGCAAGAATTCATTTTGGCACCCCCCCACCTTAGTCATGTACCCACTAGCTCCTCTCCCTAATGCTCGCAATGTTCTGTGAAAAATCGAGAGAAGCGGGACGAGAAGCTCTTTGTCACAGGACCATTAGTATAAAAGTCACATATGAGTGAAGTGTCCATGTGATGACTACTGGAACCTGCACAGCTGAATCCTGACATCGCAGGCTACTGAATTCTCACAACTAATGCACTGCACACTTTTAGGATTCTCCCTCTCTGGTGAACAGTCATGTCAGCACAAGCATGTGATTTGTATAGTTCTGACCACATTCCGACTAGACGTGCCCAGCCTCGCTCAGTTCATTTTCATTGAGTGAGGCCACACATGTCTAGTCAGCATGTGACCACATGAATGTAAATCACCAGCATGAGAGAATCCACTGGGAAAATTCAGAAGTCTGCAATTACATAGAATGACTGCAGACTCATTACAAACCTGGACATTCCCTTTAATGCTCCTAACATAAATAAAAACATGAGAATTAGTCAATATCACAAATAACATTTACATCGAGGTACCTTATAGATGATGTCATCTCTGGAGCCGATCTTCTTTTCTTCATCTTATCCAGACCCCATGATGAGTTTTCTCATCCACAGCCGTCTCTGCAGACTTCTATCTTCTCCACTCTTTTGCAGAAAATCTCCACATGATGCCCTTAAAGATACAAGTGTCATTATAATGCTCCTGAATAAAAAAAATGCCCCTCACTATATTTTCTGCACAAAATATGACCTCCACATTGTTCCTCTTATGGTACATGTTCTTTTACACAGACCTCTCCTTTCCTTACCTGCCTCCTCCTCACACTGTCCTCTCATACTGTGTCCCCCCTATAGGGACCAGTATTTATACTGTACTCTCTCATTACACTCCACCTCCTTGGTATACTGTCCCCTCCTGGCTGTGCCCTTACACTGTCCCCCCATGCTACGAACCCACTACTCAGTTTCTATTCTGTGCCCACTCACTTTCCCCCCCAAACTGTCTCCTCACACTATTCCCCTCCCTCCTCATACTGACTCCTCTCACAACCCTCCTGTTCACCATACTGTCTCCTCATATATTTACCCCCTCACTTTCTATACTGCCTGCTCACCTGACTCCCCATACTGTGTCTCCACACATCCCATCACCCTCACCCCCGTACTCTGTCTACATACATTTTTCACATCGCTACTCATACTGTGTCCACATACATTCCCCTGTTGCTCCCCATACTGTCTGCACCCATCCCCCATACTGTTTCCTCATATATGCCCCATTCCCCAGTACTGTTTCCTCATACATGCCCCTCATTCCCCCATACTGTTTCCTCATATATGCCCCCCATTCCCCCATACTGTTTCCTCATACATGCCCCCCATTGCCCAGTACTGTTTCCTCATATATGCCCCTCATTCCCCCGTACTGTTTCCTCATACATGCCCCTAATTCCCCCAGTACTGTTTCCTCATACATGCCCCCCATTCCCCAGTACTGTTTCCGCATATATGCCCCCTATTCCCCCAGTACTGTTTCCGCATACATGCCCCCCATTCCCCTGTACTGTTTCCCCATCTCCCCCTTTGCTCTTCATTTTGTGCCCTCAAATCTCCTCACACACATGAAATCCCCCATCTCCACTCCAAATCTCACCTCATACATTAAAAAACCCCATCCCCACTCAAATTCTCCACACATAATAAATCCCCCCATCCCCACTCAAATTGTACCCCCCGTGCACTTAATCTTCGGTGTCTTCTGCTCCACTGGAGCACTTACCACCAGTGTTCGCCTCTGCAGTGCGAGTGAACGGCATCAGCAGCGTGATCACATGATCTGATCATGCTGGTCACGTCGTTCTGACTGGCAGTTAGAGCTTCAATTGTACTCACTTCTGTAAGATGCCAGTACAATTGATCCCTGGGCAGGGGCGGACACTGACAGCTTGGGGCCCCTGTGCAAGAACTGTGTCTGGGCCCCCTCCTTTTATGGCAAAAAAGCTACATATATATATATATACACAGCCACACACATACATGTGTATATATTACATACCATATATACTCGAGTATAAGCTGACCCAGGTATAAGCCGAGGCACGGATACTGGGTAAGCTTATTGACTCGAGTATAAGCCGGGTATGCATTGCCCCCTCATTCCTATCCCGGTATGTGTGGTTCCCGCATCCTGTCCTGCTCTGTGTGGCTCCCCCTGTTGTATGCATGGCTCCCCTGTCCCATCTTGTATGCATGGCTCTGCTCCCACTCCTCCCATCCTTGTATGCGTGGCTCCGCTCCCCCCTCCTTAAATTCTTGTATGCGTGGCTCTGCTCCCCCCTCCTCCCATCCTTGTATGCATGGCTCCGCTCCCCCCTCCTCCCATCCTTGTATGCGTGGCTCCGCTCCCCCCTCCCATCCTTGTATGCGTGGCTCCGCTCCCCCCTCCTCCCATCCTTGTATGCATGGCTCTGCTCCCCCTCCTCCCATCCTTGTATGCATGGCTCCGCTCCCCCTCCTCCCATTCTTGTATGCGTGGCTCTGCTCCCCCTCCTCCCATCATTGTATGCGTGGCTCCGCTCCCCCCTCCCATCCTTGCATGCGTGGCTTTGCTCCCCCTCCTCCCATCCTTGTATGCGTGGCTCTGCTACCCCTCCTCCCATCCTTGTATGCGTGGCTCCGCTCCCCCCTCCTCCCTTTCTTGTATGTGTGGCTCCGCTCCCCCCCTCCTCCCATCCTTGTATGCGTGGCTCCGCTCCCCCTCCTCCCATCTTTGTATGCGTGGCTCTGCACCCTCCTCCTCCCATCCTTGCATGCGTAGCTCCGCTCCCCCCTCCTCCCATCTTTGTATGCGTGGCTCTGCTCCCCCCTGCTCCCATCCTTGGATGCGTGGCTCTGCTCCCCTCTCCTCCCATCCTTGTATGCATGGCTCCGCTCCCCACTCCTCCCATCCTTGTATGCATGGCTCTGCTCCCCCCTCCTCCCATCCTTGTATGCGTGGCTCCGCTCCCCCCTCCTCACATCCTTGTGTGCGTGGCTCCGCTCCCCCCTCCTCCCATCCTTGTATGCGTGGCTCCGCTTCCCCCTCCTCCCATCCTTGTATGCGGGGCTCCGCTTCCCCCTCCTTCCATCCTTGTATGCTTGGCTCTGCTCCCCCTCCTCTCATCCTTGTATGCGTGGCTCCGCTCCCCCCTCCTCCCATCCTTGTATGCATGGCTCCGCTTCCCCCTCCTCCCATCCTTGTATGCGTGGCTCCGCTTCCCCCTCCTCCCATCCTTGTATGCGTGGCTCCGCTTCCCCCTCCTCCCATCCTTGTATGCGTGGCTCCGCTTCCCCCTCCTCCCATCCTTGTATGCGTGGCTCCGCTCCCCCCTCCTCCCATCCTTGTATGCGTGGCTCCGTTCCCCCCTCCTCCCATCCTTGTATGCGTGGCTCCACTTCCCCCCTCCTCGCATCCTTGTATGCCTGGCTCTGCTCCCCCTCCTCCCATCCTTGTATGCCTGGCTCTGCTCCCCTCTCCTTCCATCCTTGTATGCGTGGCTCCACTGTTGTGAATTTGGATTCTGGGCTCCCCCGGTGGCTACTGGTGGAATTGAACTGGTGTCTTCATCTTCTCTGTTCACCTGTTCCCATCAAGATGTGGGAGTCGCTATATAACCTTGCTGCTCTGTTAGTTGCTTGCCGGTCAACAATGTTATCAGAAGCCTCTCTGTGCTTGTTCCTGCTCCTAGACAACTACTAGATAAGTTGGACTCTTGTCCATGTTTGTTTTTGCATTTTGTTCCAGTTCACAGCTGTAGTTTCGTTACTGTGTCTGGAAAGCTCTTGTGAACGGGAATTGCCACTCTGGTGTTATGAGTTAATGCCAGAGTTTTAAAGTAATTTCTGGATGGTGTTTTTTGATAGGGTTTTCAGCTGACCATGAAAGTGTCCTTTCTGTCTTCTGCTATGTAGTAAGTGGACCTCAAATTTGCTAAACCTATTTTCATACTACGTTTGTTATTTCATCTCAACTCACCGCCAATACATGTGGGGGGCCTCTGTCTCCTTTCGGGGTATTTCTCTAGAGGTGAGCTAGGACTAATATTTTCCTCTGCTAGCTTTATTTAGTCCTCCGGCTGGGCTGGGCATCTAGAATCAACGTAGGCATGCTACCCGGCCACTGCTAGTTGTGCGTTAGGTTTAGTTCATGGTCAGCTCAGTTCCCATCTTCCAAGAGCTAGTTCCTATATATGCTTATGCTATGTTCTCTTGCCATTGAGATCATGACAGTTTGACCGGCCCGCAAAGTGTTAATTGTTTGGGCTGAAGCAGGAGAAAAAGAAGTGTTGAAGGGAAATTTTTTTTTTTTTTTTTTCCCCTCAGAGTTTGGCTGCCTAGCCCTTAATTGCTGTCTAGCTGCTTCTTACCTCCTCTTAACCCTTGAATGGCTCTGTGTCCACCTGTTTGTAATGGATCTTCAGAGTGTAACTGCACGTTTGAATAATCTCGCCACGAAGGTACAAAATTTGCAAGATTTTGTTTGTCATGCACCTGTATCTGAGCCGAGAATTCCTTTGCCGGAATTTTTCTCGGGGAATAGATCCGGGTTTCAGAATTTTCGAAATAATTGCAAATTATTTTTGTCTCTGAAATCTCGCTCTGCCGGAGACCCTGCACAGCAGGTCAGGATTGTGATTTCCTTGCTCCGGGGCGACCCTCAAGACTGGGCTTTTTCATTGACACCAGGGGATCCTGCGTTGCTCAATGTGGATGCGTTTTTTCTGGCCTTGGGGTTGCTTTATGACGAACCTCATTTGGAGCTTCAGGCAGAAAAAACTTTGATGTCCCTATCTCAGGGGCAAGATGAAGCGGAAATTTACTGCCAAAGATTCCGTAAATGGTCTGTGCTTACTCAGTGGAATGAGTGCGCCCTGGCGGCGACTTTCAGAGAGGGTCTCTCTGATGCCATTAAGGATGTTATGGTGGGGTTCCCTGTGCCTGCGGGTCTGAATGAGTCCATGACAATGGCTATTCAGATCGATAGGCGTTTGCGGGAGCGCAAACCAGTGCACCATCTGGCGGTGTCCACTGAGAAGTCGCCAGAGAGTATACAGTGTGATAGAATTCTGTCCCGAAGCGAGCGGCAGAATTTTAGACGGAAAAATGGGTTGTGTTTCTATTGTGGTGATTCTACTCATGTTATATCAGCATGCTCTAAGCGCACTAAAAAGCTTGGTAAATCTGTTTCCATTTGCACCTTACCGTCTAAATTTATTCTATCTGTGACCCTGATTTGCTCTTTGTCATCTATTACCACGGACGCCTATGTCGACTCTGGCGCCGCTTTGAGTCTTATGGATTGGTCCTTTGCCAAACGCTGTGGGTATGATTTAGAGCCTTTGGAGACTTCTATTCCTCTGAAGGGGATTGACTCCACCCCATTGGCTAATAATAAACCACAATACTGGACACAAGTAACTATGCGTATTAATCCGGATCACCAGGAGATTATTCGCTTTCTGGTGCTGTATAATCTACATGATGATTTGGTGCTAGGATTGCCTTGGCTGCAATCTCACAACCCAGTCCTCGACTGGAGAGCTATGTCTGTGTTGAGCTGGGGATGTAAGGGGGCTCATGGGGATGTACCTGTGGTTTCCATTTCATCATCCATTCCCTCTGAAATTCCTGAGTTCCTGTCTGACTATCGTGACGTCTTTGAAGAATCCAAGCTTGGTTCGTTACCTCCGCACCGAGAGTGCGATTGTGTCATAGATTTAATCCCGGGTAGTAAATACCCAAAGGGTCGTTTATTTAATCTGTCTGTGCCTGAACATGCTGCTATGCGAGAATATATAAAGGAGTCCTTGGAAAAGGGACATATTCGTCCATCGTCATCTCCCTTAGGAGCCGGTTTTTTCTTTGTGTCAAAAAAAGACGGCTCTTTGAGACCATGTATTGATTATCGGCTTTTGAATAAAATCACTGTTAAATATCAATACCCATTGCCGTTGCTGACTGATTTGTTTGCTCGCATAAAGGGGGCCAAGTGGTTCTCTAAGATTGACCTTCGTGGGGCGTATAATTTGGTGCGAATCAGGCAGGGGGATGAGTGGAAAACCGCATTTAATACGCCCGAGGGCCACTTTGAGTATTTAGTGATGCCTTTTGGTCTTTCTAATGCTCCGTCAGTTTTCCAGTCCTTTATGCATGATATTTTTCGCGATTATTTGGATAAATTTATGATTGTGTATCTGGATGATATTCTGATTTTTTCGGATGACTGGGACTCTCATGTCCAGCAAGTCAGGAGGGTTTTTCAGGTTTTGCGGTCTAATTCTTTGTGTGTGAAGGGTTCTAAGTGTGTTTTTGGGGTACAGAGGATTTCCTTTTTGGGATATATTTTTTCCCCCTCTTCCATTGAAATGGATCCTGTCAAGGTTCAAGCTATTTGTGATTGGACGCAGCCCTCTTCTCTTAAGAGTCTTCAGAAATTTTTGGGCTTTGCTAACTTTTATCGTCGATTTATTGCTGGTTTTTCGGATATTGCTAAGCCATTGACCGATTTGACTAAGAAGGGTGCTGATGTTGCTGATTGGTCCCCTGATGCTGTGGAGGCCTTTCGGGAGCTTAAGCGCCGTTTTTCCTCTGCCCCTGTGTTGCGTCAGCCTGATGTTGCTCTACCTTTTCAGGTTGAGGTCGACGCTTCTGAGATCGGAGCTGGGGCAGTGTTGTCGCAGAAAAGTTCTGACTGCTCCGTGATGAGGCCTTGTGCCTTCTTTTCCCGTAAATTTTCGCCCGCTGAGCGGAATTATGATGTTGGGAATCGGGAGCTTTTGGCCATGAAGTGGGCTTTTGAGGAGTGGCGCCATTGGCTCGAGGGGGCCAGACATCAGGTGGTGGTATTGACTGACCACAAAAATTTGATTTATCTTGAGACCGCCAGGCGCCTGAATCCTAGACAGGCGCGCTGGTCATTATTTTTCTCTCGGTTTAATTTTGTGGTGTCATACCTACCGGGTTCTAAGAATGTTAAGGCGGATGCCCTTTCTAGGAGTTTTGAGCCTGACTCGCCTGGTAACTCTGAGCCCACAGGTATCCTTAAGGATGGAGTGGTATTGTCAGCCGTTTCTCCAGACCTGCGGCGGGCCTTGCAGGAGTTTCAGGCGGAGAGACCTGATCGTTGCCCACCTGATAAACTGTTTGTTCCTGATGATTGGACCAGTAGAGTCATCTCTGAGGTTCATTCTTCTGCGTTGGCAGGTCATCCTGGCATTTTTGGTACCAGGGATTTGGTGGCAAGGTCCTTCTGGTGGCCTTCCCTGTCACGAGATGTGCGAGGCTTTGTGCAGTCTTGTGACGTTTGTGCTCGGGCCAAGCCTTGTTGTTCTCGGGCTAGTGGATTATTGTTGCCCTTGCCTATTCCTAAGAGGCCTTGGACGCACATCTCGATGGATTTTATTTCAGATCTGCCTGTTTCTCAGAAGATGTCTGTCATCTGGGTGGTGTGTGACCGTTTTTCTAAGATGGTCCATTTGGTTCCTCTGCCCAAGTTACCTTCTTCTTCCGAGTTGGTTCCTCTGTTTTTTCAAAATGTTGTTCGTTTGCATGGTATTCCTGAGAATATCGTTTCTGACAGAGGGACCCAATTCGTGTCTAGATTTTGGCGGGCATTCTGTGCTAGGATGGGCATAGATTTATCTTTTTCGTCCGCTTTCCATCCTCAGACGAATGGCCAGACCGAGCGGATTAATCAGACCCTGGAGACATATCTGAGGTGTTTTGTGTCTGCTGACCAGGATGATTGGGTTGCTTTTTTGCCATTGGCGGAGTTCGCTCTCAATAATCGGGCCAGCTCTGCCACTTTGGTGTCCCCGTTTTTCTGTAATTCGGGGTTTCATCCTCGATTTTCCTCTGGTCAGGTGGAATCTTCGGATTGTCCTGGAGTGGATGCTCTGGTGGAGAGATTGCATCAGATCTGGGGGCAGGTGGTGGACAATTTGAGGTTGTCCCAGGAGAAGACTCAGCTTTTTGCCAACCGCCACCGTCGTGTTGGTCCTCGGCTTTCTGTTGGGGATTTGGTGTGGTTGTCTTCTCGTTTTGTCCCTATGAGGGTCTCTTCTCCTAAGTTTAAGCCTCGGTTTATCGGCCCGTATAAGATATTGGAGATTCTTAACCCTGTTTCCTTCCGTTTGGACCTCCCTGCATCCTTTTCTATTCATAACGTTTTTCATCGGTCATTATTGCGCAGGTATGAGGTACCGGTTGTGCCTTCCGTTGAGCCTCCTGCTCCGGTGTTGGTTGAGGGTGAGTTGGAGTACGTTGTGGAGAAAATCTTGGACTCTCGTGTTTCCAGACGGAGACTCCAGTATCTGGTCAAGTGGAAGGGATACGGCCAGGAGGATAATTCTTGGGTGAATGCATCTGATGTTCATGCCTCCGATCTGGTTCGTGCCTTTCATAGGGCTCATCCTGATCGCCCTGGTGGTTCTGGTGAGGGTTCGGTGCCCCCTCCTTGAGGGGGGGTACTGTTGTGAATTTGGATTCTGGGCTCCCCCGGTGGCTACTGGTGGAATTGAACTGGTGTCTTCATCTTCTCTGTTCACCTGTTCCCATCAAGATGTGGGAGTCGCTATATAACCTTGCTGCTCTGTTAGTTGCTTGCCGGTCAACAATGTTATCAGAAGCCTCTCTGTGCTTGTTCCTGCTCCTAGACAACTACTAGATAAGTTGGACTCTTGTCCATGTTTGTTTTTGCATTTTGTTCCAGTTCACAGCTGTAGTTTCGTTACTGTGTCTGGAAAGCTCTTGTGAACGGGAATTGCCACTCTGGTGTTATGAGTTAATGCCAGAGTTTTAAAGTAATTTCTGGATGGTGTTTTTTGATAGGGTTTTCAGCTGACCATGAAAGTGTCCTTTCTGTCTTCTGCTATGTAGTAAGTGGACCTCAAATTTGCTAAACCTATTTTCATACTACGTTTGTTATTTCATCTCAACTCACCGCCAATACATGTGGGGGGCCTCTGTCTCCTTTCGGGGTATTTCTCTAGAGGTGAGCTAGGACTAATATTTTCCTCTGCTAGCTTTATTTAGTCCTCCGGCTGGGCTGGGCATCTAGAATCAACGTAGGCATGCTACCCGGCCACTGCTAGTTGTGCGTTAGGTTTAGTTCATGGTCAGCTCAGTTCCCATCTTCCAAGAGCTAGTTCCTATATATGCTTATGCTATGTTCTCTTGCCATTGAGATCATGACACTCCACTCCCCCTCCTCCCATCCTTGTATGCGTGGCTTCACTTCCCCCTCTCCCATCTTGTATGCATGGCTCCCCCATCCTCCTTCATCATCCCCAGTCCTCCTTCTCCTCCACCCGGCCGTCATACATACCCTCCTCACAGCGCGCTAAACTGACTCCCTGTCCTGCACATCTGTCCTGAATCCCGGCGCCGAAGCTTCTTCCTGTGTGAGCGGTCACATGGTACTGCTTATTAAGGTCATGAATATGCGTCCATATTCATCACCTTAATGAGCGGTACCACGTGACCGCTGTGCGCACAGGACGAGCTGCTGGCACTGAGGACAACGGAGCTGCAGGCACCACTGGAGGAGGGTGAGTATGTCGTCTTCGAGGAGGGGGGGGAGTGGGGAGGGAGTGAGGGGGGATGGTGGGTGGACGGGCGGGTGCTGGTTAACAAATAAAAAAACAAAATAAAACCCTTGCTCAGGTGCCGCCCTGTTGTGAATTTGCTTTTTGCTCCCTCTAGTGGTTACTAGTTTTTTGACTCTGGTTTTTCTGTCATTCCTTTTATCCGCACCTGGGTCGTTAGTTAGGGGTGTTGCTATATAAGCTCCCTGGACCTTCAGTTCAATGCCTGGCTACGTAGTTATCAGAGCTAGTCTGCTGTGCTCTTGTCTACTGATCCTGGTTCCAGTTAAATCAGCTAAGTCTGCCTTTTGCTTTTTGCTATTTGTTTTGGTTTTGTATTTTTGTCCAGCTTGTTCCTTATCTATATCCTGACCTTTGCTGGAAGCTCTAGGGGGCTGGTGTTCGCCCCCCGGACCATTAGACGGTTCGGGGGTTCTTGAATTTCCAGTGTGGATTTTGATAGGGTTTTTGTTGACCATATAAGTTACCTTTCTTTATTCTGCTATCAGTAAGCGGGCCTCTCTGTGCTAAATCTGGTTCATTTCTGTGTTTGTCATTTCCTCTTACCTCACCGTCATTATTTGTGGGGGGCTTCTATCCAGCTTTGGGGTCCCCTTCTCTGGAGGCAAGAAAGGTCTTTGTTTTCCTCTACTAGGGGTAGCTAGATTCTCCGGCTGGCGCGTGTCATCTAGAATCAATGTAGGAATGATCCCCGGCTACTTCTAGTGTTGGCGTTAGGAGTAGATATATGGTCAACCCAGTTACCACTGCCCTATGAGCTGGATTTTTGTATTCTGCAGACTTCCACGTTCCTCTGAGACCCTCGCCATTGGGGTCATAACAGTTTGCCAGGCCAGTATTAAATGTTTAATGCATTGCAGAAGAGGGATTATAAGAAAGAAGATTCTGAGTTTTTTTTTTTTTTTTTTTCTTCTTCCCCTTTACCTCAGAGTGGCTATGCTTGCTGCAGACATGAATGTCCAGACCTTGATTACAAGTGTGGACCAGCTGGCTACTCGTGTGCAGGGCATACAAGACTATGTTATCAGAAATCCTAGGTCAGAACCTAAAATACCGATTCCTGAACTGTTTTCCGGAGACAGGTTTAAGTTTAGGAATTTCGTGAACAATTGTAAATTGTTTTTGTCCCTGAGACCCTGTTCATCTGGAGATTCTGCTCAGCAAGTAAAAATTGTTATTTCGTTCTTACGGGGCGACCCTCAGGATTGGGCTTTTTCGCTGGCGCCAGGAGATCCGGCATTGGCTGATCTTGATGCGTTTTTTCTGGCGCTCGGTTTACTTTATGAGGAACCCAATCTTGAGATTCAGGCAGAAAAGGCCTTGCTGGCTATGTCTCAGGGGCAGGACGAGGCTGAAGTGTATTGCCAAAAATTTCGGAAATGGTCCGTGCTGACACATTGGAACGAGTGTGCACTGGCCGCTAATTTTAGAAATGGCCTTTCTGAAGCCATTAAGAATGTTATGGTGGGTTTTCCCATTCCCACAGGTCTGAATGATACTATGGCACTGGCTATTCAAATTGACCGGCGGTTGCGGGAGCGCAAAACCGCAAATCCCCTCATGGTGTTGTCTGAACAGACACCTAATTCGGTGCAATGTGATAGAAAAACCGCAAATTCCCTCATGGTGTTGTCTGAACAGACACCTGATTTAATGCAATGTGATAGAATCCTGACTAGAAATGAGCGGAAAATTCATAGACGCCGGAATGGCTTGTGCTACTACTGTGGTGATTCTACACATGTTATCTCAGCATGCTCTAAACGTATAGCTAAGGTTGTTAGTCCTGTCACCGTTGGTAATTTGCAACCTAAATTTATTCTGTCTGTAACTTTGATTTGCTCACTGTCATCTTATCCTGTCATGGCGTTTGTAGATTCAGGTGCTGCCCTGAGTCTCATGGATCTCTCATTTGCTAAGCGCTGTGGTTTTACTCTTGAACCATTAGAAAATCCTATTCCTCTTAGGGGTATTGATGCTACACCATTGGCAGCAAATAAACCGCAGTATTGGACACAGGTTACCATGTGCATGACTCCTGAACACCGCGAGGTGATACGTTTCCTGGTTTTACATAAAATGCATGATTTGGTTGTTTTAGGGCTGCCATGGTTACAGACCCATAATCCAGTCCTGGACTGGAAGGCTATGTCAGTCTCAAGTTGGGGCTGTCGTGGTATTCATGGGGATTCCCTGCCTGTGTCTATTGCTTCTTCTACGCCTTCGGAAGTTCCGGAGTATTTGTCTGATTATCAGGATGTCTTCAGTGAGTCTGAGTCCAGTGCACTGCCTCCTCATAGGGACTGTGACTGTGCTATAGATTTGATCCCAGGCAGTAAATTTCCTAAGGGAAGACTGTTTAATCTGTCGGTACCTGAACATACCGCTATGCGTTCATATATCAAGGAGTCTCTGGAGAAAGGACATATTCGTCCGTCTTCTTCCCCTCTTGGTGCGGGATTCTTTTTTGTGGCAAAAAAGGACGGATCTTTGAGACCTTGTATTGATTATCGGCTTTTAAATAAGATCACTGTCAAATTTCAGTATCCTTTACCGCTGTTGTCTGACTTGTTTGCCCGATTAAGGGTGCCAAGTGGTTCACCAAGATAGACCTTCGTGGTGCGTACAACCTTGTGCGCATTAAGCAAGGTGATGAATGGAAAACCGCATTCAATACGCCCGAAGGTCATTTTGAGTACTTGGTGATGCCTTTTGGGCTCTCCAATGCGCCTTCAGTTTTTCAGTCCTTTATGCATGACATTTTCCGGAAGTATCTGGATAAATTTTTGATTGTTTATCTGGATGATATTTTGGTTTTTTCTGATAATTGGGATTCGCATGTGGAGCAGGTCAGGTTGGTCTTTAAAATTTTGCGTGAAAATTCTTTGTTTGTCAAGGGCTCAAAGTGTCTCTTTGGTGTACAGAAGGTTCCCTTTTTGGGGTTCATTTTTTCCCCTTCTGCTGTGGAGATGGACCCAGTCAAGGTCCGAGCTATTCTTGATTGGACTCAGCCCTCGTCAGTTAAGAGTCTTCAGAAGTTCTTGGGCTTCGCTAACTTCTACCGTCGTTTTATCGCTAATTTTTCTAGCATTGTGAAACCTTTGACGGATATGACCAAGAAGGGCTCCGATGTAGCTAACTGGGCTCCTGCTGCCGTGGAGGCTTTCCAGGAGTTGAAACGCCGGTTTACTTCGGCGCCTGTTTTGTGCCAGCCTGACGTCTCACTTCCCTTTCAGGTTGAGGTGGATGCTTCGGAGATTGGGGCAGGGGCCGTTTTGTCGCAGAGAGGCCCTGGTTGCTCTGTTATGAAACCTTGTGCCTTTTTCTCTAGGAAGTTTTCGCCTGCCGAGCGAAATTATGATGTGGGCAATCGGGAGCTGTTGGCCATGAAATGGGCATTTGAGGAGTGGCGTCATTGGCTCGAGGGTGCTAAGCATCGTGTGGTGGTCTTGACTGATCACAAAAATCTGATGTATCTCGAGTCTGCTAAACGCCTTAATCCGAGACAGGCCCGCTGGTCATTGTTTTTCTCCCGCTTTGATTTTGTTGTCTCGTATTTACCAGGTTCAAAGAATGTGAAGGCCGATGCTCTTTCTAGGAGCTTTGTGCCTGATGCTCCTGGAGTCGCTGATCCTGTTGGTATTCTTAAAGATGGAGTTATCTTGTCAGCTATTTCTCCGGATCTGCGACGTGTGTTGCAGAGATTTCAGGCTGATAGGCCTGAGTCTTGTCCACCTGACAGACTGTTTGTCCCGGATAAGTGGACCAGCAGAGTCATTTCCGAGGTTCATTCCTCGGTGTTGGCAGGTCACCCGGGAATTTTTGGCACCAGAGATCTGGTGGCCAGGTCCTTTTGGTGGCCTTCCTTGTCAAGGGATGTGCGGTCATTTGTGCAGTCCTGTGGGACTTGTGCTCGAGCTAAGCCATGCTGTTCTCGTGCCAGCGGTTTGCTCTTGCCCTTGCCTGTCCCGAAGAGACCTTGGACACATATCTCCATGGATTTCATTTCTGATCTTCCGCTATCTCAGGGCATGTCCGTTATCTGGGTGATATGTGATCGCTTCTCCAAGATGGTCCATTTGGTTCCTTTGCCTAAGCTGCCTTCCTCTTCCGATCTGGTTCCTGTGTTTTTCCAGAACGTGGTTCGTTTGCACGGCATCCCTGAGAATATTGTGTCAGACAGAGGATCCCAGTTCGTTTCCAGGTTCTGGCGATCCTTTTGTAGTAGGATGGGCATTGATTTGTCGTTTTCGTCTGCTTTCCATCCTCAGACTAATGGACAGACGGAGCGAACCAATCAGACTTTGGAGGCTTATTTGAGGTGTTTTGTCTCTGCTGATCAGGACGACTGGGTGACATTCTTGCCGTTGGCTGAGTTTGCCCTTAATAATCGGGCTAGTTCCGCCACCTTGGTTTCGCCTTTTTTCTGCAACTCTGGTTTCCATCCTCGCTTTTCTTCGGGTCATGTGGAGCCTTCTGACTGTCCTGGGGTAGATTCCGTGGTGGATAGGTTGCAGCAGATCTGGAATCATGTGGTGGACAACTTGAAGTTGTCACAGGAGAAGGCTCAGCGCTTTGCCAACCGCCGCCGCGGTGTGGGTCCCCGACTACGCGTTGGGGATTTGGTATGGCTTTCTTCCCGCTTTGTTCCTATGAAGGTCTCCTCTCCCAAATTTAAACCTCGTTTTATTGGGCCTTACAAGATATTGGAAATCCTTAATCCTGTATCTTTTCGTCTGGATCTTCCTGTGTCGTTTGCTATTCACAATGTATTTCATAGGTCCTTGTTGCGGCGGTACATTGTGTCTGTAGTTCCTTCTGCTGAGCCTCCTGCTCCGGTGTTGGTTGAGGGCGAGTTGGAGTACGTGGTGGAGAAGATCTTGGATTCTCGCCTCTCCAGGCGGAGGCTTCAGTACCTGGTCAAGTGGAAGGGCTATGGTCAGGAGGATAATTCCTGGGTGGTCGCCTCTGATGTTCATGCGGCCGATTTAGTTCGTGCCTTTCATGCCGCTCATCCTGATCGCCCTGGTGGTCGTGGTGAGGGTTCGGTGACCCCTCACTAAGGGGGGGGTACTGTTGTGAATTTGCTTTTTGCTCCCTCTAGTGGTTACTAGTTTTTTGACTCTGGTTTTTCTGTCATTCCTTTTATCCGCACCTGGGTCGTTAGTTAGGGGTGTTGCTATATAAGCTCCCTGGACCTTCAGTTCAATGCCTGGCTACGTAGTTATCAGAGCTAGTCTGCTGTGCTCTTGTCTACTGATCCTGGTTCCAGTTAAATCAGCTAAGTCTGCCTTTTGCTTTTTGCTATTTGTTTTGGTTTTGTATTTTTGTCCAGCTTGTTCCTTATCTATATCCTGACCTTTGCTGGAAGCTCTAGGGGGCTGGTGTTCGCCCCCCGGACCGTTAGACGGTTCGGGGGTTCTTGAATTTCCAGTGTGGATTTTGATAGGGTTTTTGTTGACCATATAAGTTACCTTTCTTTATTCTGCTATCAGTAAGCGGGCCTCTCTGTGCTAAATCTGGTTCATTTCTGTGTTTGTCATTTCCTCTTACCTCACCGTCATTATTTGTGGGGGGCTTCTATCCAGCTTTGGGGTCCCCTTCTCTGGAGGCAAGAAAGGTCTTTGTTTTCCTCTACTAGGGGTAGCTAGATTCTCCGGCTGGCGCGTGTCATCTAGAATCAACGTAGGAATGATCCCCGGCTACTTCTAGTGTTGGCGTTAGGAGTAGATATATGGTCAACCCAGTTACCACTGCCCTATGAGCTGGATTTTTGTATTCTGCAGACTTCCACGTTCCTCTGAGACCCTCACCATTGGGGTCATAACACCGCCCCCCCCCCCGCATCCTGCCACCCTAGGCACATGCCCTTACATGCCTAGTGGCAAATATGGCCCTGTGTACACATGTGGCCAAAATTGTTGGTACTCCTCGTTTAATGACAGAAAAACCCACAAAGATCTAGGAAAATTAACAAATGAAAGTCATACATTGCTTTTCAACCATGCTTCCACTGAATTTTAAAAAAATAAAACTCATGAAATAGGCCTGGACAGATATGATGGTACCTTTAACTTAATATTTTGTTGCAAAACCTTTTGAGGCAATCACTGCAATCAAACGATTCCTATTACTGTCAATGAGACTTCTGCATTTCTCAACAGGTATTTTGGCCCACTCCTCAAGAGCAAACTGCTCCAGTTTTCTTGAGTTTGAAGGTTGCCTTTTCCAGACGGCATATTTCAGCTCTTTCCAAAGATGCTCAATAGAATTTAGGTCAGGGCTCATAGAAGGCCACTTCAGAATAGTCCACTGTTTTCCTCTTAGCCATTCTTGGGTGTTTTTAGCTGTGTGTTTTGGGTCATTATCCTGTTGCAAGACCCATGACCTGCGACTAAGAAAAAGCTTTCTGACACTGAGCAGCACATTTCTCTCTAGAATCCCCTGATAGTCTTGAGATTTCATTGTACCCTGCACAGATTCTAGACACCGCGTGCCAGATGCAGCAAAGCAGCCCCAGAGTATAACAGAGCCTCCTCCATGTTTCACAGTAGGGGCAGTGTTCTTTTTTTTATATGCTTCATTTTTCCATCTGTGAACATAGAGCTGATGTGCCTTGCCAAAAAGTTCAATTTTTTTCTCATCTGTCCGTAGGACATTCTCCCAGAAGCTTTGTGGCTTGTCAACATGTAGTTTGGCAAATTCCAGTCTGGCTTTTTTATGATTTTTTTCAACAATGATGTCCTCCTTGGTCATCTCCCATGAAGTCCAAATTGGCTCATACAATGACGGATGGTGCGATCTGACACTAGCTTGAAATTCAGCTTTAATCTGTTTAGAAGTTTTTCTGGGCTCTTTTGTTGCCATTAGTATTATTTTTCACTTTGATTTGTCATCGATTTTCCTCTTGTAGGCACGTCCAGGGAGATTGGCTACAGTCCCATGAATCTTAAATTTCTGAATAATATGTGCAACTATAGTCACAGGAACATCAATCTGCTTGGAGATGGTCTTATATCGTTTACCTTTAACATATTTGTCTATAATTTTCTTTCTAATCTCCTGAGACAACTCTTTCCTTCTCTTCCTCTGGTCCATGTTGAGTGTGATACACACCATGTCACCAAACAGCACAGTATCTGTAGCCCTATATGCAGACCCACTCACTGATTCCAAGATTGAAGACAGCTGTGATGCTAGTGGAGCGCCCACTAGGACGTGGGGTACTCGAAACCGGGCCGGTTCCTAAAGGGATGTGTCACAGTGGCAGCAGTGTCCCAGTCCATGGCCCTGTGCATCCAAGTAAAAGGGGAGATTGAAATGGGATTAAAGTTTATGGGATAAATGTTCGTGATGCCATCTGTGGTACTCGGCAAATGTGAGATGTTAGCGGATGCTGATTGAAGAGACCGCTGGGGCTGGAGGTGATGCATCAGAGCTGGTACAGCTCTCCACAGGTAGAGCTTTAGTCCCAGGGCACTTAGGTTGTAAATTATGGTGATGCTGATGGTAGGTGTGGTGCAAGGTGGATGGCGCAGTAAATAAAGGTGAGGACACAGCGTGGTGCAGTTTCCAATGCTTTAGTCACAGTTTTTAGTTGAACCAGCCGGGGTGCTGTGTCCTCCAGGCTTGTGGTCCAGCCAGCTCTCAAGCAAATTGGATGCACTTTCCAGAACACTCTTTCATATGTCCTTTCCTGGCCATCTCACTGTGCTGGCTTCGCCTATCCAGCCCTGCGCCTGCCACAGATTGTCCCAAGCCAGCAGCCGTGGATCTTGTCGGGCGGTGTGCACTGAATCCCCCTGGATCCCATATGGCTGCCATTTAAGTAAATATGTGCAGATGTGGCTGTGGCACATACAGATAACACAGCCTCCGGTTAGCTAGCTGAGTCCTTAGTTTCTCTGCTAGACTGGGGCCGGTCCCCTAGCTGTGACCTGGTCCCTCCACCAACCATGCCGGTGGATACAGGCCCAATTAATGGATCTCTCACTATCCATGTCCTTCTGGGAGCTTCTTTCTTTAGCTTCACTTTCCTTCAGCTCCCTCTCTCTGGGAACACCTTTCTGTCTAACAGGAGCTGCAGACCCTCACGTCTGCTCAGCTCCACTTCTCTCACAATCTGCCTGCACTGATCTTCCTAACAAGCTCTACCCCTACTCTACCTACCCCACCCACTCCTTAAACACCCTTTCCTATCCAGCCTGAGATGAGACCTCCCTCCCTTAGGGTACGTACTTGTAATTGTCTAATGTTGGATGCAGGTGTAGGGTTCCGTGCAGTGCCCCCTCCTTACCTGAGAGCGTAATACCACACCTCTGGGTGAGGTGCAGTACTCTGTGGTGACTGGACCCTCAGGGGTGCCACACCAGTTAGTGGACACACCTTGATTTAACATGTCCCTTTTGTCTCATTATTTTCAGGGGTACCATCATTTCTGTCCAAGCCTATTTCATGAGGGCTGTTTTTTGTTTTTTTTTAAATCTGTGGAAGCATGGTTGAAAAGCAATGTCTGACTTTCATTTGTTCATTTTCATAGATCTTTTATTAATTATTACTTTTGTCAGATTCAAGTTATTTCTGTGACCATTGTGGGTTTTTCTGTCATTAAATGAGGGGTACCAACAATTTTGACCATGTGTGTATTTATCAGTCGCAGTGTGCTGGCGCATCGTGTATTGTACATACTCAACATCATACCTGTTAGCTAAAGTAGTAGGCTGAAGGTAGATTTCAAGCAGCTTATACAATTCATGCTTTATTTCATATTACAGCTTTGTGTGGAAGTCATGTGTTCAACAACCAAACCTGAAGATACATTTCCAAAGGCAAAACCTGAGGTACTCTATGTGCTGCTACGTATTGTCTGTATGCGACACAACATAACATAGATGTTCTGCTGTACAAGCATTGCTTGGAGAAGATAATCCCTTTGTAATTTACCATTTGATGGAGCACCAAAGACCACGATTTCCACTTATAAGGTTGGTGTAAAACAATGATATGTTTGGAATCCAAACTTGCAAGGAATTGCATACATTTTTTACGGTGATACCATAAAGCATATCTAATATGTAATACTTCTCCATAAACTGACAAAACAAATAGTCAGCCATTACCTACGGTACATTCACTCAGTGCAGTAAGAGGACACAGTATGATATACAGTATTTATTTTTTGTTTTATAGGGATATGACCAGAAATGTTTTTTATGGGGCTGCAGTAACACTGACATAAAACACAAATGGCATTTTTATGCTATAAGATGATTTGGGTTAATACAGTAAAAGGCCAGAAAACAGTCACAGTGGGAATGAAAGTGTGCTGGATTATCAATTTTTTTAGATTATTACTTTACTGTATGTAAAGATGGCAATAAATGTAGGGGTGGAAAGTAATATTTATTTTGGGATCATCCAGACTGTAGACATTAGGGCAATAGCTCTGTGGCTCCTAAACTTGCTACTACTGCGGCTAAACTGTACATGCATTTTTTTACAGATGCTAACTGCAATTTAGTAGGGAAATATTAGCGTGTTTGTGCCTTTTTGTATACTTTTAAAAACATTTTTTTTCCTGGGGCTTTGCTATTTTTGTCACAATGCTCTACATATGTTTTAGATTTGAATTTTTTTAGGTGTTATCATAACATTTTGAGCACCTTTGATAACTAAATTGAAACCATCATCCAAAAATGCTTGCAATAATGCAGGAAGTTAATATTTTTATTTTTAAATCTACGCAAGAAGGAAGCTAATTGTCTGTCATGCTGTGACGGTCTCCAGCAAGGATGGGGACCTCCAACTGTCCCTGGAACTGGTGCCCTAACTATTCCTGCCCCGGGGGTACTGTTGGTGGTCGAGAGTCCTGAGTCTCCGACCTCACTATGCTCCTGTTATTCCTTGTGTTTTTCCTGCTTCCTCTCCCAGGAGGCCTAGGACAGATATGTAGTGTATCAACACGTAAGACAGAAAGGGGTAAAAGAAAGCAACAAACATACAAACACTTACCAAAGGTAGAGACGTATAAAGGGAAAGATAGAAATGTACCAACCAAATGGCAACAGGATAATGTGGAAAGCATACACCCAAAAACAGCATGCAATAATCTCCATTAGCAACATGACCTCCAATACAGCACAGTGTCTCCAAGGAGCAAGGAAGCAAAGCTTTCACTGGCAGGACAGAGAAGGTCTGGCCAGGTTTTATAGGAAGAATTAAAGACCAGATAAGAAGCAGCTGAAATGGAGCTGTGTTGTGAACTCCGTTTTCAGGCTCCCTCTTGTGGTCACAGATGGTATTGTGTGACTTTGGTTTTTTGGCTCCCCCTGGTGGTTTGGTTTATTATCCTGCGGGTCTGCTGGATTAGCTGCCTCGTTATTCTCCAGGGAGGCTCCTATTTAGCTCTGCTTCACTTCCACTTGTTGCCGGCTGTCAATGTATTCAGTGCTATTCTGATTACTCCTGATTATCTCGTTTTCTGCCTCTTCAGGATAAGCTAAGTTCTGTTTGAATATTTTTTGCTCATCTGCCTGCAATATGATTTCTGTGTATGATGAGTCTAGTCCAGCTTGCTAACATGTGATTTCTTTTTGCTGGTAAGCTCTGGGGTACGGAGTTGTTTCCCCCGCACCGTTAGTTGGTGCGGGGGCTCGAGCAATCTCTGCGTGGATATTTTGAATAGGGTTTTTTATTGACCGCACAGTTTCCTTCCTATTTTCTGCTATCTAGTATTAGCGGGCCTCATTTGCTAAATCTGATTTCATCTCTGCGTTTGTGCTTTCCCCTTAACTCACCGTTAATATTTGTGGGGGGCTATTCTATATCTTTGGGGTCTTCCACTGAGGCAAGTGAGGACTTACTTTCCCTCCAGGAATAGTCAGTTTCTCAGGCCGTGACGAGACGTCTAGGATTTTTAGGTAACGTTCCACGGCTGCCTATAGTTGTTTGCGGATAGGATCAGGTTGCGGTCAATCTAGTTACCACTTCCCCAGAGCTAGTAGTCTGTTCAGTTACTTAGCTAGTCCGACCTGCGATCCTTGCCACTAGGATCATAACAGAGCTGCATGTGTGTGACCAGCACAGAAAGTGTCGTTAACCTCTTCAGCACCAAAGGAAACCTGTTGTGAATTCTGCTTTTGGGTTCCCTCCGGTGGTAGTAGGTGGTAATGCAGTTGTCCCTGGGTTGCAGTCCTGGTCAGGTGTGTCTGCTGATTGCAGTTCTGACTGGGGTATTTAGGTGTGCAGGATTCATTAGTCCTTGCCAGTTGTCAATTGTTGTTGGGAGGTGTTGGACCTCTCCTGGTTCCTCCTGTCTTTCTGCCAAATCAGCAAAGATAAGTGTCTGTTTTTTTTTTCCTGTGGCACACATGCTGTGTGCGTCACAATTCAGTGCTATTCTTTGTGTTTTCTTGTCCAGCTTAGATTGTGTCAGTATTATCTCAGTCTTGCTGGATTCTCTGGAGTGGCAGATATACATTCCATGTCTTTAGTTAGATTGTGGAACTTTTTGTATTATCTGTTGTGGATATTTTTGGAAGGGTTTTAATACTGACTGCCTAGTAATCTGTCCTATCCTTTCCTATTTAGCTAGAGTGGCCTCTTTTGCTAAATCCTGTTTTCTACCTGCGTGTGTCTATTCTTCTACTCACAGTCATTATTCGTGGGGGCTGCCTATCCTTTGGGGGTCTGCTCTGAGGCAAGATAGCATTCCTATTTCCATCTATAGGGGTATTTAGTCCTCCGGCTGTGTTGAGGTGTCTAGGGTTTGTTAGGCACACCCCACGGCTACTTCTAGTTGCGGTGTTAGTTCAGGATTTGCAGTCAGTACAGGTTCCACCGACTCCAGAGAAAGTTTTCATGCGGCTCCAAGGTCACCGGATCATAACAGAAACCATATTAATTTAATATGGGATCCAAACACACAGGCTAAATGGAAGATATGCGATTCACAATACGCAGTGATCTTCTAGCCACAGATATCCCAGGTCGGCATGACACACTCGTGACACTAATAGTGCCTATGTGTTACTTTTTATTGTATTCCTAACGGGGCATTTATGCTATAAAATAATTGAAAACAAGAGTTATTACAAAGGCTCGTTCATAGGGTTAAATGATCTTTTATGTACTAAAAAAGAAAAAGGAAAATTGCTGGCATTGCTACCATCCCCACATCTCTGGGACACTTAGGAAGCAAATTAAACAATAAAGTTTGGAGTAAACCAGATCATGCAGTGCTCAGTTTTAAGAAAATAATAACTGGTATTGGATGAATAGATGAAGGGAATTGTAGAAAGCTGACCTCACCACTGGCATGTAGGTAGGATGGCAACTTTATTCTGTTATCAAATGTAGAGCATAAACATGAACAAACAAACAAGCAACAGCTGTTTCACATGAGTAATGGAGCCAGAAGAAGCATGTACTCATGCGAAACAGTAGTTGCTCATTTTTTCCTATCTTTGCTTTCCATTTGATAACTTACATGCCAGTGGTGAGTTCCGCTTTTTACAATTTCCTTAATCTACTCATTTATTCTGAAATCATCTTTTATGCAGCATATTGCAGTTTTATACAGTCACAGTGTAAACAGGTTTTGAAACGATCACTGATTGGCAAACATTTAACTCTCATTTTGTGCTGCCAGTCTGCTGCAAGGCAGTCTGTGTAAATGAACCCTTAGGATAAGTCATCAGTATCAGATTGGTAGGGGGGTCTGAAAACCACAATCTAGAGAGTTAGGACAAGCACAGTTCTGTACATTATGTAGTGGCCACTCTTGGGTCAGATATTGTTGGTCATCAATATTTAAAGGGGTTTTCCCACTAACAAAAGTACATTTTAATCAATAGATCATGGAATAATAATAGCTTCCACAATTGGATGTGTTAAAATAAAATGTTCCTGTGCTGAGATAATCTTATAAATGTGCCCCTGCTATGTGCTGTGTAATGGCTGTGTTTGACCGTGCAGGAACATTGTCTGATAATACCACAGCTCCTAGGCAGGAGGGAGAAATAAGTGCAGCGCCCCAGAGTCCTGGTCGTTGCAGTACTGTCGCTTCGCCACTAAGGGGAGTGATGGTACATCTGATGGCACTTAAGGAGTTCACCTGACCAGGTATCACAGTCACACATTACACTTCACACTCTGGCCACGAGGGGGAGCAAAGGGCTCTATGATTAGGCCACTCCTCACAATCTGGTAATACTGGGGGCTGGATAGGAAGTTAGACAGAAGCTGACTGGGTTTTGCCCATGTGCAGCGCCCCAGAGTCCTGGTCGTTGCAGTACTGATGCTCCGTCGCTAAGGGGGGCTATGGTACGTCTGATGGCACTGAAGGAGTTCACCTGACCAGGTATCAAAGACAGCAATACACTTCACAGTCTGGCCTCCAGGGGGAGCTAAGGGTGCTATGTATTAGGCCACTCCTCACAATCTGGTAAAACTGGGGGTTAGAGAGGAAGTTAGTGAGAAGCTGACTGGGTTGGAACCAGGCAACATCCTGTGGCAGAGGGTGTTGCAGGGGAAGATTCAGGGGGGTCCCTGTCAGGGGTGGGATCCTGACAGAGGCCTAGCGAACAGAAAGAATGTTACGGGACCGCGCCTGCACTTCATCGCGGTGGTACCCCAAGAAAAGACAAGAAGCGAGGTTTATTGTGCTGAGTGAGAAACAAGATCAACGCAACAAGGAGAAACACCAGTAGGAGTCGTGCTGTAAGACGAGGCAACATCCTACTGAGGCGTGTAGCTGGTGGCCGGAACGCCGAGGAAGTATTGAGCTCCAGGCCTTACTTCCAACCTACGGCAGGACAGTCAGTTATAGGCGGGCTGTCTCACTCAAATCACCTAAGAAGACATAGGGGGCAACATCTGGAGAGGGGTGACTCTAGGGTCCCGGAAGACCTCCAAGCCTACCCGTCATATGGGTGCATCCTAGCCATATCATCTGGGGGGACGAAACAGAACATCAGAATCGAGTTGTGAGGGAACTTCAGAAACAGACACAACAGTTGTGAGGACTATCCCGTGGTGCTAAGCAGGGAAGGACTACAACACACAAGCGCTAGAAGGTAGGCACAGATTTCCACCTGCAAAGGGAACTCTGGAGGTGCCATCGGACCGGCTGGACTCACGCAGCCCGGTTAACCGTATTCCGGACTGAGGATCCTGAAGCCTTCAGTAAAAAGGTAAAGAGACCGCAACCTGGTGTCCTCGTTATTTACTGCGACCGGCACCACACCACAACATCAGCACCACTCTCCACCTTCATTGGACGCCCCTCAGCAGGGTCACGGGCCAGGTCTAGCCATCGTGACAACCCCAGAACTGAGACACAGAGGCCCGATACCGGGTACCCCTCGGCCCTGCGGCAGTGGGGGCGCTCCAACTTGGCGTCATGAACAGGATCTACTTAAGCCTGAGGAATCAGGTCACGTGTGCCTTGGAACTGTGATTTATTATACTTGGACTGTGACTTATTGCAAAGACTGTGTATTGTCACTTGCCGCCAAAAGTTCCCGCCAAAACCGCCGCCATTACAGCGCTGAGGAGAGCGCAGAGGAAGAAGAAGGGTGTGTCATGGGAGGAGACTACCAAAGCGGCGCCAAAAGCAGCGACCGCCCCCTCCGACTTCTGCTGCGACCTGCCCAGCAGCAGAGGAGAACCGCCCCCTGATCTGCAACAGCAGGAACGAGGGGAAGAGGGAGCTCGACCTCGGAGAAATGGCGGAGTCAGGTGCATGCACGGCTGCCGATCTCAAGACAGCGAAGATGATCAGCGGGTGCCCGAGCGACGGCGGAGTGATCCCGGCTTGCCCTCACCCACCAGAGGCGGACCCCGCATCCACCGCAGCTGAAGGATCTGAACTCTTTGGAGCCGCCGGCGGAGGAGCCGAGCCTACCTATCCTGACCACAGAGTCAGCAGGTGCAGAGCCATGGAGAGCGGAGCCACATCGAGAGGCCACCTTGGAGGAGCCGCAGTCCGGGCTGCAGCCGATTCCAGTGTCCTTGTCAGCGGAACGGATCGACATCGGTGGAATCACATCAGGCGCAGGTATGGAAGGCGCCCCTACTCCCCCGGCCGATTCTGCTCCCCTGACCGATCCTGCTCTCCTGACCGATCCCGCTCCCGCGACCGATCCTGCTCTCCTGACCGATCCCGCTCCCGCGACTGCTCCTCACCCCAACAATAACCGTTTCCTCTCGGTGGAGCGGGTGATCCTCACCCCCGACACGATGGGGAGGCTGGTGCTCCCACTACCGACCAAGATAGGAGAACCCATAGACGTTAGCTCAGAGGGGGTGATCCTCCAGTGGGACACCCCCTGGATCGGGCCAGATGGAGCTCCGGAGGAGGGCCTCACCCTTGCTGTGCTCACTTGGGAACAATATAAACAATGCTTGATCCTACATTGGAAAAACCGAAAAGAGAAAGAACAAACTGACGCGCCAAAAGTGAAACACCCAAAGCCTGCACACGGCAGGAAAGACGTGGTAAAGCGGGGAACTGTGCTGGCCGTTCACCCAAAGTGGGGTTGGGGCTCCATACAGGAACCGGGACTACCGTCTGACGTCTTCGTTACCAGTTGCAACGTGAAGACTCCTTTCCGCAACAGATATGGTGACCCACTATTGCAAAGGGGGGATCAGGTGACCTACACCCGCCACCGGAGTGCACAAGGATGGTGAGCTCGAAACGTCCAACGATGTGGGCCTGAGGGGGTGTCATCTGTTGCCTCGACCATGATTGAACCGGACTTGACAGATCTTGCTACTATCGCCACCGTACGCCTTGTTGCAGCTACCGAGCTTGCAGCCAAGGTTAGCCTTTGAATCCAGACACCGGGTGACCTGACTGCACCCGAGAGACCAACCACCGATACTGACATCGCATCAGCCGGAGACCAGGGGCCAAAGCTGCCACGGTAAGGAGATGTCCACTACCGGCTGATGTCTTGCAATTTACTATGAAGCTTTAAAGTGCTTTGCAAACTGTATATAGTTAACTGTCCGTCTCTCTATGTGTCTTCTTGCTGCTACAACCTGATTAGGGTTAACTCTTAAAGGGATCCCTTAGTTTACCCGGGATCCCTATTTTTGTCTTTTTGCTTTTGTTTTTGTTTCTTGTTCATCATTGTTGAAAAGAACTGCTGGATCATGAATACTGCATGATTACAAACTTATTGTAAATAGTTTGCACCTTCTTAAAGGTGCCCTCTACTGGTTTTACAAAGAAAAGGACTCTTTGCGAAGAAACTGTTCTTAGAAACAGCACCGGAGTCTTTGCTGTATACGAACTTGCAGCTTGAGAAGTTGCACTACCTCCAAGAGACTTGGTCCCTTCTTAAAGGGGACGTTCACCAATAGCACTTAAAGTCGAATAATGCTTACATGTCGAAGTTATATGTAGAAAGCTAGTTAATTGTAAGAAATGCTTGATAATGTGTTAGAGAATGAGGACAGGAAGTGAACCCGTATGGGGTTAGTCGATGAGTCCTCCTAGGAGCCATACTGAGATGGGTCAGTGATCTTGAACTGAGAGAAGGATGATAATTTCTATACTGTGTATAGTAGCAGAAAGGCAGTAGGCTTGGGCGAGAAGGGGCGGTCCTGCAACAGAACGAGAGGCAGTAGGCCTGGGGCAGATAGACAGGCCGTCCTGCAGATGTAAAGGTGGAAAATGAAGAAAAGTTGATTAGCCTTATAGTGTTTTATAAGAAGGTCTTTAGTGGATTCAGAGTGTATGTCCTTAAAGGCAATGTTAAATTATTGTTCAGAAATTGCACTAAGTAGAATACCCGGTTGGGTAAGAGAAGTTATTTATAGTATGTTATTTAAAATATTTAACCATGATTGTAACGTTCAAGTGTCCTCACCTCCCATAAAGGGAAGCCTTGTTAAAGTTTACTTGTTATTGCATTTCAAAATTGTATGTCTTTTTGCTGACATGTATTGTTGTTTTCTTCCCAGTCCAGGAGTACTGAGTTTAACCGGGGGGAGTGCAGCGCCCCAGAGTCCTGGTCATTGCAGTACTGATGCTCCGCCGCTAAGGGGGGCTATGGTACGTCTGATGGCACTGAAGGAGTTCACCTGACCAGGTATCACAGACAGCAATACACTTCACAGTCTGGCCTTCAAGGGGAGCTAAGGTTGCTATGTATTAGGCCACTCCTCACAATCTGGTAAAACTGGGGGATAGAGAGGAAGTTAGTGAGAAGCTGACTGGGTTGGAACCAGGCAACATCCTGTGGCAGAGGGTATTGCAGGGGAAGATTCAGGGGGGTCCCTGTCAGGGGTGGGATCCTGACAGAGGCCTAGCGAACAGAAAGAACGTTACGGGACCGCGCCTGCACTTCATCGCGGCGGTACCCCAAGAAAGGACAAGAAGCGAGGTTTATTGTGCTCAGTGAGAAACGAGATCAACGCAACAAGGAGAAACACCAGTAGGAGTCGTGCTGTAAGATGAGGCAACATCCTACTGAGGCGCGTAGCCGGTGGCCTACGGCAGGACAGTCAGTTATAGGTGGGCTGTCTTACTCAAATCACCTAAGAAGACATAGGGGGCAACATCTGGAGAGGGGCGACTCTAGAGTCCCGGAAGACCTCCAAGCCTACCCGTCATACGGGTGCGTCCTAGCCATATCATCTGGGGGGACAAAACAGAACATCAGAATCGAGTTGTGAGGGAACTTCAGAAACAGACACAACAGTTGTGAGGACTATCCCGTGATGCTAAGCAGGGAAGGACTACAACACACAAGCGCTAGAAGGTAGGCACAGATTTCCACCTGCAAAGGGAACTCTGGAGGTGCCATCGGACCGGCTGGACTCACGCAGCCCGGTTAACCGTATTCCGGACTGAGGATCCTGAAGCCTTCAGTAAAGAGGTAAAGAGACCGCAACCTGGTGTCCTCGTTGTTTACTGCGACCGGCACCACACCTCTTATGATCCTTAGTGGCTGAGGATCACAGAATGAACTAGCTAAGTTACTGAACATAGAACGAGCTCTAGGGAGGTGGTAACTGGACTGACCGCAAAACCTGATCCTAACCAAACACACTGAAGGTAGCCGGTGAACGTGCCTAAATTCCTGGACGTCTCGACGCATCCTGAGAAACTTGCTACCCCTATAGAGAAAGTAAGACCTCACTTGCCTCAGAGAAATGACCCCAAAGATATAGTAAGCCCCCAACAAATATTAACGGTGAGGTAAGGGGAAAATACAAAACGTAGAAATGAAAACAGATTCAGCAAATGAGGCCCACTAATACTAGATAGCAGAAGACAGGCAGGGAATTGTGCGGTCAGTAAAAAACCGTATTCAAAATATCCACGCTGAGAATACAAGAACCCCCACACCAACTAACGGTGTGAGGGGAGAAACTCAGCCCCCTAGAGCTACCAGCAAGCAAGGAAATCACATATTAGCAAGCTGGACAAGGACAAGTAAATAACCCAAAAAAACATATTGAACACTAATGAGCAAAAAATAACCAAACAGAAAACTTAGCTTCTCTTGGAGAGACTGATAGCGAAGGAATTCAGGAGGATCAAGATAGAACTGAATGCATCGACAGCAGGCAAACACTGAAAGTCCAGGTGAGCTAAATAGGAAACCAGCTAACAGATAACGAGACAGCTGATCCGCCTCAGACCTGCAGAAAGACACAAAGAGCCACCAGAGGGAGCCCAAAGACAGCACTCACACAGTACCACTTGTGACCACAAGAGGGAGCCCAAAAACAGAGTTCACAACACACACCACAACATCAATACCACTCTCCACCTTCATTGGACGCCCCTCAGCAGGGTCACGGGCCGGGTCTAGCCACCGTGACAACCCCAGAACTGAGACACAGAGGCCCGGTACCAGGTACCCCTCGGCCCTGCGGCAGTGGGGGCGCTCCACATGCAACACCTAGTGAGAGAAGAGGTTGCTTGGGAAGATTCAGGGGGGTCCCTGTCAGGGGTGGGATCCTGACAGAGGCCTAGCGAAAAGGACAGATCGTTACGGAACCGCACCTGCACTTCAGTGCGGCGGTATCTTAAGAAAGGATTAGAAGCGAGGTTTATTGTGGAGAAGTGAGAAACGAGATCACAGCACAAAGGCGAGAGAATCAGTAGGAGTCGTGCCCCGAGATCAGCAACATCCTACTGAGGCACGTAGCCGGTGGCCGGAACGCCGAGGAAGTATTGGGCTCCACGCATTACTTCAAACCAATGGCAGGGCAGTTAATTATAGGTTGGCTGCCTCACCTAAATCACCTAATGAAGACAACGGAGGTAATTGTGGGAGAGGGGCGTCTCTAGGGTCCCAGAATAACTCCAGGCCTACCCGGTCATACGGGTGCGTCCTATCCATATCATCTGGGGGACGGAGAGAAAGAACAGAAACATACACGACAGTTGTGAGGACTATCCCGTGGTGCTCAGCAGGTAAGTACTACAACACCCAGGCGCTAGTAGGTAGGCACTGATTTCCACCTGCAAAGGGAACTCTGGATGTGCCTTCGGACCGGCCGGTCTCAGCCAGCCCAGTTAACAGTTCTCTGGATTGCGGATGCCGAAGCCTTCAGTAAAGAGATAAAGAGACTGCAACCCTGTGTCCTCGTTATTTACCGCGACCTACACCACCACCTACACCTTTTATTGGGCGCCCCTTAGCAGGACCACGGACCGGGTCAGGCCACCGTGACTTCTTCAAAATCGATAGACCCGGTACTGAGTACCCCGCCGTCCTGCGTCTGGGGGCCGCTCCATAAGTATACAGGCATTACAGCACAGGATTGCAAATAATTCTTTCTTTGAGGTAAAACATTTTTTAAAAACAGGCAGAGAAATGTTTTACCCCACAAAAAGAATCAGCTGTGATCCACGGCTGTAATGTCTGTATACTCTCTTTTGCTTCTTTGTGCCCTAAGCAAATGTTTTTACGATACCATTTTGGGGTACATATGATGTTTTGATCCTCCCGTATTCCATTTTATTACAATGTTGTTTCAATGTTTTTCTCATTATGCCATTTACTGATCAGATTAATACATTTAATATTTTAATAGATCTGATCGCTGTACTATACGTTGCAGTGCATTAACACTGCTGCATGTAGCAAAAATCACAATCTCCTATGAACTCCAGCTAAACACTGGCTTTCACAGGAGAATTGTCATGACAAGCTGACAAGCATGGAGGTATTCAGCAGACCTCCGACTGTCATGGCAACCCATTGGCACCCCAAAATCACGCTATGGGTGCACCTATAGAATGACAAGTTTCTCTGCCATCGCGTGTTAAATTCTGCTATCAGAAAACAGGAAGAAAAATGTTTTACCTCACAGAATGAAAAGTTTTCCTCACAGAAGTTTCTTCCACCTGTAATAGTGGAACTTATTTTTATTCCAATATATATTGATTACAATGTACTTTGTTCCTGGGGAAGCCATTTTAACTGCAGGTGAGGTGTTTACTAGAAGCCATTGTCCATGAAGAATTTCCTCAGAAATGCTGTCTGAAAATAGCTAGGGAAATGTTTTACCTCACAAAAGTAATCAGGTATGCTCTGGTGCTTGCATACTCTCCATTGCGTCCCCCCTGCCCAGGAGATGTGGCATGATCAGACCATGTTCCTGCATGGTCAGGCACAGCCATTACGCAGTACACAGCAGGGGCACATTTATAAGATTATCTCAGCACAGGAATGTTTTTTTAATACATCCGATTGTGGAACTTAATTTTATTATAAGATCTGTTGATTAAATCGTACTTTGTTCTTGCGAAAATCCCGTTAAGCTAACGTTTAATTGCGGTTTACACTGACCATGGAATTCAGTCAATGTCAGGATATATTATATTCCCTATTTAACTTGTACTTCGTTGTAAAAATATTTTCTACCAATGTCAGGAAAGAACAAAAGCATAAACAGGAATCAGACATGTGATGTCTCTCATGAGTGCATCCCGGCGAAGGAGCTTGCAATCTGAATAAAAGCATCATGCTGCTTGAGCGGTTTCTCTGCAACGCTGTATTCTCATTCCTCTCATGTCTTGCTTTCTTATCAAAAAGCAGCCTGAGGTGTAAGGGAAAGCTACCTGTTAAAAAGATGCTTTATGCTGTCTACACCGACCCCAGCATCAGCGTGTGCTGGACAGCTCCCTCCTGACACAAAGAAATACTGCTGCCTGGCCGATAATTGGATGTACAACCGCCGGATGACAAACTAACTCCACAGGTTACAGGATTTAGACTGTCAGAAAAAAAAATGGTTGAGTTGAAAATAAAACAGTTGTTCAGATCTAACAAAATTTACCTTTCCAGGAAAGGAAAAAAAATCTGATCATAAAAAAAATCTTCTATTCTACCCTTCAAGTGATCACATCATTCCACAATATCGCAGCAGTACAAATAGGCTGCTTACACCACTGGAGTTGAAGAGCTTTAATGCCGCAAGATAATTAGAGGATAATTTACAGCAGACAAGTTTTGTGTGACCCTCGTGTTCTCATTTACTGTCACCATTTTCCATCCACAGATGAAATGAATTTTGTGTTATGTTTGATATCCGGGATAAGAGCAATATTTTCTGTGTATCTGTCATAATAAATGCTATTATCACAATGCACTAACAGCATTTAGCAGAATCAGTGGGAGACATCTGAATCTCTTATTTCCTGGCGGAAAATGGCAATCACTGTTCTCTCATATGAAGATTATTCAATAAAGAAAGTGTTAGTTCACTCCACCGTATCTTGTTAGGCAGGGGCTGAATATGTGCTTTATCGTTTATTTTGCAACATTAAAGGGTTGGAGAGCATGTGTAGAAAGCTTTGAGATGGCTATGACCTTTCGCAATGACCTTTGGATCTTGTGGACATCTCATCCCACAGGCTGTGTTAGAACAAGGCATCAGTTACTTTGCAGTTTAGACTGTGTTTCAGTCACTTCCTGTTCTGTATAATAATCTGTTTTCAATTCCGACCTCCATGCCCTAGGATCATAGCAATCTGAATTACTGTAACTCCCTAGACCCAACAGCTTCTTCCCGTCTTCTAGGCAACTAATAAAAGTTTGATGGAATATAAGTGAGAGCAGACAATATCGCTACTTCTTGAAATTATCACTTTCCAGTTGACACCTTTTTGCTGTCTGGATACAACGGAATACATCGCTAAAAATGTATGCCTGGAAAAGATACGCAACCATATGGTAATTGGAAATTAATAAATGAAGTGAAAAATCAATTTCAACCTTAATCTGTCATTTTTCTAGGGTAATTTTAAGAATGGTTTACTTAACTTAATGTGTTTGGTGTTCATCATTTACCTGTTTTATTTTAAGTAACCTTCTTTTTTTTGTCTTTTGACATTAATTGCTGTTTTTTGCATTGAATTCTTCCAAATAGCAATTCATGAATTTGGCACAAACTTACTTTATATCGCCCAAAAATTGCTAGTTTTGCAATATTTCTCAAAAATATATCTGGGAAAACTGGAGAGTAATGTTGGCAAATTTTGCAACTTTAAAAAAACACAAAAAAAAACAAGTGAGCACATATAAAATAGAGAAAAGCAAGGATGAATGGGGACCAAACAATATACCTAATTTGACCTTAATTTCATGAAAAATGTAATTACCGTAAATGGTTTAACATATATTTTCTATTTCTAAATGATAACAGTAGTGTTAAAGATACAGTACAGACCAAAAGTTTGGACACACCTTCTCATTTAAAGATTTTTCTGTATTTTCATGACTATGACATTTGTACATTCACACTGAAGGCATCAAAACTATGAATTAACACATGTGGAATTATATACTTAACAAAAAAGTGTGAAACAACTGAAAATATGTCTTATATTCTAGGTTCTTCAAAGAAAGTTGCCGCCTTTTGCTTTGATGACTGCTTTGCACACTCTTGGCATTCTCTTGATGAGCTTGAAGAGATAGTCTCCGGGAATGGTCTTCCAACAATCTTGAAGGAGTTCCCAGAGATGCTTAGTACTTGTTGGCCCTTTTGCCTTCACTCTGCAGTCCAGCTCACCCCAAACCATCTCTGGTGACTCTGGAGGCCAGGTCATCTAGCGTAGCACCCCATCACTCTCCTTCTTGGTCAAATAGCCCTTACACAGCCTGGAGGTGTGTTTGGTGTCATTGTCCTGTTGAAAAATAAATGATGGTCCAACTAAATGCAAACCGGATGGAATAGCATGCCGCTGCAAGATGCTGTGGTAGCCATGCTGGTTCAGTATGCCTTCAATTTCGAATAAATCACCAACAGTGTCACCAGAAAAGCACCCCCACACCATCACACCTCCTCCTCCATGCTTCAAGGTGGGAACCAGGCATGTAGAGTCCATCCGTTCACCTTTTCTGCGTCGCACAAAGACACGGTGGTTGGAACCAAAGATCTCAAATTTGGACTCATCAGTCCAAAACACAGATTTGCACTGGTCTAATGTCCATTCCTTGTGTTCTTTAGCCCAAACAAGTCTCTTCTGCTTGTTGCCTGTCCTTAGCAGTGGTTTCCTAGCAGCTATTTTACCATGAAGGCCTGCTGCACAAAGTCTCCTCTTAACAGTTGTTGTAGAGATGTGTCTGCTGCTAGAACTGTGTGTGGCATTGACCTGGTCTCTAATCTGAGCTGCTGTTAACCTGCGATTTCTGAGGCTGGTGACTCGGATAAACTTATCCTAAGAAGCAGAGGTGACTCTTGGTCTTCCTTTCCTAGAGTGGTCCTCATGTGAGCCCATTTCTTTGTAGCTCTTGATGGTTTTTGCCACTGCACTTGGGAACACTTTCAAAGATTTCCCAATTTTTTGGACTGACTGACCTTCATTTCTGGTGTGGTGGGTCCTCAGGAGTACTCCATTGGTAAGTATGCCTATGCTTATTATGTTATAACCTGTTGCACCATTATATTTATTACTCATTATTACTTGTGCCTTTGTGTATATGGTCACACAAACACTATGTATTATTTACCTTAGAGTTGTAACTAATTTACATGGTACCATTATTTGGAGGTATAACCTGGGCTAACCATCTGTTTGTTTGCCTGTGCTTGTGGCAAGATTCCTAGCCTTTTATAGCTGTTTTTATGGTGTTTAATAAAGTTTATGTATATTTTACTGGCTCAGTGTGAAGGTGTTTCTTTCGGTTAGCTATTATTATGTACTTCATGGCCCTATATAGTGGATATATTTAGGTGTGTCTATGTAGCTTCTTCCATATACAGTGCCTTGAAAAAATATTTTCTTACGCTCCATCCACCAACTTAAATATATTTTAGTGGGATTCTATGTGATATACCAACAAAAATTAGCAAGTATTTGTGAGGGGTAAATGAAATCATACATGATTTTCTAAATAAATGTAAATATGAAAATTGTGACTTGCATTTGAATTCAGTCTCGCAGTCAATACTTTGTAGGACCACCTTTCTCTGCAATTGCTGCTGAAATTCTTTTGATGTATGTTTCTACCAGCTTTGCACATCTAGAAGCTATTTTTTTTGCCCATTCTTCTGTGCAAACTATCTCTAGCTCAGTGAGATTGGATGGAGAATGTCTATGAACAGTAATTTTCAAGTTTTGCCACAGATTCTCAATGGGACTTAGATGTGCACTTTGACTGGGCCATTCTAACACAGGACTATGCTTTGATCTAGACCACTCCATTGTAACTCTGGCAGGATGCTTAGGGTCCTTGTCCTGCTGGAAAGGAAAACTACACACCATCCTCAAGTCTTTTGCAGCCTCTCTCTAACAAGATTTCCTCCAGCATTTTCCTGTATTTACACTCTGACCATCTTCTTTGTCCCTGATGAAGTCACACATAGCATTTTACATTTAGCCCAAAAAGTTCTAGTTTGATCTCATCTGACCAAAGCACATTCTTCCACTTGCTAGCTGTGTCCCCTACATGGCTTTTAGCAGATTGCAAATAAGACTTCTTATGGCTTTCTTTAATAAATGGCTTTCTCTTTGTCACTCTGCCATAAAAGCCAGAATTGTGAAATATATAACTAATAGTTGTCCTGTAGAAAACTATTCTCCCACCTGAGCTGTGGATCTCTGCAGCTCCTCCAGAGTGACCATGGGCCTCTTGGCTGATTCTTCAGTTACTTTCTTGGGATGTCAACTTAGGTAGTTGCCATGTAATGGTTGGTTTGCAGTTGTGCCATACTCCTTCCATTTGTGGGTGATGGATTGAACAGTGCTACATGAGATATTTAGAGCTTGGGCTATTTTATATAACCTAACCCTGCTTTACTATTCTCCAGCACTTTATCCCTGACCAGTCTGATGTGTTCCTTGATTTTCATGATGCTGTTTAATCCATTATGTTTAATCCAACATGTTGCATTCGGCAGGTATATCAAAACGACAGGCACGTCAAAACATCCTTATACAACGCATGTCCCTGCGTACATAATGTTAAATATAGGTACACAAGACGCATGCGGATCTATGCGGATCTTAAGGAAAGAAGTACGCAGGCCTAGGCTGCGTACAGAAACGCTAATGTGAAACCGGCCTACCAATGTATATATTTTACTGTATTTATTAATTACCAATAATGATATTCATAGAATCACAGAATGTTAGAGTTAGAAGGGACTTCAAGGGCCATCGTGTCCAACCCCCTTCTCAATGCAGGATTCACTAAACCATCTCAGACTGATGTCTGTCCAGCCTCTATTTGAAGGCTTCCATTGAAGCAGAAATCACTACCTCTTGTGGCATCATGTTACACTCATTGATCATCCTCATTGTAAAAAAAGATAATTTAGTAAAAAAAAAATATATATATGATTTTTTCCAAATTTAATCTTGTCTATTACATCAGAACACTGCCTGAAAATGGTTCCACGTGCAACTAAAATGTTGCATATATTGATATGAGGAAATAGTATAATAATAATTTCTCCACTGGACTATTGGAGTGATGCTACTATTTGATTACCATTGAGTGGACTTGGGAATTGCACCTTTTGTTAACTATTATGATGGATTTGGCTTCTTTTTTTACTATATATATATTTTTAAATTTGCATGATCATTTTAAATGGCTACCAGAATTTATGGCAATTTTGAGATTCATTTTTATAATTTCACGCAACCAATGATATTAAGATTCATAATTATGACTGGGTTTAGACACAGCTCCTGAAATCACAAATTCAGTTTTTGATAAATTTTTGGTAGCATTTGATTAAGATTTTTAATCCCAAAGCCAGGGAAAAATTCAAATGGAATAGGAAATATAAATAAATGTCTTGTACATTTGTGTTTCTAGTATTACACTTTTATTATTTGATTTGCAATGAATAGCTCTACCTCACGCAAACTGTGAAGAAGTATGGTGATATTTTTGGAAGAAAAGAAACTTGTTTTCCTAATCCTGTTTACCCCTTTTAGAAGCTTATTGTACATTCTACAGTACTGTAGAGCCAATATTTTGTTAAAATGATGTTAGTAACAGAAGAATTTTTTGGGTGCCTGTGGATGAGCCCTCTACTGTATAACATATCTAGATGCTATAAACAATTTGAAAGTGATCTGTCCCCTACTGTATGCTGTTATTAACATAAGAATTTTTTTGTGGGCCTGTGGATGAGCCCTCTATAGCATAGACTAGATGCTACAAACAATTTGAAAGTTAAATGTCCCCTACAGTATGACGTTAGTAACAGAAGTATTTTAGTTAGTAATAGAAGAATTTTTTGGGGGTCTGTATATAAGCCCTATATATAGTGTTGAGTGATACCGTCCGATACTTGAAAGTATCGGTATCGGAAAGTATCGGCCGATACCGGCAGAGTATCGGATCTCGCCGATACCGATACCCGATACCAATACAAGTCAATGGGACTCAAGTATTGTAAGGTATCCCTGATGGTTCCCAGGGTCTGAAGGAGAGGAAACTCTCCTTCAGGCCCTGGGATCCATATGAATGTGTAAAATAAAGAATTAAAATAAAAAATATTGATATACTCACCTCTCCGACGCAGCCTGGACCTTTCTGCTGTGAACCGGCAGCCTTCTTTGCTTAAAATGAGCGCGTTCAGTACCTTCCATGACGTCACGGCTTCTGATTGGTCGCGTGCCGCTCGTGTGACCGCCACGCGACCAATCAGAAGCCGTGACGTCATCCCTCAGGTCCTAAATTCCTAGAAGGGAATTTAGGACCTGAGGGATGACGTCGCGGCTTGTGATTGGTCGCGTGGCGGTCACATGAGCGGCACGCGACCAATCAGAAGCCGTGACGTCATGGAAGGTGCTGAACGCGCTCATTTTAAGCAAAGCAGGCTGCCGGTTACTACCAGGGCGCGTCAGAGTGTGAGTATATCCCTATTTTTTATTTTAATTCTTTATTTTTTACATGGATATGGATCCCAGGGCCTGAAGGAGAGTTTCCTCTCCTTCAGACCCTGGGAACCATACACTGGGAACTTCCGATTCCGATTCCCGATACCACAAAAGTATCGGATCTCGGTATCGGAATTCCGATACCGCTAGTATCGGCCGATACCCAATACTTGCGGTATCGGAATGCTCAACACTACCTATATAACATAAACTAGATGCTACAAACAATTTGAAAGTGAGATATCCCCTACTGTATGATGTTAGTAACAGAAGTACTTTTTGGGTGACTGTGGATGAGTGCTCTATAGCATAGACTAAATGCTGCAAACAATTTGAAAGTGAGATGTCCCCTACTGTACAACATTAGCAACTGAACAATTTTTTTGTTACTGTGTGTGACGCCACAATAATGCTCCAAACAATTTCAAAATCGTATTTACCCTGCTGTATCACGTTGTAAAACCCCCAAAATGTTTATTTTTATGTTCAACAGCTCTGCATGCACAACAATGTCACCGCCACAAAATTACAATGTGGGATATGGCGGGCTGTATCACGCTTAGCAACAGAATTTTTTTTTATGTGCATGACAGCTTAATTTCAACCTAGAAAAATTACAACATGGGATACGGTGGGCTGTATCACATTTACAAACAGAAAAAATAAGTTTTTTTTAATGTGCGTGAGGTCTGCAGACAGCTTCATATCACCACCACAAAATAACATTGTGGGATACAGCAGGCTGTATCACATTTTGCAACCAACAGAAAAAAATATTATTTTTATTAATGTGCATGAGCTAAGCAGACTGTGAAATTTCACCGCCACCATATAACAAGGTGAGATTTGATATGGTGAATCACTCTAGCAACTGCCCCCAAAACATATTTCTACATGCACAACAGCTCAAATCACAGAACAATGTCACCACAGCACTAAATGGCAAAGTGTGATATGGCATGCTGTTTCACATTTAGCTGGTGAAAAGATAAGATAGAGAATGGTAGACTCATGCATGAAGCACAAAATAGAAGCAATGCACAACACACTTGTATGAAATGTGCCCTGCTGTTTTTGTCTGTGTACCTCAGTAATGTATTGCTGGAAGGTCGACTTCCCAGCCACACAGGACACTACCCAGTTAAACTATTGGAGTAAGAAACAACCTCCTCGCTAACTACCTAAAATCTAGCTGCCAACAGTGCCAGCATCAAGAGCAGCCTCTCTGCACTGTTACACTGTCAAAATGACACTAAAACAAGATGTCCGCTCTTTAAATGGAAAGGGACATGTGATTTCAGCCAGTGACACAAGCCATTGTGTCAGGACATTGTGGATGTTTACTGCATCCTGATTGGCTAGCCGCAATGTGCATACATAAAGTTAGGAAAAAAATATATTACTGTTTACAAGCACGTCATGCCTCTGAGCTCTGCAAACCCCCTCCCCTCTTCAAACATGTTCCCCACGCTCATGATACACCACCATTATCATAGCAAAAGTACTGAAAATACTTTTGAGGCAACGCACATATTTTCCTGCACTTTTTTACCGAAAGTTTCCGATTTTTCCCGATTTTATAAAATTTTGGTCGTGTTTCCAATCATGAATCCGAATATGCCATATTCATGCCGAATGTATGCCAATCGCTTTCTGAACAAATTAGCTCGTCATCACTAATCACCAGTGACATTTTACACAGGACCTTTGTACGTAGTATACAGTGTATAGTGTCAGTGTACAGCTAAGACAGGGATCCCCAGTGACTTTATACACAGGAGCTCTGTATATAATGCCAGTGTATAGGTAATACAGTGATTACCAATGACTTTATACACAGAAGCTCTTTATATAGTGTCAGCATACAGGTAATACAGTGATCACTGGTGACATTATACACATGAGCTCTGTATATAGTGTCAATGTACAGGTAATACAGTGATCACCAGTGACTTTATACGCAGGAGCTCTGTATATAGTATACAGTGTATAGTGTCAGTGTACAGGTAACACACTGACCAACCAGTAACATCTCTAGTTGAAGTCCTTCATCTTCACTTTTCTTCTTCATCCAGCACAAACCACTATCACTTCTTCCAGCCAGGACTCATCTCTGCAGAAAATAACACAGTTATCTAGAGTACATTCTCCAATTTTTCTCCAAGTTCTACACTATGCCAGATGAAGAAAAAAGTGACAGTGTCACCCTGCACATTAACAGGACCCCCCATACTGAAAACAATGTCCTCAAAAATAAAATATATCACAGTAGTAATAATATCCCTTAATTAGCGAATACAGTAATAATGTCCAACATCTTGGTCCCATATGTACTCCATTCTGGACCCCATGTATCTCATTCCTGGCCCCTTATGTTCTCCCATTCCTGGTCCCATATGTTCTCCCATTTCTGGCCTCATATGCTTTCCAATTCCTTGCCTCATTTGTTCTCCCATTTCTGGCCCCATAATTTCTCCCATTCCTGGCCCCATATGTTCTCCCATTCCAGACCCATGTCTCTTCATTCTGTCCCCCTGTCTCTCCATACTGCCCCCATGCCTCTTTATACTACCCCATGTCTCTCCATTCTGCCCCATATCTCTGCATGCTGCCATGTCTTCATTCTGCTCCCATGTGTCTCCATTCTTCCCCATGTGTCTTCATTCTGCCCCATGTGGTCTCCATTCTGCCCCATGTCTCTCCATTCTGTCGCCATGTGTCTCAATTAAGCCCCAATGTCTCTATTCTGCCCCATATGATCTCCTATCCTGCCTCCCAAAAAGCTTCTTCCTTCATCCATCCGAGGCACGGACGAGCTGGCACATGACATGGCAATAACTATTACAATGCGAGAAGCCTCCTGCACGGTAATAAGATTTCAACAGAAAGTACATTTGAGGATTCAGTTACTGAACCAGCAGAATTCTGCTGCTGGGGCCCAGTGGGGCCCTCCTCTGCTCACTGTCCCCATATGCCAGAAAGGGCAGTGATGCTCTGATGGTGTCCCTGTCTGTCAGTATATGCACACCTTTTCTGAAAGGCCACTGAGACTGCAACACCAATAAGCAAGAGGTACCACTAACCAAGCAACACCATAAAGACCAAGGAGTTCTCCAAACATGTCAGGGACAAATTTATTGAGAAGTACGAGTCAGGGTTGGGTTATAAAAAATATCCAAATCTCTGATGATCCTCCAGAGCACCATAAAATTCATTATCATCAAATGAAAAGAGCATGGTACCACAACAAACCTGCCAAGAGAGGGACACCCACCAAAACTCTAAGCTCAGACAAGGAGGGCATTAACCAGAGAGGAAGCAAAGAAATCAAAGGTAACCCTGAATGAGCTGCAGAGTTCCAAAGCAGAGATTGGAATATCTGTGCATATGAACATAATAAGCCGAACACTCCATAGAGGTGGCCTAATGGAAGAGTGGACAGAAAAAAGCCTTTACTCAAAAATTGTAAGGTTTGTTTTGAGTTTGACAAAAGACATTTGGGAGACTCCTCAAATGTACAGTATGCAGGAAGGTGTTGTGGTCAGATGAAACAAAAATTTAGCTTTTTGGCCACCAAGGTAAATGCTATGTCTGGCGTCAAACCAGCACAGTTCAACACCCCAAGAACACCATCCCCACAGTGAAACACATGGGGGACATCATCATGCTCTGGTGATGTTTCTAAGCAGCAGGGACAGGGCAAATTGTCCTAATCCAGGGGAAGATGGTGCGAAATACAGGGATATTCTCAAGCAAAACCTGTTTCAGTCAGTCAGTGATTTGAGAATGGTACGGAGGTTCACCTTCCAACAAGACAATGACACAAAGCATACTGCTAAAGCAACACTCGTGTGGTTTAAGGGGAAAACAAATGTTTTGGAGTGGCCTAGTCGAAGCCCAGACCTTAATCCAATAGATAATATGTGATCAGAATTGAAGATTGGTGTTCACCAGAGGAAACCATCTAACTTAAAGGAGCTGGAGCAGTTTTGCCTTGAGGAATGGGCAAATTCCAGTGGCAAAATGTGGAAAGCTTGTAGAGACTTATCCAAAGTGACTTGTAATTATAGTTTCTGCAAAAGTAGGCTCTACAAAGTACTGACTTTAGTGGGGAGGATAGTTATACACACTGAAGTTTTCAGCTATTTTGTCCTATTCTTTGCTTTGCAATGTTCACAGTTGTGAAATTCCAGGTTGTGAGGTAGCAAAACACAAAAAATGCCAAGGGGGTGAATACTTTCACAAGCCACTTTAAGTGTGTAGAGCGAGGCGGCGTCTACTAGTCGGATTCTGCTCGGGAACATGCATAGCACATATAACACTACCATTCCCAGCTCAGAAACCTGCGAATCCTTGCAATGCACAGTGCGTGCAATGTGGAAATTCAAAAGTCTGTGGTCATATAGAGTGTGTGACAACTTCTCTGCTTGGAGATGGTCTCATTCCTTTTGTTTCCATCTGGTCCAGACATCATCATGACTTTGGACACAGTTCATCTCTGCAGACTTCCATCTTCTCCAGTTTTTTGCTGCACATACCAACATGATGCCCTTAAAAATAGTGTCATTATAATAATGACTTTCACATGGTCCCTCCTATAAAATATTTCCTTCCACACCATTTGTCTTAATGAACTATAACACATCATTGTCCCTATGATCATCCATCCTTTTGATCTATAACAACATACATCATATGAACCATAACCTCCACACAGCCCCTTATGTACAATATAATGTCCCCACAGCTATACAGTATGATTTTCCCTACAGCTCCCTATGTACATAATGAAGGCCCAACAGATCCATATCTACAGTATGACACCCTCACAATCCTCTTACATACAGTTTGAGGTCCCACATAGCACCCTATACACAGTATGATGGCCTTACAGGTTCATATATACAGTATAAAGGCCCCATAGTTCCTCTATATACAGTATGGTATCCCCCACTTCTCCCTATATACTGTATAAAGGAACCATGGCTCCCTATATACAGTATGGTGGCCTCACAGATTCCTGTTAATACGCTGGCTGCACAGCCTTGCTATTTACAGTATGATATCCCCCACAGCTCTCTACATACATGAAGGCCCTACAGCTCCCTATACACAGCAAGATGACCACACAGCCCCCTTCGATATCCCACATAGTACCATATATACAGTATGGTGGCCTTACAGCTTCATATATACAGTATGATGGGCCCATAGTTCATCTATATTCAGTATGGTGTTCTACTCAGCCCCTATATACAGTATGATGGCCCCTCAGCTATACAGTATGATGTCCCCCAACGCTCCATATATACATTGTGAAATGTCCCACAGCTCCCTATATACAGCATGATGGCTACCCAGCCCGTTTAAATACAGTTTGATGTCCCAAATAGTTCCCTAAATACAGTATGATGGCATCACAGCTTCATATACATAGTATAAAGACTCCATAGTTCTCCTATACACAGTATAGTATCCCTCACAGTTCCTTATATTCTGTATAAAGGCCCCACAGCTCCCTATGTACAGTATGATGGCTCCACAGAACATCACTATATACAGTATGATAGCCCCACAGATCCCTGTATACAATGTGATGGCCCCACAGCCTTGCTATTTACAGTTTGATGTCCTCCACAGCTCCCTATATACATGAAGGCCTCACAGCTCCTTATATTCAGCATGGTGGCCACACAACCTTCTTCTTTACAGTTTGATGTCCCACATAGGACCCTATATGGTGGCCTAACAGCTCCATATATACAGTATGAAGGCCCCATAGTTCCTCTATATACAGTATGATGTCCTACACAGCCTCTATATACAGTATGATGGCCCCACAGCTTCCTGTATATAATATGATGGCCCCTCAGCTATACAATATGATGGCCCCCAAAGCTCCCTATATACAGTATGAAAGGTCCCACAGATCCCTATATACAGTATGATGGCCTTACAATCCCCTTATATTGAGTTTGTTGTCCCACATGGCACCCTATATACAGTATGATGGCCTCACAGGTCCATATATACAGTATGAAGGCCCCATAGTTCCTCTACATACAGTAGGATGTCCCACACAGCCCCCTATATACTTTTTGAAGTCTCCACAGCTACTTATATACAATATGATAGCCCCATGACCCGCTTATATAAAGTTTGATGTCTACCATAGCGTCCTTCATACATACGGTACGATAGCCCCACAGCTGCATATATACAATACGATAGCCCCACAGCTTTGCTATATACAGTATGATGTCCCCCAGAGATCCTTATATACAGTATGCAGACCCCACAGCACCTTATATAAAGTTAATTAGTACCACAGCTCCCTATAATCAGTATGATAACCCCACAGATCTCTATATACAATATAATGCCCTTATGTCCCCCTATATAGTGTATATATGCAATATTATGGTCTCCACGGCTCCATATATACAATATGATGTCACCTTACAGCTCCCCATATACAATATGATATCCCCACCGCTACCTATATACAGTATAATGGCCTGCATAACTCCATTTATACAGTATGATGTCCCCCATATTTCACTATATACAATAAGATGTCCGCAAAGGTATGTTATATAGAGTATGATGTCACCACAGCTCTCTATATATAGTAAAAAGCCCCAACAGCTTCACTATATACATTATGAATGCCCCACTTCCCCCTTATATAGTTTGATGTCTCCATTGCACTCTGTCACGATTCGTCTGCTCAGAAAGTTTGGGGTTCTGTGATGGACAGCTCTGTCATCCTACCCTGTGCTTGGGCATGCCGAGCTGTCGGTGCTTTGATTGACAGCTCGGTTGACCTATCTGACTGGAAGGTGCAGAAATTTCCACAGGTGCTCCATATTCTTGGTAATTTCCCTGTTATTTAGGTGAACTGTCTGGTCCAGATCATTGCCAGTCAAAAGATTGTTCTAAGCTTGTGCTCTTTGGTGTGTTCGCATGTAGCATGTACTCTGTGGTGTAAGTTCTGATCTTCTTCTGCTGCTGACCTTTATACCGTGTTCAGACTACCCGTTTGTTATTGCCCCTTGCAATACCTACCTATATACAGTATAATGGCCTGCACAACTCCATATATACACTATGATTTCCCTCACATTTCACTATATACAATAAGATGTCCCCACAGGTATCATATATAGAGTATGATGTTACCACAGCTCTCTATATACTGTAAGAAGGCCCAACAGCTTCACTATATATATTATGATGGCCCCACTGCCCCCTTATATACAGTTTGATGTCTCCATTGCACTCTGTCACGATTCCTCTGCTCAGAATGCTTGGGGTTCTGTGATGGACAGCTGTTGTGGATTCTGTTTGTGGGCTCCCTCTGGTGGTTACTGCTGGTACTGGGTGACTTTGGTGGGTTGCGGCCTCTGGGTTCCACCTGTCCATCAGAGGCTGGGTGTTTCCTATTTAGCCTGGCCTTTCTGTCATTCCTTTGCCGGCTATCAATGTATTCAGATGTGCTCAGTTTGGTTCCTGCCTACCTGCTCCCAGATCTTTCAGTATAAGCTAAGTGCTGATTTTCAGTTGTTTGGTTTTTTGTCCAGCTTGCTTATTATGTCTCTATGCTAGCTGGTAGCTCTAGTGGACTGAGGTTCTCCCCATGTGCCATGAGTTGGCACATGGGTTCTTGTAATCTCAGGATGGTTTTTTTGATTAGGGTTTTTTGCTGACCGCTCATACCCCTTTTGTATCATTCTGCTTTCTAGTTTACAGCGGGCCTCAATTTGCTAAACCTATATAGATCATCTCTATGTGTGTGCCTTCCTCTCATTTCACCGTCAATACATGTGGGGGGCAACTATACCTTTGGGGTTCATTCCTCTGGAGGCAAGTGAGGTCTTTATTTTCTCTGCAGTACTAGTTAGCTCTTAGGCTGGTGCGTGGCGTCTAGAACCAACGTAGGCACGCTCCCTGGCTATCTCTAGTTACGTTTGTCAGGCGTAGGGCAGCGGTCAGCCCAGGTTCCATCACCCTAGAGCTCGTCCGTTATTTATTTGTACTTTGCTTGTCCTGTGCTATCCCTTGCCATTGGGATTCATGACAGACAGCTCTGTCATCCTACCCTGTGCTGGGGCATACCGAGCTGTCGGTGCTTTGATTGACAGCTCAGTTGACCTATCTGAATGGAAGGTGCAGAAATTTCCACAGGTGCTCCATATTCTTGGTAATTTCCCTGTTATTTAGGTGAACTGTCTGGCCCAGATCATTGCCAGTCAAAAGATTGTTCTAAGCTTGTGCTGTCTGGTGTGTTCGCCTGTACCCTGTGCTGTAAGTTCTGATCTTCTTCTGCTGCTGACCTTTAGACTATGTTCAGACTACCTGTTTGTTATTGCCCCTTTGCATATATAGGTGCTCATACTGCCCGTTTGTTATTACCCCTTTGATTATCCACTATTTCTCTGGTATGCTGACCTTGGCATGTGACCTGACTTACGACTTTGCATTTTCCCTTGGTTTACTACGAGATCTTTTGGTATTGACCCCGGAACGTCTAACTGCGCTGATTCACGGCCTAGCCATGTGTTGTGACTAGCGTCACACACTGTATATACAATATGATGTCCTAAACAGCTTCCTGTATGCAGTATGATGGCCCCACAGATCACTGTATACAATATGATGGCCCCGCAGCTTTGCTATACACAGTAAGATGGCCTTCACAGATCCCTGTGCACAGTACAATGGTGTCATGTCACCTTATATAAACTATGATGCCCTCACAGCTTCCTATATACACTGTGTGCAGAATTATTAGGCAAGTTGTATTTTGATCACATAATACTTTTTATACATGTTGTCCTACTCCAAGCTGTTCAGACTTGAGAGCCAACTACCAATTAAGTAAATCAGGTGATGTGCATCTCTGTAATGAGGAGGGGTGTTGTCTAATGACATCAAAACCCTATATAAGGTGTGCTTAATTATTATGCAACTTCCTTTCCTTTGGCAAAATGGGTCAGAAGAGAGATGACGGGCTCTGAAAAGTCCAAAATTGTGAGATGTCTTGCAGAGGGATGCAGCAGTCTTGAAATTGCCAAACTTTTGAAGCGTGATCACCGAACAATCAAGCGTTTCATGGCAAATAGCCAACAGGGTCGCAAGAAGCGTGTTGGGCAAAAAGGTGCAAAATAACTACCCATGAATTGAGGAAAATCAAGCGTGAAGCTCCCAAGATGCCATTTGCCACCAGTTTTGCCATATTTCAGAGCTGCAACATTACTGGAGTAACAAAAAGCACAAGGTGTGCAATACTCAGGGACATGGCCAAGGTAAGGAAGGCTGAAAAACGACCAACTTTGAACAAGAAGCATAGGATAAAACATCAAGACTGGACCAAGAAATATCTTAAGATTGACTTTTCAAAGATTTTATGGACTGATGAAATGAGAGTGACTCTTGATGGGCCAGATGGATGGGCCAGAGGCTGGATCAGTAAAGGGCAGAGAGCTCCACTCTGACTCAGACGCCAACAAGGTGGAGGTGGGGTACTGGTATGGGCTGGTATCATCAAAGATGAACTTGTGGGACCTTTTCGGGTTGAGGAAGGAGTGAAGCTCAAGTCTCAGACCTGCTGCCAGTTTCTGAAAGACAACTTATTCAAGCAGTGGTACAGGAAGAAGTCAGTATTGTTCAAGAAAAACATGATTTTCATGCAGGACAATGCTCCATCACATGTCTCCAACTACTCCACAGCGTGGCTGGCCAGTAGAGGTCTCAAATTAGAAAAAATAATGACATGGCCCCCTTGTTCACCTGATCTGAACCCCATAGAGAACCTGTGGTCCCTCATAAAATGTGAGACCTAGAGGGAGGGAAAACAGTACACCTCTTGGAACAGTGTCTGGGAGGCTGTGGTGGCTGCTGCACGCAATGTTGATCGTAAACAGATCAAGCAACTGACAGAATCTATCGATTGAAGGCTGTTGAGTGTCATCATAAACAAAAATGGCTATATTGGTCACTAATTATTGGGGGTTTTGTTTTTGCACATCAGAAATGTTTATTTCAAAATTTTGTGCATAAAAAAATAATAATAAAAAAAAAAGATGTGAGGTTCACTCTATTTTTGATAGCAAGCGTAGGTAAAGCCGACAGTTGCGAGCTGCAGCACTCAGCTGTCAGTTTTATCTTGCCTTGTTATCAAAACTAGAGGGGCCATCACTCCATTGTTTTAAAGTATTTAAATAAATAATTTTAAAAAGTGGCGTGGGGTTACCCCCATTTTTGATAACCAGCCAAGCTAAAGCAGACATATGTGGGCTAGTATTCTAAAGCTGGGAAGGCCCATGGATATTTAGCCCTCCCCAGCCTAATAATAGCAACCAATAGCCACCCTAGAAAAGAAGCATCCCATTCTGGCACTTTGCCCAGCTCTTGCCACTTGCCCTAGTGCATTGGCAAGCAAAGTAATATTTTAGGAATTTGTCGGGGAGTGTTTTGTTCAATTAAAGGACTTTTCTCTCTGTGTGTTTTTCTTACTTTTGTGGTTAGTAATGAGGGTGTCCCTGGGCTTGATGTCAGCTGACATTACTAGGCTGACATTAACTCCAAAACTATTACCCCGCTTGCCAACACACCAGGGCAAGCGGGAAAAGAAAAGGTTAAGAGCCAGAACTGGCACATCTAATGGATGTGCCATTCCTGGAGCAGCTGCGGGATGATGTTATTAGTCTGGGAGAGGTCCAATATCCATGGCCCCTTCTTAGCTTATTAATATCAGCTTGAAGCTGTATATTTAGCCTTTGCTGGTTATTAAAAATAGGGGGGTCTCCACATCATATTTTGTATGTCCTCCCATTTTAATAAGCAGTAAAGGCTATGCAGACAGCTGTGAGCTGTTATAGATAGGCTGGGAAGCTTCATGAATATTGTCCCCTTCCCATAATAATAACACTAGCCGCCAGCTGTCTGCTTTCTCTCAGCTAGTTAGTAAAAATAAGGGAGACCCCATGCCATTTTTTTAAATGATTTATTTATGCAATAAATACAAGTACAGAAAACTACACACGCACTGCACTAATTATTTATCTCACTGACATATTTCTTACTATGCATAGGCACCAACTGGTGAATACTTTCATCAGTTTCATCTGCTCTTGCTGCTATCAGAAAGACTAGGCATACGCTGATGAGAATAGTAGTCATCAGCCGAAGCCTGACCATCGGTAACCTTTTCACTGCTGGTGACATCGTGGGAACCGCAGCGCTATGACCGGAAATAATGTTAATAAGGTTACTGTCGAATAGTGCCAATGTTTCTCATGCTGTCACACAGATGACAGAGTGGAAACTGCCAGATGTCAGGCCCCCCATTTTCTTGAATGGGGTCCGGGATCAAGTTTGGCTACCATTCTGGCACCCGAACCGCTCATCCCTAGATACAACTCCATACATTTGTTAAGACGCATGCATGAACAGAACATGTACATAAACTAACTGTTATTTCAAGAAAACTGGCAGCAGAATATCTTTGTCTTTCTCTAGAATCTAGAGTCTACTGTAGATCCTCCTTCCTCCTCCTCCCCTTATCATAGAACTTTATGAGCAAAAACTGTCATCTCCTATCTCAATAATGAGATAGTCTGCATTCACTGAAGAGAGAATATTGAGAATGAAAGATCAGACCAGGAGGAGAAATAAGCAAATTTCTCTAATAAGATAAATGACAAAGTTTTTTTCAGTTTCATGTGTACTATTGACATATGAAAAACAATAAAAATTATTTTCTCTTAACTGAAAAAAGTAATAAATCAAAGCTGTTAAAGCAAGCTAAACTATAAAACATAAAATCCAAATTCTCAATTATTGCAAATTATTTCTCTATCCATACTGAAATGTTACTTAATAGTATACTGTTATTTTATTGTTATAGTCATCACCATTTGAATAATGCTGGAATATCAGTGTCCGTTAGATAAATATTCTCATTCAGAAGACAAGCAGTGAAAAGCTTTGCAAAAGCCAGAAGTGGGTTAATATGCCACAGACTGCATTTTCTTGCTTACAAGTGATTAAGACTCATATTTCACCCCATGTAAAGATGAAATATCTGAATCTGCGAGAGGTGAATGCCAAGAGAACTGATGGCCCATTGATTTCCCACTGTTTCTTTCAGAAGCAATGCCATGTGAAAAGGACTTTTTTTTCAGACCAAAGACACAGCATTTAAACTGTTCTCTGAAGGTGGTAACTATGGGGCTTATTTATCAAGCGTGAGAATTAGAGCTAAAAGCAAAAGTCACGTAATTGGACTGGAAATTTTATTTTCTGTATTTGTCAAAAGCACTTTGCTAATGGTATCCATCCCAGTTTTTTTTTTTTCAACAGAATTATATGCACTGTGTGCCACTAGAGGTTATGAAAGAAAAAGAAATTAAGAGGCCTGTTTGTATAGCTGGATAGAAGCAGCTGGATGTGGCGCCACTCATTGACTCTACGTGGGCGTAACAAATTTCTAGTCAACCTTACAGAATTTCTCAATCTTAAACTTTATGAATGTTCCTACCTGTGAAGTCATTCTAATGACATACCTACTTACAATTGACATTTAGGTAATAATAGTGATCAAGGTGGTATTTTATTGTAGCTAATAAATGAAATATATGAAGAAGGTATCTGAATATTCACCTAGTTTTTAACTTTACTTGAACAAATCTGTGCTGCTCTTACTTTGTCAGCTAGAATGACCAGAGAAAGAAGTCAACATGTCAAAGCTCTTATATTTTAATGTCATGGCAATGCTATGACCATAACTGGAGGCAGCTCATGCAACTTGATTAGGAAGATGCCGCTCTTTTGCTATTCATATTGTGTTATATAAAAGAATAACTAGAAGTTATGCAGAAAGCAGGCATCTTGACCATAGGCAGAATTTAGTCTGAATAGGAACCCAAAAGTATTGCCTGTTGTGGTGTTCTTCCTATCAAATAGAGAGGGGCAGCATTCAGATGAAATTCTTCTCTATCTGCTAGCTTACATAATTCTGACATTTTTATGGTAGTTTAACTAACATTGGTGTAAAATCACTTTGTTATTTATGTCAAGAGAACCTAAGATACAATCAAAATGGCCAATTCTCTTTAGTAACTAAACAGATAATCAATAAAATAGTGCATGTAAATAACATAGAGTACTTAGGTAACACTGTTTTGAGCACAAAAGCTTAAAAGCCATTCTGGCACAACAAGGTGTACCCAACTCTGGTAGTACACTTCACTATGAGTCAGCAGACGTCAAAGTAGAAAAGGGCAGAGCAGGACCAGGTCCTGACTGTTCAACACCTGCTCGTGGAAAGCTAAATAAAAAAAATTATCAACCCAAAAAGGGGCTACCTCAGACTGACTGGGCTTAAGCCACTCCATCTGACAGACTCCAGAGGAACCCCAGTACCCTTTAGCCCCTATACAGGGATCTGGTTTTATCACTGGATACAGTGCATGTGTAATGTGGCGTTGGACGGTGGCTGTGAGCTTGATGTTGGCCTGGACTAGATGTTGAACAGCTCAATAAGTGAGACCACCAATCAAAAATAGACTTTCTACTGAATGATAACTTGGTGGGAATTATTGAGGTGACATGAGGGGTATGCGGGTGCCCTGTAGAGAGTCTCTGGTTCTTTGGATCTCTGGATCTCTTAGCTGTCTGGATGTCTGGAGGCATGTATGCTTTATATATCTAGTAATTATACTTCAAGCCAGCATTCACAGTTATTTGAACTTTTATATTTTTTATATTTTTAAAAACATTTCTTTTTTACTTTTTGCAAGCTTCAATAGTCTCCTTGGGAGACTAGAAGCTGCACTTGTCCGATCAACTCTGCTACACTGAACCATGTGGATTTACCACATTCATTACATTCTATCGTTGAAATTTCTGTTGCAGACTAGAAATCCCATCCACTATGCTGTTGGAGCGCCCCCACTGCCACAGGGCCGAGGGGTACCCGGTACCGGGCCTCTCTGTCTCGGTTCTGGGAGTGTCACGGTGGCTAGACCCGGTCCGTGACCCTGCTGAGGGGCGTCCAGTGAAAGTTGAGAATGTTGTGGTGTGGTGCAGGTCGCGATGAATAACGAGGACACCAGGTTGCAGTCTCTTTACCTCTTTACTGAAGGCTTCAGGATCCTCAATCCGGAGTACGGTTAACAGGGCTGTCTGAGACCGGCCGGTCCAATGGCACTTCCAGAGTTCCCATTGGAGGTGGAAATCTGTGCCTACCTTCTAGCGCTTGTGTGTTGTAGTCCTTCCCTGCTTAGCACCACGGGATAGTCCTCACAACTGTTGTGTCTGTTTCTGAAGTTCCCTCACAACTGATTCTGATGTTCTTCTCCGTCCCCCCAGATGATATGGCTAGGACGCACCCGTATGACGGGTAGGCCTGGAGGTCTTCCGGGACCCTAGAGTTGCCCCTCTCCAACTGTTGCCCCTATGTCTGCTTAGGTGATTTAGGTGAGACAGCCCGCCTATAACTGACTGTCCTGCCGTAGGTTTGAAGTAAGGCTTGGAGTTTAATACTTCCTCGGCATTTCCGGCCACCGGCTACGCGCCTCAGTAGGATGTTGCCTCGGTCTTGCAGCACGACTCCTACTGGTGTTATCTCCTTGTTGCGTTGATCTCGTTTCTCACTCTTCACAATAAACCTCGCTTCTTGTCCTTTCTTGGGGTACCACCGCAATGAAGTGCAGACACAGTCCCGTAACATTCTTTCTGTTCGCTAGGCCTCTGTCAGGATCCCACCCCTGACAGGGACCCCCCTGAATCTTCCCCTGCAACACCCTCTGCCACAGGATGTTGCCTGGTTCCAACCCAGTCAGCTTCTGACTAACTTCCTATCTAACCCCCAGTTTTACCAGATTGTGAGGAGTGGCCTAATACATAGCACCCTTAGCTCCCCCTGGAGGCCAGACTATGAAGTGTATTGGTGTCCGTGATACCTGGTCAGGTGAACTCCTTCAGTGCCATCAGACGTACCGACACCCCCCTTAGCGGCGGAGCATCAGTACTGCAACAACCAGGACCCTGGGGCGCTGCACTCCCCCCCGGTTAAATCCAGTACTCCTGGACTGGGAAGAAAACAACAATACATGTCAGCAACAAGACATACAATTTTTGAAATGCAATAACAAGTGAACTTTGAACAGAGCTTCCCTTTATGGGAGGTGAGAACACTTGAACGTTACAATCATGGTTAAATACTTTAAATAACATACCATAAATAACTTCTATTACCCAACCGGGTATTCTACTTAGTGCAACTTCTGAATAATAATTTAACTTTGCCTCTAAGGAAGTATAAGCTGGATCCACTAAAGGCTTACTATAAAACACTACAAGGCTAATCAACTTTTCTTCATTTCCCAACTTTACATTGGCAGGACCGCCTGTCTATCTGCCCCAGGCCTACTGCCTCTCGCTCTTTTGCAGGAACGCCCCATTCCTCATCCGGGCCTACTGCCTTTCTCTTTCTATACACAGTTTAGGACTTATCAACCTTCTCTCAGTTCAAGATCACTGAGCCATCTCTGTATGGCTCCTAGGAGGACTCACCGACTAACCCCGTACGCGTTCACTTCCTGTCCTCATACTCTAACACATTATTAAACATTCCCTACAAGCAACTAACTAACTACATATAACTAGTGTTGAGCATTCCGATACCGCAAGTATCGGGTATCGGCCGATATTTGCTGTATCGGAATTCCGATACCGAGATCCGATACTTTTGTGGTATCGGGTATCGGTATCGAAACAACATTAATGTGTAAAATAAAGAATTAAAATAAAAAATATTGCTATACTCACATCTCCGACGCAGCCTGGACTTCAGCGAGGGAACCGGCAGCGTTGTTTGCTTAAAATTCGCGCTTTAACTTCCTTACTTGAAGTCCCGGCTTGTGATTGGTCGCGCGCCGCCCATGTGACCGCGACGCGACCAATCACAGAAAGCCGTGACGTAATTTTAGGTCCTTCAGGATTTTAAAATTACGTTCCGGCGTTGTGATTGGTCGCATCGCGGTCACATGGGCGACGCGACCAATCACAAGCCGTGACGTCACGGGAGGCAGGACACGCGCGCATTTTAAAATCACAACGCGACCAATCACAACGCCGGAACGTAATTTTAAAATCCTGAAGGACCTAAAATTACGTCACGGCTTGCTGTGATTGGTCGCGTCGCGGTCACATGGGCGGCGTGCGACCAATCACAAGCCGGGACTTCAAGTAAGGAAGTTAAAGCGCGAATTTTAAGCAAACAACGCTGCCGGTTCCCTCGCTGAAGTCCAGGCTGCGTCGGAGATGTGAGTATAGCAATATTTTTTATTTTAATTCTTTCTTTTACACATTAATATGGTTCCCAGGGCCTGAAGGAGAGTTTCCTCTCCTTCAGACCCTGGGAACCATCAGGAATACCGTCCGATACATGAGTCCCATTGACTTGTATTGGTATCGGGTATCGGTATCGGATTAGATCCGATACTTTGCCGGTATCGGCCGATACTTTCCGATACCGATACTTTCAAGTATCGGACGGTATCGCTCAACACTACATATAACTTTTACATGTAAGCATTATTACTACTTCTTTTAAGACATCATTATACTTTAAGTGCTATTGGCGAACGTTCCCTTTAAGAGAGAACCAAGTCTCTTGGAGATAGTGCAGCTTCCCAAGCTGCAAGTTCATGTAAGGCAGGGACTCCTGTACTGCTTCCAGGAACAGTTTCTTCACAAAGAGTCCTTTTAGTTGTAAAACCAGTAGGGAGCACCTTTAAGAAGGTGCAAACTATTTACAATAAGTTTGTAATCATGCAGTGTTCATGATCCAGCAGTTCTTTTCAACAGTGATGAACAAGAAACAAAAAACAAAAAGGCAAAAATAGGGATCCCGGGTAAACTAAGGGATCCCTTTAAGAGTTAACCCTAGTCGGGTTGTAGCAGCAGAAAGACACATAGAAAAACGAACAGTTAACTATATACAGTTTGTAAAGCACTTATGCTTACTCAGGTTCTGGCTGAGCAGGAGGCGGCCTCCTTGTCCCAGACAGGGGTCTGGGTGGCCACCATTTTGGTTTCAACGCCAGCTGGGGCATCAGTTACCACTGCGGCCAAACTCCCGGCAGCTACAGTGGTGGTGGTAGTAACAGTGCAGGTTGTGGTCTTTACCACGGTGCAAGTTGGAGTAACCACCGTGGTCTTTGTAGTGATGATGGAGCAGTCACAGGAGGGCATCTTCACCACAGGGGGCTGTTTTGCGGGCACCTTGGTTGGGGGTGTCGTAGGCTTTTTCTTACGGACGTTCAAAGCGAACCACCCCTTCTCCCCAAAGTGCCGGGTGTAGGTGACTTCGTCCCCTGGGTAGAGGTCCCGGTCCGGATGACCCTCCCTCAGGTGAGACTCGACATCCCTCCGGTTGACAAACACTTCCGCGTACAGGCCTGGCTCTTTAATGAATCCCCAGCCTCCGCGGAGCTTGAAGGCGATGACGGTGCCCTGCCTGCGCGGGGCCTGGTGAGCGGTGGGGTCCTTGCAGGCCCGGTCCTTGACCGCCAAGTCTTTTTGATGGTGGGCCTCCAGCCCGGCCCGGTACGCCTCCTCCTTCTTTTCCCACTGCTGTTCTAGCTGGGCCTGGTATTCCTCCCAGCTAAGGGCCTGCACCATCTCACCCTCCTGGGTCGCCACCCCGGGGAACCCCATAAAGTTGGGCCCGGGGTTCACCCAGTGGCACACCGTGCGCTCCGCATAGACCGCGCCCGGCAGGGTGACTGGCGAGATCGGGGGCTTCAGGAGGTGCTCCATGTCCGTGGCCTGGTCCCAGGGAAGGAAGCGCTGGAGCTGATAGGTCCCAGGGGGAGGTGGCGCTGCAACTGGGCCTATCAGCAGGTCCTCTGTTAGCGGGGCAGGGTCGGCGGGCTTACCCGCCAGTGGAACGTCCTCTCTCACGGTGGGTTCCACTAACGGTGGCATTGGTGGAGACGTCGGCAGCAAGCCGATCAGTGGCGCGGGAACCGAGGTCGGGGATCCCTCCGCTGGCATCTCTGGGGGTGCGGCCTTGGCTGCCATCCTCAGCTGGAGAAGCTGTTCAATTAAGTCCTCCATCTCAAGTTGCAGAAGATCCGCATCGGCTGTGGAGACGGGGCCACTACGCTCCCCCGGGTGGTTGGGGGAGTTCTCCACTTTAACCCCACATTCTGAGCCCGAGCGGTCAGCCATCTCATCCTCCACGTGGGCTGCTTCCTGGTCCTTTTCCCGCTCTCTCCTTCGTTGGCGGTTCCGTTTCCTCTGCTTCCGCCCACCATTTAGGATCAGGAGGCGGATCTCAGCCGCTGACGGACACGTCCTCGCGGTGCAATAGTATTTAGACTGGGCGTCCATTGTCTTTCACGCTCTCCAGCTTCTCTATGCCCACCTCCACGCCCTTCTTCTTCTCCCGCGCTCTCCTTAGCGTTGTAATGGCGGTGGTTTTGGCGGCAAGTGGCAATACACAGTCTTTGCAATAAGGCACAGTCCAAGCACAATAAATCACAGTTCCAAGGCACATATGACCTGATTCTTCAGGCTTGAGTAGATCCTGTTCGTGACGCCAAGTTGGAGCGCCCCCACTGCCACAGGGCCGAGGGGTACCCGGTACCGGGCCTCTCTGTCTCGGTTCTGGGAGTGTCACGGTGGCTAGACCCGGTCCGTGACCCTGCTGAGGGGCGTCCAGTGAAAGTTGAGAATGTTGTGGTGTGGTGCAGGTAGCGATGAATAACGTGGACACCAGGTTGCAGTCTCTTTACCTCTTTACTGAAGGCTTCAGGATCCTCAATCCGGAGCACGGTTAACAGGGCTGTCTGAGACCGGCCGGTCCGATGGCACCTCCAGAGTTCCCTTTGCAGGTGGAAATCTGTGCCTACCTTCTAGCGCCTGTGTGTTGTAGTCCTTCCCTGCTTAGCACCACGGGATAGTCCTCATAACTGTTGTGTCTGTTTCTGAAGTTCCCTCACAACTGATTCTGATGTTCTTCTCCGTCCCCCCAGATGATATGGCTAGGACGCACCCGTATGACGTGTAGGCCTGGAGGTCTTCCCGGACCCTAGAGTCGCCCCTCTCCAACTGTTGCCCCCTATGTCTGCTTAGGTGATTTAGGTGAGACAGCCCGCTTATAACTGACTGTCCTGCCGTAGGTTTGAAGTAAGGCTTGGAGCTCAATACTTCCTCGGCGTTTCCGCCCACCGGCTACGCCCCTCAGTAGGATGTTGCCTCGGTCTTGCAGCACGACTCCTACTGGTGTTATCTCCTTGTTGCATTGATCTCGTTTCTCACTCTTCACAATAAACCTCGCTTCTTGTCCTTTCTTGGGGTACCGCCGCAATGAAGTACAGGTGCAGTCCTGTAACGTTCTTTCTGTTCGCTAGGCCTCTGTCAGGATCCCACCCCTGACAGGGACCCCCCTGAATCTTCCCCTGCAACACCCTCTGCCACAGGATGTTGCCTGGTTCCAACCCAGTCAGCTTCTGACTAACTTCCTATCTAACCCCCAGTTTTACCAGATTGTGAGGAGTGGCCTAATACATAGCACCCTTAGCTCGCCCTGGAGGTCAAAGTGTGAAGTGTATTGGTGTCTGTGATACCTGGTCAGGTGAACTCCTTCAGTGCCATCAGATGTACCGACACCCCCCTTAGCGGCAGATCATCAGTACTGCAACGACCAGGACCCTGGGGCGCTGCACTGTCATAGCTGGCCACTGCAGTTTTGAAGGAGCATAAATATGCAAAGTCAAAACTGCACCAATTCCTTAATGTAAAGCCTACCCAGATCTGCCTTCACTACTTGTGAATTTATTCCGCATGTGTCCCCATTTCCACAAGTCAGCTGCAGCTGCTGTCGTTCTGGCCGTGTTGCAGCAGCGCTTGCAAGTGCCAGCTTACCCACTACTGTACAACGTCACCACACTTTGGAACTCCACATTACACATGTTGGCAAGACTTTGTGAGCAGCAAAGGTCAGTAATTGAATACCAGCTACAACATGCCCTTCAGGAATTCTGCTCAGCCTCCACACATAATAACCGACAAGTGGGCATGGATGTCTGACATGTTTGCATTGATGTCTGTGAGGTTTCACAAAACTTTGAGGCATCAACTAAGATAATGCCATAATCAGCATAACCATCTCCCTTCTATGTCTACTCAAAAGCTCTCTGCTCACAATTAAAGAGGAAGATTACATGTGGACCATGTGGAGATGGAGGAACAAAGAACACAGGGCGATACTACCCAGCCCAACCTCATCTCATCTTCTCAGGGTGGATTGTGAGCTAATGGGGAGAAAGAGAACAGGAGATGTAGCCTCTGCTACTGATGGCACTACCCACATCAGCTTTATCTCATCTGTTCAGTGTGGATTGGCTAAAGAGGAGGAGGAGAGGGAGGAGGAGGTGGAGAGTCATCCTACTGGTGGTGACAGGAAGGTCTTGCCTGTTTGGAGTCTGGCACACATGACTGACTTTATGTCCTGCTGGCTTTTCCGTGACCCTCAGATTTTAAGCATTTTGGCCAACACAGATTACTGGCTGTTTACCCTCCTCAACCAATGCTACAAAGAGAATTTTACATCTCTACTTTCTGCTGTGGAGAGGGCTAGTAAAATGGTGCAATACCAGGCTCCAGTCAAACAATTCTTTAAAAATTACATCTGCAATGCTGGTGGCAGAGTTCATAGATCCTTGGGCAGCAAAGCAGGAAAGACCAGGTCTAACACAGGCAGGGAATCACTATGAAAGGTCTGTGACAGTTTCATTACACCCTCCCAGCACCCACGCCCTCATGCCTTGGGGTAGTTTGACAAGAAGGACAAGAAGGAAAACGTTTTGGAAGATGGTGAAAGAGTAACGAGACAACTGTACCAGCGCCCTGTGTGATTTCTCTGTGCTGTGCAACTATTGGGTATCCAAGCTGGGCTTGTGGCATGAACTGTCCCTCTATGCCTTGGAGGTATCGGCCTGCACTGCCGGTAGCGTTTTGTCAGAGCGGGTTTTTAGTGCCCCCAGGGTCATAATAACTGATAGGTGCATCCGCCTGTTAACTGAAAATTTTGACAGGCTGTGTCATGAAATACGATCGGTCAGCAGACGGCACAACAAACACACAACGTATAGGAGAGTGGAAGGCCCTACCAATAGGGAAAAAGGGCTTTATCACAAATATTTTTATTAAAATACAACAATTACAAAAAATGCGCAATACATATTACTGGCAAATTTGCCCAGTGACAGAATTTGAAAAAAGGGAAAAACAGGTGCAGCAAAAGTGCAACACCACTAAGCAAGTGTAAGAGGAAAAAATATATATTTTTCTGCTTCCATACAGGTTGTAATTATTGACTGTGGTCTGATGTTCAGCTATTGTTTATATTAAAAATACTCACTGGAGGTTTTACTACATTTAAGCTGACATGACCACACTGGATGTTTTTGATCCATTATTGCACTGTCACTTTATCTATATATGTATTGGATCCATCATCGCATTGTCACTTTAGTCTGACCTGTATGGAAGCAGAAAAATATATTTTTTTTTTCCTCTTACACTTGCTTAGTGGTGTTGCACTTTTGCTGCACCTGTTTTTCCCTTTTTTCAAATTCTGTCACTGGGCAAATTTGCCAGTAATATGTATTGTGCATTTTTTGTAATTGTTGTATTATAATAAAAATATTTGTGATAAATTCATTTGGATGTATTACTCTATTTTTTAGAATGTTTACAATTTGATGGGAGTACTGTATATCCATAGCTATTTGAATGAGTGGTTTTGGCAATTAGCCGTATACCACTTTCTTTACTATGTGGTATGTGCCTAAGATTTTTTATTCAATAGGGAAAAAGGGATGGACACCTCCTGCTCAAACCTGAGCCTGTTCCTACACTCCCCTAATGCCTTAATTGGGTCCTTCCCCTCACTGCCATCAGGAACCTCGTCCCACGCTGTTACCTCACACTGCCCTAGCTAGTGCACTGGCCATCAAGGGCGCCAGCCTCACCACTGCAGATGGAACAACACAGAGGACAGTGAAGTAACAAACACAAGACAGACGAGGAAAAACACCACACTTAACTTCCAGACTCCGCTGCCAAGCTCCACACTGCAGATGACACAGAAGTAGGACTCCAGAACTAGCTGACACCAGAGAGCTGCAACTGCACGGCAGGTTTCCATAGAATAACTCTATCACCAACAGTCAGCTGATACATCAGGTGACCATTTAAAGGATGGTGGGAGTGGTCACCACCCACATCAGCTGACCTAGAAACTCTGCAGTTGCAACAGATTGCCAGTCAGAGAAACTGACATTAACCCCTGCTGGTCCTGAAAGGGAAAAAGCTACATTTAAAACATAGTGGAACCAGAGCTGCCACAAATCCAAAAATAGATTGTGACAGGCTGACTCTTATCAAAGTGAACAAGTCCTGGATTGGTCCAGGCTTCTCAACCCCACTGGATGACAGCAGCAGAACACAAAGCCAATTCAAATGTAATGTCACCAGGCGGCTCTCACTCAAAATGTTTATAAGATAATCAATCAGCTCTCATTCAAAATCTTTAGAGGGTCATCGGGTGGCCTTCACTTCCATTATACCCATTATTTCAGTTGAGAACATTTGAGTGTCCAACTGCTCGATTCAAGTACCACCGCACGAGCATTTTAGTGCTTGACCATCAATACCCACCTCTCCATGGATTTCACTAATGATCTCCCAACTTCTGAAGGGAAAACTGTAATTTGGGTAGTTCTGGACATACAAGTATTTAGCAAACAGTGTCAAATTATTCCTTTGTATGGGTAATGGGTAATGTATGGGTAATGTATGCCTAACTCTCAAACTTTAAATAAACTGTTTGTTAAATACATTGTGCGTCTACATGGAATTCCAGAAAATATTGTTTCTGATAGAGGAACTCAGTTTGTCTCTAAATTCTTCAGGATGTTCTGTAGTAAAATTAATATTGAAGTGTCCATTTCATCAGCTTTTCACTCAGAGGGCTCACACGCATCACCGTAATAAAAAAACAGTCTGATATTGGTCCAGAAAAGTGGGACAAGTGTCATACAATTGTCATGCAATTTTCTTGCAAGTACAACACAATTTTTAGGACCTTGCATCCAAATTACATCCGATTTACATGCGAATGCGATCTGATTTTAACAGAGCTTTTAAATAGAGTAATTCTCCGTCATTTACACATAATTTTCAAAGGAAATATTTTTTTCTCTCTCTCTCGCTATTAGTGTTGAGCATTCCGATACCGCAAGTATTGGGTATCGGCCGATACTTGCGGGTATCGGAATTCCGATACCGAGATCCGATACTTTTGTGGTATCGGGTATCGGTATCGAAACAACATTAATGTGTAAAATAAAGAATTAAAATAAAAATATTGCTATACTCACCTCTCCGACGCAGCCTGGACCTCACCGAGGGAACCGGCAGCGTTGTTTGCTTAAAATGCGCGCTTTTACTTCCTTCCGTGACGTCACGGCTTGTGATTGGTCGCGTGCCGCCCATGTGGCCGCGACGCGACCAATCACAGCAAGCCGTGACGTAATTTTCAGGTCCTCAATGCCTAATTCTAGGCATTCATGATTTTAAAATTACGTTCCGGCTTGTGATTGGTCGCGTCGCGGTCACATGGGCGACGCGACCAATCACAAGCCGTGACGTCACGGGAGGCAGGAGACGCGCGCATTTTTAAAATTACGTCACGGCTTGTGATTGGTTGCGTGCCGCCCATGTGACCGCGACGCGACCAATCACAGCAAGCCGTGACGTAATTTCAGGTCCTACCCTTCTTAGTCCTTTATACCCCCCCACTCTCCCTCCCTCTTCTCTATCTCTTAATCTCTCTCATTTCTACAGCAGACTACAAGATATAGTCATCAAACTACATAATTATTGTTGGAGACTTTGACTCTAATGCTACTAATGTTATTCTTAATAGAACAGTTTATTTTGCAAAAAGGAGCCCCTTTTCCATTGTTTATGGCTCCAAAAAATACGATGACATGTTCAGTTATCTGTTGTTATAAATGTTCACTTACTGCTTTGTATATGTATATACCTTTCAATAAAAAGAACATTGAAAAGAAAAAAAAAGAGTATAAGCTGAGATTTTCAGCCCATTTTTTTGGGCTGAAAATCCCTCTCAGCTTATACTCGAGTCATACCCAGGGGTCGGCAGGGGAGTGGGAGCGGGGGCTGTCTAATTATACTCACCTGCACCTGGCGCAGTCCCTGCAGGTCCCTGGTCCCCCGGCGCTGCAGCTTCTTCCTGTACTGAGCGGTCACATGGTACCGCTCATTACAGTAATGAATATGTGGCTCCACCTCCCATAGGGGTGGAGCCGCATATTCATTACTATGATGAGCGGTAACGGTGACCGCTCAGTACAGGAAGAAGCTGCAGCGCCGGGGAACCAGGGACCGCGCCAGGAGCAGGTGAGTATAATGGAGAGGGGGAGAGCAGCGCGATAGTCACCTCTCCTCATTCTGGCGCCGCTCCGTCTTCAGCATCTTCTGCAGTGACGCTCAGGTCAGAGGGCATGGTGATGTGGTTAGTGCGCGCCCTCTGCCTGAACGTCAGTGCAGAAGACACTGAAGACGAAGCAGCACCGGATCGAGGAAAGGTGAATATTGCAAGTGCCGGGGGCCTGAGCGACGATAGGTGAGTATGTGATTTTTTTTATCTCAGCAACATCAAATGGGGCAAGTGTCTGTATGGAGCATCTTATGGGGCCATAATTAACGTTTGTGCAGCACTGTATGGGGTAAATATCTTTATAGAGCATCTTATGGGGCCATAATTAATGTTTGTGCAGCACTATATGGGGCAAATGTGTCTATGGAGCATCTTATGGGGCCATTATTAACCTTTATGCAGGATTATATGGGGCTCTTGATTCAATATCAATATTCAAAAACACTTAACCCACTGATGTCTCAATTAATTTTACTTTTATTGGTATCTATTTTTATTTTTGACATTTACCAGTAGCTGCTGCATTTCCCACCCTAGGCTTATACTCGAGTCATTAAGTTTTCCCAGTTTTTTGTGGCAAAATTAGGGGGATCGGCTTATACTCGGGTCGGCTTATACTCGAGTATATACGGTAATTGTATGTGCTGTTCCATTTTTTCTATCTATATATAGATAGATAGATAGACAGATAGAAATATGTGAGTGAGATATATAATCAGTGCTTTGCCTGTGTAGCTTACTGCACATGTATTTTATTAATAAATAAATTATTTTCTCAAAAAAATTGCGTGGGATCCCCCAAAATTTTACTAACCAGGCTATTAATATTAGCTCACAGCTGTATACTACACCTTTCCTGGTTATTAAAATGTGAGACCCCCCAAAAAAATACTTAGGGTCCCCTATAATTAATAACCAGTGAAGACTAGGCAGATAGCTGCAGGCTGATATTAATAGCCCTGGAAGGACCCATGGATAGTGGTTCCTTCCCAGACTAAAAACATCAGCTATTAGCCGTCCCATATGCAAAATATATAAATGTGAAAATATAAGCACATCTCCTCCAAAGTATACAAAGATATATAAAGGTAAAATGTCCAAAAAAGAAACACAAAATAAATTATCGATAATTGTATAAGGACAAAAAGAACACTGGTATAATAAAGTTTCAAATAGAAAATTTAGATATTAGATATAAGCAGACGGTGTAAGTAGGATGGTATCTTCTGCATGCATGTTAATGTGGATGGGACCACTATCTTGCACATAGACCAGATGACATGGCCTGAAATGACACAGTGGAACACATGACTGCGAATTGGTCATGACCAAAAAGGAGAAAACACTACATTTATTATAGGGACAACACAAACATGAAAGATATAAAAAATAAAGAAACAAATTAATATTTATATACTAGAATATAAAGTGTTGAGGACATAGTAATAAAGAAAAGTATGGGCATATCATTAGTCCAAACTAGTGCAATAATACAGCAAAAAACGTTATAAAAACCTGGCGTGCAAGGATACATATAAAGTGTCAAAGTGTTAAGACATAAAAAAAGATAAACATTTATACAGTGGGTAAATAAGTATTTGATCCCTTGCTGATTTTGTAAGTTTGCCCCCTGAAAAAAGAAATGAACAGTTTATAATTTTAAGGGTAGGTTAATTTTAACAATGAGAGATAGAATATCAAAAATAAAATCCAGAAAATCGCATAGTATAAATTATATAAATTTATTAGCATTTTGCAGTGAGAAATAAGTATTTGATCCCTCTGGCAGACAAGACTTAATACTTGGTGGCAAAACCCATGTTGGCAAGCACAGCAGCCAGACGTTTTTTGTAGTTGTTGATGTGGTTTGCGCACATGTCAGGAGGAATTTTAGTCCACTCCTCTTTGCAGATCATGTCTAAATCATTAAGATTTTGAGGCTGTCGCTTGGCAACTCAGAGCTTCAACTCCCTCCATAAGTTTTCTATGGGATTAAGGTCTGGAGACTGGCTAGGCCACTCCATGACCTTAATGTTCTACTTTTTGAGCCCCTCCTTTGTTGCCTTGGCTGTATGTTTTGGGTCATTGTCATGCTGGAAGACCCCACCCCGACTCATTTTTAATATCGTCGTGGAGGGAAGGAGGTTGTCACTCAGGATTTTACGGTGCATGGCTCCATCCATTCTCTTGATGCGGTGAAGTAGTCCTGTGCCCTTAGCAGAGAAACACCCTCAAAGCATAATGTTTCCACCTCCATGCCTGATGGTGGACACGGTGTTCTTCGGGTCATAGGCAGCATTTCTCTTCCTCTAAATATGGCGAGTTGAGTTAATGCCAGTGACCTCAATTTTTGTCTCATTTGACCACAGCACCTTCTTCCAATCAGTCACAGAATGATCCAGGTGTTCATTGGCAAACTTCAGGTGGGCCTGCACATGTGCCTTCTTGAGTGGGGGAACCTTGCAGACACTGCAGGATTTTATACCTTTACGGTGTAATATGTTATCAATGGTTTTATTGGTGACTGTGGCCCCAGCTGCCTTGAGATCATTAACAAGTTCCCCCACGTAGATTTTGGCTGATCTCTTACCTTCCTCATGATCAAGGATACCCCACGAGGTGAGATTTTGCATGGTGCCCCAGATCGATGTCGATTGACAGTCATTTTGTATTTCTTCCATTTTCTTACTATTGCACCAACAGTTGTCTCCTTCTGACCCAGCGTCTTACTTATGGTTTTGTAGTCAATTCCAGCTTTGTGCAGGTCTATGATCTTGTCCCTGACATTCTTGTAAAGCTCTTTAGTCTTACCTATGTTGTAGAGGTTAGAGTCTGACTGAGTCTGTGGACAGGAGTCTTTTATAAAGGTGACCATGTAACACAGTTGTCTTTAATGCAGATAACAAGTTGATTAGGAGCATCTAACTGGTCTGTAGGAGCCAAAACTCTTAGTGGTTGGTAGGGGATCAAATACTTATTTCTCACTGCAAAATGCAAATAAATTTATATAATATATACAATGTGATTTTCTGGATTTTATTTTTGACATTCTATCTCTCAATGTTAAAATTAACCTACCCTTAAAATTATAGACTGTTCATGTCTTTGTCAGTGGGCAAACTTACAAAATCAGCCAGGGATCAAATACTTATTTCCCCCACTGTACTAGCAAGACCAGAAGTGGAAAATATAGTCACATTGTTTAAAAGAGAGTACAATATCCAAACGTATTTACAAAAGTATTTTAATGCATGCAAAGAATACACATTACTGAGGAAATAAGGGTGCGGAAATTAAAAAAATGCTGCAATGGCACTTTAAGACAAGTCTTTGAACTTTGCTTGGCTTGCTTTTGATGATGCAGCCGAAATCATTTCCAAGTCTTGAAGCAGTCTATATTTCCATTATCAGTCACGACTGTATTCTATTGTAGTGTAGAAGTTAGTCATGAGAACAATGGGAAAGTGAGCTGCACCCATATTTTCCTAAAGACATTCTATATTTTTACATAGTCGATACAGTGAAGAGCTTTACTGTAGTCGATATTTATCCTTTTTCCAACCTTCGCCTTTTCAAGAATCTAGCTTACGTCAGCAATATTATCTCTTTTTATCTCTTCCACTTTTGCCTCTTTAAAACCCAGCATGTGCATTGTGTCTCAATGTAAAGGCTTTCTCAAATGAGCGTATAACTAGGACAAGTGCTATCTGATATTTTACTGGATAGTACTAGGACCAATGTCATTCTATAGAGCAGTGTTCCCCAACTCTGGTCCTCAAGAGCCACCAACAGGTCATGTTTTCAGAATTTCCTTAGTATTGCACAGGTGATGGAATTATTGCCTGTGAATGTGATGCAATTATCACCTGTGCAATACTAAGGAAGTCCTGAAAACATGACCTGTTGGTGGCTCTTGAGGACTGGAGTTGGGGAACACAGGGCATTGCTGATTGGTGATTCTTTCAACAGACCGAATCTGTCTGTGGAAAAAATCACAGCATGCTGCGAGTAGCTCCAGAATTCAGATCGCACTCACCCATGCAAGTCTATTGGTGCATATCAGACATCTGCCTGCACTCGGATGTCAACAAAATGCAGTCCAACATAGACTCAGACAATGAAGAAAATGGAGAAACTCCATCCTCACCACAACTTTGCTCCAATTCATATTTGCATATTATTATGTCTAGCAATCGTGTGATTTCCATATTTCTGTTTCTTTTCCTTCTTTATCTTGCAATTCCAATGTTGAGGGATGCTTGTAAATATATACAGGGTGTCCATAATGCATCGCAAATGATGGAAATCATGTTGAATAAATGATTTAATATCCCAATTGAATAAAATGTTGTTAATAGATTTCATTAATTATTACTTGAAAATATGTATTTTGACTATGTGTCCAGCCTTTAGGGACACCTGTATACAGTTAGGTCCATATATATTTGGACAGAGACAACATTTTTCTAATTTTGGTTATAGACATTACCACAATGAATTTTAACCAAAACAATTCAGATGCAGTTGAAGTTCAGACTTTCAGCTTTCATTTAAGGGTATCCACATTAAAATTGGATGAAGGGTTTAGGAGTTTCAGCTCCTTAACATGTGCCACCCTGTTTTTAAAGGGACCAAAAGTAATTGGACAGATTCAATAATTTTAAATAAAATGTTCATTTTTAGTACTTGGTTGAAAACCCTTTGTTGGCAATGACTGCCTGAAGTCTTGACCTCATGGACATCACCAGACGCTGTGTTTCCTCCTTTTTGATGCTCTGCCAGGCCTTCACTGCGGTGGTTTTCAGTTGCTGTTTGTTTGTGGGCCTTTCTGTCTGAAGTTTAGTCTTTAACAAGTGAAATGCTGCTCCATTGGGTTGAGATCAGGTGGCTGACTTGGCCATTCAGGAATATTCCACTTCTTTGCTTTAATAAACTCCTGGGTTACTTTGGCTTTATGTTTTGGGTCATTGTACATCTGTAGTATGAAACGACGACCAATCAGTTTGGCTGCATTTGGCTGGATCTGAGCACATAGTATTGCTCTGAAGACCTCAGAATTCATTCGGCTGCTTCTGTCCTGTGTCACATCATCAATAAACACTAGTGACCCAGTGCCACTGGCAGCCATGCATGCCCAAGCCATCACACTGCCTCCGCCGTGTTTTACATATGATGTGGTATGCTTTGGATCATGAGCTGTACCACGCCTTCGCCATACTTTTCTGTTTCCATCATTCTGGTAGAGGTTGATCTTGGTTTCATCTGTCCATAGAATGTTCTTCCAGAACTGTGCTGCTTTTTTAGACGTTTTATAGCAAAGTCCAGTCTAGCCTTTTTATTCTTGATGCTTATGAGTGGCTTGCACCATGCAGTGAACCCTCTGTAGTTACTTTCATGCAGTCTTCTCTCTATGGTAGATTTGGATATTGATACGCCGACCTCCGGGAGAGTGTTGTTCACTTGGTTGGCTGTTGTGAAGGGGTTTCTCTTCACCATGGAGATTATTCTGCGATCATCCACCACTGTTGTCTTCCGTGGGCGCCCAGGTCTTTTTGCATTGATGAGTTCACCAGTGCTTTCTTTCTTTCTCAGGATGTACCAAACTGTAGATTTTGCCACTCCTAATATTGTAGCAATTTCTCAGATGGTTTTTTCTGTTTTCGCAGCTTAAGGATGGCTTGTTTCACCTGCATGGAGAGCTCCTTTGACCGCATGTTTACTTCACAGCAAAACCTTCCAAATGCAAGCAACACACCTCAGATCACCTCCAGGCCTTTGATCTGCTTAATTGAGAATGACATAACGAAGGGATTGCCCACACCTGTCCATGAAATAGCCTTGGAGTCAATTGTCCAATTACTTTTGGTCCCTTTAAAAACAGGGTGGCACAGGTTAAGGAGCTGAAACTCCTAAACCCTTCATCCAATTTTAATGTGGATACCCTCAAATGAAAGCTAAAAGTCTGAACTTCAACTGCATCTGAATTGTTTTGTTTAAAATTCATTGTGGTAATGTCCATAACCAAAATTAGAAAAATGTTGTCTCTGTCCAAATATATATGGACCTAACTGTATATTGTAGGGATTCACGCTCTCAGATAGGCAATAGGTAGTGTTCACACAGGCACTGGATTTTTGTATAAAAATAATATGATGTTTATTTTTCACTGGTTGCACAGCACTGAACAAAACCATATACATAAATACTTAACATTGTTCAAGGGGTAACGTTTCTCCTTATGGAGAGTGACATACCAGCTGGCTTGTCAAGGTAAGGAGGCTTATTCGAATAAGCCTCCTTACCTTGACAAGCCAGCTGGTATGTCACTCTCCATAAGGAGAAACGTTACCCCTTAGACCCCAGTCCAGAGCCTCTCACCTAGCCAAATCAGTTCTCATGCTTTGCACTGACGAGGGCCAACAGCCTGAAACACCGTGTCTGCGAATTGAGATACTGATTTGGCTTTTATCCTAAGTCATATTGCACGACTCGTTAGAGGGTTGATTGTGACTTGCAGGATCGCTACTTCCAACAGGTGGCGCTATAGGGTTAAGTCCTCTTTTTCTCAGAAGAGGCAATTTGAATATAACATTGTTCAGGCGCTAACTAAACAACACAGACCCTAGCTACTCATACATGAATGAGCTAGTCTCAGTTCATTCAAACACAACAGCTATTGATCATAGCAATCACTGATACCTGCAGTTTAGTACACACAGCCTGTGCAGTCTTCACAGAGAATTACTGGCTTGTCTCTCTCTTCAGCTCCAACACAAATCCACTCAGGTCAGCTTCCTGCCAGTTGACAGACTAAGGTGACCATCTAGCCTGGTTACATGCAGAGCCACCCAGGTGGAAATAATCAGAGTCTGTATATTTACGATTTAACTAGCATGCCTGTCTACAAAAATATATATATTGCTGGGTGCTGTGGCGCACACCTGTAATCCTAGCTACTATGGGAGGCTTGGGCTGTGGGATCACTGGAGCTTGTCAGTTCTGGTCCATCCTGTGCTATGTGGATCAGGGGTCTTCTCTGTCCTCAGAACCAATATGGTGACTCTGAGCCAGCTGCTGGGAGACACTAAGTTGATGGAGGATGGCGATGTCCTTGGTAAAAAAAAAAAATTCCCATAATGGATGATAAAAGCACTTAATTGATATATAAAATATGTACATATACACTGTGTATACATACTATACTATATATATATATATATATATATATATATATATATATATATATATATATATATATATATATATATATATATATATATATATATATATATACAGTGGGGAAAATAAGTATTTGAACCATTGCCAAATTTGAAAGTTTTCCCACCCGCAAAGAATGGAAAGGCCTGTAATTTTTATAGGTACACTTCAACTGTGATAGTCAGAATCTTAAAAAAAATCCCGAAAATCACATTGTATGATTTTAACCCCTTCATTACCTTGGGATTTTCCGTTTTTCCGTGTTCGTTTTTCGCTCCCCTCCTTCCCAGAGCCATAACTTTTTTATTTTTCCGTCAATATGGCCATGCGAGGGCTTATTTTTTGCAGGACAAGTTGTACTTTTGAACGATACCATTGGTTTTAGCATGTCGTGTACTAGAAAACGGGAAAAAATTCCAAGTGTAGTGAAATTGCAAAAAAAGTGCAGTCCCACACTGGTTCTTTGTTTGGCTTTTTTGCTAGGTTTATTAAATGCTAAAACTGACCTGCCATTATGATTCTCCAGGTCATTACGAGTTCATAGACACCTAACATGACTAGGTTCTTTTTTATCTAAGTGGTGAAAAAAAATCCAAACTTTGCTAAAAAAGAAAAATTGCGCCATTTTCCAATACCCGTAGCGTCTCCATTTTTCATGATCTGGGGTCGGTTGAGGGCTTACTTTTTGCATGTCAAGTTGGCGTTTTTAATAATACCATTTCAGTGCAGATACGTTCTTTTGATCGCCCTTTATTGCATTTTAATGCAATGTCGCGGCGACCAAAAAAGCGTAATTCTGGCGTTTCGAATTTTTTTTCCCAACGCTGTTGAGCGAATAGGTTAATGCTATTTTTTATTGATAGATCGGGCAATTCTGAACGCGGTGATACCAAATATGTGTAGGTTTGATTTTTTTTTTTATTGATTTATTTTGAATGGGGAAAAGGGGGGTGATTTAAACTTTTATATTTTTTTTATTTTTTTCACATTTTTTGTACTTTTTTTTTTACTTTTGCCATGCTCCATAGGAGGCTAGAAGCTGGCACAACGCGATTGGCTCGGCTACATAGCAGCGATCATCAGATCGTTGCTATGCAGCAGAAATGCAGGTGTGCTATGAGCGCCGACCACAGGGTGGCGCTCACAGCTACCGGCGATCAGTAACCATTGAGGTCGCAAGGACCTCTATGGTTACTATTCAGAAGCATCGCTGACCCCCGATCATGTGACGTGGTCAGTGATGCGCTCATTTCCGGCCGCCCGGTTAAATGCCGCTGTCTGCGTTTGACAGCGGCATTTAACTAGTTAATAGCGGCGGGTGAATCGCGATTTCACCCGCCGCTATTGCGGGCACTTGTCAGCTGTTCAAAACAGCTGACATGTCCCGGCTTTGATGCGGGCTCACCGCCGGAGCCCTGCATCAAAGAGGGGGATCTGACCTTGGACGTACTATCCCGTCCGAGGTCAGAAAGGGGTTAAAATAATTAAATTGCATGTTATTGCATGAAATAAGAATTCTTTCTCTCACAGACCTGTTTAGTTTTTTAAGAAGCCTTCCTACTCTGCACTTATTACCTGTATTATTTGCACCTGATTGAACTTGTTACCTGTATAAAAAAACAAGTGGGAGGAAATTGCCTCACACTGCTCAAAAGGTTTCATGGAGCTACTGATTAATTTGAATGAGGTGAAACTAAAAGAACTTGATGTAGAATTAAATGCCATACAAAGTGATATTACAAAACAAGCTACGGCCGAGCAAGTCACAAAATTCAGTGGAGAGATGGATGCCGATTTAGAGAGATGGGAGAACGATATTGTGACTAGGAAAACCAAAAAATATCAGTGGGACCTGACTGATTTGAAAAACAATAAAATGTACAAATGGAGGAGAAGCACCCCCATTTCAAACCCCCAGACATGTGGGCGATCGGTTTCCTTTTCTTCCATATCATCTAATGAGGACAGGAATCAAAGAGTGGAGATAGGGCGACCCCCAGTGGAGAGGAGGGACCCCTCAAGAGACAATTGGCTGAGAAGTGGAAAAACATATAATAAAAGGAAAGCCTTCAACTCCCCACAGAGAGAGAAAAAGGCTAAAACTAATAATTTGGAGGTAATAAACCTGTCAACTCAACCGTTGACCACTGATCAAATTTCTGTTTTACAATTAGGACTTTCTTTTGTACCCACTAATTATTTTGATTTTTTTTACAGTGATAAAGGATTTGAATTTATTTTCTAGGAAGTTGGTACTTAAACGTTTACACTCAAAACATGGGTCCCCCTCGGACTCCACTTCTTTGACAGAACAAGAGACCCTCCACAGTTTGGAAGAATTGGAGACTGAGGCACTCACGGAATCCCCAGGCATTTCTCCTCCGCTTATCACCTCCAGATCTGCCACATTTCCTCCCTTGTCACTGGTACCACAGGTGGATATATTTACCAGACTAGTAACGGAGGATTTGAAAAAACTAAATGGTATAAAGAGAGAAAGTAATCTTACTTATGACCAGAAACAGGCTCTCACATAATTACAGTCTAGGAGTGATGTGGTTATTAAACCGGCAGACAAGGGGGGAAATGTGGTAGTCTGGCCGGTTGAGAAACATGAGAGGGAGGTCTTTAGACAGCTTAGGGACAAAGATACCTATGTTGTACTCAAGGAAAACCCCCCAAAAGACTTTCAGGCACAGGTGTGCAATATTTTGGATATGGCATTTGAAAGAGGGGTCATCACGAAAAAGCAGCGTGATAGATTGACCGTAGATTTTCCACGTGTACCCACGTTCTACCTCCTCCCCAAGGTCCACAAAGACGCCCAGAACCCTCCTGGACGTCCGATTGTCTCTGGCATAGGAGGGCTGAATGAACCACTGTGTAAATATATTGATCACTATCTCAGATCACAGGTGGAGACGTTGCCCTCCTATGTCAGGGACACGACGGACGTCCTCAGACGTTTGGATGGCCTGCATATTGAGCCTGACATGCTCCTCGTGACGGTCGATGTGGAAACATTGTACACGTGTATAGATCACGAGGATGGCATGAGGGCTGCAGGCTTCTTCCTAGAATCTAGTAACTTGGACCCGGATGTCAGAGATCTGGTGTTGGACTTGTTGCAGTTTATCCTGGAACACAACTTTTTTACTTTTAAGGACCGATTCTTCCTGCAGAAGCGGGGAACCGCAATGGGGGCGGCATGTGCGCCCTCGTATGCAAATTTATTTTTGGGGTTCTGGGAGAGGGAAATTTTTCCTGATGACGCACATGCCGCCCCCCAGATCCTCGGCTGGTACCGCTTCATAGACGATATCTTTTTCATCTGGCAAGGATCGGTCAATGATTTGGATTTATTTGTATCCGGGTTGAACCGCAACAACTTCAACATCAGACTCACTTACTCATGGCAGCCTAAGGAAATCTCCTTTTTAGATCTCAAAATACAGGTACAGCCTGATGGTTCATTGGGTATGGATGTACACAGAAAAGAGACCTCAGTAAATGCACTACTTCATGCGTCTTCCGCGCATATAGGATCAACCATCAGAGCTGTACCTGTTGGTCAATTTCTCCGGATGAGGAGAATATGTACTTCTGAGGAGGCTTTTGAGTGTCAGGCGGTGGACCTTGGGGAGAGATTTATTGAACGTGGTTACAGTAAGCGATGTATCAAAAAAGGTTATAAGAGGGCTAAACATACGAATAGATCCTCGCTCCTATCCCAGGACCAACTCCATCATGTATCTGAGAAAAAGAAGGTGGGTAAGAACGTACAACAAGGGGCAACCAGATTCATCACCACTTTTAATTCGAAGTGGGATGAAATCAGGTTCATCCTATCAAAACACTGGCCCGTTCTGAGAACGGATCCAGTGCTTAACCAGCACCTATCAGATAATCCACTGCTAACAGCCAGACGCAGTCAAAATCTGCGTGATATATTAGTCAAAAGTCACTATGTGGCAAAAGTCCCTGCTGTTTTTGGAACTAACAAACCACTTGCAGGTTTTTTCCCCTGCATGGATTGCATGGCATGCAAAAACCATCAGCGAGCCAAAACATTTATGTCCTCGGATGGGGGACAAGAGTATATTATTATCAGAGAATACATCTCCTGTAAAAGCACGTCGGTTATTTACTATGCAAAATGCACGTGTGACCTTATATACATAGGGCTCACATCCAGGGAGCTACGTGTGAGAACACGTGAGCATGTAAAAGAGATCATAGCTGCAAAAGATGAGAACGACGTGGAAAATCTTAAAACGATTCCGAGACATTTTCGGTTAAAACACAATTGCAATCCAAAAGACTTAAAAGTGTGGGGTATTGACAGGATCCACACTGGCATCAGAGGTGGGGATAGTAAACGTTTGTTATTTCAGCGTGAATGCAGGTGGATCACTGTCCTTAACACAATAGCCCCTTTTGGACTCAATGAGCAAAATAGTTTTGCCCCCTTCCTATAGGTATTTAGGGTCTGTATATATGGACTTAGATTTTATTGTCTTCTTGTGTCTTTTTATGTTTTTATTAATATTTGTGTTTTTTATTTCAATCATAGTGTTTCATGATGGGAATATGACGGTTTTGTGATATCTTTCACATTTTGAGATGAATGACTGAAAGCGGAAAGTGCACGTATACACTGTCTACTTCACCATTGGAGAACCACATCAAGTTTTGAACTGTTCTTTTAATGTTCTAATAGTGTCATATGCACGTGGTCTCTCTATAATAATTGTTCTCCTGTTTTATATTTTTATATCTTTTAATTATTACCTTCACTAGTGTATGCATTATGTACTATGAGCTTTTCTGGCTGTACCATCTCCGCACTGCACTTTAGCACACTGACACTTTGTATTCTTGTAGTAATTAGCAGCACATACTGAGATCCGCTTTCTTTACCTTTCTCCATGGGGACTTGTGCGCATGTCTGTGACATCGGCGTGGCGGTGCATTGCCGCTGGCACCCATTGGTCCCAGCGTGTGAGGCATGGTTGCCGTGGCTACGGCTCCCTGCCTTACCGCTATGCCCGGACAGCCGGGCGGCGATGCTAGTTCCGGCACTGACGCCACCCGGACATGCGCCGTTGATCGAGTCTCATCATTTATCTCAGGTGCGGTAACCCCATATATATTTCATCTAGTGACACACACTGGACAGCCCCCCGAAGAAGCCTAACGCGAAACGCGCGTAGGGGCTGGCGGTACCACGGATACACACCATGACTGACATGGGTGAGGCCCGGTCCTTTATATCTCTATAGACTCCCACTTTATACGGATTTTTAGTGGGACAAGTAGGGAAGTATTGCCTTACATATACTCTGTTGAGTGAACCTGGGTCCTCTAGTCGTTTACTGGAGGTGTGCTATGTGGTTGTTGTTACCTGTTTCCGTGATTCACAACACTATTATACTATGACTCTATGTTTTTTATTTTTGAGCATTTTAATGTAAAATGGTTGTTAATAAATTATGTTACTTTTTTGTACCCTTAATGACAACTCTATGACTCCTTTTTTCGGATTTTTCTGTATAAAAAAACACCTGACCACACACTGAATCAATCACACTCCAACCTCTCCACCATGGCCAAGACCAAAGAACAACCTAAGGACACCAGGGACAAAACTGTAGACCTGCACAAGGCTGGAATGGGCTGCAGGACAATAGGCAAGCAGCTTGTTGAGAAGGAACAACTGTGGGCACAATTATAAAATGGAAGAAATACAATATGTCTGTCAATCTTCCTCGGTCTGGAGCCCAAAACTACACAGTAGCTGGTCAATGACCTGAAGAGAACTGGGACCATAGTCTCAAACATTACCATTAGTAACACACTACGCTGTCATGGATTCAATACTGCAGGGCTAGCAAGGTCCCCCTGCTCACAACAGCACATGTCCAAGCCGCTTGAATTTCTCCACTGACCATCTGTATGATCCAGTGGAGGCATGGCAGAAGGTCATGTGTTCACATGAGGCCAAAATAGAACTTTTTGGTATCAACTCCACTCACAGGGTATGGAGGAAGAAGAAGGATGAGTAAAATCCCAAGAACACCTTCCCAACCGTGAAGTGTGGTGAAGGAAATATCGTACTATCAAAGGTGTTTTTTTTTTTCTGCAAAGGGGATAGGACGACTACACCGTATTGAAGGAAGGATGAATGGGGTCATATATTGTGAAATTTTAGCCAACAGCCTTTTTCCCTCAGTAAGAGAATGGAGGATGGGTTGTGGCTGGGCCTTCCAGCATGACAATGACCTGAACACACAGCCAGGGCAATTAAGCAGTGGCTCCGTAAGAAGCATTTCAAGGTCCTAGAGTGGCCTAGCCAGTCCCCAAACCTGAACCCAATAGAAAATCTTTAGAGGGAGCTGAAACTCAATGTTGCCCAGCAACAGCCATGAAACCTGAAAGATCTGGAGGAAATCTGTATGCAGGAGGGGGCCAAAATCCCTGTTGCAGTGTGTACAAAGTGATCAAGAACTGCAGGAAATGGATGAAATCTGTAATTGCAAGCAAAGGTTTCTGTACCAAATATTAAGTTCTGTTTTTCTATTATATCAAATATATAACTGATGGAAAAAAATGCAAATTAATTATGTAAAAATCATACATTGTGATTCTCTGTGCATTTTTATTAAGATTCTGTTTCTCACAGTTGAAGTGTACCTAAGATTAAAATTACAGACTTCTCTGTTCTTTGTAGGTGGGAAAACTTGCAAATTTGTCAGTGTATCAAATACTTATTTTCCCCACTATATATATATACACTGCTCAAAAAAATAAAGGGAGCACTTAAACAACAGAATATAACTCCAAGTAAATCAAACTTCTGTGAAATCAAACTGTCCACTAGCAGCACTATTTGACAATCAATTTCACATGCTGTTGTGCAAATGGAATAGACAACAGATGGAAAATATTGACAATTTTTAAGACACACTCAATAAAGGAGTGGTTCTGCAGGTGAGGACCACAGACCACATCTCAGTACCAATGCTTTCTGGCAGATGTTTTGGTCACTTTTGAATGTTGGCTGTGCTTTCACACTAGTGGTAGCATGAGATAGACTCTACAACCCACAAAAGTAGCTCAGGTAGTGCAGCTCAACCAGGATGGCAAATCAATGCGAGCTGTAGCAAAAAGGTTTGCTGTGTCTGTCAGCGTAGTGTACAGAGGCTGGAGGAGCTACCAGGAGACAGGCTAGTACACCAGGAGACATGGAGGGGGCCGTAGGAGGGCAACAACCCAGCAGCAGGACCGCCTTCGTGCAAGGTGGAACAGGAGGAGCACTGCCAGAGCCCTGCAGACCCCATGTGAGACCATATGCCGATGCGGTTGGCCCTGGGTTCATCCTAATGCAGTACAATGCCAGAGCTCATGTGGCTGGAGTGTGTCAACAGTTCCTGCAAGATGAAGGCATTGAAGCTATGAACTGGCCAGCCTGTTCCTCAGACCTGAATCCAGTTGAACACATCTGGGACATCATGTTCTTGCACCATCCACCGTGACGTTGCACCACAGACTGTCCAGGAGTTGGCGGATGCTTTAGTCCAGGTCTGGGAGGAGATCCCTCAAGAGACCATCCGCCGCCTAATCGGGAACATGCCCAGGCATTGTAGGGAGATCATACAGGCACGTGGAGGCCACACACTACTGAGCATCATTTCCTTGTCTTGAGGCATTTCAACTGAAGTTGGATCAGCCTGAAACTTCATTTTCCACCTTGACTTTGAGCATCATTAAAACTACAGACCTCTGTGGGATATTAGTTGTGATTTATGTTGATTATTTTTAGGTTTTATTGTTCCACTATGTAATGAATAAAGATTTACAACTGGAATATTTCATTCAGTGATATCTAGGATGTGGGATTTTAGTGTTCCCTTTATTTTTTTGAGCAGTATATATATATATATATATATATATATATATATATATATACAGTTGTGATCAAAAGCTTACATACCCCTCAGAATTTTTGATTTCTTGTTTTTTGTTTTTTTTAGAGAAAATGAATGATAGCACCAAAACTTTTTCTCCACTCATGGTTAGTGGTTGGGTGAAGCCATTTATTTTCAAACTACGGTGTTTTGTCTTTTCAAGTCATAATGACAACCCAAAACATCCAAATGACCCTGATCATAAATTCACATACCTTGGTGACTTTGGCCTGATAACATGCACAGAAGTTGACACAAATGGGTTTAAATGGCAACTAAAGGTAGCATTCTTACCTGTAACATTTTTGCTTCAAATCAGTATGTGTGCATAAAAGCTGATTGAGTTTCTGGGATGTAGACAGACTCTTGCATCTTTCATCCAGCCACTGACATTTCTGGAGTGTGATTCATGCGGAATGAAAAAGAATTGTCAACGGATCTACGGGAAAAGGTTGAACTGTATTAAACAGGAAAGAGATACAAAAATGTATCCCAAGGAACTGATAATGCCAGTCAGCAGCGTTGAAACTGTGATTAACAAATGGAAAATCAGGGGCTCTGTCAAAATAAAGCCATGGTCAGGTAGACCAACAAAAATGTTGTCTTCTACTGCCAGGAAAATTGTTCCGGTTGAAAAGAAAAACCCACATCTAACATCAGCTGGAATACAGGACTTTCTGAAAACTAGCGGTGTGGATGTTTCAAGATGCAAAATAATGAGGCACTTGAAGATAAATGTGCTGCATGGTCAAGTCGCCAGAAGAAAGCCATTACTGCGCAAATGCCACAAAGTATCTTGCCTACAATACGCAAAACAGCACAGAGACAAGCCTTAAAACTTCTGGAACAAGGTAATTTGGAGTGATGAGACCAAAATTGAACTTTTTGGCTACAACCATAAATGTTACATTTGGAGAGAGGTCAACAAGGCCTATGATTAGGGTTGAGCGACCTTAGCTTTTTTAGGATCGAGGTGGGTTTTGTGAAACCCGACCTTCTCGGATGTCGGATCGTATGGAATCGGCCGATTCTACTGTAAAGTCGGGTTCCGGACCCGGAACACGAAACCCAATGTATGTCAATGAAATTATTTTTTTTATTCTCTCTCTCTCTCTCTCTCTCTCTCTCTCTCTCTCTCTCTCTCTCTCTCTCTCTCTCTCTCTCTCTCTCTCTCTCTCTCTCTCTCTCTCTCTCTCTCTCTCCCCTCCGTGCAAGGCATATGTTATTTTTTGACTCCGGAAATTACTACGTCCGAAAACGTAACATAGCACTATGATGCCGCAGGAGCCGGAACCTATGTCATCACGCTGCCCACAATTATTTGGCTCAAAAAAATGGCGGGGAAGGCGTCATTCGAAACGCGACTTTGGCGCCAAGTTCGCGTTCCACGTGGCCGACCCACACTGGGATCGGATCGGGTTTCATGAGACGCCGACTTTGCCAAAAGTCGGCGACTTATGAAAATGAACGACCCGTTTCGCTCAACCCTACCTATGATGAAAGGAACACCATTCCTATTGTAAACCACGGAGGTGGATCGCTGATGTTTTGGGGTTGTGTGAGCTACAAAGGCAAGGAAACTTGGTCAAAGGTAAAGGAAAGATGAATGCAACACATTATCAGCAAACATTGGAAGCAAATTTGCACTTATCAGCCTGGAAGCTGCGCATAGGGCGTACTTGGACATTCCAACATGACAACGATTCAAAACACAAGGCCAAGTCGACCAGTCATTGGTTACAGCAGAACAAAGTGAAGGTTCTGGAGTGGCCATCTCAGTCTCCTGACCTCAATATCATTGAGCCACTCTGAGGAAAGCTCAAGCATGCAGTTCATGCTAGACAGCCTAGGAATTTACAGGAACTGGAGGCTTTTTGCCAAGAAGAGTGGGCAGCTTTACTGCTACCACAAAAGATTTCAAGCTGTCATTGATGTTAGAGGGGACAATACACGGTATTAAGAAATGGGTATGTGAACTTTTAATCAAGGTCATTTGGATATTTTGGGTTGTCATTATGATTTAAAAAGATAAAACACAGTAGTTTAACAATAAATTGCTTCACCCAACCATTAACCATGAGTGGAGAAAAAGTTTTGGTTTTATCATTCATATTCTCTGAAAAAAGGCCAAGAAATCAAAAATTCTTCCGGGGTTTATAACCTTTTGAGCACAACTGTATAAGTACTGATTGGTTGCTTTTTATATTCCATTGCATGTCCTCTGCTCCTGCACACCTGCTAATTACACATGTCATTTTCAGCCTCTTTCTGATTGTATGTGATTATTTTAAATCAGGACCATTGCCATTTCATTACTATGCTATGATTAAGGGCTTCTGGGATGCCAGAAATGTATATTTTTTATCTTTGTATGTCAGGTTTTACAGTTTAAAGAAATAAAATAGTGCTTTTATTTCACCTGTGGAAGTGCCGCTCTCTTCACTTTTCCCACTTTTGCTGAACCCCACCAGCAGGTGCTATGGTCTGCTCCGATTTTCCTCACATGGACTTTCAACCTACAAAGTGAGGTAAGCCCTGATACTTTTTTCTCCATGTGTTTGTTGTAATAAACATCGATTTGGTCAATTTAATCCAAATTGTTGTTTCGTCTGTTTATTAGGGAGAATTTGGGAAAATTGGTCTGGTAATGAAGGGGAACTTCTAAGAATGGATAGCCTCCTCTAGTCATCTTGGTTCTCACATTCTCAAATCTAAATTGTAAGCTCTTCTGGTCAGCAGAGTCCTCTCTCACCTATAAAGAGTAAATTGTCACTTGACAATTTGTAAGCTATACTTTATCGTTGTGGTTTGTAGTGATGAGCGAATATACTCGTTACTTGAGATTTCCCGAGCACGCTCGGGTGTCCTCCAAGTATTTTTAGTGCTCGGAGATTTAGTTTTCATCACCGCAGCTGAATGATTTACATCTGTTAGCCAGCATAAGTACATGTGGGGGTTGCCTGGTTGCTAGGGAATCCCCACATGTACTTATGCTGGCTAACAGATGTAAATCATTAAGCTGCGGCAATAACAACTAAATCTCCGAGCACTAAAAAATACTCAGAGGACACCCGAGTGTGCTCGGGAAATCTCGAGTAACGAATATATTTGCTCATCACTAGTGGTTTGTCCTGATGAAGCGGTATGTTTACTTCGAAAACAAGTTGACAAATAAACCATATTCCATCTATTCCAATCTCCTACTCCTTTCTGGACCATGCGAATTTTGGCAGTGGCAGTGCAAATTTATACCCACTTATTTCCAGCCTGACAAGTTTCTCAAATTCATGGATCTGCAGCAGCTAATTTATAAGCTGATACAGGGGTTGTGACACTCAAAAGGTGAGCATAAATAGCTTTTATCTTCTTATTTTCCACTCAGATAAAACCCTGTAGAGGTTATGTTGCTTAAGTTTTAGCCTATACTCACCTATAAAGAGTAAGCTCTTGTAATCAGCGGGATTCACTCTCTCCTCTCTGCCACGTGTATTTTCCCGAGAAATAACCTTTCCCATATTGAGATTTGCACACATAGTTGCTGCAAATTTTCCTTGAGAATTCGGCGAAGTGGGCGATTTTAAATTTCAAGAGATCTGCTCATCTCATCTACCTTTCCCAAATTATTGCTGTACATTTTTCCATCAGAAAAATGATGTATAATTAATAGCAACAGGTGCAGCAGTAAGTATCATTCCATTTTGCTTGAAGAATTTCTTAAAATGTTAATCCACTTTTTAACACAAGTGATGACTACAGGAAAATGTGCCCTTTGATAGGTGGCCTTTTTTTAAAATAGGAAACTGGGACATTTCTTTAGCATAAGGTTTATGCTCACTTTACAAAAGCGTCACCATGGAAACACTTCCTGTTAATCCTTTTAATCCAGGTGCATGATTCAGATGAAATAGGCATGTTAATTCAAGTAGCAGCTATCACCTTCGCTGTTGACTTCAGAGCAGACACAGAAATAGACATGTATTTAATGCACAAAGGAAACTAATGCTAAGAGAAATTCCTGTGATACCCACGTCACCCATTCTATTACAATTGAGAATTAATAAACATGAAATGGTTTGTCTAGTGTTAAACAACTAGTCTGCAGTCACTCTATGTGACTGCAGACTTGTGAATACATACTCACATTCTGACTGGAGGTGTGCGGCCACGCTCAATGTGCGTGTATTGAGCGAGGCTGGAAACAGTCTAGTCAGAATGTGCCCGGCAGCAGGGGCGGATATATCATTGGTGCAACCTATCAGCGTAGTGTCCAGAGGCTGGAGGCCCAAGATGTAAGGGGGCTCATTTCTAGCTCCAAAGCAAGTGCAATTTTGCATTTTTAGGAGCTCTTGGGTTGCAAAGTGACCATATATTGTTCTTGCACAGGGGCCTTTTTCTGTTGGTGTCCATCAGTGGCTGGGGTTTGCATATCGTATAGTTGCAGTCACATGCCCACCGTTCCAAGCGCCGGCATAAGAGAATCCTCACATTGCACACACATAGAGTGGCAATCCGTTTAACTGCATGAGTATAACTAATCAACTTAAATATGACTACATGTACACACAGCGTCACAAAGACTTCTTGCTTTATGCAGTAGTGCGTCATTCTATATTTTTGTAGAGTAGCAGCGTTCATTGTTTCCATTTAGTGATTTGTTTAGGGCTATTCTTTATATAGGTGGCCAAACCTTCTAATTTTGGCTTGATGGATGACTATTTAATTAATAAGCGTGTCTCAAATTCATAATTATACAGTATGTACCAATACATGCCAAAAAAGTTAACTGCCTTCGACGCCCATATTCATATGAATCTGACCATTACTGCTCAACATGAAGACTATACTATGTGTAAGAGGTCCTCACATCTCTCACCTGACAGATAATGTTAAGGTAAAGAGTAGTGTTGAGCATTCCGATACCGCAAGTATCGGGTATCGGCCGATATTTGCTGTATCGGAATTCCGATACCGGTATTCCGATACTTTTGTGGTATCGGGTATCGGTATCGAAACAACATTAATGTGTAAAATAAAGAATTAAAATAAAAAATATTGCTATACTCACCTCTCCGACGCAGCCTGCACCTTACCGAGGGAACCGGCAGCGTTGTTTGCTTAAAATTGGCGCTTTAACTTCCTTACGCGAAGTCCCGGCTTGTGATTGGTCGCGCGCCGCCCATGTGGCCGGGACGCAACCAATCACAGCAAGCCGTGACGTAATTTCAGGTCCTTCAGGATTTTAAAATTACGTTCCGGCGTTGTGATTGGTTGCGTCGCGGTCACATGGGCGACGCAACCAATCACAAGCCGTGACGTCACGGGAGGCAGGAGACGCGCGCATTTTAAAATGCGCGCGTGTCCAGCCTCCCGTGACATCACGGCTTGTGATTGGTTGCGTCGCCCATGTGACCGCGACGCAACCAATCACAGCAAGCCGTGACGTAATTTCAGGTCCTTCAGGATTTTAAAATTACGTTCCGGCATTGTGATTGGTTGCGTCGCGGTCACATGGGCGACGCAACCAATCACAAGCCGTGACGTCACGGGAGGCTGGACACGCGCGCATTTTAAAATGCGGTCCATTTTCACCTGATAACCTTGTGAAATTAAAAACAATTGTTTCCAAAGTAATTTTTTTGTGAATAAAGTAAAATGTTAATTTTTTCTTTCCACATTGCTTTAGTTCTCGTGAAGCACCTGAAGGGTTATTAATAGTTTTGAGCGATACCTTCCGATACTCAAAGGTATCGGTATCGGATGGGATCGGCCGATATCCAAAAAATATCGGATATCGCCGATACCGATACCCGATACCAATGCAAGTCAATGGGACACAAGTATCGGAAAGTATCCTGGATGGTTCCCAGGGTCTGAAGGAGAGGAAACTCTCCTTCAGGCCCTGGGATCCATATTCATGTAAAAAATAAAGAATAAAAATAAAAAATATGGATATACTCACCCGTCCGGCGGACACTGGACCTAGCGGTGTTAACCGGCAGCCTCCGTTCCTAAGGCACCCAGATAGAAATATGAAATTGTGAATCTGTTCATGGCTCACCTTATTAACATTCAATGAACCATTACAAATTATATGAAAGGGGAACAACCAGAGGCTAATTCTGGATAGTCACTATAATGTACGATATAGCCAGCCCAAATCAAACAGGAGCCCCCCAATTATTTTTTTGACATTGAGCCATTTCAGCTCAAGGTTCAGCATTGTTTGCATGCAACTTTTGTACAACTTGTATGCCTTAAAGATAATTGCAGGCCATGGAGACAAAAACTGAACAGTTTCCAATTCAAGAAACTGCCATTCTAAAAAAAACTCCAGCTTAACTCCATCTTGCTCAAGGTATTGCAGACTGCCAACTCAGTGAGATGTCAGACTAAACCCTTTATTATATTCTATGGAGAGGAAAGGGTGGATGCAATGTGAGAAAACAAGCAGAGTTTTCTAACAAGTCTTTTATCTCAACCCTGAGCTGGATTCAGATCTACTCTGCTCAATACTGCTGTATAATCTACTCCATGCTGCTGCTTTAGTCTGTGTGCTAAGGAATGAAGAGCATGAATCTATTCTTTCACTATGTGTGCTGTGTATAGAAAACATCACAGCAGCTAATCTACTCCCACCAGCTCAGAGCCAATTGTAAATCAAGACCTGGAACTTGCAGAGGGAAAACTAGTGAAAATGTAGAATACAACTCAAATAATGGCAAGAAATATTGTTATGTACACAACACAGTACAGCATATTCTGAAAAGTTACTTGAAAGTACTGTTACCCTTGAAATTCCCTCTTATTGAATATCTTCTGGACTCCAGATTTTCCTGTATTTGTTAGAGTTTAATTTGTTCAATCTTATATAGTCAGATGAACATAGCTAGTGCAAAATTAGCTTTAAAAACTACCAAAGTAGCTTGTAGACACCATCATCTAACATGCATTTAGTACATTCATCCCCCAATGGAGGCAGTGGTCATATGACTTTCCGGAAACATATGCAATGTAGTCATATTAATGTGACAAATGCATAATGAAGGCATAGATGGATTACATTTCCTGATCTGCTAATGAAAGCTATTTATTCAAGATTTAAGTTATGTGGGCTAAAAATGTTTGCATCTTTGTAACTACAGTTTCAGTACAGTTTCTGTGTGACACTTGGTTTTTTACCTTGAGAAACGCACTGGTCAGGCACCGAACCGCGTTGGTGTCAATAAAAAACCTTGCTTATACTATCTAGATCTCATTCTTTCTGTAAGCGCAGCCCGCACATTGTGATAATATCCACTTTGTCAAACTGCTATTTGCATGATAATCTGCAGCTATGACCCATCAGGCTTTTTAAGGTGTGTCCTTACACAACTCTTTAATGTGAGTGCTACCATCACCCTCACCATCATCTTGTTCCTTTCGGTACTGCCCTATCTGTGTAGACTTGTTCCATCCAGATCTTCTCAAAGTAGCTTGTAGACACCGTCCTCTAAAACGCGTTTAGTACATCTATCCCCAGTGGACTCAGTTTTTACATGACTTTCTGGAAACATATGCCATGTAGCCTTATCACTGTGGCAAATGCAGAATGGAGACATAGAAGGATTAAATTCCCTGATCTGCTGATGGAAGCTATTTATTCAAGATTTCATCTATGTTGGCTAAAAATTTCCTTGCATCCTTGTAACTATATTTTTAGTACAGTTTCTGTGCGTGCCTTACTAAAAATATCTCTGCTGTAAAGCAAACCGTAACATGGTAGTATATTTTGGCACTCTGTGTTCTTCCACAAATAATCAATCGCTCGAGTCCTATCACCTCTAGTTAGGTCATCGCTGCAAAATAATCCCAGTATCTCCAAACTGCGAGACGTCAGGCTCGCTTATCAACAATGGGTAGACTTGTGTTAAACCAAGCTGTGAGAATACTTTGGCTTGCCCTTGCAGATGTAGCTATTAAACAGAAAGCCTCTGGCATAATGCAAAGTACTGTGAATTCATGGCAACATGCAAAAAATTACATATTTCCCATTTCTAAATTACACATGATGAATGCAAACAAAATATTAAGCTAATTACAGAAGTTACACTTGTGGCGGTCTGTTTTTCTCACTTGATAAATAGTCCCTGGGAACCCCTTTCTATGAGGACTATTTAGTGTCTGAGCAGCAGCTGACTCATTTGCTGAATAGTTCGGCCAGACTCCCCGCAGCTAACAAATACCATGTTTAGTGGAAGCCTGTGTTCAGGGGAAGAGGAGAAGATGTGGAGCTGCCTGGGGATACCTCATTATATGATCCCAGCCATATTTAAATCCCCATTACATGCTGAATATGTTTCCAAAGTGATCATAAAATTGCAACCAGTCACTGGCAGCTCTCCAGTACTGGAGGAATTGCCTCAGTACAGGTCCAGCTGCCATTTGCCATCAGTGCTCACACCAGATGGAGCTTTAATGCACTTAATCAACATCTTTAAAAGGTATAGAATAGCATGAGAATAATCACTCACCTTAGATTTTATAGCTTGTGAGGCTATGATGTGATATTGGATTTTTGATATAATACTTTAAAAAATAGATTTAGTTTGCTAGACAGCACATAGCTCGGCTTCTATCATGAGGTGCATATATACAGTTAGCTGGAAATAAACATTTCTTTGTGTTTTGCAAAAAGATTTATTTGATATGCTTATTCTATGATATCACAAACTTCTAAGATATAATTGAAAACCAAACTTTGTCCTGTGGTTCATTGCTTTCCTGATGTTGACATGTCTGCAAACGTGGTCATACTCCTTCAAGAGCAGCTATTTTACCCAAACAACTGCTAGGCACCTTTGTTGGCAGCTTAGTTTTTTTAAAAACAAAAAAGTGTGATATTCAACATGCCCAATCCTTTTTCTCTTCAATATCTGCCTAATGATGCCTGCTGAACAGCTCATGCACTTTATATAGACTACTGGTCCTGCTGAAATTAGCACATTAGATGGACATCAGTCTAATTTGAAAGGAAAGTTTTATTGAACCCAAAATCTACCACTAGTGTTGAGCATTCCGATACCGCAAGTATCGGGTATCGGCCGATATTTGCTGTATCGGAATTCCGATACCGAGATCCGATACTTTTGTGGTATCGGGTATCGGTATCGAAACAACATTAATGTGTAAAATAAAGAATTAAAATAAAAAATATTGCTATACTCACCTCTCCGACGCAGCCTGGACCTCACCGAGGGAACCGGCAGCGTTGTTTGCTTAAAATGCGCGCTTTTCCTTCCTTCCGTGACGTCACGGCTTCTGATTGGTCGCGTCGCGGCCACATGGGCGGCACGCGACCAATCACAGCAAGCCGTGACGTAATTTTCAGGTCCTTCTAGGCATTTAGTATTTTAAAATTACGTTCCGGCTTTGTGATTGGTCGCGTCGCGGTCACATGGGCGACGCGACCAATCACAAGCCGTGACGTCACGGGAGGCAGGAGACGCGCGCATTTTAAGTTTCCTCTCCTTCAGACCCTGGGAACCATCAGGGATACCGTCCGATACTTGAGTCCCATTGACTTGTATTGGTATCGGGTATCGGTATCGGATTAGATCCGATACTTTGCCGGTATCGGCCGATACTTTCCCATACCGATACTTTCAAGTATCGGACGGTATCGCTCAACACTATCTACCACCCAACGGACACTGCTCAGCTATATACAATGCCGTAACTTCGCAGAGTAAAATCAGTTTATCTGTGAGATGTTGTGGGTCCTTCAGATTTATTATCTCATAGAAGCAACAAAGACTATTTTATAGTTATGTAAGATATTGGATAGGGTAACACTACAATGATATGTAGTAAAACAGTGTATGCTCTGTGACGCTAGTCACTACTCATGGACAAGATGTGAGGCTGGGTAATCAAAATGTCCAAGGTAAGATCCGAGAAAGTACGTCATAAACAGAGGTGTGATACAAAGAAATAGTCAGGTCACGGTCCAGGAGTCAAAATCCAGGAGAGTATATTATAGACAGAAGGGTGAGACAAAAGAACAGTCAGGACACAATCAGGGGTCCAAAGATAATGCATCAAACAAAGGGTCAAAGCGCCTTCCTAGCTCAAGTAGCAGATCAGAGCACAGAGGAACAAAGCAAACATATGCCAGTGAGCAAGAGCTACAATTGGCACTAATCTGGGGCAGAGAGCTGGCTAAATAGCCAGGTAATTACCTGAACAGGAGACACCTGGATGAAGCTCAAGCACCCAAACTCCAATTGGACAGCTAAAATGTCATTCAAAATGCTGACAGGTCAGCATGTTTCAGCATCCGATTGGGCAGCTGAGTTGTCCATCAAATACTGACAGCTAGTGATGAACGAGTGTACTTGATGCTCGGGTTTTCCCAAGCACGCTCTGGTGGTCTCCGAGTATTTGTGACTGCTCAGAGATTTAGTTTTTGTCAACACAGCTGCATGATTTATGGCTGTTAGCCAGCCTGAGGAATCCCCATATGTATTCAAGCTGTCTAGCAGCCGTAAATCATGCAGCTGCGTCAACAAAAACTAAATCTCCGAGCACTCACAAATACTCGGAGACCACCCGAGCATACATAGTTTAGGGAGCAATGTGGCTGGCACTTAAATGGGGCAGCGAGGCAGACACTGATATGTAGGCAACTTGGTTAGCTGTTGGCCAAGTAATTGAAGAACTATGTTTGCACTGTTTGAGGCCCCTTAGCTGGAACTGCTATCAAAACACTGTATATGGCATTGCTATGGATTGACTGTGACTTTTATGGTGGTCCTGTGACAAGCATCATTATGGTGGCTGAGAATATATTGCTAAGATGGCCTGTCATCTAATCACCCTTGCTGCAGGTGGACTACATCCTTTACCAATGTGATACTACAGCTTATCCCCCCTGTCTACAAACTAGTGTTGATGTAGCCAGCACCCCATGAGAGAGTCAGGGTGTGAAAATATGCAACATGGCTTTTTATTAAAAAGCTCAATCACTTCTGGGGTCTGAATTTAAGAATATATGATCTGGCTAAGGGCTCATACTTGCGAGAAATCCGGACAAGTGTAATCTGATAAAAAATCGGATTGTACTAGGACCAATTTTATTCAATGAGTTACATCTCATCTGCAGTTTTTTTCTCAGCTGAAATCGGACTGAGAAAAAAATCGCATCATGCTGCGTATTGCTGCGTATCTCAGACGAGACTCACCAATGTAAGTCAATAGGTGCGAGAAAAAAATCACACAGCTCTCACACCATGTGAATGCTGTCCGATTTTTACGCACCGGTGTCCTCTGAAAAGTCGGCAATTCATGTCTGGCATACAGTAAAATCACACTGACATGTTAAGAATAGAAAAGATAGAATAGATATATACACTTAGAATAGGTGTATATCTACTATATAATTGTTTAAGGGTCACTTCCGTCTTTCTTTCTGTCCTTCTGTCTGTCATGGAAATCCCAAGTCGCTGATTGGTCGCGGTAAAACAGCCACGACCAATCAGCGACGGACATAGTCCGGCGGCAAAATGGCCGCTCCTTACTCCCCGCAGTCAGTGCCCGCTCCATACTCCCCTCCAGTCAGCGCTCACACAGGGTTAATGGCAGCGTTAACGGACCTCGTAATGCCGCAGTGTAACGCACTCCGTTAACGCTGCTATTAACCCTGTGTGACCAACTTTTTACTATTGATGCTGCCTATGCAGCATCAATAGTAAAAAGATCTAATGTTAAAAATAATAAAAAAAATTAAAAATAGTTATATACTCACCGTCCGTTGGCCCCTCGGATCCAGAACAGGCCTTTCCCTTTCCCGCTCCTCACGACACTCCGGTGACCGCTCCATGCATTGTGATCTTGCAAGATGATGACGTAGCGGTCTCACGAGACCACTACGTCATTATCTCGCGAGACCGCAATGCACTTTTGGGACCAGAGCGTCGCGAGGAGCATCGGTAAACGCCTCACCTGGATCCAGGGGCCAACGGAAGGTGAGTATATAACTATTTTTTATTTTAATTCTTTTTTTAACAGGGATATGATTCCCACATTACTATATACTGTTGTGAATTCTGCTCTTGGGCTCCCTCCGGTGGTTGTAAGTGGTAGCGCTGCTGTCTCTGAATCGCAGCATTTATCAGGTGTGTTCTCTTTGTGCAATTTTGACTGGGCTATTTAGTCTTGCTTCACCCTTTAGTCAGTGCAAGTTGTCCATTGTTCCTGGAGGATTCACATCTCTGCCTGGTCTCTCCTGCTTTTCAGTTCTTTTCAACAAAGATAAGTTCTGGCCTTGATTTTTTGCTGTCCACATGCTGTGGCCTTATTTTTCAGTTCTTTTTCATGTTTTTGTCTTGTCCAGCTTGGTCTGTATAAGGATTTGTTTAGCCAAGCTGGTATCTCTGGAGATGCAGATATACCCTCCATATTTTTAGTTAGTTGTGGAGTTTTTGTATTTTCTGTGGTGGATATTTTCTAGTGTTTTAATACTGACTGCATAGTACTCTGTCCTATCCTTTCTATTTAGCTAGAAGTGGCCTCCTTTGCTAAATTCTGATTTCAGTCTGTGTATGTTTTTTCCCTCTCCTCTCACAGTCAATATTTGTGGGGGGCTGCCTATCCTTTGGGGATTTTCTCTGAGGCAAGATAGTTTTCCCTTTTCTATCTCTAGGGGTAATTAGTCCTCCGGCAGTGTCGAGATGTCTAGGGAGCGCTAGGTACATTCCACGGCTACTTCTAGTTGCGGTGTTAGGTTCAGGGTCTGCGGTCAGTACAGGTACCACCTTCTCCAGAGTACGTCTCATGCTGCTCCTAGGCCACCAGATCATAACAATATACTACGTGGGCTGTGCAATATACTACGTGGCTGTGCAATATACTACGTGGCTGTGCAATATACTACGTGGCTTTGCTATATACTACGTGGTCTGTGCTATATACTACGTGGCTGTGTTATACACTACGTGGGCTGTTATATACTACGTGGCTGTACTATATATTACGTGGGCTGTGCTATATACTACATGGGCTGTGTTATACACTACGTGGGCTGTTATGTACTACGTGGGCTGTGTTACACACTGCATGGGCTGTGCTATACACTACGTGGGCTGTGTTATACACTACGTGGCTGTGCTATATACTATGTGGGCTCTGCTATATACTACGTGGGCTGTGTTATACACTACGTGATTTGTTATGTACTACGTAGGCTGTGTTATATGCTACGTGGGCTGTTATAAACTATGTGGCTTTGTTATATGCTATGTGGGCTGTTATACACTCCGTGAGTTGTGCTATATACTACGTGGCTGTGCTATATACTCCATTGGCTGTGTTATATACTATGTGGCTATGCTATATACTCTGTGGGCTGTGCTATATACTACGTGGCTGTGCTTTGTACTACGTGGCTGTGCTATTTACTACGTGGGCTGTTATATACTATGTGGCTGTGCTAAATACTACGTGGCCGGCCGCGAACAATCAGCGACAGGCGCAGTCCAGCCACGAATTGGCGCGGGATTTGAACCACGCTTCGCTAATTGGTCACGGCCGGCCGAATCCTGTGTATTCAATGTATTATTCTAAAATCTTCATAAATAAACTACATACATATTCTAGAATACCTGATGCGTTAGAATCGGGCTACCATCTAGTATATATATATATATATATATATATATATATATATATATATATATATATATATATATATATATATATATATATACACTCACCGGCCACTTTATTAGGTATACCATGCTAGTAACGGGTTGGACCCCCTTTTGCCTTCAGAACTGCCTCAATTCTTCGTGGCATAGATTCAACAAGGTGCTGGAAGCATTCCTCAGAGATTTTGGTCCATATTGACATGATGGCATCACACAGTTGCCGCAGATTTGTCGGCTGCACATCCCAAAGATGCTCCATACAAGGCAGGATGGATCCATGCTTTCATGTTGTTTACGCCAAATTCTGACCCTACCATCCGAATGTCGCAGCAGAAATCGAGACTCATCAGACCAAGCAACGTTTTTCCAATCTTCTACTGTCCAATTTCGATGAGCTTGTACAAATTGTAGCCTCAGTTTCCTGTTCTTAGCTGAAAGGAGTGGTACCCGGTGTGGTCTTCTGCTGCTGTAGCCCATCTGCCTCAAAGTTCGACGCACTGTGCATTCAGAGATGCTCTTAGGCCTACCTTGGTTGTAACGGGTGGCGATTTGAGTCACTGTTGCCTTTCTATCAGCTCGAACCAGTCTGCCCATTCTCCTCTGACCTCTGGCATCAACAAGGCATTTCCGCCCACAGAACTGCCGCTCACTGGATTTTTTTTCTTTTTCGGACCATTCTCTGTAAACCCTAGAGATGGTTGTGCGTGAAAATCCCAGTAGATCAGCAGTTTCTGAAATACTCAGACCAGCCCTTCTGGCACCAACAACCATGCCACGTTCAAAGGCACTCAAATCACCTTTCTTCCCCATACTGATGCTCGGTTTGAACTGCAGGAGATTGTCTTGACCATGTCTACATGCCTAAATGCACTGAGTTGCCGCCATGTGATTGGCTGATTAGAAATTAAGTGTTAACAAGAAGTTGGACAGGTGTACCTAATAAAGTGGCCAGTGAGTGTATATATGTCAGTGACACACATACATATATATATATATATCTTTATATCTTTATATTTCATAGACAGAGATAGCAGAATTGCGGATAATTCATTTGTCAGCTTCTGTAAAATCATTGATGAAGCCGACAGGATTGAAGACTTGGATTACAAACAGTAAAACATTGCAGAACAGCTAGTTTTATATATGTCAGTGAATAATACTGTTAGTAGTACGTGTGTGTAAAATTTGGGACCTGTATGTATTTAATAAAAGCCTGACCCAAGGTGAACTCTTGAGCATGGGAAAGTGACAGTTCATTTTCCCACGCTGCTGAGTTCATGGAAGGTCAGGCTGGGAGGCTGCGCTGACGTCACTGATGCTGATGCCGGCAGCTTCTCATTCATTCCTCAGTGGTTAACAGCTTGGGTGGTAGCATTAGCACCGCTCCCAGTTGTAAACTATATATCCCCAGATATGGATTACGCTGTGGGACTGACTGTACACCAGACAGGTTTGGGTATATTGTTGTTTTTTTATTTTCTCTTTATTACAGGAGATCGAGGGCATGGTTTGGATTGGCAGAAGAATAAAGATGGCAAAACTGTGTGTTCTTTCATTTCATTAAAATACTTTATTCTGCATGTATGTGTGTTTATTTAACCCTTTACAAACTATAGGATTAGTAATGGATAGGTGTGTTATTGACACCTCTCCATTGGTAAGCCAGGCTTAATGTCACTTTACTATACAAAGGTGACATTAACCCCTTGTTACCCCACATGCCACCACTACAGGGCAATGGGAAGAGAGAGGCTAAGTGCCGGAATTGACAGATCGTACAGATGCGCCTTTTCTGGGGTGGCTGGGGGCAGATGTTTTTAGCCAGGGGGGCAATAACCATGGTTCCTTTCTAGGCTATCAATATCTGCCCTTAGTCACTGGCTTTCCCTCTCTGGCACAGAAAATTGCGTGGGAGCCCACGCCAGTTTTTTGCGTGAAAACATTCTTTTATTAAATACATACAGGTCCCAAATTTTACTCACACATAGTACTAACAGTATTATTCACTGACATATACAAATCTAACTGTTCTGCAATGGTTTACTGTTTGTAAACCATGTCTCCTATCCTGTCGGCTTCCGAATGATTTTACAGAAGCTGACAAATGAATTACCGGCTATTCTGCTATCTATCTCTCTATGAAATACAAAGATATATATGTGTGTCACTGATATATATATATATATATATATATATATATATACACCTATTCTATGTGTATATATCTATTCTATCTATTCCATTGTAACCTATTCTATTCTATACTGTACGAGGCATCTGACGGCTTTTAATCTATCTATCTATCTATAGAAGTTCAAAAAAAGAGGCAGCACTCCATTATTGAGTGTAAAACCGTGCAGGGTTTAATTTACCCACATGTTCAGGCAACGTTTCAGCTCACAATGAGCTTTTCTCAAGCAGTGAGTATACCCATGTGCTTCATATTTATACATTCCTTAATCATCCTTAATTGTGTTAAACCATGTAAAATTAATACAATATTTCTTAGGTTATAAAGTGCATATGTGCAATACATTATTTGCAGATTAAAAACATCCATCTTATCATCTCAGATTCATATAATGTCTCTTATCTTAGATATGTTACTTTACCGTATGGACGCATGTTCTGTGTGGAGGACGCCATTGTTTTTCTTCGGCGTCTCATTGCGCCTACTGCGCATGTCTCATTACGTGATCATTACCGAATGGTTGGCCAGCCAATCACATAAGTTGTGTGGCACCTCTCAAACTGCGCATGCGCGCATCCTCTCCTCAGCGCCATATTTGTAGAGGCTTATTTTGTAATTTGAGTGAAGTGGGTACTTATTTCTTATATTACGGTCCATAAGGACTGTATTAAGGTGCGATATCCCACCCTGATGCACCGGACGGCACCTTACTCAGGCTGTCTCTAAAGAAAAAAAAGAAACTAAAATAAGATAATAGCTTTAAAAGAAATAAATAGAGCGCTTATTAAGATGAATGTGGTACTATAGATAAAGAAATAATTAGGACTGGGGTGCTGCTACCTTTGTGTTTATGGTTGCGGTAATTTGGCCTGAAAGGGTTAAGTGCCGGACCTGTATAACACTTGATTCCCGGAGACAGCCTGAGTAAGGTGCCGTCCGGTGTGTCAGGGTGGGATATTGCACCTTAATGCAGTCCTTATGGACTGTAATATAAGAAATAAGTACCCACTTCACTCAAATTACAAATGCGATTTTAACATGAGCTTTTACATACAGTTAAAAAAATCGCACGGAAATCGCATTACACTTGCATGACACTCGCATAGAACTCATCCGTTTTTTTTCTCGCAGATGGGTATGAGCCCTTAGAGTCTAAATTAGTTGAGAATTTGGAAGTTTGTTCTGCATATAAATTGGGTTACAATCTGTTTATTTAATTAATTTATTTTGCTATAGATTTTGGGAACAGTTGCAGAAGTGAGGTGCCAAATATGTTTCAGCAGCAAATGTTATTGTTGTCAAAGTGGTCTGGACTCTGGACCAGATGAAAAAGAAAAAGAATATCTAAAATAAGAGAAAATGTCACCTGTGAGTCATTATATTTATACAGCAATGTCACCTCTCCTGAAATGTCTGTATAATTTCCTGAAAATCAGGTATTGCCACTCTCCATAAATTGCTCAAAAATATTAAGCTTCATGTATTTCCAGTGTGTAGGCTGCAAGGCATTCATTTATTTGAATTAGGGTAGTGTGGAGGTGCACAGGTACTTTGTATTTTACTTTATCATATCTATGTAACCTTGTCTTTCAAGTCACACATGATATATCCAAGTTTCAAAGGTTTAGAAGACATAGAATAATAATCGCACACAATGTTGTAGAATGTGAGATTTTTTACATATTTTCTAAATATGGACATGAGTATATAATCTTTCGTATTGGTGCTATTACAGTTATTTTTAGTAAACTACAGCACTGAGAGGAAATAAAAAAGACTCTTATATTGTAGATTTTTCATATTAACCCCTTCACGACTTTAGACGTATCCATAGGTCCAGGTTGGGAAAGAGTTCCTGACCTTGGACATATGGATACATCTAGGCAATATTTCGCACACAGCCATTGTGTGCACATGATCATCGCCGGGTATTCAGCGAAACTGACAGCTGATGCCCGCACCACTCCCAGCCTAAATGCTGCAATCGATTACAGCATTTAGAAGGGAAGGAAAGGGAGGAGGCTCCCTCTCCCCTCAGATTGGTACCTCCACCACCTCATCGCGAGGGATCGATCAGTGCCATAGTTACCCAATGTTGTCATGATGACATCCAGATGACATCCAGGCCACCAGAGTAAGCAAGCTTGATATATCCTGCACAGTGCAGGGTCTAACAAGCTTGTGTCAGTGCAGCACTGACAGTTTATAAAGCATAGCAATGCTTTATAAATAATCAGACTGCAAAAAAGTTAAAGCTCCATAGACAGACTAAGTAAAAAAAAGTAAAAAAAAAAATTTTCATTCCAAAATAATAAAAAAGAATAAAAATGTATTGTGCCCATAAATAATTAGTTTTATGAAAAAAAATTAATTAAAAAAAGTACACATATTTGGTATCACCGCATCTGGAATGACCCGACCTATAAAACAGTCTCACTCAGTGAACACCGTAAAAAAGAAGGTAAAAACTATGATTTTTAATCATACCACCAAACAAAAAGTGGAATAAAGCGCCTTCTAAAAGATGGTCTAAAGGACGATCAAATGGACAAAAAACAGGTTTCAATAAAAAGCTTCTTTTTGTGTGTAACAGTAGCTAAGCAAAAAAAAACTATATAAATCTGGTATCACTGTAATCACACCAACCCAAAGAATAAATCACTTATACCATACGAGTAACAGAGTGAAAATTAAATAAAACCAATTCTTGACCTACTACTGATTTGTTCATTCTGCCTCCCAAAGATTGCAGTAAGGCTCGGCTCACATTTTCCTGCACTCTACGCTGAGCGCTTATCCTAATGGAAGATTCCCTATAATGAAGCTGATGGAGGCACTGTAAACGCTGTCTGTCCTATCATCCGGCGGTGTCTGTCTTTTTAGGCGTGCATAAAAATGTAATCGGCCAGAGTTTTGTGCACTTCTGTAAAGGAGGACACCAGAGAACATAGGGCTGATGGAGTCCAGACGATCTCTGCTGCCTCATTATAATGAAAACCCACAAATAAGAGCAAGGATATAAAGGAAAAAACACACTCTAGAGACAGACTCCAAGGTAAACTATACAAGTGGAGCGCCCCCGCACCGCCGCAGGGCCGAGGGGTACCCGGAGCCGGGCCTCTAGTTCTCAGTGTCGGGGTTGTCACGGTGGCTAGACCCGGTCCGTGGCCCTGTCTGTCAATGGGGGACGTCCGGTGCAATAAGTGGTGTGGTAACGGTGCAGGTCGCGGTAAATAACGAGGACACCAGTTTGCAGTCTCTTTACCTCTTTACTGAAGATGTTGGAGACCTCAGTCCAGAGCGCTGTTAACTGGGTTTTCAGAGACCGGCCGGTCCAACGACACATCAGGAGTTCTCCTCACAGGTGGGAATCAGTATCTACCTTCTAGCGCTGTGTGTTGTAGTTCTTCCCTGCTGAGCTCCCGGGATAGTCCTCACAACTGTTTCTTTCTGTCTCTACTGTTCGTTCTCCGTCCTCCAGGTGATATGGTAGGACGCACCCATATGACGGGGTAGGCCTGGAGTTCTTCCGGGACTCTAGAGTCGCCCCTCTCCCACAGCTGCCTCCGTTGTCTGCTTAGGTGTTAAGTGAGACAGCCAACCTGTAATTAGCTGTCCTGCCGTGGTTTGCAATGTACTTAAAGTCTCTTACTTGCTCGGCGTTCCGGCCACCGATTGTTTGCGCCTCAGCAAGGTGCTGCCTCTTTCAACAAAACCCCTGCTGGTATTCTCCTTTTCTGTATTCCCGTTGTTTGCTGGTTAGTTCTGCTCTGAGGAGTCTGCCAGGATCCCCATCCCTGACAGGTCCTCTCAATAGCTCTTCCCAGCTACTTCTCTCTGTCTTCCTGTCCAACCCCCAGTTTTACCAGAGTTGTGAGGAGTGGCCTACTAGATAGGACCACCCCCCCTGGTGGCCGGAGTGTGAAGTGTGGTGAAAATGTACCTGGTCAGAGAAACTCCTTAGTGCAATCAGACGTACCATAGCTCCCCATAGTGGCGGAGCCGCAGTACTGCAACAACCAGGACTCTGGGGTGCTGCACAAGCAACAAGAGAGAATGAGTGCAAAAAGTCTCATAAAATTAACATATTTATTCATAATAAAGTTAAAATAAGCAACATACAAAAAAGAGAGATGGACAAATCTAAGCATAAGCCTCTAGACTAGGGGAATCGTTACACTCTGGAAACTCACACATCTTTTTAAACCTTATGTATTGATATATACTTCAAGTGTGTACTGAACAAGTTCTTTAGGAAGACTCTGATCTCTCTTTTTTGTATGCTCATTCATTCTTGTTGGTTGCATATACCTTATTATAGTGAATGGATCCCTTGTGGTTTCATCTGAGTCACATCATTCAGAGATTTAGATGTGCAAATTGTCTCTTCAGAGAGGAAGAGGACTAGAACTCTAGTGCCACCTATTGGAAGTAGCAATCCTAACAGTCAATATTGACCCTTTAACGAGCCTTGTCACATGACTAAGGATAAAAGCCAAACTAGAATCTCAATTTGCAGACACTGTGTTTCGGGTTAATGCCCCTCATCAGGGCAAAGTGGAGATCTGGTTTGGCTGAGCGAGAGGCATCTGACCGGAATCCAATAAGTATAATTTCTCCTTGCGGAGAGTGACATGTTAAGCATGTCGAGATGAGGAGACTTAAAGCCACAATGCTCCTCTGGGAAATATGTAAATTGTCTCTTCAGAGAGGAAGAGGACTAGACCTCTAGTGCCACCTATTGGAAGTAGCAATCCTAACAGTCAATGTCGACCCTTTAACAAGCCTTGTCACATGACTTAGGATAAAAGCCAAACCAGAATCTCAATTTGCAGACGCTTTTATCCTAAGTCATGTGACAAGGCTCGTTAAAGGGTCGACATTGACTGTTAGGATTGCTACTTCCAATAGGTGGCACTGGAGGTCTAGTCCTCTTCCTCTCTGAAGAGACAATTTGCATATTTCCCAGTGGAGCATTGCAGCTTTAAGTCTCCTCATAATGTACTGGGCAATACAACGATTTGCAAATTTTCACTCAGGAACACCACTGCTGTTTGTTTCTGGAAAATATCCATGAAGTCAAGTCATCACTGCATTTGTAGATAAATTCCCAAAGGGGTATAATTTCCAAAATGAGGTCACTTGAGGGGGTTATTCTGCTCTTTTAGCCCTTAGAGGCTTTGTATATAAAGTCTGCAAACCATTCCAGAAAAATCTGCGCTCCAGGAAAGGAGGCATGATGCGCTCCGTCCCTCCAGAGTCTTGCCATGTAGCTAAGCAATACTGTATAGCCACATACTGCATAGGGTATTTCAACGTTCAGCAGAATTTGTGTGACAAATTTTGTTGCCATTTTTACTCATTTCCTCTTGCGCAAAATCTAGCGCTAAAACAAAATTTTTGTGCTTAAAATGTAAGTTTTTCTTCACTGCCCAATAGTATAAAATTCTGTTACACACCAGTGGTGTCAATATGATCACTGTACCCCTAGATTAATTCATTGAGAGATGTAGTTTGTAAAATGTGGTCACTTATGGGTTCTGCTGTTCTGGCATTTCAGGGGCTCTCCTTGAGTCATGGGTCATAACACCCACAAACCATAATAGCAAAATCTGCACTATATCATGGCGCTCCTTGCCTTCTACGTTTTGCACTGTGCCTCAAAAGAAGTTCCCAATTTCATGTAGGGTATTGGCCTACTCAAGAGAAATTGTCCAATAAACTGAGAAGTCAATTTTTTCCTATTAGCCCTTAAAATTTGGGGCTAAAACAACATTTTAGTGATAAAAATGTAATTATTCTTTCTTCACCACCCAACATTACAAATTTCTGTGAGGCACAATAAGCTCACTGCACCTCAAGATGAATTGAGAGGTGTAGTTTGTAAAATGACATCCCTTATGGGGGTTTCTGTTGTTCTGGCACCTCAGGGGCTTGGCCAATGTGACATAGCACCCTCTAACCATTCCAGCAAAATCTGAGCTCCAATGTGGCGCTGATTCCCTTCTGAGCTTTGTACTGTGCCTCAAAAGTAGTTTTTGACCACATATGGAATATCAATGTAGTCAAGAGAAATTGCCCAACAAATTGTATGGTCCAGTTTGCTCCTGTTTCCTTCTGAAAATGAAAAATTTGAGGCAAAAACATTTGTGTGGGAAAAAATATTATACATTTCTGTGAAGCACCTGGAAGGGTCAAAGTGCTTATCACATGTCTCAATAAATTCCTTGAGGGGTATTGTTTCCAAAATAGCATCACTTGGGGGGGGGTTTCTACTTTTTAGGCAGATCAGTGCCTCTCAAAACCCGACATGGCGTCAGCTTACGATTCCAATTACAATTTTGCATTCAAAAAGTTAAATGGTGCTGCTTCCCTTCCAAGCCCTGTCGTGCACCCAAACAGTTATTTACCCAAACATTTGGGGTATTGGCGTACTTAGGAGAAATTGAAATAAACAAATTGTTTGGTGCAATTTCTCCCGATGCCCATGTAAACATTAAAATTTGGGGGCCAAAAGAACATTTTTGTGGGAAAAAAAATAGATTTTTTTTTCACAGCTCAACGTTATAAACTTCTGTGAAGCACCTGTGGGTTCAAGGTGTTCACCACACATTGTAATCAATTCTTTGAGGGGTAAAATTTTTATAATATGGTTATTTGTGAGGGCTTTCACTGTTTATGCACATTGGGGGCTCTCCAAACACTACATGGTGTCCGCTAATGAGTCCAACAAACTTTGCATTCAAAAAGTCAAATTACGCTCCTTTCCTTCCAAGCCCTGATGTGTACCCAAACAATAGTTTTCCTCACAATATTGGGCATCGGCATACTCAGGAGAAATTGCAAAAGAAATGGTATGGCGAAATTCCTCCTGTTATTTTTGTGTAAAATGCAAAATTTGGGGTTAAAAGAACATTTTTATGGGAAAATGGGATCAATTGTGGAATTTACACCATTTAAGCACACCAGGGACTTTCCAAACGTGACATGGCATCCACTGTCGATTTTAACTATTTTTGCATTCAAATAGTCAACAGGTGCTCCTTCCCTTCTGAGCCCTGCTGTGATTCCAAACAGTAGTTTCCCTCCACATATGGAGTTTTGGTGCACTCAGGAGAAATTGAACAAATTATCGGGTCCATTTTTCCTGTTACCTTTGTGAAAATAAAAACAATTGGGGCTAAAGTAAAATTTTTGTGAAAAAAAGTAAAATATTTTTTTCATTGCATGAATTCTTGTGAAGCACTTAAAGGGTTAATAAACTTCTTGAATGTGGTTTTGAGGACTTTGAGGGGACAGTTCTTACAATGGTGTCACTTTTGGGCATTTTCTGTCATACAGGCCCACCCAAGTCACTTCAAATGTCATGTAGTCCTTAAAAAAATGTTGTTTGTAAACTTTGTTAGAAAAATGAGAAATGGCTGGTCAACTTTTATCCTTTCTAACTTCCTATAAAAAAAAAATTATGTTTCAAAAATTGCACTGATGTAAAGTAGACATGTAGAAAATGTTATTTATTTAGTTTAAGAGCATAAAACTCAAAAGTTTGAAAATTGCAAAATTTTCAATACTTTCTCCAAATTTCCATATTTTTTTTACAAATAAACGCAAATCTTATCCAACAAATGTTATTGTTTTCTTGAATTACAATATGTCATGAAAAAAGCAGTCTCAAAATCAATGGAATCCGTTGAAGTGTTCCAGAGATTACCACATAAATTTACACTGGTCAGGGTTGAAAAATTTGTCCTGATCATGAAGGTGAAAAGAGGCTTAGGGAGTGAAGAGGTTAATACAAGAAAATAATATCTGAAATTATAATGAAAGGTAACCAGGAACTTTTGTTAAAATTAATCATTGAGCAGTTGTTATGAAGTGTTCTAAAAAGTATTTATCCAAATATATGTTCTGGAGAACAAACCATACAAAGGCAGTAATATTATTAATTTATATGTTTTCTTGTGTAAAGTGTGTCTCACTTTATCCACTAGCAGTTAGGGTATACTTGCTGAGTCAGTAGGAGTAACTCTTCCAATCCTTCTATAAGGTCGTGCAAGTTATAGGAACCTTAATAAAATGATAATTTGATAACTGCAATCTGATGTTTTATTGCAGAGGAATCCATGTTTTTCTTATATGTAAATGAGCTGTTCAGGACTATGGGCCAGACACGGATCTGCATGGGAATCTCCCTGCAGAGCTTGTTATAAAAGAGAAGGGGCGTACCTAGTGTGATGCCTAATGGCCACTCTCTGTATTCCTGATCCTACTGCAGAGCTGTGTGTGATTATAACTAACACAAGACAGCATTAAACACATTTGCAGGTTACGCTCATAGTGCTTGAGATTCCATCTCACCGGCAGCCAGTTTTGCAATACAGTAGAGCTGTAGTGATGCAGCAAATGTGATTGTTAGGAGACAAAGTTCAGCTCTACTCGACTGTGTTAGTTACGTCTCACACTGGTAACAGCTCCTTTCTTTAAAAATAATCTCTGAAGGCTAATTCTCCTGCAGATGATTGTTAGGCCCATAGTCCTGATCAGCTCAATTACATGTAAGAAAAACGATGATTTCTCTGGAATAAGATATTGTATCCCTATATCAAGGTATCACTTTATTCGGGTTCCTATGGCTTGCCTGCCCATGTACAGTAGATCAGTTAGTAGGATGATCCTACTGACAGACTCCCTTTAATTTTTCATATACTCTCTCTGTATTTTGAACTAGTTACCAATGACACGTAAGTTTTCATGTGTTCATCTCAAGCTATGTTTAATTTTAAGACCCTCCTAAGGAATAGATTTTGTTTTTATAATCTGATATGTAAAACCATTTAATTCTATCAGATTGTACTTAGTTTTATGCATATATATGGTAGAAAGAAAAAAGTTAACTCCCTGAACCGTGCATTATTACTAATAAAATGTGATTTTTGGCTATGTGCACACGAGGCGGATTTGCTGTGGATCCGAAGCAGATTTTTCCGCACAGAAACGCTGCAGATCCGCACTGTGATGTACAGTATAATGTTAGTCAATGGGAAAAAAAAAATTGTGCAGATGGTGCAGAAAAATCAGTGCGGAATTGCTGCGGATTTCAAAGAAGTGTCTGTCACTTCTTTTGTGTGGATCTGCAGCGTTTCTGCACCCCTCCATGTTAAAATTCCGCAGTGGCAAAAACCGCAGAAAATCCGCATCAATTCCGCATAAAAACCGCACAAAATCTGCATAAAAACCACGGCAAATCCGCGGCTGCGGATTCTGCCAGGAGATGCGGATTTTGTGCAGAAAATTCTGCACCTCTTTTCTTACGAGTGCACATAGCCTAAATGTTATCTAGATCACAATTATAGACAAACATAATCTAACTAAACTTTTAATAACAAACAGTAGTAGTGTTCATGCCTTTTGATTAGCATACTGGGTAAGCATTCATAGTGGAGAGAGAAAAATAAGTGAACCTCTGTATTAGTTTTGAGCGAAACGGATTGGACAAATTAAAAAATTGCCGACTTTCGGCAAAGTCGGGTTTCGTGAAACCCGACCCGATCCTAGTGGGGGATCTGCCATGAGGTCGGCGATGTGCGCGCAAAAGTCGCGTTTTGTATGACGCTTTCAGCGCCATTTTTCAGCCAATGAAGGAGGACGCAGAGTGTGGGCAGCGTGATGACATAGGTCTCGGTCCCCACCATCTTAGAGAAGGGCATGACAGTGATTGGCTTGCTTTCTGCGGCATCACAGGGGCTATAAAGGGGCGTGCACGCCGACCGCCATCTTACTTCTGCCGATCTTAGCATAGGGAGAGGTTGCTGCAGCTTCATCAGAAGAAGGGATATAGTTAGGGAGGGAAGATTAACCCCCAAACTGCTTGTGCTGTAGTGATTTCCACTGTCCAACACCACCTTTTCTTTGCAGGGACAGTGGAGGCTAGATTTTTGTGCATCAGCTCTGTAGCTTATTAGGCTGCCTTATAGTGTTGAGCGATACGATATTTTAAAATGCGCGCGTGTCCTGCCTCCCGTGACGTCACGGCTTGTGATTGGTCGCGTCGCCCATGTGACCGCGATGCGACCAATCACAACGCCGGAACGTAATTTTAAAATCCTGAAGGACCTAAAATTACGTCACGGCTTGCTGTGATTGGTCGCGTCGCGGTCACATGGGCGGCGCGCGACCAATCACAAGCCGGGACTTCAAGTAAGGAAGTTAAAGCGCAAATTTTAAGCAAACAACGCTGCCGGTTCCCTCGCTGAAGTCCAGGCTGCGTCGGAGAGGTGAGTATAGCAATATTTTTTATTTTAATTCTTTATTTTACACATGAATGTTGTTTCGATACCGATACCCGATACCACAAAAGTATCGGATCTCGGTATCGGAATTCCGATACCCGATACTTGCGGTATCGGAATGCTCAACACTACTGCCTTATAAGGCTCCCTGATAGCTGCATTGCTGTTTGCACGCTGCTGTGCAAACCAACTGCTTTTTTAAAAGCAAAAATCCTGTTGCTCCTTTCTGCACAGTTATCTTGTTTATTTGTCCACACTTTTGTGTGCAGCAGTCCTTTTTATTGCTGCCATACTTGTCCTGAGATCATTGTAGGGAGATTGAAATTGTACTACAGTATTTTTTTATATATCTTCCAGCCACTTTCTGCCACTTACATTGCGTTGTTTTATACACTGGGCCTGAGTTTTGGTTCAGTCTCCCCCAAAAAAAGTGAGATTCAAATTCTCACAAAGTGGATATACTTCAGTCCTGTTAGTTTGTCGTATATCAGCCAGCCACTTTCTGCCACTTACATTGTGTTGTTTTATGCACAGGGTCTGAGTTTTGGTTCAGTCTCCCCAAAAAAAGGGAGATTTAAATTCTCAACAAGTTTATATACACCTTCTACCTTGTTTTACAGTACCATATAACGGTTGTTATTTTGGTTAGATTTTCAAAAAAATGAGAAAGTCTGGTGGAAGAGCCCGTGGGCAGTGGTTGCTAGCTGGTACTGATGGTGGTGGTGGTGCATCTGGTGGGAGTGGCAAAAACACAATAGCACCTGCTATTAGTACTAATAGCACCATGGTACTGCTGCATCAATTCAAAGTGACAGGAGACAGCATTTGTCCAGTATGGTTACAAACTACTTTTCCTCCCTTATCGATGTTCTCCCTCACAGGTCATTCCCCTTTGATTACTGGGCATCTAAAATAGACACCAGGCCCGAATTGGCAGAATATGCATTACAGGAGCTTGCTTGCCCTGCTGCTAGTGTGCTATCAGAAAAAGTCTTCAGTGCTGCTGGTTCAATACTGACCGAAAAAAGGACACGTCTGGCTACCCAAAATGTTGATGATCTAACCTTCATTAAAATGAACCAATCATGGATTTCAAATTATTTTGCCCAACCTTCCCCTGCTGACACGTAGCTTGCCTGAAAAATGTCTTGCTTTTGGCCTCCTCTTACTGACTTCTCCAATTCCTCCATTTGCAGCTGCTGAATGTCCACCATAGGCCATTAATATACCTCCCTAAATGGGCTGACTCCCCCCACAGGGCCGAGGTCACCACCTGGCGCAAGCACCCGTGTGAGTGCTGTTTGCCTGGACAGGTGGTGTGCCCACTCTTGGGCGACGGCACTGGCACAGGTCCCTCATAGTACAATGAAGTGTCTCTGACGGTGGTGGTGCACAACCAACGTCAGACACACCGTCATAATATGAGGGGCCCTGTCCCAGTACCGCCGCCCACGAGAGTGTTCCCCCCAGCTCAAACAGTGCTCTACCACTTGCAATACTTACCTCTCCCTGCTCCACCACTGTGTAGTCTGTGCTGTTAAATCCTTCAATGGCATGCCAATACAAATTTGTTGAAATGATAGATGACAGTTAAAATATATAGGGGCCCTGGCCTCCATTTAGACCAGTTAATACTTTGCGCCTACTACCACTGTCTGCTATTCAGCAGAGGAGCCCACCCCTGTACCTAGCTATGCCACCTGTTTATTTATGAACAATTTTTTGGCAGACTTTTAGCCCACTTTATTATTTGGGCCTACTAACTTAGTCTGCTACTCATTACAATTTTCCGATACTGAGTAAAGCAATGTCACCTGTTTATTTATGAACAATTTTTTGGCAGACATTTAGCCCACTTTATTATTTGGGCCTACTAACTGTGTCTGCCACTCATTACAGTTTTCCTCCACTGAAAAAACCAATGCCGCCTGTTTAGTCCTGCTACCACATTTGAACCGCATTTAGCATATTTTATTATTTGGGCCTACTAACTGTGTTTTTTCCACTCATTACAGTTTTCCTCCACTGAACAAAGCAATGCCGCCTGTTTAGTCCTGTTACCACATTTGAACTGCATTTAGCCTACTTTATTATTTGGGCCTACTAACTGTGTCTGTCACTCATTACAGTTTTCCTCCACTGAACAAAGCAATGCCGCCTGTTTAGTCCTGTTACCACATTTGAACCGCATTTAGCCTACTTTATTATTTGGGCCTACTAATTGTGTCTGCCACTCATTACAGTTTTCCTCCACTGAACAAAGCAATGCCGCCTGTTTAGTCCTGTTACCACATTTGAACTGCATTTAGCCTACTTTATTATTTGGGCCTATATCTGTGTTTCTTCCTAATCCTGCCCATTGCCCAGCCACTGCTAGATCAGTCTGCTGGTACATTGACCCAGACCACTACCTTCCCCTTGCACTCTACACAGCCAGAATCTGACCCTGCTGAAAGTCAGGTTCCCCTTCCTGCATACTATACCACCTTACACGGGGACAAAGAGGAAGGTCCAGATGAAAGTGCAGGTTCCTTCATCAGGTGGGGGGGCATACTCGTACCAGTGCCAACGAGTGGGCCCCCCCTGCTTGCTCAGGATCACAGCACTTGCAAAGTTGAAATACTTACCTCTCCCTGCTCCACCGCCGTGACGTATTCCGCATTTCCTGGGCCCACAAAAATCTTGAGCCAGCCTTACCCCCCCACAACTTTAGCCAAATGACCCCCAGTTTTCAATGCCTAACTATTATTATAAAATAAATTAAGATTGACAAGCTTAAGTAATAAGAATTGATGTTTTTGGCATTAAAATGGGCACTGTAAGTGTTTTCCTGTCCTCCTCTCACTGCCAACTTTGATTTCCCATTGACTTGCATTGGGTTTCGTGTTTCAGTCGGCCCCCGACTTTTCGCAATAATCAGCCGATTTCACCCAACCCGACTTTTGACAAAGTCGGGTTTCGCAAAACCCGACTCGATCCAAAGAAAGTAGAAGTCGCTCAACTCTACTCTGTATTAATGACTTTCCTAATAGCTAATTGGCAAAAGAGAATTAGAAGGCCAAATATGGGCACTCCACTCCTTGTGGTACACGTGGAAATGACTTAAATGTAGGTGAAGAACTCCTGCCACTCAGAAATAACGTGAATCTTGATTCTGTCAGGCCCCTTTCACACATCATTTTTTGTCATCAGTCGCAATCAGTAGAATTTTGAAAAAAATGGATCCAGCGACTGATGCCGACGAATCCTTTTTTTTCTCATAGACTTGCATTACCGACGGATGGCCTCACATTTCATCCGTCATTCGCCGGATCCGTCAAAAATTGTTTGTCCGTCGGTCGGAGATGACGGACATTTTAACGTTTTTTTGTCTACATCGAAAAAACGGACAGCGATGGATCCGTTGCCATCCGTCGTTTGCTAGAATGGAAGCCTATGGCGCTGGATCCGTCAAGTGAAGGAATCCGGCAATGAATTCCATTTTTTTTAACTGAGCATGCTCCGATCCAATTAGCCAGATTCTCTAGTCGGATCTGTCGAAAAAACGATTCCGTCGCATCAGTTTTTCACAATCTGCAACGGATCCGTCGAGCCAACGGATTGTGACTGACGGCAAAAAACTGATGTGTGAAAGGGGCCTTATTCAGCACCTGTAGGAACATATTCAGCTGCTCATGAGCTTTCAACAGCAAGAGCTCATGAGGGCACGACACGTTCATGCAGGTTCTGAACAAAAGAATCAAGGTCCATGTTATATGTGAGTGCCGGTAGTTCTCAATTTATATGTAATTAGAAATGTGGGTTTCATAGACACTTTGCCCAAATAATAATGGTGCACAAAACCTGGTTACTTACTAACTTGTTCTTTTTAGGAAAGATTAGTTAGTGTGAGCCATGCCTCAAGTCAAGACTTTTATAGATACACATTAAGCTGAAAAAAAAAATTGTAAGGCCAGATTCATACTGCGTTAAAGCAGCCCGTTCAACGCATAGCGTTAACGCTATAGCATACATGCCATCGCGTTATGCTATACCGTCAGTGCAGATGATTCATCTGTGCTAGCGGTGACGGAGCCTCAGATGCTGCAGCCCACATCCGAGGCTCCATCACTGAATGATGGCACATCGCTAGCGCATGCCGATTATGGCATGCGTTGGCGATGTGCCCGATTATAGGGGTTAATGGCAGTGCTAACGGACTGCGTTACACCACGTTATGCCGCGGTATAACGCAGTCCATGTAACGGACTGCCAAAACGCAGTGTGACCTGAGCGTAACTGACTTAGATAACTATCAGATCATATTTTATTAGTATCAGTGTAATAGACGCTGCCATGTAGCCTCCGACTGTAAAGCCACTAAGGACCAATATACATTACTTGAAATGAAATTTATACAAATTGGTTCTACCTAAGCTTTCAATATTGTACTTTAAAGGGCCACTGTCACCCCCTCCAGGCGTTATAAACTAAAAGAGCCACCTTGTGCATCAGTAATGCTGCATTCTAACAAGGTGGCTCTTTTAGTTTTTGTTTCTGTTATTCCCACAATAAATGTATTTATAATTTTGCTGAAATACCTCTCTTTGTACCTGGAGGCGGGTCTGAAGCCTCCTCTTAGAAGCGCCCAACTGCCATCAGTCATCTCTTGTGTTGATTTTCGCCGCCCCCTCAGCGCTGTTATTGTGTGAAATCCGGCGCCTGCGCTCTGCTCTTCTGCCTTGCGCAGGCGCATAGAGCATTTGCCATCCTAGCGCTGTGTTATGCATTATGCACAGTGTGGGGCTGGCATTCCTGGGCATGCGCACTGCGCTTGTCAGACGCTCCCCAGGTCCCCCACCTTCCAGCGTTGTTCTGTGCGGCTGTTCCAAACGCCGGCAAGGATGCCTGTATATTCCGGCAATGCTGAAAAGCGGGGGACCTGGGGAGCGTCTGACAAGCGCAGTGCGCATGCCCAGGAATGCCAGCCCCACACTGTCCATAATGCGTAACACAGTGCGGGGCGGGGATTCAGTAACAGGGTGGCCGCACTGCCCGCACAGGCGCAGAACGGAACCCGGCACCAGCGCTAGGACGGCAAATGCTCTATGCGCCTGCGCAAGGCAGAAGAGCAGAGCGCAGGCGCCGGGTTTCACACAATAACAGCGCTGAGGGGGCGGCGAATATCAACACAAGAGATGACTGACGGCAGTTGGGTGCTTCTAAGAGGAGGCTTCAGACCCACCTCCAGGTACAAAGAGAGGTATTTCAGCAAAATTATAAATACATTTATTGTGGGAATAACAGAAACAAAAACTAAAAGAGCCACCTTGTTAGACTGCAGCATTACTGATGCACAAGGTGGCTCTTTTAGTTTATAACGCCTGGAGGGGGTGACAGTGGCCCTTTAAAGTAGCACTTCAATCAAAATGTTTATCCTCTTAATATATTGCAGTCATCATATTATATAGCACTGTGTACTTACAATTGCTCATTTTGCCTTGTTATCCAGATAATCTTCTCTTTTCCATTAGGTCTATGACATCAGATGATTAAAAACAAACTAGCTGAATCCTTCTAAGCTCTATGTAGAACCAGGAGGTCTATTTTCCCTGCATATGTAAGAAAGTAGAGGGGCTGACCACACTCCCCTTTCAAAATATATGATGTGATGTAATACATTATAATGTTTATATGTTTAATAATATATTAATATGCTACGTTAGTGATAGGGTTGTGTGTTCAGCCCATCCACAGGGAATTGAAAGGAATAGTTGGAGCTAATAGTTGGGACTAACCCAGTGGAGACTAGCTAAGCAAGGAAAAAACAGACAGTTTCCGGTGTAACTGGCCAGAATATACCCCATCCCAGACTATGCCTGGGGTTAAAGTAGCCTAAACCAGAGTATACCCCGGGTATATTCTGGCCTAGGCCAAAAGTATACCCCGGGGTATATTCTGGCCTAGGCCACATTACACCCCTCCAGGCCAGGATATTCACCCCGGGGGTGTAAAATAACCTGGGACAGACTATGCCTGGGGTTAAAGTGGCCTAGGCCAGAGTATAGCCCAGGTATATTCTGGCGTAGGCCAAAGTATACCCTGGGTATATTCTAGCCTAGGCTAAACTATACCCCTCCAAGCCAATATTGTTGTGTTTTTCCTGCTCACCCACCCCAATCACATAATAGTTGTCCCATGTATTGGGACATTTAGGACAGAGACACACGGCGACTTTGTATGCGATTGTTGCATGCAACTTTTTATCCCTGGTTTTAGACTAGCAAGTCCTTGCTACAATATAAACATTTAAAGGCAAACACTGATAACAACATTAAAATGATCATACTTATTTTCAAGATAAAGTGCATGTTCTGTTGTTGACTGCAGATTGAAGCTTGCAGGTTATGTCAACCAATCCATGGAGTCACCGACTTTTGTGTGGATGACAATGTCGCAATTCAACAGATTCACTGTGGCCATTATCTCTGCATCAGTTGCCCAGACTCCATTACAAGAAATGCCAGAGGTGTTCACATAGTCAGTAGTCCTGTAGTTTTTTTGTCAATGTAGTTTGAATGTGGTGTATGAATTTATCTCTCAGAAGGTAGTGATCTTCCTCTGTTCTTGTCGGAATGTAGCTGATGGCCTGGAAGTAGCAGTTCCCATCACCTTTGGTTTCATATGTACACTGTGGTTGTCCAAGGGGGGGGTATATTTTGGCCTGGAGGGGTACAATGTGGCCTAGACTACTTTAACTCTGGGCATAGTCTGGGATGGGTTATATTCTGGCTTGTTACACGTGGTAGAATATCAGATAGGTACAAGCCTACAGTAGTAGCAGACCTCAGGTCTGCCTGAGGAGCAGTACCGCATGTAGTGGGGGCTTGTGTGACAGGAGGGAGATGACCAAGGCAGGTAGTAAGCTACTACAAGATAAATGGCAACTAGAAGGAAGTGAGCACTGTGCGGAGTCAGTCCAGAGCAAAAGAGAGAAAAGGAAGAAGTATTGGGGCATGGGGCAGGAAGCCTAGCGGAACAGTACAGAGTTGTCTGTCAGTAGGGTATCGGGACGAAGAGGAAGGATAAGCAAGATGAAAAGGAAATGCCCCGTGAGGCGGTCCAGAGGCATCAGTAAAGTGAAAAGCTAAGTAGCTGCCATATAGACATAGAGAACTCCCTAATGGGAGAAGGATGCCAAACCGTGGGTGCAAGTATAGGACTCTTCCTTGCTAGACTGCAGTTCCGTTATTGGGGACGAGGGGACTCCTGGAATAGTGTGCTGAGCTGTGTTGAGGCAGAAGATGGGTGTGCTTCTTTAATTTTTTGAATGATTTGCAATCTAAGGTCTAAGTTGGTTGACAATTTTATATTTTTAATTTGAATCTTCCATCAATAGAGATCAAATGAGTGAGTTAAAGAATAACTAAACTTTAATTTCTTTTTATAATTTTTGTACAACATGAAAAGTTATGAAAATTTGCAAATCCCTTCACTAGTGGAAACATTACAATATAAAAGAATATTGTATGTAAGTAGTCCCCTGTTTCTCACCCAAAAAATTGCTTGTCGAAAACGGCATTGATATCAGAACATGCACACTTGGAGTACTGATGTAGTCAGTGATATGGTCAGCCACTATCTCCTTCTCTGACTGTTGTGCTTATCAGAACAACAGCCTGTAGCAGCTTACCCCCAAAGTTAGTAAGACACAGGTGCTGAACTGACCCTATCACTGCCATCATCTGTTCTCCAAATGAGTTCATGAGTTCATTCTGATATCAATGCAGCTATAGACAGGCAAAAAGACTGCGGAAAAGCAGGTGTTAAGAAGTCACACACAATCTTGTTACAGGAAGGAAGACAAATCCTATAATAGTTAGTATTTAGGTGTTCCATTAATTTAATTGAACAGTGTATGTGTTTTAAAACATTTCTAACAAGTGTTAAAATGTGGCACATGTGCATATGTTGATCTCATTTTGAAAGCCAAAATTACAAATAAATACAGGTTTTTTTTTTGTTTAATTTTAATACGACTAAGCTAACAATTTTGGAGAGTAAGTACAGTATGTGTGACAGAGCTACGGGAATCTAATAGCCCTGAGATCACAAGAGACTGACAAACAAATAGACAGCCATGTTGACAATGTTGATGATTACATACTGATAATCAAATCAGCCACAAAACCTATTTGTCCCTCCTGGATGAATTTTATGTAACAGCACTTATTTAATTTTCCTTGAACAAATTCAGTGTGATTTCAGATGTATCAATTATACCATAGTTTTGATGGCTGCTCACTTTTGCAGTGCCTAAAAATCTAAGTCCAAATGCATTTCAGCTGGTTTTTTTGAGCATTAATTATTATAGCCTAAAACAGAAATTCCACCTAAGTTTTTAAGCTTAATAAATAAAGTTTTATTTTATTGCTCCTTTTTACCAGCTATGATACAGGAGGGGAACGTTGATGAATAGGTTTCTCTTGTTGCTCATATTGCCACTTATGTTGGGTAACTAATTGGTCCCATATTAGCAAAGACAGGATAAGACCACCCTAGGGTTATTCACTAGAGTTATTCTTTGGAGTGCATTGTCACCAGTATTGCACAACACTGCATTTTTTGATAAATAACTGGGATTTTCTTACAGAAATGCAACAATGAATATGTCCCTGGAGAGCCTGGGCATCATTTATCAAGCTGCAAAATGAGATGACTTCCCACAAATTTTCCCACAAATAGGATTTTCTATAATGAATGATTTGATCCCAATAATATTTTGCATGCCTAATGCTAATCCATCTATAAAAATCTGCAGTCATGTCTGAACATGGCTATGGCTTATGTTATAAAGCACTGTCATCTCAATACAGTAAAAAATATACATCATAGCGCAAAAATATTGGTCAGAGTCCAGTAGATTGGAGCAAAAGAAAGATTAGTTAACACACAGGGCTGGCTTTGGGGGTGTAGGATTTGTTTAGTTGCAGCATTTATTAGCTACTACAGAAGGTGGCATCTGAAAAATGTGACCATTATAAAGTATTAATATAAATAGTATAACGGTATTATTTAGTCTTGCTTGTCACCAATATTAAACACTGCTTGTTTTTGTGCTGTTAGTTGACTATTGCATGTTGGTATTACTTTTGAGTTGTATAGTGATATTTACTTTGGAATTACATGGCATTTTTTTTTAATGGGGCCATCATTGTATAGAAGCGTTATAAGGCAGACATATAAAACTGCAATTTGTGAACCATAATGTATAGCTTTTATAATATTCACTATTTGGTCTGGTTATTTGTACAGTACACCTCATGGTGAGCGTCCAATACAGGTCCTTCTCAAAAAATTAGCATATAGTGTTAAATTTCATTATTTACCATAATGTAATGATTACAATTAAACTTTCATATATTATAGATTCATTATCCACCAACTGAAATTTGTCAGGTCTTTTATTGTTTTAATACTGATGATTTTGGCCTACAACTCCTGATAACCCAAAAAACCTGTCTCAATAAATTAGCATATCAAGAAAAGGTTCTCTAAACGACCTATTACCCTAATCTTCTGAATCAACTAATTAACTCTAAACACATGCAAAAGATACCTGAGGCTTTTAAAAACTCCCTGCCTGGTTCATTACTCAAAACCCCCATCATGGGTAAGACTAGCGACCTGACAGATGTCAAGAAGGCCATCATTGACACCCTCAAGCAAGAGGGTAAGACCCAGAAAGAAATTTCTCAACAAATAGGCTGTTCCCAGAGTGCTGTATCAAGGCACCTCAATGGTAAGTCTGTTGGAAGGAAACAATGTGGCAGAAAACGCTGTACAACGAGAAGAGGTGACCGGACCCTGAGGAAGATTGTGGAGAAGGACCGATTCCAGACCTTGGGGAACCTGAGGAAGCAGTGGACTGAGTCTGGTGTGGAAACATCCAGAGCCACCGTGCACAGGCGTGTGCAGGAAATGGGCTACAGGTGCCGCATTCCCCAGGTAAAGCCACTTTTGAACCATAAACAGCGGCAGAAGCGCCTGACCTGGGCTACAGAGAAGCAGCACTGGACTGTTGCTAAGTGGTCCCAAGTACTTTTTTCTGATGAAAGCAAATTTTGCATGTCATTCGGAAATCAAGGTGCCAGAGTCTGGAGGAAGACTGGGGAGAAGGAAATGCCAAAATGCCTGAAGTCCAGTGTCAAGTACCCAGTCAGTGATGGTGTGGGGTGCCATGTCAGCTGCTGGTGTTGGTCCACTGTGTTTCATCAAGGGCAGGGTCAATGCAGCTAGCTATCAGGAGATTTTGGAGCACTTCATGCTTCCTGGCACCTGCTCACAGTGCCAAAACCACTGGTAAATGGTTTACTGACCATGGTATTACTGTGCTCAATTGGCCTGCCAACTCTCCTGACCTGAACCCCATAGAGAATCTGTGGGATATTGTGAAGAGAAAGTTGAGAGACGCAAGACCCAACACTCTGGATGAGCTTAAGGCCGCTATTGAAGCATCCTGGGCCTCCATAACATCTCAGCAGTGTCACAGGCTGATTGCCTCCATGCCACGCCGCATCGAAGCAGTCATTTCTGCCAAAGGATTCCCGACCAAGTATTGAGTGCATAACTGAACATTATTATTTGATGGTTTTTTTGTTTGTTATTAAAAAACACTTTTATTTGATTGGACGGTTGAAATATGCTAATTTATTGAGACAGGTTTTTTGGGTTATCAGGAGTTGTAGGCCAAAATCATCAGTATTAAAACAATAAAATACCTGACAAATTTCAGTTGGTGGATAATGAATCTATAATATATGAAAGTTTAATTGTAATCATTACATTATGGTAAATAATGAAATTTAACACTATATGCTAATTTTTTGAGAAGGACCTGTATATGAAGCAGTTTTATTACTTTAAGTGTGTTGTCACTTAGGATCAACAAATTTGATATCAACTAATATCTCTAAACATTGCAGTTACTATGTAAAAACAGCAGGGCCAAGGACAACATTTTTCTGTACATACAGTATCTTCCTAAGGCTTCTTTCACACTTACGTCGGTACGGGTCTGTCGCTAAGAGTCGGCGCGACGTACTGACGGACGTTGTGAAAATTTGGCACAACGTGGGCAGCGGATGCAGTTTTTCAACGCATCCGCTGCCTACTGTAAAGTCCCAGGGAGGAGGGGGCGGAGTTCCGGCCGCGCATGCGCGGTAGGAAATGGTGGACCCAACGTACAAAAAAACGTTCCCTTGAACGTTTTTTTGTGACGATGGTCCGCCAAAACACTGCGCATCCAGTGCACGATGGACGCGATGTATGGCCATATGTCACGATCCGTCGGCAATACAAGTCTATGGGCAAAAAACGCATCCTGCGGGCACATTTGCACGATGCGTTTTTCCCCAAAACGACGCATTGCGACGGAGGCCAAACGACGCAAGTGTGAAAGTAGCTTATTTAAAAAGACTAAAAATAAAAGCTTATGTAGAAATAGAGTATATGTAAAAATAGATAAAATACAATCTGTTCTTGTATTATGGTACTCTTTTCCGGACTTATCCCCAAATAAATGATGGAGATGTTCCAATAATATCACTGATGAGCCGGCAGATTGGGCACCATAGACTGCGCTATACATATACATCACCACGTTGTACAGTCATTGCTTTCAAAATAAATCAATTATTTTACCCATAGACAGCAGAGATGTAGGCGGGGACTATTGATCTTCGTGATCCATTGAAAAGGTCAAGTAGACAAATGAACCTTCTCAAAGAGCACAAATTGTTATCTGCCTTTCTCTGATGTAACTCCAGTACGTTATTTACTATGAGTGCTCTTTGTTGCATTCAAAGTTAGAGAAAAAGGTTGCCTATTATCAACCAGAAGCAAAACATACCCCTAAAATATAACTTTTATTCAGTAGTTAAAATTACCCATAAGTTAGGGTTAAAGAGATTCAATAACAAAATCTTATCCTAGATAGAAAAGATAAACTAGGAGGGGGGTTTACTGAACTCTCCCTTCCTTACCCTACTTTATCGTGGAGGTTGGCACCCTAAGTTCGACATGGCGCCTCCACTCAATGTTGGCTTTTTTGTTAGTTCCTCCTTGTAGGGTCACAAGGGAGAGCCGACGTTGAGTGGGGGCACCATGTCAAACTTAGGGTGCCAACCTCCGCACACAGGTACAGACACATTCACGTCAAAAGCGACCTTACAAAACTCACCAGCTGCGAAATTCCAGCCGCTGCGAGCTACTATCAGGGCTGCTGCCTTCAGAGTATCAGTGCGTGGCAGGCACAGGCCACATCTAGCTACATCGTGTCTAGAATGGAGTTGCTCCTGTGAGGCATGATGTCAAGGGAAAGGGAGGAGCCTCATGGATTACACCGCTGTGCTCATAACAGGAAGTTGCTGTGCATGTGTGAGGGGAAGAGAGGACTGAGGTGAAAATGAGAGGAGCGAAGGGAAAATGAGAGGAGCGAGGGGAAAATGATAGGAGTGAGGGACAAAATAGTGGAGTGAGGGGAAAATAGTGGAGTGAGGGGAAAATGAGAGGTGTGAGGTAAAAAAGAAGAGGTGTGAGTGGAAAATGAGAGGAGTGAAGGGAAAATAGTGGAGTGATCAGAAAATTACAAGTGTGAGGTCAAAATGATAGGTGTGAGGGGAAAATGAGGGGAGTGAGGGGGAAAATGAGAGGTGTGAGGGGGAAAATGAGAGATGTGAGGGGAAAATGACAGATGTAAGGGGGAAAATGAGAGGCGTGATGGGAAAATGAGAGAAATGAGGTGCTGCTGCAGTATGAGGCTGTGTATAGAGAAGAGTGAGGTGCTGCAAGGTGGAGGCTGTGTATAAGGCCACATTTACATGTTCAGTATTTAGTCAGTATTTTACCTCAGTATTTATAAGCCAAAACCATGAGTGGGAGAAAAATACAGAAGTGGTGACATGTTTCTAATATACTTTTCCTCTGATTGTTTTATTCCAAGTTTTAGCTTACAAATACTGAGGTAAAAATTCTGACCAAATAACGTGTGAATGAGGTCTAAAGGAGAAAAGTGTGGTGCTGCAGAAAGAAGTAGGCTGTGTATAAAGGAGGAGTGTGAGGTGCAGGAGGAGGCTGTGTAAATAGAAGGAGCATGAGGTGCAGGAGGAATAAGGCCCCTTAACTGCCGCTGTTAAAAGTCGTATCGGCAGTCATTAAGGGGCTAATATTGTGTTAAAAAACACCTTTTGCTTCAACAAAATGGCCCCGCTTGTGTTCCGTGTACCAATGTGGGTGTGTTTCTATATTCAACAGCGACACGTTCAAGAGTTGGAACTGCCAAAAATCTGTTCATGTTTGCACCGGAAGGAAAAACCAAAAATGTTGTTTATTAAAAGGCTCTCGAATGAGATGAAAATAAAATACTATCAATACTTGGGTAATCATTTAGTTAATTTGTGTTGCAAATCTGTAGTGTTGAATGTTAGGGCTAGCGGAACGCACCGAGTATATATAGGTAGCTACAAGATGCGTTTGCAGCCCGGGGTCCACCGTGCAGGGACACCTGCTGCAAAGTAATAGCGGATAGACTATAAGCTCACACGTGGGTTAAGCTTCATCCCGTGTGAACTGGAAGCGATCTCTGTTACCTCACAGGGTCGCGCTGTGCACAAACTATTACCCTGACTAGGGTTGCGCTTGCTCTGAGACCAGATGTAAAGCCAACGGCTAATTGCCCCCACTGATGCTAGCTGCCTGCCTGAGTGTACAGCCCCAGAACTAAACAGACTCACACCACATATGACTGAGTGGTAGAGTATCCACTGGCATTAGCCAAACACATTGGATACTAGCGCATGGCCGTGCGGCCATGCAAACCTTTTATAGTTGCAGCTCTTCAGGACTTTCATGGTGGACCAATAGGAGCTGCTACAGGACCTGAGCATGTGACCCCTGACCTCCAATGAGAGGTCCTCCCGTGGGCATGCTCAGTGTGTGAAAAGCAGGACTTAGTCCCAGAAAAGCCTGCTCGCCACTGACCTGTGCTGGCTACAGAAGCAGAGCCTGGAAAGGCAGCAGTATCCATCCGCACAGTATTAGGCTGAGCCAGATGCTGGGACCGACATCTCCACTGAGCAGGCTCCACTGCGGCTGGAGGAGAATGGGAGACCGCAGCAGACATGGTTTGAGATTCCCCCTGTGTAGCAGCGGGAACTCGACACCTAACAGTTGAATATATGATGTGAAATGTTTTTCTGTGCAATATAATCATTATGATTTGTTATAACTAACTACAGTAAGTTACTATGCCCAGGCAACGCCGTGCTCTTCAGCTAGTTTTTAATATTTTGTTGCATACTAATAAAGGATTTAACTTTTATACTGAACAATTTTGGACTTGTGCATGCTTTTATTTTGTTGGTGTTTTAAAATTTTGCATGGCTCTGTTACCTTTGAGACCTTTTTCTTTGTTAATTATTCTATGTCTACCTAAAATAATCTTATCCCAATAACAGGTGCCTATGAACTTTAACAACAAACTACTGTAAAACGAATTTGGACTTTTAGGGTACACTCAACTGCAGTAGATTTTTCTTACGTTTTCAATTTTATTGTTTTTCACTTATAAAAATATACAGCAGGAAGTAATTAGACTGTCCAAGCCTGAAGATTTTAAGTAAAAGGTTAACAACCTTCCAAGTAATTAAAATGCTCACCTTCATTAATCCTATGTTCTGCATCTGAGGAAATGCTATTCCTTCCTTCAAAATAAAAAACACTTTTGTGGAGCACAACATACCTGACAATAAGTCAATAGAATCTGTTGGGTGACGTTGGTGTCTGTTGTGCGACGGATCTGGATTTATATTATGGATCACAACAGATATGAATTGATCCACTCATCTCTACAATGAGTGGATCAATCTGAGGAAGATCGAGTTTGTTAATATTCCTGAAATTTGCTGATTACCGTGAAATTGAACTCTCTGAGATTTAATTCAGGGTTCACCCCGCAAAAAAAACTTGCCTGACAACATTTCCCACACAGCTGAAGCATCAGATTGCAGGCTAATGTTATTTTGCATTGCTTCGCAGCCCACCCCATAAAGCCCGGCAGCTATGATATCTAGCGGATTGTCATACCTTGTGCAGTGGGGGTCAGTACCTGGTCCATCACAGCTCACAGGTTCCAACTGGAGCACAGTTTGTACAGTAGAGTTGATTTCCATCTTCAGAGTTCCTGGGAAAATGAAGTATTTCTCAGAGAAATTTATTGAAATTACACATGTTTTATTATACACATGTCTATTTCCTTTATATGTATTGGAACAACACAAAAAATTGAGAAAAAAAGGAAAATTGGACATAATTTCACAAATAATCCCCAAAAATGGGCAGGACATAATTGTTGGCATCATTTCAAAATTGTGGGTAAACAACTTTGCTTCAAGCATGTCATGCACAGTCAAACTCACTTGTGTCAAGTAACATGTGTGGTCAATATATAAATCAGACCTGAAACCAGATGAAAAGGGGAGAAGTTGACTCAATCTTCGCATTGTGTCTCTGTGTGTGCCATACTAAGCAAGGAGAACTGAAAAAGAAGAGAACTGTCTGAGGATTTGAGAGCCAAAATTGTTGAACAATATCAAGAAGTTTACAAACCATGGAACTGTAGCTAATCTCCTTGGACGTGGACCACAGAAAAATTGATGAAAGGTTGCAACTGATATGATTGTCCAGATAGTGGATAAGCAGCCCCAATCACGTTCCAAAAGAAATTCAAGCTATCCTGCAGGCTCAGGGTGCATTAGTTTCAGAGTGAACTATTCGTTGACATCTGAAGAAATGAAATGATTTTGCAGGAGACCCAGGAGGACCCAGCTGCTGACACAGAGACATAAAAAAGCTAGATTGCAGTTTGCCAAAATGTACGTGAGCAAGCCAAAATCCTTCTGAGAAAGCGTCTTGTAGACAAATGAGACCAAGATAGAAATTTTAGTAAAGCATATCATTTTACTGTTTACTGAAAATGGCCTTCAAAGAAAAGATCACAGTACCTAAAGTCAAATATGGTGGAGGTTGAAATATTTTTGGGGGCTGACTTGCTGCCTGTGAGCAAGGCATCATGAAATCTAAACATTACCAAAGGAAATTGGGTTGCAATGCAGTGCCCAGTGTTGCAAAGCTGGGTTTATGTCCTGGGTCATGGGTCTTCCTGCAGGACAATGACCCCTAACATACCTCAGGAAGCACCCAGGAATGGATGAAAACAAAGTACTGGAGGGTTCTTGAGTGGCCAGCAATAAGTCTGGATCTAAATCCCATTGAACACCTGAGGAGTGATCTTAAACTTGCTGCTGGAAGAAGGCATCTTTTAAATATGAGAGACCTGGAGGAGTTTGCAAAAGAAAAGTAGTCGAAAACTCCAGTTGAGGGGTGTAAGAAACTTGTTGATGGTTATAGGAAGTAATTGATTGCTGTTATTTATTGCAAATGCTGTGCAACCAAATATTAAATTGAGGGTTCCAACAATTTTGTCCCAGTTTTGGAGTTTTGTATGAAATTATGTTCAATTTACCAATTTACCTTTTGTCCTCTGTATATTTTTGTGTTGTTTCAATACACACAAAGGACGTAAACATGTGAATAACAAAACGTGTAACTGCAATACATTTCTGGGAGAAATACTTCATTTTCTGGAATAATTTCAAGGGTGGCAACTAGTGTTGAGCGATACCGTCCGATACTTGAAAGTATCGGTATCGGAAAGTATCGGCCGATACCGGCAAAGTATCGGATCCAATCCAATACCGATACCCGATACCAATACAAGTCAATGGGACTCAAGTATCGGACGGTATTCCTGATGGTTCCCAGGGTCTGAAGGAGAGGAAACTCTCCTTCAGGCCCTGGGATCCATATAAATGTGTAAAAGAAAGAATTAAAATAAAAAATATCGCTATACTCACCTCTCCGACGCAGCCTGGACCTCAGCGAGGGAACCGGCAGCGTTGTTTGTTTAAAATTCGCGCTTTTACTTGGTTACGTGAAGTCCCGGCTTCTGATTGGTGAATGGCGGCCATGTTGCCGGGATGCGGAAGAATCACAGCAAGCCGTGACGAAATTACGTCACGGCTTGCTGTGATTGGTCCGCGTCCCGGCAACATGGCCGCCATTCACCAATCACAAGCCGGGACGTCACGGGAGGCTGGACACGCGCCCATTTTAAAAAGCGCGCGTGTCCAGCCTCCAGTGACGTCCCGGCTTATGATTGGTCACGGCGCCCATGTTGCCGGGACGCGGACCAATCACAGCAAGCCGTGACGAAATTACGTCACGGCTTGCTGTGATTGGTCCGCGTCCCGGCAACATGGCCGCCATTCACCAATCACAAGCCGGGACGTCACGGGAGGCTGGACACACGCCCATTTTAAAAAGCGCGCGTGTCCAGCCTCCAGTGACGTCCCGGCTTATGATTGGTCACGGCGCCCATGTTGCCGGGACGCGGACCAATCACAGCAAGCCGTGACGAAATTACGTCACGGCTTGCTGTGATTGGTCCGCGTCCCGGCAACATGGCCGCCATTAACCAATCACAAGCCGTGACGTCACGGGAGGCTGGACACGCGCGCTTTTTAAAATGGGCGCGTGTCCAGCCTCCCGTGACGTCCCGGCTTGTGATTGGTTGCGCCGCGATCAACCAATCACAAGCCGGGAGGCTGGACACGCGCGCATTTTAAAATTTTAAAATGGGCGCGTGTCCAGCCTCCCGTGACGTCCCGGCTTGTGATTGGTTGCGCCGCGGTCAACCAATCACAAGCCGGGAGGCTGGACACGCGCGCATTTTAAAATTTTAAAATGCGCGCGTGTCCAGCCTCCCGGCTTGTGATTGGTTGATCGCGGCGCAACCAATCACAAGCCGGGACGTCACGGGAGGCTGGACACGCGCCCATTTTAAAATGCGCGCGTGTCCAGCCTCCCGTGACGTCACGGCTTGTGATTGGTTGTGTCTCCCATGTGACTGCGACGCAACCAATCACAAAGCCGGGACGTAATTTTAAAATCGTTAAGGACCTGAAATTACGTCACGGCTTGCTGTGATTGGTTGCGTCGCCCATGTGACTGCGACGCAACCAATCACAACGCCGGAACGTAATTTTGAAATCCTGAAGGACCTGAAATTACGTCACGGCTTGCTGTGATTGGTTGCGTCCCGGTCACATGGGCGGCACGCAACCAATCACAAGCCGGGACTCACGTAAATGAAAGAAAAGCGCGAAGTTTAAACAAAGAACGCTGCCGCTTCCCTCGGTAAGGTGCAGGCTGCGTCGGAGAGGTGAGTATAGCAATATTTTTTATTTTAATTCTCTCTTTTACACATTTTTACATTAATGTTGTTTCGATACCGATACCCGATATCACAAAAATATCGGATCTCGGTATCGGAATTCCGATACAGCAAGTATCGGCCGATACCCGATACTTGCAGTATCGGAATGCTCAACACTAGTGGCAACACTTTTGGTCATGACTCTATATCCAAAGCTACCTGCAAGGATTATGATATTTTTGCTCATGTTTCACTACTGATCTGAATTTTAGGAAGTAGATTAATGAAATCTTTGTAAAAAATTGAACCTTTTTATTACCTGGAAACATGGTAATATAATGCATGCTTTTGCATATTTTATTCTCATGAATAATACCTTTGTTCTCTGCATTTTAGGTCATCTACTCTTACATGCTACCTTTTACATAAATCACATTCCCCTGTTCACTGCAGAATTGGAAGCTTGTAGTACTGTTTTTCTTGTTAAAATGACAGGCACTTAGTAGAACATACTGAGCTATTAAGCCAAGGGAGTATGTTGGGTGCCACAAGCTTTCACCACTTTTTCATGGTTTCCATTTCTAAAGGTAATGACGACTCAGAGGTGAACAGAGTTTAAAGTTGTAAATAACGACAGTCGAGAGAAGGAGTGAGGAAGATGGAGATGCTGCTGCTGTACTCCTGTCTCTCTGATTCCACACTGTGTGTGAGACTGATGCTGTGCTGTGGTAGGGGAAAAGGAGTTAAAGAGGAAAGACAACTGATTGGTCAAAGCACAAACCACAAGTCTCCAGCTTCACACCAACTTTCTAAACAACATTTTTACATGTACTACATCTAATATTCATCTACCTGTAAAGAAAATGGCATTTTTGCTTTTAAAACTGGGCAGATTTTAATATTGTTCTGCTAATAAAGAACTAAAACAATAAAGTCTTTGTAAAACATTAACGCTTTTTTTTTTCTAACCAAGGAAGATGCTAAGAAAATGTATACCTTTGCATATTTTACTCTCATGAATAATATCTTTCTTTAATGTTTTTTAGGTCATCTTCTGTTTTATCTTACCTTTGAAATAAATCACACACCTGAAGACATAAACCATAAATTCCATTTTTTTATTGACTTGATTTTTTTTTCTATTTCAAACATCCCCAACTGATGTATGGAGAATGTTTATATGTTGTACCAGAACTCACAGCTCCAATTTCTTCCTTCTGAAAACTATTGCTGAAGACGCAAATCCCACCTGGGCGAACAGAGCACTTTTCTATACAAAAAGAACTGAATTATGTTACACGTTGCTATAAACAAATCTGTGGTTCAGAGCCTGTCTGTATAATGGATTCTGACCTAGTCGCAGATGTTTCTTTTCCCCCAAGCATTATTGTGCTGACAAACTGGCTGTAATATTAGCAGCTGTTTAGTGCCAGTTGAATATGGCACTATGTTTTCCAGTTGAGAGAGGCCTTGGTGTTGAATAAAAACTGGCATCAGTCATGGACAGATCTGGTATTGCTAATAACTTGGCTAGGGTGCTGTTACTCTGCTGCTTTGAATGAACTTCACTTAAGAAAAATGACTTGACAACAGTTTAATGGTTTAATACAGGGGAAAGCATCATTAATTTACATTTCAATCATGAAAAATCACTTTAGCAGTGAACCCCCTATAATAGCTACATTCATCAATGAAAGAACTCTCCATTAATCCCAGTTGGCTTATATATTGTTATTCTTTCTAATCCTTTCTTATAAGTGTAAGCATTAAATAGGAGTCTCCAGAGATATTGGAGTGTTTTATATTTCTAGTAGTCCTTCATACAGTTTAATGCACCTCCATATACAATGCACCGCCCATAGTCACCCATGTAGTATAATACACCCCCCATAGTCCTTCATACAGTATAATGCCTAGCATATATTCCTCCATATAGTATAATGCAGATCTCACAGTCATCCATGTAGTATAATGCACAGCTCACCGTCAACCATGTAGTATAATGCACAGCCCATAGTCCTTTATATGAAATGCACCTCCAAATTTAATGCACGGTCCATAGTCATCCATGTAGAAAAATGTGCAGCCCAAAGCCATCGATGTAGTATAATGCACAGCCCATAGTCATCCATGTAGTATAATGCACAGCTCACTGTCATCCATGTAGTATAATGCACTGTCCATAGTCCTTCATGTAGTATAATGCACAGCCCTTATTCCTTTATATAAAATGCACCTCCATATATAATGTACAGCCCATAGTGTCATCCATATAGAATAATGTGCAGCCCAAAGTAACCCATGTAGTATGATGTACAGCCCAAAGTCATCCAAGTAGTAGTATGGCCACCATGTACTCACTGATTTTTTTTTTAAAAAACCTCTCACCTTCTGATGTCTTAAAGGGACCCTGTCATCAGAAACAATGCTGTTAACCTGCAGATATGCACTTAATCTGCAGGTTAAAAGCGTTAATATGCTGTCTGGCGCCAGCGGCGACAAAATGATCTTTAGTCTCCCACTTGGCTTTTACATTTTTTTCCATGCACATTCAACTTGGATGTGGTCTGTGGTAAAAAATCAGCTATTAAGAGTCAGTAAAAGATAGAGTTACAAATTCCCATTGGCCTACTGATGGATTCTCTGATAACTTATTCTGTTGTCAGCAATGTACAGTGCAACACAGAGGCTGTAGAAGGCATGTTGTTCAATGCATAAATTTTAATGAAACCCAATTACATGTATTTAGGTTAAAAAAAAGTTGTCCCAATAGGTTGACAATGCCTTAAATCTGCCACCACATCATGCCCATTTTATTTTTCTCCCTGAATGACCTGACAAGATTTGCTATCTATTGTTATGTGCAGTTTTAGTGGCTTTATGTTTTTACTAGAATATTCAACTGATTTTTTGCATCTTTTTTCGTTACATATTCTGTATGGGGTTGTTTTCATTTTTTTGTATATTAGTGTTTAAATGAATAAAAGGAACATTATTTTCTCAAACACATACCACTCTACATGGATGTTTCATGGTATTGCAGCTCATCCCCATTCATGTGACACCAGGCACAAACAGATAGAGCATTCTCTCTGGAAAAGAAATTGAATACTTTCGCTAATCCTGGACACTCACTTGAAATATTGTATATTTCGACACACAGGGATATTTTATATGTTCTGAAAATACAAAAACAGTCCTCTAGAATTTACTTTCTCCAGAATTGCTGTAGCAAAGCACTTGTATAAAAGTGCCAGTATGCCTTCAGTAGATGTTAGCTGAACACTAATTTGGCATTTGCATACATTTTCAATGGGGAGAGAGGGTACTAGGTTGCTTCAAGACACCTCTGATGGGAACATACGTGGGGAAAATAAATATTTGATACACTGACTTTTTTGCACGTTTCCCCACCTACAAAGAATGGAGAGGTCTGTAATTTTTATCATAGGTACACTTCAACTGTGAAAGGCAGAATCTTTAAAAAAAAATAAGTATTTGATACAATAGAAAAACAGAACTTAATGTTTTGTACAGAAAACTTTATTTGCAATTACAGAAGTCAGACGTTTCCTGTAGTTTTTGACCAAGTTTGTGTTTAGGATCATTATCCATTTGCAAACGCCATCCTCTGATCAATTTCAGCTTTGTTACAGATGGTGTTATGTTTGTATCAAGAATTTGTTGAAATTTCATTGACTATATATATATAATAATATAATAATTTAATAATTTTTTATTTATATAGTGCCAACATATTCCGCAGCACTTTACAATTAAGCGGGGACTTATACAGACAATAAATTCAATACAAGTTAAGACAATTTAAACAGTGACATTAGGGGTGAGTTCCCTGCTCGCAAGCTTACAATCTACAAGGAAATGGGGGGACACAATAGGTGAAAAGTGCTTGTTATTTCAGGTCTGGCAATTATAGTAAATAGGGATTTTCATATAAAGCTGCATGATCCGGCCATCAGCCCGTGTGTTTAACCCCTTCCCGACATTTGACGTACTATCCCGTCGAGGTGGGGTGGGCCCCCATGACCGCCGACGGGATAGTACGTCATACGCGATCGGCCGCGCTCACGGGGGGAGCGCGGCCGATCGCGGCCGGGTGTCGGCTGCATATCGCAGCTGACATCCGGCACTATGTGCCAGGAGCGGTCACGGACCGCCCCCGGCACATTAACCCCCGGCACACCGCGATCAAACATGATCGCGGTGTACCGGCGGTACAGGGAAGCATCGCGCAGGGAGGGGGCTCCCTGCGGGCTTCCCTGAGACGATCGGTACAAGGTGATGTACTCACCTCGTACCGAACGTCTTCTCCCTGCAGGCCCCAGATCCAAAATGGCCGAGGGGCTGTATCCGGGTCCTGCAGGGAGCACTTCCGGGTCGGAGCAGGCTGCAGATGAAAGCTGCAGCCTGCTCCGATGAAAGTATGATCGCGGATCTGATAGAGTGCTGTGCACACTATCAGATCTGCGATCTGTGATGTCCCCCCCTGGGACAAAGTAAAAAAGTAAAAAAAAAAATTTCCACGTGTAAAAAAAAAAAAAAAAAAATTCCTAAATAAATAATAATAAAAAAAAAAATATTATTCCCATAAATACATTTCTTTATCTAAAAAAAACAAACAAAAACAATAAAAGTACACATATTTAGTATCGCCGCGTCCGTAACGACCCAACCTATAAAACTGGCCCACTAGTTAACCCCTTCAGTAAACACCGTAAGAAAAAAAAAAAAAAACGAGGCAAAAAACAACGCTTTATTACCATACCGCCGAACAAAAAGTGGAATAACACGCGATCAAAAAGACAGATATAAATAACCATGTTACCGCTGAAAACGTCATCTTGTCCCGCAAAAAACGAGCCGCCATACAGCATCATCAGCAAAAAAATAAAAAAGTTATAGTCCTCAGAATAAAGCGATGCCAAAATAATTATTTTTTCTATAAAATAGTTTTTATCGTATAAAAGCGTCAAAACATAAAAAAATGATATAAATGAGATATCGCTGTAATCGTACTGACCCGACGAATAAAACTGCTTTATCAATTTTACCAAGCGCAGAACGGTATAAACGCCTCTCCCAAAAGAAATTCATGAATAGCTGGTTTTTGGTTATTCTGCCTCACAAAAATCGGAATAAAAAGTAATAAAAAATGGTCACGTGTCCGAAAATGTTACCAATAAAAACGTCAACTCGTCCCGCAAAAAAAAAAAAACCTCACATGACTCTGTGGACCAAAATGTGGAAAAATTATAGGTCTCAAAATGTGGAGACGCAAAAACTTTTTTGCTATAAAAAGCGTCTTTTAGTCTGGTTTCACACTTGCGTTTTTATCTGCATGCGTTTTTTAAAAAAACCACATGTGTGAAAAAATGCATGTAAACGCGGTAAAACGCATGCGTTTTTATAGAAAAACACAAGAAAACAAGAAAAAAACAAAAAACCCTAACCCTACCCCTAACCCTACCCCTAACCTGAAATACGTGGCACTGAAATACGTGGCACTGAAATATACGTTTATATACGTATATACGTATATAAGTGCCACGATATTTCAGTGGCCACGTATTTAAGTGCCACGTATTTAAGTGCCACGTATTTAAGTGCAACGTATTTAAGTGCCACGTATTTAAGTGCCACGTATTTAAGTGCCACGTATTTCAGTGCCACGTATTTACGTGCCACGTATTTACGTGCCACGTATTTACGTGCCACGTATTTTTCAGTGCCTGAAATACGTGGCACTGAAATATGTGGCACTGAAATACGTGGCACTGAAATATCGTGGCACTGAAATATCGTGGCACTGAAGTATTTACGTGCCACGTATTTTTCAGTGCCTGAAATACGTGGCACTGAAATACGTGGCACTGAAATATCGTGGCACTGAAATACGTGGCACTTAAATACGTGGCACTTAAATACGTGGCACTTAAATACGTGGCTCTTAAATACGTGGCTCTTAAATACGTGGCACTTATATACGTGGCACTTATGACTGTCAGAAAATGTTCAGTAAACGGTTAGGGGTGAGGTTAGGGGTAGGGTTTCAGGTAGAATTGGGGAGATTCCACTGTTCAGGCACATCAGGGGCTCTCCAAACGCGACATGGCGTCCAATCTCAATTCCAGCCAATTCTGCGTTGAAAAAGTAAAACAGTGCTCCTTCCCTTCCGAGCTCTCCCGTGCGTCCAAAAAGGGGTTTACCCCAACATATGGGGTATCAGCGTACTAGGGACAAATTGAACAACAACTTCTGGGGTCCAAGTTCTCTTGTTATCCTTGGGAAAATAAAAATTTGGGGGGCTAAAAATCATTTTTGTGGGAAAAAAAATATGTTTTATTTTCACGGCTCTGCGTTGTAAACTGTAGTGAAACACTTGGGGGTTCAAAGTTCTCACAACACATCTAGATAAGTTCCTTGGGAGGTCTAGTTTCCAATATGGGGTCACTTGTGGGGGGTTTGTACTATTTGGGTACATCAGGGGCTCTGCAAATGCAACGTGACGCCTGCAGACCAATCCATTTAAGTCTGCATTCCAAATGGCGCTCCTACCTTCCGAGCTCTGTCATGCGCCCAAACAGTGGTTCCCCCCCACATAGGGGGTATCAGCGTACTCAGGACAAATTGGACAACAACTTTTAGGGTCCAATTTATCCTGATACCCTTGTGAAAATACAAAACTGGGGGCTAAATTTCATTTTTGTGAAAAAAAAAAAAAATTATTTTCACGGCTCTGCGTTATAAACTGTAGTGAAACACTTGGTGGTTCAAAGTTCTCACAACACATCTAGATAAGTTCCTTGGGGGGTCTAGTTTCCAATATGGGGTCACTTGTGGGGGGTTTGTACTGTTTGGGTACATCAGGGGCTCTGCAAATGCAACGTGACGCCTGCAGACCAATCCATTTAAGTCTGCATTCCAAATGGCGCTCCTTCCCTTCCGAGCTCTGTCATGCGCCCAAACAGTGCTTCCCCCCACAAATGGGGTATCAGCGTACTCCAGACAAATTGGACAACAACTTTTGAGGTCCAATTTATCCTGATACCCTTGTAATAATACAAAACTGGGGGCTAAAAAATCATTTTTGTGAAAAAAAAAAATAATTTTTATTTTCACGGCTCTGCGTTATAAACTGTAGTGAAACACTTGGGGGTTCAAAGCTCTCAAAACACATCTAGATAAGTTCCTTAGGGGGTCTACTTTCCAAAATGGTGTCACTTGTGGGGGGGTTTAATGTTTAGGCACATCAGGGGCTCTCCAAACGCAACATGGCATCCCATCTTAATTCCAGTCAATTTTGCATTGAAAAGTAAAATAGCGCTTCTTCCCTTCTGAGCTCTGCTATGCGCCCAAACAATGGTTTACACCCACATATGGGGTATCGTCGTACTCAGGACAAATTGCACAACAACTTTTGTGGTCTAATTTCTTCTCTTACCCTTGGGGAAATAAAAAAATGGGGGTTAAAAGATCATTTTTGTGAAAAAATATGATTTTTTATTTTTACGGCTCTGCATTATAAACTTCTGTGAAGCACTTGTTGCGTCAAAGTGCTCAACACACATCTAGATAAGTTCCTTAAGGGGTCTACTTTCCAAAATGGTGTCACTCGTGGGGGGTTTCAATGTTTAGGCACATTAGGGGCTCTCCAAACGCAACATGGCGTCCCATCTCAATTCCAGTCAATTTTGCATTGAAAAGTCAAATGGCGCTCCTTCCCTTCTGAGCTCTGCCCTGCGCCCAAACAATGGTTTACACCCACATATGGGGTATCAGTGTACTCAGGACAAATTGCACAACAATTTTTGGGGTCCAATTTCTTCTCTTACCCTTGGGAAAATAAAAAATTGGGGGTGAAAAGATCATTTTTGTGAAAAAATATGATTTTTTATTTTTACGGCTCTGCATTATAAACTTCTGTGAAGCACTTGGTGGGTCAAAGTGCTCACCACACATCTAGATAAGTTCCTTAGGGGGTCTACTTTCCAAAATGGTGTCACTTGTTAGGGGTTTCAATGTTTAGGCACATCAAGGGCTCTCTAAATGCAACATGGCGTCCCATCTCAATTCCAGTCAATTTTGCATTGAAAAGTCAAATGGCGCTCCTTCCCTTCCGAGCTCTGCCCTGCGCCCAAACAATGGTTTACACCCACATATGGGGTATCAGCGTACTCAGGACAAATTGCACAACAATTTTTGGGGTCCAATTTCTTCTCTCACCCTTGGGAAAATTAAAAAATTGGGGGTGAAAAGATCATTTTTGTGAAAAAATATGATTTTTTATTTTTACGGCTCTGCATTATAAACTTCTGTAAAGCACTTGTTGGGTCAAAGTGCTCACCACACATCTAGATAAGTTCCTTAGGGGGTCTACTTTCCAAAATGGTGTCACTTGTTAGGGGTTTCAATGTTTAGGCACATCAGGGGCTCTCCAAATGCAACATGGCGTCCCATCTCAATTCCAGTCAATTTTGCATTGAAAAGTCAAATGGCGCTCCTTTGCTTCCAAGCTCTGCCATGCGCCCAAACTGTGGTTTACCCCCACATATGGGGTATCAGCGTACTCAGGACAAATTGTACAACAACTTTTGGGGTCTATTTTCTTCTGTTACCCTTGGTAAAATAAAACAAATTGGAGCTGAAATAAATTTTGTGTGAAAAAAAGTTAAATGTTCATTTTTATTTAAACATTCCAAAAATTCCTGTGAAACACCTGAAGGGTTAATAAACTTCTTGAAAGTGGTTTTGAGTACCTTGAGGGGTGCAGTTTTTAGAATGGTGTCACACTTGGGTATTTTCTATCATATAGACCCGTCAAAATGACTTCAAATGAGATGTGGTCCCTAAAAAAAAATGGTGTTGTAAAAATGAGAAATTGCTGGTCAACTTTTAACCCTTATAACTCCGTCACAAAAAAAAATTTTGGTTCCAAAATTGTGCTGATGTAAAGTAGACATGTGGGAAATGTTATTTATTAAGTATTTTGTGTGACATATGTCTGTGATTTAAGGGCATAAAAATTCAAAGTTGGAAAATTGCGAAATTTTCAAAATTTTCGCCAAATATTCGTTTTTTTCACAAATAAACGCAAGTTATATCGAAGAAATTTTACCACTATCATGAAGTACAATATGTCACGAGAAAACAATGTCAGAATCGCCAAGATCCGATGAAGCGTTCCAGAGTTATAACCTCATAAAGGGACAGTGGTCAGAATTGTAAAAATTGGCCCGGTCATTAACGTGCAAACCACCCTTGGGGGTGAAGGGGTTAAGTGCAATAGTCAAGTATCAAGTGCAGTCATCATGTGCATGGAGGGTGTGGAGACAGATGAATAGTAGGGTGCAGATTCAGAATAATATTTGGAAGGAGGGAACAGGGCAAAGTTAGTTTACTGAGTAGTTGATGTGGTAGGCTCGTTTGAAGAGATGGGCTTTCAAAGCGCGCTTGAATAGGTCGGGGCTAGGTATCAGTCTGATCGTCTGGGGAAGTGCATTTCAGAGAGCTGGCGCAGCACGAGAGAAGTCTTGGAGATGGAGGTGCGAGGTTCGGATTATGGGGGATGTTAGTCTTAGGTCATTTGTAGAACAGAGGGCACGTGTAGGGCAATAGACAGAGATGAGAGAGGAGATATAAGGCGGTGCAGAACTGTGGAGAGCTTTGTGGGTGAGAGAGATGAGTTTATACTGGACCCTCTAGCGAATGGGTAGCCAGTAGTGTTGAGCATTCCGATACCGCAAGTATCGGGTATCGGCTGATATTTGCTGTATCGGAATTCCGATACCGAGTTCCGATATTTTTGTGATATTGGAAATCGGAATCGGAAGTTCCCAGTGTATGGTTCCCAGGGTCTGGAGGAGAGGAGACTCTCCTTCAGGCCCTGGGATCCATATTCATGTAAAAAATAAAGAATTAAAATAAAAAATATGGATATACTCACCCCTCCGGCGGCCCCTGGACCTTACCGATGTAACCGGCAGCCTCCGTTCCTAAGAATGAGGAGTTTAGGACCTGCGATGACGTCTCGGCTTGTGATTGGTAGCGTGAGCGGTCACATGAGCGGTCACGCGACCAATCACAAGCCGCGACGTCATCGAAGGTCCTAAACTCCTCATTCTTAGGAACGGAGGCTGCCGGTTACATCGGTAAGGTCCAGGGGCCGCCGGAGGGGTGAGTATATCCATATTTTTTATTTTAATTCTTTATTTTTTACATGAATATGGATCCCAGGGCCTGAAGGAGAGTTTCCTCTCCTTCAGACCCTGGGAACCATCCAGGATAGCTTCCGATACTTGTGTCCCATTGACTTGCATTGGTATCGGGTATCGGTATCGGCGATATCCGATATTTTTTGGATATCGGTCGACCCCATCCGATACTGATACCTTTGAGTATCAGAAGGTATCGTTCAACACTAGTAGCCAGTGTAATGACTGGCACAAGATGGAGGCATCGGTGAAGCGGCTGGACAGAAATATGACCCTGGCTGCCACATTCAAGATGGATTGGAGAGGAGAAAGTTTGGTAAGAGGCAGACAGATCAGGAGAGAGTTCTAGTAGTCCAGATGGGAATGAATAAGAGCGACAGTAAGAGTCTTAGCAGTTTCAAAGGTGAGAAAAGGTTGGATTCTGGAGATGTTTTTAAGATGCAGGTGACAAGAGCGAGTGAGTGATCGGATATAGGGAGTACAGGAAAGACCGGTGTTGAATAAGACCCCAAGACAGTGGGCATGCTGCTTGGGAGTTATGGTTGAACCCTCCAGGGTAATTTCGATGTTGGGTAGAGTGAGGTTAGTAGAAGGGAGAAACACAAGAAGTTCCATTTTGGAGAGATTTAGTTTCAGATAGAGGAAGGACATGATGTGAGAGACAGCAGACAGACAATCCTTGGTATTTTGAATTAGGGTGGGGGTGATGTCAGAGGAAGAAGTGTATGATTGGGTGTCATCAGCATAGAGATGGTACTGGAACCCAAATCTGCTGATTGTTTGTCCAATAGGAGCACTGTATAGAGAGAAGAGGAGGGGGCCTAGGACTGAACCCTGCGGAACCCCTATATTAAGGGGACGAGGAGAGGAAGGGGAGCCGGCAAAAGATACAGTGAAGGAGTGGTCAGAGAGGTAGGAGGAGAACCAGGAGAGGGCTGTGTCCTTGAGGCCTATGGAGCGGAGCATAGTGAGAAGGAGCTGGTGATCCACAGTGTCAAATGCGGCAGAGTCAAATGCCATATTCTTCCCTCCACCCATGAAATGTTTCCCGTGCCATTGTCTGCAACACAACCCCAAAGCATGATTGCCCTTTTTTCTCCGCACATACCTTTGATTATTATAGTCAATGATTTGTTTCCAAAATGCATCTGACTTGTTTAGATGTTCTTATGCATACTTCTGATGTTGAATTTTATGGTGAGGACGCAGGAGAGTTTTTTCTGATGGCTCTTCCATGAAGGCCATATTTAAGCAAGTGTCTCTGAACAGTAGGACAATGTACCACAACTCTAGAGTCTGCTAAATCTTTTGCAGTCAATCAGAAGTTCTGATTTGCCTCTGTAGCAATCCTACAAGCAGCTCTGGTAGGATTGCTATAGTGATAAGTTTGCTCCAGACCTTATCTTGAGCTCCACTGTTCCTGTTCCTGTGAACTGCCATTTCTTAATTACATTTCAAACAGAGGGAAGGGCAACTTGAAAACGCTTTCCTTTCTTTTTATATCCTTCTCCTGCTTTGTGGGCCTCCATTATTTTCATTTTCAGGGAGGTAGGCATCTGCTTAGAAGAACCCATGGCTGCTATTTTTTGGCATAAGGTTAGAGGAGGCTGGGCTTTTGCAAAGCTGGGAAATTTGTCTCACCTGGCCTTCCTTAATGATCATAGTAAACACGCCATAACAGGCTAATTAAGGTCTGAAACCTTGGTCAAAGTTATCTGAGCACACAAATCTCTTCAAGGGTGCCCAAACTTTTGCATCAGCCTCTTTTTTCTTTTTGGAATTTATAAAATGTAAAAAATGACAATATTTTTTTTTGTTGCTATAATACAAAGGAAATATGTCTTTCAGGTATTTCCTGCAAGTGATTGAATGATAAATGTAAGCACATCAAGAAGAGAAAAGTAACAGGAAAACCCATGCACAATACAGAAAAACAAGGGAAGGATTATTAAAAACAGTAAATTACATTTTTTTATAATAAAAAGAAAAAAAGAAGAAAAGAAAACATGAAAAAATAACAATCATTGTAGTATCAAGTCTTGTCTGTAGTTCAGTGTGAACAAAAAACGTGTGCACAGCTCGGTATGATGGTGCCCAGGTAGGTTCCAAAACCGTAGTGATACATATAAGAAAAACCTGGCACTTAACTTTTTTATAGATGCTATTTTAATGATTCCAAGCGGAGGTGCAGTAACAGCAATGCAAAACGTTTCGGTCATAAACATCTGACCTTCATCAGTTGCTGTAAATTACAGATAAATATAACAAAAATGGTACATAAATTGGTACAAAAAATAAATAAAGTATATACAAAGAAATATACATAGCGTTACAATGGAGCGATCTAGTTCAGAGAAACAAATATAGGCACATCATGGCACAGTCATATGAAAGGTCAGTGGATATAGACGGAAGTACATACCGTAAAGTGATTGCTGGTGGCGTAAGTGTTATCACTGTTAAACAGATTGTGATGTGAATAGCTGAAAAAATGAACGAGGGTATTAAAAAGGTATTAGAGGATGGAGGGAAGGGGGCGTGATATTGATGCAGAATACCGAGCAAATTTTATACAACATTTATTGTGCTAGAGTTGGGCCTTAAAACACCCCCCCAAAAAAAATTATTTGGTTTCAAATAGCATTGCCATATTGATCAGGAGTCATATATGTCCATGTGAAGTGGGCACATTTTGACATTTTATACTGCATTTATTGAGCTAGAGTTGGGCATCAAAACCTAAAAAAAATTATTTGTTAAAAAATCGATTTGCTATATAGATACTGCAGCGTTTGCAAATTCCAGCTCACCGACTGGTGTGTGATGTAACCACACTTTGGACCTTAATGTTACAAATGTTGGCAAGACTTTGTGAGCATCAGAAGGCAGTAGTTGAATACTAGTTACACTATGCATGTCAACATTCTAGTCAGCCCCGACTCTAGCATTTTTTCAGAGCGAGTTTTAAGTGCCGCCAGGGTGTTATAACTGATAGGCACATACGCCTATCAACTGAAAATGCAAACACACTTACTCTTATCAAAATGAGCAAGGGCTGGATGGGCCCAGACTTCAGTAAACCACTAGATGACAGCAGCGAAACATAAACTAAAATGCAGTATTTTGGTTATTTTTTCTGGTGTATTCCCATGCACCCCTTCCCACCTAAACATGGGTATACGCTTCAGGAATTCATCTTTTTTGTGTCATCCTCCTCCACCTGCATATCTATAGGGTGATCATATACTTTTTTTAAAACTGTTTATGATGCCCGCTTTAACAATTTTTAGAGTCCTCCTTCGAACATTCTTTTATATATATATGTACACCCCCCAGGGGTAAATGTTTTTCAGCCCATGCACTTAGTGCATGGGCATTATCGATCTAGGATATCCACTCCTCAATAATGGGAAAAAATGTTTTCTGAGGCCCTCCACTACTTCTCTTCAAAGGGGTATTGGAGTGCCTCCTTCTAATTTTTGGCATCCCTTGCACTTCTTGCATATGCTTTACCAGTTGAGGAGACCCACTCCTTAGTTAAGGAAATACATTTTTTTTCTGAGGATCCATCTTCTAGTTGAAAACAAAAGAGGCAGTGGGTTCTATTAGTATATGATCCAGTGCCTTGTTGTGGGCTGTCAGGTGGTCTCACCCTGCATACAGGATTTCACAGCTGGGACAGGAGAATTTGTACAATAAGTACAGAAGATCCTGGTATCAGCCATATCAGGCTAAGTAGATGTGAAATGCTCCATGATATTCCCCAGCAGGGTTGTTGAAATAACAGTCCTTGATGCTGCTACATTAAACTAATCATTTTTTTCAGGGCTAATTCAAATAGATTCTATTTGAGTTTGAGTTTGTTGATACCATGTACAAGAAAAAATCTCAGCGTTGCTGCTTATTTCCATGGACTCATTGACCGATTCATGTTTTTTACGGTATTCTGTATATTTGAACCTCCACCATATTTGACTACTGTGTTCTTTTATTTTTAGGCCTCATTCCATTTATAGTAAACAGTAGAATGATGTGCTTTACCAAAAACTCTATCTTGATCTCATCTGTTCACAAAACACCTGCTGGCCCTCTAAAAATAGTGGTGGTTGCCTGCTCTCTCTCTATAAATTGTGAGGGCCACCTGCTGGCCCTGCAAGTTTCAATCTTTACATTATTAATACGAAAAATAAAAAATATTTGCCCAGCTCAGAGAGATAAATTATATGGAAGTAGTAGGTTACGGCTATGCAAAGCATAACCGTCTGCTGGCCCTCCAAAATACTTAGGGAGGGCTGACTGCTGGCCTTCTCAAATTAGAATATTATTTATTTTGCCTTATAGACAAGTCATTATCCTGGAAAGAATCTTTCTTAACATTTTTGACAGTAAAATCCATTGTTATGGACTGACCTGGTTTGGAGTAGTGATATTGCAATCACTAGGGGATGCACCGGCAGGTAGCGTAGTCAGGGATTGCTAAGGAGTCGGTAGACAAGAACAGCAATGTAGTTTGAACGAATAAGCAGGAATATTAGTCAGGAAAGCTAGAGGTTCTTACCAGGAGCAGCAATGTCGTTTGAAGGAATAAGCAAGAATCATTGTCAGGAAAGCCTGTGGTCAATATCAGAGGCAGCAATGTCAGGTGGAACGAAGCTTGACTAGATGCTGGTAGCTCAATAGTCAAGGTAAGGAGAGCAAGGCCAGGTTTAAATAAGGTGTTCAATAAGGATGGAGCTAATCAGAAACTCAGGGTGGTGACCAATAGGAAATTCAGGTACAAAGGTACAAGTATTTGGGTTAGCACAGAACTGTCCAGTGAGCTGAATAGCTCAGAGGGAAGAGCTGCCGTCTGGTGCACTGGAGCTGCTGGGTTTGAATCCTGACATACATTTTAACTGCGGTTTTGTATGTTTTATTGTCAGTCATTTAAAGTTGCTTAATACTCTGACAACATTGTTCCCAGCAGTGACCTGGAATTTAGAGATACTTCCAGGGGTCTTTTCCATGCAGTTTCCATGCCATTTCAGCACTGGTTCCATCATTTTCAGCCATTTTTAGACCCCCTCCAGACCTCCAAGAGGGGCCGCCAGAAAAATGCTTGAGTTTCCCATTGACTTCCAATATACTCGTTACTCGGGTCGAGCACCCGAGTGTTATGATTTGCTTGACTCGAGTAATGAGTACTCGAGCATTATAGTGCTCGTTCATCACTAATATTGATATGAAGGCCTGGTGCTATTATTGGCTAAATCTCAGACTTTAATATCAAAGGTTATTATGACATCATGACACATTGAACTGGATTACAAACACGAAAGGACAGTAATAAAATGTAAAGAACGTAATGCTTGTTTCAGAATTGTGAACCGAAGGCTGTCTTCAGTTTTTCATTACTTCACTGGATCGATGTTTCCTATATCCCTCTGTTAGTAAATCTGATGATCTTTTAAATGAACATTTCAGGTAATCTCTCCTGTAAAGACGTCTTCCGACCCCTTGACATTCTAGAGAAAAGTGTTGTGACTCTGATATTATGAGTGGCTTCTTACATATTGGTGAAGAGCAGGACCTCATTTTGTAAGGTGTTCTGCAGTTATTAACTGATATAGCCTTGATACCATACATTTCACCTTTACATGTCGGTCTTGATATAGTGTAATCCCCCATTCTTTGTGGATTCTTATTTTTCTGCCCTGTATCAGATCAAGTCTTGTCTATTTTGTAAACGGCCTCAAATGTGTCATTTCTCAGTAGAAGAGAAATTCTGCTGATGTAGGGATGCTGTGCTAATACATTATCAGTTAACGGGCTTCATAGGGAACATCCAATGATGATGTCAATAGGTCACTCACTATAATAGAAAATATAGTGACAAATTGCCAGACAAGGCAAAACTACAGTCCCAAGAACTGGAAACATTTGCAATTGGTAGACATGGACGCTAAAATCTTCATACTCAGTTAGTTATCACTTTTTTTGAAAATTGTTGACTCTTTTGTTTCACATATTTTTTCCCTTCTAATGGAAATGTCTAACTAATACCCCAAGTAATGATCAGGGTTTGCTGGAAAGTATTACTGTCTTATTCTACAGTTGAGAATATCATGTTAAGGAAAAAACTCAAAAAATGTCCTCCTCTCAAAATAAATAGGAACATAAGACCACATGCACATCCCTTCTCAATCCTTGGCTCAATGTTAATTTGATCTTAAAAATATTTTTATGTTAAAGAAGCTGAAAGTGGTGTGCAATACATTTAAAAAATCATATACATGGAATATATTACCCACTGCACCTGTTCAAACACCGTCTAACACTCAGTTAGGCTCCATTTGCTGCCTTGATAACATCCTTGAAGCGATGGCCGGGGGACCACCACGGTGCAGGAAGACTACTGTACACAAGATGAGGTGCAAACAACAAAGGGTAGATTTATTGGGAGGCAAGGAATGAAGTGGGTGAGAAACATGCAAACAGGGGTATGCAATGGCAAGAGACACTTTACAAGACTTATACACTTTATCTTGTCCGTAAAATAGCACAGTGATCCAGCTATTACAGACTCAAAATATGTCTCACAAGCAAATTTAAACAATAAACAAATAACGATGCTACTCTACATATAACCTCCCTGGCCTTTACTAAGCAGGCCCCACGGCTGCTGTGTACTGACTACTGAAGCCTACACTAGGCCCTAACAGGTGCACCAAACAGGAACAGACTCATGGTGATGTTGGGGACTCAGGTCCAGTCCCAGGGGGGCCCCCAGAAGTCTAATATGATGGTGCGCATGGCTTTCTGTCAGCTCTGTGAAACGTGGTCTTCTCCTTGCTTCTGGGTCCTAGGGATGCTCCTGGAAACTATAAGTCCCTTTCTCAGTATCTTCGTGGCTTCACAAACTAGCACAGAACAGCCACCTTTGCTGTACCCGGAAAAGTCTTGCAAATTTCACAAGTACACTACGTCCCAGGCTGTGGGACCTTTCTTTTAGCAAACAGCACACAGTTCTCTCTGTAGCAGCTTCAGCTCACACACGCAGTTCAGGCTCAGCACCTCCCCTTATTCTAGGGCAGTTCATCTTCACAATCTATAGCAGGGAGAAGCTGAACATTCCATCACACCAAACAAGGGGGTGCTGTCTCTTAAAGTGGCAGCGTGTTACTGTCCATAACAGCACCACCCTCTTACATGCCTCCCTTCTTAATGATGGTCATCCTCGGCCATCACAGCATCAAGGTCGAAGCGTAATGAAGGAACGTGCAATGCGGAAACAGCACCTATAGAGGAGGCAACAAAGTTGGAAAAACAGACAGAGCACACTGTTCTACATAGCAGACTGGTGGAACCCCTGCATTAGACCTCTGGGATCTCCGGAGCTCTTGGCTGTCAGGCAAGGCTTGACTATCTTCCAGAGGAACACTTGCTGCAGGAGTCATCATGGGCTCTTGTCTGGTCTCGTTCTCGCGTGGCGGTACTGGTACATCCATGGGATTACCGTCTCTGTGCAGCTGAGGACCCCCTACATCAGTGACTGTCCACCACTCGTCATCGATTTCACCATCAGGCATGACAGATTCAGGAAATGGAGTAGCGCCTTCAGGCAACAATGGCGTAGAACAGATCTCAGACCGGCAGAGCCTCAGCATATTTCTGTGAAGTACTCTAGGGGCAGACGCCCCTTAGCATACACTCGCTCGATTACTCTATAAGGCTGTACTTCACATCTCCCACTTAGTTTTCCCTTGGGGCGCTTCTCTCTGACTAATACTCGGTCTCCGGGTTGGAGTGGTAACTCTTGAATCGGTTTACAGCCTGTATGCTCTTTTTCTTGCAGCTGCTGACCCGCCAACCGCCGTATCGTTTGTAGTCGTTGCCGATGCTCTTTCACTCATGAGGTGACCATTCGCTCCATCAGCTCCTCTGGCTGTTCCAAATTCAGCTCAATGATCTCCCATCCAGCTCTTCCAAACAGCAGTAGATAGGGGGTATAACCCATGGTGGAGTGGACCCGATTGTTGTAGGTCCAGACCAACTCTGGCAGGTAGTCTGGCCAACACGCCTTCTTATCCTCCTCCAACGTTCTCAGCATTTGAAGTAAGGTTCGGTTGAAGCGTTCACATGCTCCGTTGCCTTGAGGATGGTAAGGGGTGGTACGGGACCGCTCAATGCCATACATACGATACAGTTCTTCCATCACTTTGACTTAGAAACAAGCGCCTTGGTCGGAGTGGATGCGCTTTGGGCACCCATACACCCGGATGAAGTCTTGACAGATGGCTCGCGCCGCCGACTCTGCAGTCTGATCTCTAGTCGGGGTAACTACTGCGAACTTGGAGAAATGATCAGTCATCACCAAACAGTACTGTAGCCCCGGGCCGAGTGTCCCACGAGGAGATAGTCGATCATCAAGACTTCTAGCGGTTCCTTAGTTTGTATGGTCTGGATGGGTGCTCTCTGTTCGGTACTCTTAATGAGGTCGCATACTTGACATTGCCGGCAAACCTCTTTCACCACAGACTCCAACAGGGGGCAATACACATATCGCTGTAACCATTGGTAGGTCTTTGTGGGCCCGAAGTGAGCTCCAAATTCGTGGGCTTCTCTAGCTACTTCTTGAGCCATTCTTCCTGGGATGACCACCTGCCATTTTACTTACACATCTTTTGGCTGTTGTCTCTTGCGATATAACACTGATTCTCGCACTTCCAGTCTATCCCACTGGTGTAAGATACTCTTCATTTCAGCATCCAGATCATCTCTGTCTTGTTTGCCAGGCTTTCGCTTCTGAGTTACCCACCATTTCATCTGTCTCAGCCTTTTGTCTTCATCCTGAACATGTCCCCATTACTCATTGCTTCTCCCCAGGGACCGGGGTAGTGCACAGGCCTCCCTTCTTGACTGGGCCGCAACCACTGGGGGCTTGAACTTACGAAAATCTGGGGTCTCCTCCTCTTCAAGTTGTTCATCGAGATCCCCCGCTGGAGTCTCCACAGTCACTCTTGACAGCCCGTCAGCATTTGCGTTTTCGGTAGCAGAGCGATAACGGATGGTAAAGTCAAACTTGGCTAGGCGAGCCACCCATCGTTGTTCTAAGGCCCCCAATTTAGCATTCTCAAGGTGGTCCAGGGGATTATTGTCTGTTCGAACTTGAATCTTGGTCCCTGCCAGGAAGTCCGCAAACTTCTGTCATGGCCCACACCAGGGCCAGGAGCTCTAACTGGAAGGAGCTGTAATTGTAGGGGTTACTTTCGCTGTCTCGCAGGGACCTGCTGGCATAACTGATGACTCTCTCATGTCCATCCTGTATCTGAGACAGTACAGCACTGAGTCCATGAAGGCTACCGTCTGTGTACAACAAGAACGGTTGATCGAAATCTGCATAGACCAAAATCGGGGCTGAAGTAAGGGCATTCTTTATAGCCTGGAAGGCCTCAGCTTGTCTCTGGGCCCAAGGGATATACTGGGTCTTCGGCACTCTGGCGGTCCCCCTCAGCAGCTCATTCAGGGGACCCACCACCTTCGCGAAGTCTTTGACAAACCGGCGGTAGTACCCGGCAAGCCCCAGAAAGGCCTGAAGTTCTCTCACCGTGCGAGGGACTGGCCACATCTGGATAGCAGCCACTTTTTCTGGTGAGGGTAGAACTCCATCTTGTGACACTATGTGGCCCAGGTACTCGATCTCTCTCTTGAAGAGGTGGCACTTTTTTGGCTTCACCTTCAGGTTATGAGCCCGCAGTCTTCCGAGTACCTGTCCAAGCCGGGCAAGGTGTTCTTCGAATGAGGCCAAAAACACAATGATGTCATCCAGATAGATCAGGGTAGCTTCAAAATTTAAGTCTCCCAAACACTTTTCCATCAGCCGTTGGAATGTGCCCGGAGCATTGGAGAGCCCAAAGGGCATCCGGTTAAACTCAAACAGTCCCATAGGGAGGATGAAGGCGGTTTTTTCTCTGTCTTTCTCTGCCACGGCTGTTATGACCCCAATGGCGAGGGTCTCAGAGGAACGTGGAAGTCTGCAGAATACAAAAATCCAGCTCATAGGGCAGTGGTAACTGGGTTGACCATATATCTACTCCTAACGCCAACACTAGAAGTAGCCGGGGATCATTCCTACGTTGATTCTAGATGACACGCGCCAGCCGGAGAATCTAGCTACCCCTAGTAGAGGAAAACAAAGACCTTTCTTGCCTCCAGAGAAGGGGACCCCAAAGCTGGATAGAAGCCCCCCACAAATAATGACGGTGAGGTAAGAGGAAATGACAAACACAGAAATGAACCAGGTTTAGCACAGAGAGGCCCGCTTACTGATAGCAGAATAAAGAAAGGTAACTTATATGGTCAACAAAAACCCTATCAAAATCCACACTGGAAATTCAAGAACCCCCGAACCGTCTAACGGTCCGGGGGGAGAACACCAGCCCCCTAGAGCTTCCAGCAAAGGTCAGGATATAGATTTGGAACAAGCTGGACAAAAATACAAAACCAAAACAAATAGCAAAAAGCAAAAGGCAGACTTAGCTGATATAACTGGAACCAGGATCAGTAGACAAGAGCACAGCAGACTAGCTCTGATAACTACGTTGCCAGGCATTGAACTGAAGGTCCAGGGAGCTTATATAGCAACACCCCTAACTAACGACCCAGGTGCGGATAAAAGGAATGACAGAAAAACCAGAGTCAAAAAACTAGTAACCACTAGAGGGAGCAAAAAGCAAATTCACAACAGTACCCCCCCCTTAGTGAGGGGTCACCGAACCCTCACCACGACCACCAGGGCGATCAGGATGAGCGGCATGAAAGGCACGAACTAAATCGGCCGCATGAACATCAGAGGCGACCACCCAGGAATTATCCTCCTGACCATAGCCCTTCCACTTGACCAGGTACTGAAGCCTCCGCCTGGAGAGGCGAGAATCCAAGATCTTCTCCACCACGTACTCCAACTCGCCCTCAACCAACACCGGAGCAGGAGGCTCAGCAGAAGGAACTACAGGCACAATGTACCGCCGCAACAAGGACCTATGAAATACATTGTGAATAGCAAACGACACAGGAAGATCCAGACGAAAAGATACAGGATTAAGGATTTCCAATATCTTGTAAGGCCCAATAAAACGAGGTTTAAATTTGGGAGAGGAGACCTTCATAGGAACAAAGCGGGAAGAAAGCCACACCAAATCCCCAACGCGTAGTCGGGGACCCACACCGCGGCGGCGGTTGGCAAAGCGCTGAGCCTTCTCCTGTGACAACTTCAAGTTGTCCACCACATGATTCCAGATCTGCTGCAACCTATCCACCACAGAATCCACCCCAGGACAGTCAGAAGGCTCCACATGACCCGAAGAAAAGCGAGGATGGAAACCAGAGTTGCAGAAAAAAAGGCGAAACCAAGGTGGCGGAACTAGCCCGATTATTAAGGGCAAACTCAGCCAACGGCAAGAATGTCACCCAATCGTCCTGATCAGCAGAGACAAAACACCTCAAATAAGCCTCCAAAGTCTGATTGGTTCGCTCCGTCTGTCCATTAGTCTGAGGATGGAAAGCAGACGAAAACGACAAATCAATGCCCATCCTACTACAAAAGGATCGCCAGAACCTGGAAACGAACTGGGATCCTCTGTCTGACACAATATTCTCAGGGATGCCGTGCAAACGAACCACGTTCTGGAAAAACACAGGAACCAGATCGGAAGAGGAAGGCAGCTTAGGCAAAGGAACCAAATGGACCATCTTGGAGAAGCGATCACATATCACCCAGATAACGGACATGCCCTGATATAGCGGAAGATCAGAAATGAAATCCATGGAGATATGTGTCCAAGGTCTCTTCGGGACAGGCAAGGGCAAGAGCAAACCGCTGGCACAAGAACAGCAAGGCTTAGCTCGAGCACAAGTCCCACAGGACTGCACAAATGACCGCACATCCCTTGACAAGGAAGGCCACCAAAAGGACCTGGCCACCAGATCTCTGGTGCCAAAAATTCCCGGGTGACCTGCCAACACCGAGGAATGAACCTCGGAAATGACTCTGCTGGTCCACTTATCCGGGACAAACAGTCTGTCAGGTGGACAAGACTCAGGCCTATCAGCCTGAAATCTCTGCAACACACGTCGCAGATCCGGAGAAATAGCTGACAAGATAACTCCATCTTTAAGAATACCAACAGGATCAGCGACTCCAGGAGCATCAGGCACAAAGCTCCTAGAAAGAGCATCGGCCTTCACATTCTTTGAACCTGGTAAATACGAGACAACAAAATCAAAGCGGGAGAAAAACAATGACCAGCGGGCCTGTCTCGGATTAAGGCGTTTAGCAGACTCGAGATACATCAGATTTTTGTGATCAGTCAAGACCACCACACGATGCTTAGCACCCTCGAGCCAATGACGCCACTCCTCATATGCCCATTTCATGGCCAACAACTCCCGATTGCCCACATCATAATTTCGCTCGGCAGGCGAAAATTTCCTAGAGAAAAAGGCACAAGGCTTCATAACAGAGCAACCAGGGCCTCTCTGCGACAAAACGGCCCCTGCCCCAATCTCCGAAGCATCCACCTCAACCTGAAAGGGAAGTGAGACGTCAGGCTAGCACAAAACAGGCGCCGAAGTAAACCGGCGTTTCAACTCCTGGAAAGCCTCCACGGCAGCAGGAGCCCAGTTAGCTACATCGGAGCCCTTCTTGGTCATATCCGTCAAAGGTTTCACAATGCTAGAAAAATTAGCGATAAAACGACGGTAGAAGTTAGCGAAGCCCAAGAACTTCTGAAGACTCTTAACTGACGAGGGCTGAGTCCAATCAAGAATAGCTCGGACCTTGACTGGGTCCATCTCCACAGCAGAAGGGGAAAAAATGAACCCCAAAAAGGGAACCTTCTGTACACCAAAGAGACACTTTGAGCCCTTGACAAACAAAGAATTTTCACGCAAAATTTTAAAGACCAACCTGACCTGCTCCACATGCGAATCCCAATTATCAGAAAAAACCAAAATATCATCCAGATAAACAATCAAAAATTTATCCAGATACTTCCGGAAAATGTCATGCATAAAGGACTGAAAAACTGAAGGCGCATTGGAGAGCCCAAAAGGCATCACCAAGTACTCAAAATGACCTTCGGGCGTATTGAATGCGGTTTTCCATTCATCACCTTGCTTAATGCGCACAAGGTTGTACGCACCACGAAGGTCTATCTTGGTGAACCACTTGGCACCCTTAATCCGGGCAAACAAGTCAGACAACAGCGGTAAAGGATACTGAAATTTGACAGTGATCTTATTTAAAAGCCGATAATCAATACAAGGTCTCAAAGATCCGTCCTTTTTTGCCACAAAAAAGAATCCCGCACCAAGAGGGGAAGAAGACGGACGAATATGTCCTTTTTCCAGAGACTCCTTGATATATGAACGCATAGCGGTATGTTCAGGTACCGACAGATTAAACAGTCTTCCCTTAGGAAATTTACTGCCTGGGATCAAATCTATAGCACAGTCACAGTCCCTATGAGGAGGCAGTGCACTGGACTCAGACTCACTGAAGACATCCTGATAATCAGACAAATACTCCGGAACTTCCGAAGGCGTAGAAGAAGCAATAGACACAGGCAGGGAATCCTCATGAATACCACGACAGCCCCAACTTGAGACTGACGTAGCCTTCCAGTCCAGGACTGGATTATGGGTCTGTAACCATGGCAGCCCTAAAACGACCAAATCATGCATTTTATGTAAAACCAGGAAACGTATCACCTCGCGGTGTTCAGGAGTCATGCACATGGTAACCTGAGTCCAATTCTGCGGTTTATTTGCTGCCAATGGTGTAGCATCAATACCCCTAAGAGGAATTGGATTTTCTAATGGTTCAAGAGTAAATCCACAGCGCTTAGCAAATGAGAGATCCATGAGACTCAGGGCAGCACCTGAATCTACAAACGCCATGACAGGATAAGATGACAGTGAGCAAATCAAAGTTACAGACAGAATAAATTTAGGTTGCAAATTACCAACGGTGACAGGACTAACAACCTTAGCTATACGTTTAGAGCATGCTGAGATAACATGTGTAGAATCACCACAGTAGTAGCACAAGCCATTCCGGCGTCTATGAATTTTCCGCTCATTTCTAGTCAGGATTCTATCACATTGCATTAAATCAGGTGTCTGTTCAGACAACACCATGAGGGAATTTGCGGTTTTTCTATCACATTGCACCGAATTAGGTGTCTGTTCAGACAACACCATGAGGGAATTTGCGGTTTTGCGCTCCCGCAACCGCCGGTCAATTTGAATAGCCAGTGCCATAGTATCATTCAGACCTGTGGGAATGGGAAAACCCACCATAACATTCTTAATGGCTTCAGAAAGGCCATTTCTAAAATTAGCGGCCAGTGCACACTCGTTCCAATGTGTCAGCACGGACCATTTCCGAAATTTTTGGCAATACACTTCAGCCTCGTCCTGCCCCTGAGACATAGACAGCAAGGCCTTTTCTGCCTGAATCTCAAGATTGGGTTCCTCATAAAGTAAACCGAGCGCCAGAAAAAACGCATCAAGATCAGCCAATGCCGGATCTCCTGGCGCCAGCGAAAAAGCCCAATCCTGAGGGTCGCCCCGTAAGAACGAAATAACAATTTTTACTTGCTGAGCAGAATCTCCTGATGAACAGGGTCTCAGGGACAAAAACAATTTACAATTATTCACGAAATTCCTAAACTTAAACCTGTCTCCGGAAAACAGTTCAGGAATCGGTATTTTAGGTTCTGACCTAGGATTTCTGATAACATAGTCTTGTATGCCCTGCACACGAGTAGCCAGCTGGTCCACACTTGTAATCAAGGTCTGGACATTCATGTCTGCAGCAAGCATAGCCACTCTGAGGTAAAGGGGAAGGAGAGAAAAAAAAAAAACTCAGAATCTTCTTTCTTATAATCCCTCTTCTGCAATGCATTAAACATTTAATACTGGCCTGGCAAACTGTTATGACCCCAATGGCGAGGGTCTCAGAGGAACGTGGAAGTCTGCAGAATACAAAAATCCAGCTCATAGGGCAGTGGTAACTGGGTTGACCATATATCTACTCCTAACGCCAACACTAGAAGTAGCCGGGAATCATTCCTACGTTGATTCTAGATGACACGCGCCAGCCGGAGAATCTAGCTACCCCTAGTAGAGGAAAACAAAGACCTTTCTTGCCTCCAGAGAAGGGGACCCCAAAGCTGGATAGAAGCCCCCCACAAATAATGACGGTGAGGTAAGAGGAAATGACAAACACAGAAATGAACCAGGTTTAGCACAGAGAGGCCCGCTTACTGATAGCAGAATAAAGAAAGGTAACTTATATGGTCAACAAAAACCCTATCAAAATCCACACTGGAAATTCAAGAACCCCCGAACCGTCTAACGGTCCGGGGGGAGAACACCAGCCCCCTAGAGCTTCCAGCAAAGGTCAGGATATAGATTTGGAACAAGCTGGACAAAAATACAAAACCAAAACAAATAGCAAAAAGCAAAAGGCAGACTTAGCTGATATAACTGGAACCAGGATCAGTAGACAAGAGCACAGCAGACTAGCTCTGATAACTACGTTGCCAGGCATTGAACTGAAGGTCCAGGGAGCTTATATAGCAACACCCCTAACTAACGACCCAGGTGCGGATAAAAGGAATGACAGAAAAACCAGAGTCAAAAAACTAGTAACCACTAGAGGGAGCAAAAAGCAAATTCACAACACACGGCTACTTGCCAGTATCCGCTTGCTAGGTCCAGGGTGGAAAAGTACTTGGCTTTCCCCAACGCTGTCAAGGATTCCTCGATGCGGGGCAACGGATACGAGTCTCGAACAGTGCAGGCATTGAGATTCCTGTAGTCTACACAGAACCGGATGGTCCCATCCTTTTTCTTGATGAGCACCACTGGGGCTGCCCAAGGGCTCTGACTACTCTGCACCACTCTTGAATCCAGCATCTGCCTCAGTAATGTTTTCACCTCTTGATACATCTTGGGCAGGATCTGCCGGTATCGCTCTCGAATTGGATGAGCTTCTCCGGTCGGTATCTCGTGCGTGATTGCTTCAGTACAGCCGAAATCTTCGGTGTGACGGGCGAATGCGGCCTGATGTTCCCACAGCATAGCTTCTATTGCTTGCACAGGCTCAGGGCCTAGAGCCTTCACATCCACTTCCATTTGATTAAGGATGACCGGTCCACTCCACTCCGGGGATGGCATCTCTTCAGCCCCCACAGCAACTGCTAGGGTCCACCCCGCACCTTCTTTCGGTGATAAAGACATCTCCTTCTGACTCACTACTTCGCCCTTATGTAGGTACACCAGGGCCAGATCTGTCACTCGTGGCAAGGTGACCTCCCCGGGGCCCACATTCAAAGCTCTTATGGGAACATGTCCTCGCTGGACCACAGATACTGTACGAGCTATCATGACTTTTTGGTCCACTCCTCCGCCTACCACAGGCTGAACAATCACTTCCAACCCTGTTATGGTTCTCAATGGCAAGAGAACATAGCCCAGCAAACATACGAACTAGCTCTTGGAAGGATGGAAACTAAACTGACCATGAACTAAACCTGCCGCACAACTAACAGTAGCCGGGTAGCGTAGCCTGCGTTTTATCCCTAGACGCCCAGCGCCGGCCGGAGGACTAACTAATCCTGGCAGAGGAAAATATAGTCCTGGCTCACCTCTAGAGAAATTTCCCCGAAAGGCAGACAGAGGCCCCCACAAATATTGGCGGTGATTTTAGATGAAATGACAAACGTAGTATGAAAATAGGTTTAGCAAAATTGAGGTCCGCTTACTAGATAGCAGGAAGACAGAAAGGGCACTTTCATGGTCAGCTGAAAACCCTATCAAAATACCATCCTGAAATTACTTTAAGACTCTAGTATTAACTCATAACATCAGAGTGGCAATTTCAGATCACAAGAGCTTTCCAGACACAGAAACGAAACTACAGCTGTGAACTGGAACAAAATGCAAAAACAAACAAGGACTAAGTCCAACTTAGCTGGGAGTTGTCTAGCAGCAGGAACATGCACAGAAAGGCTTCTGATTACAATGTTGACCGGCATGGAAGTGACAGAGGAGCAAGGCTAAATAGCGACTCCCACATCCTGATGGAAACAGGTGAACAGAGAGGATGATGCACACCAGTTCAATTCCACCAGTGGCCACCGGGGGAGCCCAAAATCCAATTTCACAACAGTACCCCCCCCTCAAGGAGGGGGCACCGAACCCTCACCAGAACCACCAGGGCGATCAGGATGAGCCCTATGAAAGGCACGGACCAAATCGGAGGCATGAACATCAGAGGCAGTCACCCAAGAATTATCCTCCTGACCGTATCCCTTCCATTTGACCAGATACTGGAGTTTCCGTCTGGAAACACGGGAGTCCAAGATTTTTTCCACAACGTACTCCAACTCGCCCTCAACCAACACCGGAGCAGGAGGCTCAACGGAAGGCACAACCGGTACCTCATACCTGCGCAATAATGACCGATGAAAAACATTATGAATAGAAAAAGATGCAGGGAGGTCCAAACGGAAGGACACAGGGTTAAGAATCTCCAATATCTTGTACGGGCCGATGAACCGAGGCTTAAACTTGGGAGAAGAAACCCTCATAGGGACAAAACGAGAAGACAACCACACCAAGTCCCCAACACAAAGCCGAGGACCAACCCGACGCCGGCGGTTGGCAAAAAGCTGAGTCTTCTCCTGGGACAACTTCAAATTGTCCACTACCTGCCCCCAAATCTGATGCAACCTCTCCACCACAGCATCCACTCCAGGACAATCCGAAGATTCCACCTGACCAGAAGAAAATCGAGGATGAAACCCCGAATTACAGAAAAAGGGAGACACCAAGGTGGCAGAACTGGCCCGATTATTGAGGGCAAACTCCGCTAAAGGCAAAAAAGCAACCCAATCATCCTGATCTGCAGACACAAAACACCTCAAATATGTCTCCAAGGTCTGATTCGTCCGCTCGGTCTGGCCATTAGTCTGAGGATGGAAAGCAGACGAGAAAGACAAATCTATGCCCATCCTAGCACAGAATGCTCGCCAAAATCTAGACACGAATTGGGTACCTCTGTCAGAAACGATATTCTCCGGAATACCATGCAAACGGACCACATTTTGAAAAAACAGAGGAACCAACTCGGAAGAAGAAGGCAACTTAGGCAGGGGAACCAAATGGACCATCTTAGAGAAACGATCACACACCGCCCAGATGACAGACATCTTCTGAGAAACAGGAAGATCCGAAATAAAATCCATCGAGATGTGCGTCCAGGGCCTCTTCGGGATAGGCAAGGGCAACAACAATCCACTAGCCCGAGAACAACAAGGCTTGGCCCGAGCACAAACGTCACAAGACTGCACGAAGCCTCGCACATCTCGAGACAGGGAAGGCCACCAGAAGGACCTTGCCACCAAATCCCTGGTACCAAAGATTCCAGGATGACCTGCCAACGCAGAAGAATGAACCTCAGAAATGACTTTACTGGTCCAATCATCAGGAACAAACAGTCTACCAGGTGGGCAACGATCAGGTCTATCCGCCTGAAACTCCTGCAAGGCCCGCCGCAGGTCTGGAGAAACGGCAGACAATATCACTCCATCCTTAAGGATACCTGTAGGTTCAGAATTACCAGGGGAGTCAGGCTCAAAACTCCTAGAAAGGGCATCCGCCTTAACATTCTTAGAACCCGGCAGGTAGGACACCACAAAATTAAACCGAGAGAAAAACAACGACCAGCGCGCCTGTCTAGGATTCAGGCGTCTGGCGGACTCAAGATAAATTAGATTTTTGTGGTCAGTCAATACCACCACCTGATGTCTAGCCCCCTCAAGCCAATGACGCCACTCCTCAAAAGCCCACTTCATGGCCAAAAGCTCCCGATTCCCAACATCATAATTCCGCTCGGCGGGCGAAAATTTACGCGAGAAAAAAGCACAAGGTCTCATCACGGAGCAATCGGAACTTCTCTGCGACAAAACCACCCCAGCTCCGATTTCAGAAGCGTCGACCTCAACCTGAAAAGGAAGAGCAACATCAGGCTGACGCAACACAGGGGCGGAAGAAAAGTGGCGCTTAAGCTCCCGAAAGGCCTCCACAGCAGCAGGGGACCAATCAGCAACATCAGCACCCTTCTTAGTCAAATCAGTCAATGGTTTAACAACATCAGAAAAACCAGCAATAAATTGACGATAAAAGTTAGCAAAGCCCAAAAATTTCTGAAGACTCTTAAGAGAAGAGGGTTGCGTCCAATCACAAATAGCCTGAACCTTGACAGGATCCATCTCGATGGAAGAGGGGGAAAAAATATATCCCAAAAAGGAAATCTTTTGAACCCCAAAAACACACTTAGAACCCTTCACACACAAGGAATTAGACCGCAAAACCTGAAAAACCCTCCTGACCTGCTGGACATGAGAGTCCCAGTCATCCGAAAAAATCAAAATATCATCCAGATACACAATCATAAATTTATCCAAATAATCACGGAAAATGTCATGCATAAAGGACTGAAAGACTGAAGGGGCATTTGAAAGACCAAAAGGCATCACCAAATACTCAAAGTGGCCCTCGGGCGTATTAAATGCGGTTTTCCACTCATCCCCCTGCTTAATTCGCACCAAATTATACGCCCCACGAAGATCTATCTTAGAGAACCACTTGGCCCCCTTTATGCGAGCAAACAAATCAGTCAGCAGTGGCAACGGATATTGATATTTAACCGTGATTTTATTCAAAAGCCGATAATCAATGCACGGCCTCAAAGAGCCATCTTTCTTAGCCACAAAGAAAAAACCGGCTCCTAAGGGAGATGACGAAGGACGAATATGTCCCTTTTCCAAGGACTCCTTTATATATTCTCGCATAGCAGCATGTTCAGGCACAGACAGATTAAATAAACGACCCTTAGGGTATTTACTACCCGGAATCAAATCTATGGCACAATCGCACTCCCGGTGCGGAGGTAATGAACCAAGCTTAGGTTCTTCAAAAACGTCACGATATTCAGTCAAGAATTCAGGAATCTCAGAGGGAATAGATGATGAAATGGAAACCACAGGTACGTCCCCATGTGTCCCCTTACATCCCCAGCTTAACACAGACATAGCTTTCCAGTCAAGGACTGGGTTATGAGATTGCAGCCATGGCAATCCAAGCACCAACACATCATGTAGGTTATACAGCACAAGAAAGCGAATAATCTCCTGGTGATCCGGATTAATCCGCATAGTTACTTGTGTCCAGTATTGTGGTTTATTGCTAGCCAATGGGGTGGAGTCAATCCCCTTCAGGGGTATAGGAGTTTCAAGAGGCTCTAAATCATACCCACAGCGTTTGGCAAAGGACCAATCCATAAGACTCAAAGCGGCGCCAGAGTCGACATAGGCATCCGCGGTAATAGATGATAAAGAACAAATCAGGGTCACAGATAGAATAAACTTAGACTGTAAAGTGCCAATTGAAACAGACTTATCAAGCTTCTTAGTACGCTTAGAGCATGCTGATATAACATGAGTTGAATCACCGCAATAGAAGCACAACCCATTTTTTCGTCTAAAATTCTGCCGTTCACTTCTGGACAGAATTCTATCACATTGCATATTCTCTGGCGTCTTCTCAGTAGACACCGCCAAATGGTGCACAGGTTTGCGCTCCCGCAGACGCCTATCGATCTGGATAGCCATTGTCATGGACTCATTCAGACCCGCAGGCACAGGGAACCCCACCATAACATCCTTAATGGCATCAGAGAGACCCTCTCTGAAATTCGCCACCAGGGCGCACTCATTCCACTGAGTAAGCACAGCCCATTTACGGAATTTCTGGCAGTATATTTCAGCTTCGTCTTGCCCCTGAGATAGGGACATCAAGGCCTTTTCCGCCTGAAGTTCTAACTGAGGTTCCTCATAAAGCAACCCCAAGGCCAGAAAAAACGCATCCACATTGAGCAACGCAGGATCCCCTGGAGCCAATGCAAAAGCCCAATCCTGAGGGTCGCCCCGGAGCAAAGAAATCACAATCCTGACCTGCTGAGCAGGATCTCCAGCAGAGCGAGATTTCAGGGACAAAAACAACTTGCAATTATTTTTGAAATTTTGAAAGCAAGATCTATTCCCCGAGAAAAATTCAGGCAAAGGAATTCTAGGTTCAGATATAGGAACATGAACAACAAAATCTTGTAAGTTTTGAACTTTCGTGGTGAGATTATTCAAACCTGCAGCTAAACTCTGAATATCCATTTTAAACAGGTGAACACAGAGCCATTCCAGGATTAGAAGGAGAGAGAGAGAGAGAGAGAAAGGCTGCAATATAGGCAGACTTGCAATAGATTCAATTACAAGCACACTCAGAACTGAGAAAAAAAAAAAAAAAAAAAATCTTCAGCAGACTTCTCTTTTCTCTCCTTTCTCTGTCAATTAATTTAACCCTTTTAGGCCGGTCAAACTGTTATGGTTCTCAATGGCAAGAGAACATAGCCCAGCAAACATACGAACTAGCTCTTGGAAGGATGGAAACTAAACTGACCATGAACTAAACCTGCCGCACAACTAACAGTAGCCGGGTAGCGTAGCCTGCGTTTTATCCCTAGACGCCCAGCGCCGGCCGGAGGACTAACTAATCCTGGCAGAGGAAAATATAGTCCTGGCTCACCTCTAGAGAAATTTCCCCGAAAGGCAGACAGAGGCCCCCACAAATATTGGCGGTGATTTTAGATGAAATGACAAACGTAGTATGAAAATAGGTTTAGCAAAATTGAGGTCCGCTTACTAGATAGCAGGAAGACAGAAAGGGCACTTTCATGGTCAGCTGAAAACCCTATCAAAATACCATCCTGAAATTACTTTAAGACTCTAGTATTAACTCATAACATCAGAGTGGCAATTTCAGATCACAAGAGCTTTCCAGACACAGAAACGAAACTACAGCTGTGAACTGGAACAAAATGCAAAAACAAACAAGGACTAAGTCCAACTTAGCTGGGAGTTGTCTAGCAGCAGGAACATGCACAGAAAGGCTTCTGATTACAATGTTGACCGGCATGGAAGTGACAGAGGAGCAAGGCTAAATAGCGACTCCCACATCCTGATGGAAACAGGTGAACAGAGAGGATGATGCACACCAGTTCAATTCCACCAGTGGCCACCGGGGGAGCCCAAAATCCAATTTCACAACACAACCCGTCAAGGTTGCGATGCGTCCCCACTGGAAGGTTTACTATAGTTTCGCGCTCGGGAGGCAGGATTACAGGTTCTTTACCAGGAGCCCTGATGACCCCTACCGTCTGATAGGATGGCGCACTCTTCTGCGTCCCGCAGACGCGGATCAGTCGTTGAAGAGCTTCTTGAGTAGGCTTATGTGTAGTAGCTTTCTTCCAATATCCAGGTCCCCGTTTGGTAAACATAATCTGATCGAGTTCACGTAGGATATTCATCCCCAGTACGACAGGCACATCTTCTTTGATAGGCTCAGGGACTAGCAGGATCCCTTTTCTCCCCACTTTTTGCCCACAGATTCGAATATTCATCCACCCGACCCCTGTGACCGGGATCGGTTGTTGGTTGGCAGCAAACAACCGGATCAATGTCTCTTTTTCTGGCTTGGCCAGGGCGTGGAAATGCTGCTTGAAATACATTTCTGGCATCGTCGTCACTTGTGACCCGGTATCTACCAGGCAATCCACTAGAACTCCCTCAAATTCCGCACGTAGGATGAGACTCCCAGCAATCAAGTGTTCGTTATGATATGGAGCGGCCTCTCTCCTCGCCTCCCCCGCAGAGTGCCGCACTACTGCGGGGGTTGGTAGTTTAACGGCGGCTTCCGCTGGCCTTGAGTATAGTTCCGACGGTCTCAAGCAAGGTGCCCCCGTCCTCCACATTCCCAGCATTGGATGCCTCCTCCTTGCTGGGGGGCACCTCGAGCCTGTCCTCATGCCTCCGATGCCTGACTGGAGGGGGCTTGTTCCCACTGATCCCTTGTCGGTCGGGCTGAAGAATGGTTGCATGAGTATGGTGGGTCAGGCTCTTGTAGTTCCCCCACTCTTCGCTCCATCTGGGTCAGTTTCTCTTGCACATTAACAAGGGACCACTGCAAGTCTTGCACTACCTGGACCAGCACCTCTTAATGGTTAGGGTCCCCTCTGGAATTGGCACCCAGGACACACATCACCCCAGACGCATAGCTCTCTTCTTTACTTCGGGCCACTGTTTCCGCCAGGATTTGATGAAACGTAAGGGCCGGATCTGCCCGGACCCGTTCTGACCGTGCTCACCTCAAGGATGTGTTGTGCAGTCCCAGAATGAATTGCTCCTGGAGTATCCGGTCTTTAGAGCCCAATGCTGTCAAATCCATCCGCCTCCATTCTCTGCACCTCTGCTAACACTTCTTGCAGTGTTGTTGCATACTCAGAAATTCCTTCTTCTTCCCGCTGCAGCCTAGAGAAAAATTTGGTGCGAAGGTGTCCCATGCTAGCAGTCTCGCCGTAGATCTCTTCCAGGAACTTCACTAGCTCCTTCAGGGTACTACGGATGAGTTCTGGTTGTAGGCAGACGTTTCTGCGGGCTTCTCCCTCTAGGGCAGTTAAAGCGATGTCCACTTCAATGTCTGGGCTGATGTTATAAATCTTCAGGGTGCTTTGCAGCTGGGACACCCAGTCTGACAGTGGCATATTCTTGCCGTCAAACTTTGGTAGCTCACTAAATATGGTGCCCATAGGGAGTGTCCTTGCAGGGGTTCCACCAATGCCCACAGCATCCCCATTAATGTTAGCATTCCCGCCATTGCTGTCTGCTGCCTCCATCTTAGTGACAGTACCCTGCTCGCAGTGCCACTCGAAGCGATGGCCGGGGGACCACCACAGTGCAGGAAGACTACTGTACACAAGATGAGGTGCAAACAACAAAGGGTAGATTTATTGGGAGGCAAGGAATGAAGTGGGTGAGGAAGATGCAAACACGGGTATGCAATGGCAAGAGACACTTTACAAGACTTATACACTTTATCTTGTCCGTAAAATAGCACAGTGCTCCAGCTATTACAGACTCAAAATATGTCTCACAAGCAAATTTAAACAATAAACAAATAACGATGCTACTCTACATATAACCTCCCTGGCCTTTACTAAGCAGGCCCCACGGCTGCTGTGTACTGACTACTGAAGCCTACACTAGGCCCTAACAGGTGCACCAAACAGGAACAGACTCATGGTGATGTTGGGGACTCAGGTCCAGTCCCAGGGGGGCCCCCAGAAGTCTAATATGATGGTGCGCATGGCTTTCTGTCAGCTCTGTGAAACGTGGTCTTCTCCTTGCTTCTGGGTCCTAGGGATGCTCCTGGAAACTATTAGTCCCTTTCTCAGTATCTTCGTGGCTTCACAAACTAGCACAGAACAGCCACCTTTGCTGTACCCGGAAAAGTCTTGCAAATTTCACAAGTACACTATGTCCCAGGCTATGGGACCTTTCTTGTAGCAAACAGCACACAGTTCTCTCTGTAGCAGCTTCAGCTCACACACGCAGTTCAGGCTCAACACCTCCCCTTATTCTAGGGCAGTTCATCTTCACAATCTGTAGCAGGGAGAAGCAGAACATTCCATCACACCAAACAAGGGGGTGCTGTCTCTTAAAGTGGCAGCGTGTTACTGTCCATAACAGCACCACCCTCTTACATCTTGATACTGGAACATGTGACTGGGGCAGCCAGGAATCGGCAGCTTCAGAACAGAAGCTGGAGATTGTAAGGTGAGTTCACCGATAATAGAAAAAATGTGGTAAAAAACTTATTAACCCTCCTATTAAAATAGTAAATCTTTATTGATAAGTAGAGATGAGAGAACGATTGCAAATCTCAAATTCGGCATGAATTTGCCAAATTGCAAATTCGGATTCGTGTTCAGATTCCCAAGCAATCTCCTCAAAATCTGCAAAATTTGCCCAGCATTCAGTAAATGATCAAGTTTCTACTAATGCTTTTTTTAGGACTTTGGCTAGCACAGTGGTGCTATATGATGAGCGGGGGCGTACGTGATTGATGAGGGGAAGGGGTGGGGAGAGGTCAGAGGAACGGCCGGCTGTTAATCTTTTTTTAATTAACTTAATGTGTGGAGATACCAGCTGCCAATCAGGATGCAGAAACCATCCACAATGTCTAGACAAAAGGGCTTATGTCATTGGCTGCCACCAGTCAACATTTCAGCATACAAATCCTTTGTGCTAATTGGCTAATTGTGTGGTATTGCCATCAGTGCACATTTCAGCATAATAATTCTTTGTGCTAATTGTGTGGACCAGTGTCCAGTTCACATTTCAGCATATCAATCCTTTGGGCTAATTTTGTGGTCCCACCACCAGTCCACATTTCAGCGTATAAATCCTATGTGCTAATTGTGTGATCCAGCCACCAGTCCACATCTCAGCATATAAATCGTTTGTGCTAATTCTGTGGTCCAGCCACACTATCTCAGCAAATAAATACTGATTGTTACTTTAGTGACAGGTGACTGACAGGTCTGGGACTAGGGTTGTGAAACAGCTGGCTAAAAGAGGGGAAGGGTGCATCTAACATGAGTAGGAAAAAGCGAGGTCATGGTGGAATGGGGAATGGGCTTGATGTTCAAGGTGTACATGGGGTAGGTGCTAATGTTACTGAAAGATCTACTGAACATACACCGGTTCATCTTATCCAAAGTCAACTGACAACTTCTGTTACTGGACCGGCTACTTGAGTCCCTTAATTTATCAGCCGCACAGCGGTATGCCTTGTAGATGAGGGCCAGAAAGAGCATGTGCTCCAGTGGATGGCAAGTACTGCATCAAGTAGCCACTCCTTCTCTTCCTCCACCTTAACATCACACACATTACAGTCCCCAGAGGTGGCACCACAATTACTTTTGTTCCCCCTTGCATTCACAACTCTCCAACCGACTCTCAACTGACTGTGGGGAACCACAGATGGGTTAGTGTAAAGAGATTTTCACACATTCTATTCTATGGGCAACTGAGATCTGCTCCAAAGATTCACAGACTCAAGAGAAGGAAACCATGTGGAAGTAGGGTCCGAGCAGAATCAAGACCCTTGTCACCAGTCGTAAACCCCGGGGGTGGAGATGATCCTGATGAGACTCAGATATCTGAGACACATGAGGACTGTAATGTGCTGTCAAGGCAGGAAGAAGAGGAGGGTGACTCTCAGGACAAGGGGTGGGAGAACAGAGAGGATGATGATGAAGTTGTAGATTCCACTTGGTGTGAACCCAGAGGCATGCAGCTGAGTAGCTTAACAAAGGAGGAGGAGGAAGACGAGGTTACGTTGTGGCTTCCGCACAGACACGGAGTGATGCAACCATGACAGGCATGATATCCTCAGTCACAACTCTGGCTGTGGCCAGCAGTGGTCATGGGTCTGCAGTTTGCAAGGGCGACAAGGGTTGATTAGCCTGGGCCTTCTTTAAGACCAAAAAGGATGACCTAACTCACATTAACTGCCAACTTTGTAAAAAACAACTCAGTAGAGAAAAAAATTCCATTAATTTGACTACTAAATGAACCGCCACATGCGCGATCAACACGTGTTAGTCTGGGAATTTCACTGTGCTAAAATGTGGCCTAATAGGCCTCGCCAACCACTAGCTGCCCCATCAACTGCACCTGTTGCTTCTTCCTCCTCCGTCACCGTGGCCAATGTTCTCACACAAGTCTCCAGCTGCAGAACCTCCACTTGTTTACCCGCTACAGTCGGGATAAGATCCCATCAGCTGTTACGGAAGTGGACACGCCTACTGTTTTTGATCAATCAGTCACCAAGCACATCATATTTTATCAATCCACCATAACTAGTGTTGAGCATTCCGATACCGCAAGTATCGGGTATCGGCCGATACTTGCGGTATCGGAATTCCGATACCGAGATCCGATACTTTTGTGGTATCGGGAATCGGAATCGGAAGTTCCCAGTGTATGGTTCCCAGGGTCTGAAGGAGAGGAAACTCTCCTTCAGGCCCTGGGATCCATATCCATGTAAAAAATAAAGAATTAAAATAAAAAATAGGGATATACTCACCCTCTGACGCGCCCTGGTAGTAACCGGCAGCCTGCTTTGCTTATAATGAGCGCGTTCAGCACCTTCCATGACGTCACGTGTTATGATCCCAGTGGCTGAGGATCACAAATCTAACCAGCTAAGTCAGAGATAATAGGACAAGCTCTGGGGATGTGGTAACTGGACTGACCGCAAAACCTGATCCTAACCAAACACACTAAAGGTAGCCGTGGAACGTTTCCTGAAATCCTAGACGTCTCTTCACGGCCTGAGAAACTGACTACCCCTAGAGATAAAGTAAGACCTCACTTGCCTCAGAGAAATGACCCCAAAGATATAGAACAGCCCCCCACAAATAATAACGGTGAGATAAGAGGAAAATACAAACGCAGAGATGAAACAGGTTAAGCAAATGAGGCCCGCTAACACTAGATAGCAGAAAATAGCAAGGGATCTGTGCGGTCAGTAAAAAACCCTATACAAAAATATCCACGCAGAGAATGCTAGAACCCCCACACCAACTAACGATGTGGGGGGAGCAACTCAGCACCCCAGAGCTACCAGCAAGCAGAGAAATCACATATTAGCAAGCTGGACAAAACTCATAATATTCTAGGAAACATATTGAACATAGATGAGCAAGAATAAGCAAACAGAACTTAGCTTCTCATGGAGAGACTGATAACGGATGTAGACAGGAGCAATCAGAATAGCACTGAATACAACGACAGCAGGCATAGACTGAGAGTCCAAGTGAGCTTAAATAGAAAACCAGCCCACAGATAACGAGACAGCTGATGCCAGTCACAAACCTGCAGAAAGACAGCACTCACACAGTACCACTTGTGACCACAAGAGGGAGCCCAGAAATAGAGTTCACAACAGTACCCCCCCCCCTTGAGGAGGGGTCACCGAACCCTCATCAAGACCCCCAGGGCGATCAGGATGAGCCGCATGGAAGGCACGAACCAAATCGGCCGCATGAACATCAGAGGCGACAACCAGGAATTATCCTCCTGACCATAGCCCTTCCACTTAACTAAATACTGAAGCCTCCGTCTGGAAATACGAGAATCCAAGATCTTCTCCACCACGTACTCCAATTCGCCCTCAACCAGCATCGGAGCAGGAGGCTCAACAGAAGGAACCACAGGCACCACATACCTCCGCAACAAAGACCTATGGAACACATTATGAATGGCAAACGATGCTGGGAGGTCCAAACGAAAAGACACCGGGTTAAGGATTTCCAAAATCTTATAAGGACCGATGAAGCGAGGCTTGAATTTAGGAGAGGAAACCTTCATAGGAACATACCGAGAAGACAGCCATACCAAATCCCCAACACGAAAACGGGGACCAACACCGCGACGGCGGTTGGCAAAGCGCTGAGCTTTCTCCTGTGACAACTTCAAATTGTCCACCACATGGTTCCAAATCTGCTGCAACCTATCCACCACAGAATGCACCCCCGGACATTCAGAAGGCTCAACCTGACCCGAGGAAAAACGAGGATGAAAACCAGATTTGCAGAAAAAAGGCGAAACCAAAGTAGCAGAACTAGCCCGATTATTAAGGGCAAACTCGGCCAATGGCAAAAAAGTCATCCAATCATCCTGATCAGCAGAAACAAAACATCTTAAATAAGTTTCCAAGGTCTGATTAGTTCGCTCGGTTTGGCCATTCGTCTGAGGATGGAAGGCCGACGAAAAAGACAAATCAATGCCCATCTTAGCACAAAAAATCTGCCAAAATCTGGACACAAACTGGGATCCTCTGTCAGACACAATATTTTCAGGGATGCCGTGCAAGCAAACCACATTCTGAAAAATAAAGGAACCAAATCGGAGGAGGAAGGCAACTTAGGCAAGGGCACCAAATGGACCATTTTGGAAAAACGATCACACACCACCCAGATGACAGACATTCTCTGAGATACTGGAAGATCTGAAATAAAATCCATGGAAATGTGCATCCAAGGCCTCTTCAGGACAGGCAAAGGCAAAAGCAAACCGCTGGCACGAGAACAGCAAGGCTTAGCCCGAGCACAAATCCCACAGGACTGCACAAAGGAACGCACATCCCGCGACAAGGAAGGCCACTAGAAGGACCTAGCCACCAAATCTCTGGTACCAAAAATCCCAGGATGACCTGCCAACACCAAAGAATGAACCTCGGAAATAACTCTGCTGGTCCATCTATCTGGGACAAACAGTCTCTCTGGTGGGCAACGGTAAGGTCTCTCAGCCTGAAATTTCTGCAGCACTCGTCGCAAATCTGGGGAAATGGCAGACAAAATCACTCCCTCTTTGAGGATACCAGCCGGCTCTGAAACTCCCGGAGAGTCAGGCACAAAACTCCTAGAAAGGGCATCAGCCTTCACGTTCTTCGAACCAGGCAGGTACGAGACCACGAAATCGAAACGGGAGAAAAACAACGACCAACGAGCCTGTCTAGGATTCATGCGCTTGGCAGACTCGAGATAAATCAGATTTTTGTGATCAGTCAAGACCACCACACGATGCCTAGCTCCCTCGAGCCAATGTCGACACTCCTCAAATGCCCACTTCATAGCCAACAATTCCCGATTACCAACATCATAATTCCGCTCCGCAGGCGAAAACTTTCTTGAAAAGAAGGCACAAGGCTTCATCACAGAGCCATCAGAGCTTCTCTGCGACAAAACAGCCCCTACTCCAATCTCAGAAGCATCCACCTCGACCTGGAAAGGAAGAGAGATATCAGGCTGACATAATACTGGAGCTGAAGAAAACCAGCGCTTCAGCTCCCGAAAGGCTTCCACTGCTGCAGGAGACCAATTAGTCACATCAGAACCTTTATTGGTCAAATCCGTCAAGGGCTTAACCACGCCAGAAAAATTAGCGATGAAGCGACGGTAAAAATTAGCAAAACCCAAGAACTTCTGAAGACTCTTAACTGATGTAGGCTGAGTCCAGTCATGAATAGCCTGGACCTTGACTGGGTCCATCTCAATAGTAGAAGGAGAAAAAATAAAACCCAAAAAGGAAACCTTCTGTACTCCGAAGAGACATTTTGAGCCCTTCACAAATAAGGCATTAGCACGCAGGACCTGAAATACCATCCTGACCTGCTTCACATGGGACTCCCAGTCCTCAGAAAAGACCAAAATGTCATCCAGATACACAATCATAAATTTATCCAGATATTCTCGGAAGATGTCATGCATGAAGGACTGGAACACAGAAGGAGCATTAGAGAGTCCAAAAGGCATCACCAAGTACTCAAAATGGCCCTCGGGCGTATTAAATGCTGTTTTCCATTCATCCCCCTGCTTAATACGCACAAGGTTATACGCACCATGAAGATCTATCTTGGTGAACCAACTGGACCCCTTAATCTGAGCAAACAGATCAGATAATAATGGCAGATCAGATAATAATGGCAAAGGATACTGAAATTTGACCGTGATTTTATTTAGAAGACGATAATCTATACAAGGTCTCAGAGAACCATCCTTCTTGGCCACAAAAAAGAATCCTGCACCAAGAGGGGAGGAGGACGGGCGAATATGTCCCTTCTCTAAAGACTCCTTTATATAACTCCGCATTGCGGCATGTTCTGGTATAGACAAATTAAAAAGTTGTCCCTTAGGGAACTTACTACCAGGAATCAAATTTATAGCACAATCACAATCCCTGTGAGGAGGCAGGGCACCGGATCTGGGCTCATCAAATACATCCTGGTAGTCCGACAAAAACTCAGGGACCTCAGAAGGAGTGGAAGAAGCAATTGACACCAAAGGAGCATCGCCATGAATCCCCTGGCAACCCCAACTTGAAACAGACATAGCTTTCCAATCCAGAACTGGATTATGGGCCTGCAGCCATGGCAGACCCAAAACGACAACATCATGCAGATTATGCAGCACAAGAAAGCGAATCACCTCCTGATGCACAGGAGTCATGCACATGGTCACTTGAGTCCAATACTGAGGCTTATTCTCAGCCAATGGTGTAGCATCAATACCCCTCAGTGGAATAGGGAATTCCAAAGGCTCCAGGACAAAACCACAGCGCCTGGCAAACGACAAATCCATCAGGTTCAGGGCAGCACCTGAATCCACAAAAGCCATAACCGAGTAGGATGACAAAGAACAAAGTAAAGTAACAGACAAAATGAATTTAGGCTGTATAGTACCAACGGTGACAGATTTAGCGATCTTTTTTACGCGCTTAGAGCATGCTGAGATAACATGAGTTGAATCACCACAGTAAAAGCACAACCCATTTTGACGTCTATGATTTTGCCGTTCAATTCTGGTCAGAATTCGGTCACATTGCATAGACTCAGGTCTCTGTTCAGAAAACACAGCCAGATGGTGCGCAGATTTGCGCTCCCGCAAACGCCGATCAATCTGAATGGCCAAAGCCATTGAGTCATTCAGACTTGCAGGCGTGGGGAACCCCACCATAACATTCTTAATGGCTTCAGAAAGACCTTCTCTGAAATTTGCAGCCAGGGCACACTCATTCCATTGAGTAAGCACCGACCATTTCCGAAATTTTTGACAATACACCTCAGCTTCATCCTGGCCCTGAGAGAGAGCCAGCAAGGCCTTTTCTGCCTGGTTCTCAAGATTAGGTTCCTCATAAAGCAATCCAAGCGCCATAAAAAACGCATCCACATTCAGCAATGCAGGATCTCCCGGCGCCAGGGAGAAGGCCCAATCTTGAGGGTCGCCACGTAACAGGGAGATAACAATTCTAACTTGCTGAGCGGAATCACCAGAGGAACGAGGTCTCAAAGAAAGAAATAATTTACAATTATTCTTAAAATTCAGAAACCGAGATCTATCTCCAGAAAACAACTCAGGAATAGGTACTTTTGGCTCAGACATAGGACTGTGAACAACAAAATCCTGAATGCTTTGCACCCTTGCAGCAAGATGATCCACACTAGAAGTCAGACTCTGAATATCCATGTCTGCAGCTGAACTCAAAGCCACCCAGAGATTAAGGGGATGAGAGAAGCTGGACAGACTGCCGCAAAGGGAGAGGAAAAAAAAAATTGTACTCAGGACTTCTCTTATCCCACTTCTGCGATGCATTAAACACTTTTCTGGCCTGCTGTACTGTTATGATCCCAGTGGCTGAGGATCACAAATCTAACCAGCTAAGTCAGAGATAATAGGACAAGCTCTGGGGATGTGGTAACTGGACTGACCGCAAAACCTGATCCTAACCAAACACACTAAAGGTAGCCGTGGAATGTTTCCTGAAATCCTAGACGTCTCTTCACGGCCTGAGAAACTGACTACCCCTAGAGATAAAGTAAGACCTCACTTGCCTCAGAGAAATGACCCCAAAGATATAGAACAGCCCCCCACAAATAATAACAGTGAGTTAAGAGGAAAAGACAAACGCAGAGATGAAACAGGTTAAGCAAATGAGGCCCGCTAACACTAGATAGCAGAAAATAGCAAGGGATCTGTGCAGTCAGTAAAAAACCCTATACAAAATTATCCACGCAGAGAATGCGAGAACCCCCACACCAACTAACGATGTGGGGGGAGCAACTCAGCACCCCAGAGCTACCAGCAAGCAGAGAAATCACATATTAGCAAGCTGGACAAAACTCATAATATTCTAGGAAACATATTGAACATAGATGAGCAAGAATAAGCAAACAGAACTTAGCTTCTCATGGAGAGACTGATAACGGATGTAGACAGGAGCAATCAGAATAGCACTGAATACAACGACAGCAGGCATAGACTGAGAGTCCAAGTGAGCTTAAATAGAAAACCAGCCCACAGATAACGAGACAGCTGATGCCAGTCACAATCCTGCAGAAAGACAGCACTCACACAATACCACTTGTGACCACAAGAGGGAGCCCAGAAATAGAGTTCACAACAGTCACGGCTTCTGATTGGTTGTGTGCCGCTCATGTGACCGCCACACGACCAATCACAAGCCGCGACGTCATCCCTCAGGTCCTAAATTCCCTTCTAGGTCACATGAGCGGCACGCGACCAATCAGAAGCCGTGACGTCATGGAAGGTACTGAACGCGCTCATTTTAAGCAAAGAAGGCTGCCCGTTCACAGCGGTAAGGTCCAGGCTGCGTCGGAGAGGTGAGTATATCAATAGTTTTTATTTTAATTCTTTATTTTACACATTCATATGGATCCCAGGGCCTGAAGGAGAGTTTCCTCTCCTTCAGACCCTGGGAACCATCAGGGATACCTTCCAATACTTGAGTCCCATTGACTTGTATTGGTATCGGGTATCGGTATCGTCGAGATCCGATACTTTGCCGGTATCGGCCGATACTTTCCGATACCGATACTTTCAAGTATCGGACGGTATCGCTCAACACTAACCATAACACCTCCGCCTGCACATCACTCACAGTCCAGCAGTTTGTCGTGTACACCCTACTCTACCCTCCCTCAGCACAGCAGTCAGCCCTCGGTTCCACAATTGTGGTCACATAATATATTTTTTCCTCCTACACATGCCAAATCTAAAAGCTTGAACTTCACCATCTCCAGTCTGTTGGTCATGGAAATGATGCATTTCCGCCTGGTAGATACAGATGGTTTCTGAAAGCTAATGGCCATTGCAGTACCCCAGTTACAGCTGTGCAGTCACCATTACTTCTCTAAGAAAGTTGTGTCTTCGCTACACCAGCATGTCGCAGACAACATCACCAGTTCCTTGAAAAAATCAGGACAGGGTGCATTTCACCACTGACACCTGGATGAGCAAGCATGGCAAGAAGTGTTACATATTGCTAACTGGGCATTTGGTGATTCTGGTGGTTGCAGGGGCAGGTTCAGAACGGGCTGCTCCACATGTTTTTAAATCCCCAAGGCTTGCGTGACAAACCTCTGTATCTAACACTTCTTCCACTGCTTCTGACTCCTCGACCTCCTCTAGGGTGTCGATCTGCACCCTCAACCTCTCCCTTAATGAGACACATTCCATCAGTGCAGACAGAATCCCCCTACCTCCGTACTGTTTATCCAGGGCTCACCATAATGAGGCAGAGCTAAAATAAATATGCCTTAGAGATTACAGTCACACAGCTCAAGAGTTGTGGACAGCTATCCAGGCTAAGTTAGAGCAATGGCCAACTCCACAGAACCTGGAACCAGGGAAGGCCATGAGCGATAATGATGCAAACATGGTGGCGGCCCTACGCCAGGGCAATCTCACGCACATGCCTTGCATGGCTCACGTACTCAACCTAATGGTAAAGCAATTTCTCCAACACTATCCCGGCCTGGATGCGATGCTACAGAAAGCATGGTCGCTGTGTGCTCACTTCCACAATTCACACTCTGCAGGTCATCAACTTGCATCGATACAGAAGTCATTTGGCATACCGGTTAACCGGTTGATATGCGATTGGCCGATATGGTGGAATTCCTCTCTGCATATGTTGCAGCGACTGAGGCAGCAGAGACAAGCCCTGGTACAGTATGTAATTTTGAATAGCCTGGGCCAACGCAGGACGGATGTGGTGCAAATTATGCATGTGGAGTGAGCACAGATGAAGGACCTCTGCACCCTTCTGCAGTTTTGAAATAGTTACCAAGATGGTTAGTACTGGTGATGCCATCATCAGCATCACTATTCTGGTCATCAACATGCTGGACCACACTTTGAATAGTCTGCGGGAACAGGTGGTGGTCCCAGAGGAAGAGGAGGAAGGAGAGGAGGATGCGGAAGGGATAATAACATCTCTAAGTTCCAGACTGTCATCGCACAGGCGGGTGACATGGGAGAATGGATTGCAGCAATCGATGGGGGCTCATGGTGTCGGGGTCGTAACGACAATATACCCTCATTCACCAGTCATTCCAAATTAAACTATAAGCATGTGGTACCGGGTAAGAATGAGTCAGACAGGTAGCTGGTTCAATCTCAGTGCATGCTCGTGTGACTATATGTGTCAGCCACGGTCACAGCAACTGACCTTTATTTTAGAATACACGGTACTAAAAAGGAATGCAATAGGCGGGGTTTAAGCAGTATAAGTCTAGTGCTCAGTCCTTCTGATTCGTTCGGACGTCTCCTGGTGAATCCTCCTTTTCTTCTCATTCCTTAGGTTTCGACTTCAGAAGAAATGAAACTTAACTCTTTCAGACTCTAAACTAAAGTGAAGAATGAACACTGGCAGCCATCTTTAATACAGTTACATTCGCAAGCAGATAGGAAAAACTTATTGTTTTACAGTATAAGATATAAAAGTACAAAAAGTATATATGAAAATATATTTTCACCTTGACAATCCCCCCTAAACACTAAGTTTTTCCCTTAAAGAAAGATCCTTTGAGACTGTCCATGTGATGGGAAAGGGGAGGTGGATTTCTTCATCCAGACACCTCAGAAGCTCTCCCCTGGCGAGAGGCCTCCAGGCAGCTGAACCCTTCACTAACCTCACATGGAGTTCTCCCACTGTCCCTAAACTAAATCTCTAAGCATCATCTGAGAATGGGGGGTTTTGTCTACTCTCTTGAGAGGAATATACTTCGGGATCTCCCCTGGATCAGTACCATTGTACTCTGGTGGATCTATTTCTTGATTGAGGAAGGTGCCAGTCGGAGTTGCTTTGGCAATAACCTTTTTATACAAGGGAATAACACAACAGAGAATTATCGATCCAACTATAAGGAGGACAATTAGTACCAAACAAACTTATTGAAGGAATCCCTTGATCCCACCTAACCAACTGGAGAAGAAAGATATATCTGCTCCAGCATACATGACACGTCGTCTTATTGTCCTAATTTGTTCAACTTCTTTTTGCAACCTTCAGGTCTCTTGGATCTACATTTCGCCATTCAGGTCTGGCTGTCTATATTTCGTCTCGTAAGTCTTTGGTCATACCGTCAATGAATGTATTTACCAATACTCTAACATCAAGTGGGTTTATGGGACTGTACCCCATGTCTTCCCATTTCAGCTGTAACCGTCCAAAGTATAGCTCTACACTCTCTCCTTTTGTCACATTTGTAAAAAGTCTTAATTTGCGTCCTAGCACGTCACCTGTTTTGTGCTCACTAACTACCTAGGCCTGCCCAGGTGCACTTATACGTCCATCATATGGTCATTATTTGTCTGTAAAATGAGAAAGGTTGGTTCTCAGGGTCAGCCAATTGTTTTTGCATAACTAGCTAGTCAGAGGGCCTCCAGGGATAATACTCCTGTATCTGTCTTACCCTACCTGATGTGGTTGGTTCTCTGGTGGTGGGGGCGTGACATGACATGCTGGTCTACAGCTCCTTCCCAAAAGGATTACTGTCAGCCTACTCCCAAAGTTAATGTCCCCACTATCCACCAACCACAATCCTGTGTCAGCTTCTTATGTCACTACTAGTGTTGAGCATTCCGATACCGCAAGTATCGGGTATCGGCCGATACTTGCGGGTATCGGAATTCCGATACCGAGATCCGATACTTTTGTGGTATCGGGTATCGGTATCGAAACAACATTAATGTAATAATGTGTAAAAGAGAGAATTAAAATAAAAAATATTGCTATACTCACCTCTCCAACGCAGCCTGGACCTCACCGAGGGAACCGGCAGCGTTCTTTGCTTAAAATTCGCGCGTTTACTTCCTTACGTGAAGTCCCGGCTTGTGATTGGTCGCGTGCCGCCCATGTGGCCGCGACGCGACCAATCACAGCAAGCCGTGACGTAATTTTCAGGTCCTTAATGCCTAATTCTAGGCATTCAGGAATTTAAAATTACGTTTTAATTACATTTTAAAATGCGCGCGTGTCCAGCCTCCCGTGACGTCACGGCTTGTGATTGGTCGCGTCGCCCATGTGACCGCGACGCGACCAATCACAAGCCAGAACGTAATTTTAAAATCCTGAAGGACCTGAAATTACGTCACGGCTTGCTGTGATTGGTCGCGTCGCGGCCACATGGGCGACGCGACCAATCACAAGCCGGGACGTCACGGGAGGCAGGACACGCGCGCATTTTAAAATGCGCGCGTGTCCAGCCTCCCATGACGTCACGGCTTGTGATTGGTCGCGTCGCCCATGTGACTGCGACGCGACCAATCACAAGCCAGAACGTAATTTTAAAATCCTGAAGGACCTGAAATTACGTCATGGCTTGCTGTGATTGGTCGCGTCGCGGCCACATGGGCGACGCGACCAATCACAAGCCGGGACGTCACGGGAGGCAGGACACGCGCGCATTTTAAAATGCGCGCGTGTCCAGCCTCCCGTGACGTCACGGCTTGTGATTGGTCGCGTCGCCCATGTGACCGCGACTCGACCAATCACAAGCCAGAACGTAATTTTAAAATCCTGAAGGACCTGAAATTACGTCACGGCTTGCTGTGATTGGTCGCGTCGCGGCCACATGGGCGGCACGCGACCAATCACAAGCCGGGACTTCACGTAAGGAAGTAAACGCGCGAATTTTAAGCAAAGAACGCTGCCGGTTCCCTCGGTGAGGTCCAGGCTGCGTCGGAGAGGTGAGTATAGCAATATTTTTTATTTTAATTCTTTCTTTTACACATTAATATGGATCCCAGGGCCTGAAGGATCCCCTGGGAACCATCAGGGATGCCGTCCGATACTTGAGTCCCATTGACTTGTATTGGTATCGGGTATCGGTATCGGATTGGATCCGATACTTTGCCGTTATCGGCCGATACTTTCCGATACCGATACTTTCAAGTATCGGACGGTATCGCTCAACACTAGTCACTACATGTGATCTTGTCTGGACAGGATTCAGTGTAATTCTCTTAGGTCGGGTTGCAGCACGGGTCATACAAGTGTTAGGGCCCAAGTCCTCAACTATATCCTGAAAGGCATCTTGACTAAAATTGACAAATCTTTGTTTCCTGTAATATATGTAATTGATCCATTCAACATTTTTATTAATCTGCACCTGTGGGATTATAGAAACAATGCCAGCATAAATCTGGTTCTGGGCTTTAAACTGGTCAGGCACCCCCCTTGGCACTCCAATGGCATCAATATATACTAGTGGATCTTCTTCATAACTCATGTGGAGCTGATCAAGGCTTCTCCTCTTTCTGGTAGGTTCATCAGGTATCTTTAGATCCCAAGGTAAAATCTTGAACTGCATAGCTAGTTTAAGAAGGGTGCATTGACCTGTCCAGGCATTAGGCAACCTGGGACGGAGCTTACCATCTCCACATAACCAATAAATATCGTACATATATTGTGTATGTTTGATTAGCAAGTCAGTATCTAGAGAACTGTTCTCTTTGCAGAAACCTGTCTCGAAGATCCCTACTGGTGTACCTGTAATGTCGTGGGAATTATAGCAGGTGTAATTGTCAGCTAATACGGTTACTTCTCCTGGGACCTTTAGTCTGGGTTCCTTATGAATTAGTGGGACGTAATCTGGGCAATCAGTGGGCTTCAGACCTTTCAACAGATTCATGACACAGGCAGTGGTGTTGTCATCAGGAAAAAGCAATGCATGTGTGTAAAGGTGTGTATTCGCAGCAGCACAAGCAATACATCCTACAGAGATGTTCTGGACTCTTACATTGTATCTCACCCATTCTAACCACAAATTTTTCCTTGGGGCTGTTTGTGTTTCTATGGAGAAAAGCTCTTGCCAACTGAAACCTGGAATGGGTATCACTTAATTAACTACATTTTGCAAACGCTCACTTGGGCTTGCTTTAACTGTACTGGTAACAGGGGCCTTGGTCGGTCTGAAGCTAATATCTTGGAGCTGTATATGGCCTAAATTCCCATGGTATCCACCATTAAATACATAATGATAATGCCTTCCCAGTACAAACGTCTGCAGGTCAGCAGATTGGGGGCTTTCAAGATTTAGGAGGAGGGGGTGACAACTTTTACCCCATTTACAGCCTCTAGGTGGTTGCGGAAAAGCTGTTAGATGCATTCTCCCACGAAAACTCCTACCCGTCCCATCCTTAGGGAACATGGCTTTGCTAGGTTTATATCCCCAATCATCTCCCGTATTCCAGGCAGCATCTGTCCAATAATAACAGTTATTGTTGTCATTTCTGGTAACACACATATAAAACTGGATGATTCCCTCTACCACCCATTCAGTCTCGAGGCACTTGACTACATCACAGAAATCAAATCGCCAGATATTCACCGGGGCTGTCAGATTTACCCAGAGAATAGTGGGACCTTAGTATTTTCATTTACATTAGGGGCCGAAAAGGTAGGGGCGAGGATGGCCCCCATTTCCAGGATCAAAAACAACAGCAACATTTCCCTTCAGTCACTACTGTGACTAAACACTGGTTCGGTCTCTTTTACAATATGAGGCGTGGATCCAGGTGCTCTTTCCTTCAAGTTTTACTGCAGTGGGGGGTGACCAGGATCGCCGTGTGTGGTCCTTCAAATCTTGTCTGGAGACAATCTCTGCGCACAAACTTTTTCACATACACCAGGTCTCCTGGCACAAAGGGATGGTGTCCAGGAACCTTGTCTGGGTCTGGAAGAGAACTGAAGACAGTTAAATGCACTTTGGCAAGGTGTCCATGTAAGGCCTGCACATAGCTAGTCAAGTCCTGGTACTTGAGCTGCAACTGTTGTGGAAAGAAACATTCAAGACTGGGGTTCCTGCCAAACAGAATCTCATACGGTGACAGTCCTGTCTTCCTGTTTGTGGTATATCTTACTGAAAACAAAGCTAGAGGAAGGCATTCTGTCCATGGTTTACCAGTCTCTGTCATTGCCTTCTGGATTTTAAGCTTAAGAGTTCCATTTAGTCCCTCCACTCTTCCACTACTCTGTGGATGGAGTATGCAATGCTTGACTTACCCCCAGTGCTGCCATTACCTCTGACATGATCTCTCCAGTAAAATGGGAACTCCGATCGCTTTCAATGACTTCAGGAACTCCATACCTGCATATGATCTCAGCCATCAGTTTCTTCGCCGTTGTCTTAGCCATAGCTTTGGCAACTGGGTAGGCTTCTGGCCAACCTGAAAATAAATCAATGCAGACCAACACATACTCATACGTCCCTACCCTAGGCAACTGAATTTAATCAATATGCAGTCTCTGGAATGGGTAAAGGGGCCGGGGAGTGTGTTTGGATGGGGTTTTCACTGTCCTACCCTGATTATGTGTGGCACATATGATGCAGCTCTGTACCTGCCTTTCTGCGCAGGTGGAAAACCCGGGGGCAATCTATTGTCTCTGTAGGGTGTCACACATGGCCGTCTTCGAGTGGTGCACATTCCCGTGCAGAACCTGTGCCATCATTGGGTACAGTACCTGTGGTAGGCAGACCTTTTCACCCCTCCCCCATAGTCCAGTGACGGTATCAGAGCAAGCCCCTATCTTTTGCCACCTATTTTTCTCCTCCTTACTTGCCTGTTCTTGTAACCGGGCTAAGATGTCTTTCAACACAAGTGGAGATAGTGGGGTGTCTAGGTGATGTACTTGAGAGGCTACAGGAGTGCTTGCTGCTTTCTTGGCAGCCTGGTCTACCAGTGCGTTACCCTTTGTCCGTCCATCAGTGCCTTTGGTATGTGCCTTTACCTTTATGATGCCTGCTTGGGTGGGAAGCTGTAGTGCATTCATAAGTTGCTGGACTGCCTCAGCATGTTTAAAGGGGTGGCCATTTGCTGTCAGGAAAGCCCTGGCTCTCCAGATAGGCCCATAACCGTGTGTAATGCCAAAAGCATACCTGGAATCAGTGTAGATATTTACAGTCTTACATTCTGCTAGTTTGCACGCTTCTGTGAGCGCCTTGAGCTCTGCTTCCTGTGCAGACATATGAGCTGGCATTGACTCTGCCTTGATTACCTCATGTTCTGAGACCACAGCATATCTGGTACAGTAGCGTCCTTGGTCATCTTGGTGACGGGATCCATCTACAAAAATCTCAAAATCAGCATTAGAATAGGCACACTAGAGACCAGCCGTTTCCTGAGACATCAATTCTAGACAATCATGTGGTTTGGAAACCTGATCTTGTTCCTCTGGATCCATTCTAGAAAGAAAAAGAGTGTCCTTTTTCATGTCACCTACTCCTTATGTCACCTACTCCTCCCCCCTTTGGATCCATAGGAACTAGGAGAAGAGTAGCAGGGTTCAGGACAGTACACCTTTTCAAAGTCACATTAGTAGGCATGAGAATAGCACACTGAAGTCGCAGCTGTCAGGCCATGGACATGTGGCCAGGTTGTACTTGGTTAAGGATACAATATACATCGTGTGGGGTATGGACCATCAGTGGGTAATTCAAAATAATCTCTGAAGATTTGTGTAGCAACAGCTGGACAGATAACACAGTCCAAACACAGGAGGAACTTCCTCTTGCCACCGTATCCAGGCGGCCGCTGTAATAAGCAACAGATCTCTGTTTGTTTCCATGAAGCTGAGTCAGCACACCTGTAGCATGTCCTGCATAGGTGAGCTCTGTCTGCAAGGCAGTCTGCAATACTGTACGGCAGCGCTCGGGTGTCTTGTAATCATATACGGGGCCTGCGGTGTGTAACACTATATCACAGGGCAAATTCCCTCTTTGGGTGGACATAGCGTCTCCTGGATGCAAGGGGCCATAAGCGGCAAGGTAGGCCTGACACTCTTGGGCTATGACTAAGTCCCCCTTTTTAACTATCTGTTGGGCCAAACCACCTCTATGTGACAAGGTAGAGTTAGCTGGGTTCACTATAGCTCCTACCTGGTGGGTAATTATGTCCCCATACCCCACTGAGAAAAGAACCTGAGATTCCTGAGGTGTGATGTAGCAACGTGAATGACAGGGAACCAAACTTCAGATTCCTGGAAAGTCTGGCCTTGTAAGTGTGAAGGTTTCACGGGAAGAGGAGATGTAGGGGCCTTTCCGGGCTGGGGGGTCTGCCATTTACACCGATTAAAGCAAGCTCTTGGTCTGAAAATTGACATGACTGTTGTGAATTTGGTTTTTGGGCTCCCCCGGTGGTCACTGGTGGTACTGGACTTGTGTGCTTCACTTTCTCTGTTCACCTGTTTCCATCAGGATATGGGTGTATCCTATTTAGCCTTGCTGCTCAGTTATTCTAGTGCCGGCCATCAATGTAACCAGAGCCTTTCTGTTGCATGTTCCTGCTTCTAGACTACTATCAGCTAAGTTGGACTCTTAGTCCTAAGTTTGTTTTGCATTTTTGTTCCAGTTCACAGTTATGTTATTTTTCTGTAGCTGGAAGCTCTTGTGGGTCGAAATTGCCACTCCGGTGTCATGAGTTGACACATGAGTCTTAAAGTAATTTCGGGATGGTATTTTAATAGGGTTTTCAGCTGACCGTGAAGTTCCCTATTGTATCTTCTTGCTATCTAGTAAGCGGACCTCGCTTTGCTGAACCTACCTTCATACTGCGTATGTCTTTTCCTCTGAACTCACCGTCAATATATGTGGGGGGCTTCTGTCTCCTTTTTGGGGGAATTTCCCTAGAGGTAAGCCAGGTCTGTCTTTTCCTCTATTAGGGTTAGTTAGTCCTCCGGCTGGCACTAGGCGTCTAGGGATAAAACGTAGGTACGCCACCCGGCCACTGTTAGTTGTGTGGTAGGTTTAGCTCACGGTCAGCTCGAGATTCCATCACCCAAGAGCTGTTCTGTTATTTATGTTCTCTGACGTTCCCTTGCCATTGGGAACCATGACAGTATGGCCGGCCAAGGGTTAAAACCGTTGGCAGAAGAAAGGAGAGAAAAAGAAGTCTGCAGATTTTTTTTTTTTTTTTTCTTCTGAGCTTGCTTTTTAGTTGACTCAGTTGCATTTCTGCTCTAATTGCAGCCTTTGTCTCTCTCTCTCCTTCTAATCCTTGAATGGCTCTGATCTCACCTGATTAAAATGGATCCTCAGAGTTTGGCTACAGGTTTGAATAATCTTGCTACGAAGGTTCAAAATTTACAGGATTTTGTTATTCATACTCCTATATCTGAACCTAGAATTCCTATACCAGAATTTTTCTCCGGGGATAGATCTCGTTTCCTGAATTTCAAAAATAATTGTAAATTATTTCTTTCCCTGAGATCTCGCTCCGCTGGAGATCCCGCACAGCAGGTTAAGATAGTAATTTCCTTGCTGCGGGGTGACCCTCAAAACTGGGCATTTGCATTGGCACCCGGGGATCCTGCGTTGCTCAATGTGGATGCGTTTTTTCTGGCTTTGGGGTTGCTTTATGAGGAACCTAATTTAGAGATTCAGGCTGAAAAAGCCTTGATGGCCCTATCTCAAGGGCAAGATGAAGCTGAAATATACTGCCAAAAATTTCGTAAATGGTCTGTGCTTACTCAGTGGAATTAGTGCGCCCTGGCGGCGAATTTCAGAGAGGGTCTCTCTGATGCCATTAAAGATGTTATGGTGGGGTTCCCTGCACCTACAGGTCTGAATGAGTCCATGACAATGGCTATTCAGATTGATCGGCGTTTGCGGGAGCGCAAACCTGTGCACCATTTGGCGGTGTCTTCTGAGAAGGCTCCAGAAAATATGCAATGTGATAGAATTCTGTCCAGAAGCGAACGGCAGAATTTTAGGCGAAAAAATGGGTTGTGCTTCTATTGTGGTGATTCAACTCATGTTATATCAGCATGCTCTAAACGTACAAAAAAGGTTGATAAGTCTATTTCAATTGGCACTTTACAGTCTAAGTTTATTCTGTCTGTGACCTTGATTTGTTCATTATCGTCAATTACCGCGGATGCCTATGTCGACTCTGGCGCCGCTTTGAGTCTAATGGATTGGTCCTTTGCCAGGCGCTGTGGGTTTGATCTAGAGCCTCTGGAAGTTCCTATACCTCTGAAGGGTATTGACTCTACACCATTGGCTAGTAATAAACCACAATACTGGACACAAGTGACTATGCGTATGAATCCAGACCATCAGGAGATGATTCGCTTCCTTGTGTTGTACAATCTACATGACGTTTTGGTGCTCGGATTACCATGGTTACAATCTCATAACCCAGTCCTTGACTGGAAAGCAATGTCTGTGTTAAGCTGGGGATGTCAGGGGGCTCATGGGGACGTACCTTTGGTTTCCATTTCGTCATCTATTCCCTCTGAGATTCCGGAATTTTTGTCTGATTATCGTGATGTTTTTGAGGAGCCTAAGCTTGGTTCACTACCTCCTCACAGAGATTGCGATTGTACCATAGATCTGATTCCGGGCAGTAAATTTCCAAAGGGTCGTTTATTTAATCTATCTGTACCTGAACATGCTGCTATGCGAGAATATATTAAGGAGTCCCTGGAAAAGGGACATATTCGTCCTTCTTCATCTCCCTTAGGAGCCGGTTTTTTCTTTGTATCTAAAAAAGATGGCTCTTTGAGGCCGTGTATTGATTATCGACTCTTGAATAAAATTACAGTCAAATATCAGTATCCTCTGCCACTGCTGACTGATTTGTTTGCTCGAATAAAAGGGGCTAAGTGGTTCTCTAAGATTGATCTCCGTGGGGTGTATAATTTGGTGCGAATTAAGCAGGGGGATGAGTGGAAAACCGCATTTAATACGCCCGAGGGCCATTTTGAGTATTTAGTAATGCCTTTTGGTCTTTCAAATGCCCCTTCAGTCTTTCAGTCCTTTATGCATGACATTTTCCGTGAATATTTGGATAAATTTATGATCGTGTATCTGGATGATATTTTGATTTTTTTCGGATGACTGGGATTCTCATGTCCAACAGGTCAGGAGGGTTTTTCAGGTTTTGCGGGCTAATTCCTTGTGTGTGAAGGGTTCTAAGTGTATTTTTGGGGTTCAAAAGATTTCTTTTTTGGGGTACATTTTTTCCCCCTCTTCCATTGAGATGGATCCTGTCAAGGTTCGGGCTATTTGTGATTGGACGCAACCTTCTTCTCTTAAGAGCCTTCAGAAATTTTTGGGATTTGCTAATTTTTATCGTCGATTTATAACTGGTTTTTCTGATGTTGCTAAACCTTTGACTGATTTGACCAAAAAGGGTGCTGATGTTGCTGATTGGTCCCCTGCTGCTGTGGAGGCCTTTCGGGAGCTTAAGCGCCGCTTTTCCTCCGCCCCTGTGTTGCGTCAGCCTGATGTTACTCTTCCTTTTCAGGTTGAGGTCGATGCTTCCGAGATCGGAGCTGGGGCGGTCTGTTGTGAATTTGGATTCTGGGCTCCCCCGGTGGCTACTGGTGGAATTGAACTTGTGACATCATCTTCCCTGTTCACCTGTTCTGATTAGATCTGGGTGTCGCTATATAACCTGGCTTCTCTGTTAGATGCTTGCCGGTCAACAATGTTATCAGAAGCCTCTCTGTGCTTGTTCCTGCTCCCAAACATCTACTAGATAAGTTGGACATTCGTCCATGTTTTGTTTTTGTATTTTGGTTCCAGTTCACAGCTGCAGTTTCGTTACTGTGTCTGGAAAGCTCTTGTTGATCAGGAATTGCCACTCTGGTATTATGAGTTAATGCCAGAGTCCTAAAGTAATTTCTGGATGTGTTTTGTTAGGGTTTTCTACTGACCATGAAAGTATGCTTTCTGTCTTCTGCTATCTAGAAAGCGGACCTCAAATTTGCTAAAACTATTTTCCTGCTGCGTTTGTTGTTTCATCTCATATCACCGCCAATATATGTGGGGGGCCTCTGTCTCCTTTCGGGGTATTTCTCTAGAGGTGAGTCAGGTCTTATATTTCCCTCTGCTAGCATTATTTAGTTCTCCGGCCGGCGCTGGGCATATAGGGATAAAAGTAGGACATGCTACCTGGCTGCTTCTAGATGATGCGGTAGGTTTAGTTCATGGTCAGTATAGTTACATCTTCCAAGAGCTTGTTCCTGTTGAGGCTTATGCTAGTTCTCTGGCCATGGAGATCATGACAGTTTGACCGGCCCACTAAAGGGTTAAAATCCTTGGCTGAGAAAGGAGAGAAATAAAGAAGTCTGCTGAAATTTTTTTTTTTTTTTTTTTTTCTCTAGTAGTTAGTGTGCTCTTAATTGGATCACTTGCCAGTCTGTCTATGCTGCAGTCTTTCTTTTTTTTTCTCTCTCCTTCTAATCTTCGAATGGCTCTATGTTCACCTGTCTATAATGGATCTACAGAGTGTAACTGCAGGTTTGAATAATCTCGCCACGAAAGTACAAAGTTTGCAAGATTTTGTTGTTCATGCTCCGGTATCAGAGCCGAGAATTCCTTTGCCGGAATTCTTCTCAGGGAATAGATCTAGCTTTCAGAATTTTAGAAATAATTGTAAGTTATTTTTGTCCCTGAAATCTCGTTCTGCTGGAGACCCTGCACAGCAGGTTGGGATTGTGATTTCCTTGCTCCGCGGCGACCCTCAAGATTGGGCTTTTGCATTGGCACCAGGGGATCCTGCGTTGCGCAATGTGGATGCGTTTTTTCTGGCCTTGGGCTTGCTGTATGAGGAACCTCATTTGGAACTTCAGGCAGAAAAAACTTTGATGTCCCTATCGCAGGGGCAAGATGAAGCTGAAATTTACTGCCAAAAATTCCGTAAATGGTCTGTGCTTACTCAGTGGAATGAGTGTGCCTTGGCGGCTACTTTCAGAGAGGGTCTTTCTGATGCCATTAAGGATGTTATGGTGGGGTTCCCTGTGCCTGCAAGTCTGAATGAGTCCATGACAATGGCCATTCAGATCGATAGGCGTCTGCGGGAGCGCAAACCAGTGCACCATCTGGCGGTGTCCACTGAGAAGACGCCAGAAAACATGCAGTGTGATAGAATTCTGTCCAGAAGCGAGCGGCAGAATTTTAGACGGAAAAATGGGTTGTGTTTCTATTGTGGGGATTCTACTCATGTTATATCAGCATGCTTTAAGCGTACTAAAAAGCTTGATAAATCCGTTCCCATTGGCACTTTACAGTCTAAATTTATTTTGTCTGTGACCCTGATTTGCTCTTTGTCATCTATTACTACGGACGCCTATATCGACTCTGGCGCCGCTTTGAGTCTTATGGATTGGTCCTTTGCCAATCGTTGTGGGTATGATTTAGAGCCTTTGGAGACTCTTATTCCTCTGAAGGGGATTGACTCCACCCCATTGGCTAATAATAAACCACAATACTGGACACAAGTGACTATGTGTATTAATCCGGATCACCAGGAGACTATTCGTTTTCTGGTGCTGTATAATCTACATGATGATTTGGTGCTGGGATTGCCATGGCTGCAGTCTCACAACCCAGTCCTTGACTGGAGAGCTATGTCTGTGTTGAGCTGGGGATGTAAGGGGACTCATGGGGACGTACCTTTGGTGTCCATTTCATCATCTATTCCCTCTGAAATCCCTGAGTTCCTGTCTGATTATCGTGACGTCTTTGAAGAACCCAAGCTGGGTTCACTACCTCCGCACCGTGAGTGCGATTGTGCTATAGATTTAATTCCGGGTAGTAAATACCCAAAGGGTCGTTTATTTAATCTGTCTGTGCCTGAACATACTGCTATGCGAGAATATATAAAGGAGTCCTTGGAAAAGGGACATATTCGTCCATCGTCATCTCCCTTAGGAGCCGGTTTTTTCTTTGTGTCAAAAAAAGACGGCTCTTTGAGACCATGTATTGATTATCGGCTTTTGAATAAAATCACGGTTAAATATCAATACCCATTGCCGTTGCTGACTGATTTGTTTGCTCGCATAAAGGGGGCCAAGTGGTTCTCTAAGATTGATCTCCGTGGGGCGTATAATTTGGTGCGGATCAGGCAGGGGGATGAGTGGAAAACCGCATTTAATACGCCCGAGGGCCACTTTGAGTATTTGGTGATGCCTTTTGGTCTTTCTAATGCCCCTTCAGTCTTCCAGTCCTTTATGCATGATATTTTCCGCGATTTTTTGGATAAATTTATGATAGTGTATCTGGATGATATTCTGATTTTTTCGGATGATTGGGACTCTCATGTCCGGCAAGTTAAGAGGGTTTTTCAGGTTTTGCGGTCTAATTCTCTGTGTGTCAAGGGTTCTAAGTGCGTTTTTGGGGTTCAGAGAATTTCCTTTTTGGGATATATTTTTTCTCCCTCTTCCATTGAGATGGATCCTGTCAAGGTTCAAGCTATTTGTGATTGGACGCAGCCCTCTTCTCTTAAAAGTCTTCAGAAATTTTTGGGCTTTGCCAACTTTTATCGTCGATTTATTTCTGGTTTTTCGGATGTCGTTAAGCCATTGACCGATTTGACTAGACAGGGTGCTGATGTTGCTAATTGGTCCCCTGATGCTGTGGAGGCCTTTCAGGAGCTTAAGCGCCGTTTTTCTTCTGCCCCTGTGTTGCGTCAGCCTGATGTGACTCTTCCTTTTCAGGTTGAGGTCGACGCTTCTGAGATCGGGGCTGGGGCAGTGTTGTCGCAGAAAAGTTCTGACTGCGCCGTGATGAGGCCTTGTGCCTTCTTTTCCCGTAAATTTTCGCCCGCTGAGCGGAATTATGATGTTGGGAATCGGGAGCTTTTGGCCATGAAGTGGGCGTTTGAGGAGTGGCGCCATTGGCTCGAGGGGGCCAGACATCAGGTGGTGGTATTGACTGACCACAAAAATTTGATCTATCTTGAGACCGCCAGGCGCCTGAATCCTAGACAGGCGCGCTGGTCATTATTTTTCTCTCGGTTTAATTTTGTGGTATCGTACCTACCGGGTTCTAAGAATGTTAAGGCGGATGCCCTTTCTAGGAGTTTTGAGCCTGATTCACCCGGCAACTCTGACCCCACAGGTATTCTTAAGGAGGGAGTTATCTTGTCAGCCGTTTCTCCAGACCTGCGGCGGGCCTTGCAGGAGTTTCAGGCGGATAGACCGGATCGTTGTCCGCCTGATAGGTTGTTTGTTCCTGATGATTGGACCAGTAGAGTCATCTCTGAGGTACATTCTTCTGCATTGGCAGGTCATCCTGGAATTTTTGGTACCAGGGATTTGGTGGCAAGATCCTTCTGGTGGCCTTCCCTGTCACGAGATGTGCGAGGCTTTGTGCAGTCTTGTGACGTTTGTGCTCGGGCCAAGCCTTGTTGTTCTCGGGCTAGTGGATTATTGTTGCCCTTGCCTATTCCTAAGAGGCCTTGGACACACATCTCGATGGATTTTATTTCAGATCTGCCTGTTTCTCAGAAGATGTCTGTCATCTGGGTGGTGTGTGACCGTTTTTCTAAGATGGTCCATTTGGTTCCCCTGCCCAAATTGCCTTCTTCTTCCGAGTTGGTGCCCCTGTTTTTTCAAAATGTTGTTCGTTTGCATGGTATTCCTGAGAATATCGTTTCTGACAGAGGAACCCAATTTGTGTCTAGATTTTGGCGGGCATTCTGTGCTAGGATGGGCATAGATTTGTCTTTTTCGTCTGCTTTTCACCCTCAGACTAATGGCCAGACCGAGCGGACTAATCAGACCCTGGAGACATATCTGAGGTGTTTTGTGTCTGCTGACCAGGATGATTGGGTTGCTTTTTTGCCATTGGCGGAGTTCGCCCTCAATAATCGGGCCAGCTCTGCCACTTTGGTGTCCCCGTTTTTCTGTAATTCGGGGTTCCACCCTCGATTTTCCTCCGGTCAGATGGAATCCTCGGATTGTCCTGGAGTGGATGCGGTGGTGGAGAGATTGCATCATATCTGGGGGCAGGTGATGGACAGTTTGGAGTTGTCCCAGGAGAAGACTCAGCTTTTTGCCAACCGTCACCGTCGTGTTGGTCCTCGGCTTTGTGTTGGAGATTTGGTGTGGTTGTCTTCTCGTTTTGTCCCTATGAGGGTCTCATCTCCTAAGTTTAAGCCTCGGTTCATCGGTCCGTATAAAATATTGGAGATTCTTAACCCTGTTTCCTTCCGTTTGGACCTCCCTGCATCCTTTTCTATTCATAACGTTTTTCATCGGTCGTTATTGCGCAGGTATGAGGCACCGGTTGTGCCTTCCGTTGAGCCTCCTGCTCCGGTGTTGGTTGAGGGTGAGTTGGAGTACGTTGTGGAAAAAATCCTAGACTCCCGTGTTTCCAGACGGAGACTCCAGTATCTGGTCAAGTGGAAGGGATACGGCCAGGAGGATAATTCTTGGGTCACTGCATCTGATGTTCATGCCTCTGATCTGGTTCGTGCCTTTCATAGGGCCCATCCTGATCGCCCTGGTGGTTCTGGTGAGGGTTCGGTGCCCCCTCCTTGAGGGGGGGGTACTGTTGTGAATTTGGATTCTGGGCTCCCCCGGTGGCTACTGGTGGAATTGAACTTGTGACATCATCTTCCCTGTTCACCTGTTCTGATTAGATCTGGGTGTCGCTATATAACCTGGCTTCTCTGTTAGATGCTTGCCGGTCAACAATGTTATCAGAAGCCTCTCTGTGCTTGTTCCTGCTCCCAAACATCTACTAGATAAGTTGGACATTCGTCCATGTTTTGTTTTTGTATTTTGGTTCCAGTTCACAGCTGCAGTTTCGTTACTGTGTCTGGAAAGCTCTTGTTGATCAGGAATTGCCACTCTGGTATTATGAGTTAATGCCAGAGTCCTAAAGTAATTTCTGGATGTGTTTTGTTAGGGTTTTCTACTGACCATGAAAGTATGCTTTCTGTCTTCTGCTATCTAGAAAGCGGACCTCAAATTTGCTAAAACTATTTTCCTGCTGCGTTTGTTGTTTCATCTCATATCACCGCCAATATATGTGGGGGGCCTCTGTCTCCTTTCGGGGTATTTCTCTAGAGGTGAGTCAGGTCTTATATTTCCCTCTGCTAGCATTATTTAGTTCTCCGGCCGGCGCTGGGCATATAGGGATAAAAGTAGGACATGCTACCTGGCTGCTTCTAGATGATGCGGTAGGTTTAGTTCATGGTCAGTATAGTTACATCTTCCAAGAGCTTGTTCCTGTTGAGGCTTATGCTAGTTCTCTGGCCATGGAGATCATGACAGCGGTCTTGTCGCAGAAAAGTTCCGACTGCTCCGTGATGAGACCTTGTGCGTTCTTTTCTCGAAAATTTTCGCCCGCCGAGCGAAATTATGATATTGGTAATCGGGAGCTTTTGGCTATGAAGTGGGCTTTTGAGGAGTGGCGTCATTGGCTTGAGGGGGCTAGACATCAGGTGGTGGTATTGACCGATCACAAGAATTTGATTTATCTTGAGTCTGCCAGGCGCCTGAATCCTAGACAGGCGCGCTGGTCGTTGTTTTTCTCTCGGTTTAATTTTGTGGTCTCATACTTACCAGGTTCTAAAAATGTGAAGGCGGATGCCCTTTCTAGGAGTTTTGAGCCTGATTCCCCTGGTGATTCTGAACCTACAGGTATCCTTAAGGATGGGGTGATATTATCTGCTGTTTCCCCAGACCTGCGACGGGCTTTGCAGGAGTTTCAGGCGGATAGACCTGATCGTTGCCCGCCTGGTAGACTGTTTGTTCCTGATGATTGGACCAGTAGAGTCATCTCGGAGGTTCATTCTTCTGTGTTGGCAGGTCATCCCGGGATCTTTGGTACCAGGGATTTGGTGGCTAGGTCCTTCTGGTGGCCTTCCCTGTCTCGAGATGTACGAGTTTTTGTGCAGTCTTGTGATGTTTGTGCTCGGGCCAAACCTTGTTGTTCTCGGGCCAGCGGATTGTTGTTATCTTTGCCTATTCCGAAGAGGCCTTGGACTCACATCTCTATGGATTTTATTTCTGATCTTCCTGTTTCTCAGAAAATGTCTGTCATCTGGGTGGTGTGTGACCGTTTTTCAAAGATGGTTCATTTGGTGCCCTTGCCTAAGTTGCCTTCCTCATCCGAGTTGGTTCCTCTGTTTTTTCAAAATGTGGTTCGCTTGCATGGTATTCCAGAGAATATCGTTTCTGACAGGGGGACCCAGTTCGTGTCTAGATTTTGGCGGGCGTTCTGTGCTAGGATGGGCATTGATTTGTCTTTTTCGTCTGCGTTCCATCCTCAGACTAATGGCCAGACTGAGCGAGCTAATCAGACCTTGGAGACTTATTTGAGGTGTTTTGTGTCTGCGGATCAGGATGACTGGGTTGCCTTTTTGCCGTTGGCGGAGTTTGCCCTCAATAATCGGGCTAGTTCTGCCACTTTGGTTTCTCCTTTCTTTTGCAATTCGGGGTTTCATCCTCGTTTTTCTTCCGGTCAGGTGGAGTCTTCGGATTGTCCTGGAGTGGATACTGTGGTGGATAGGTTGCATCGGATTTGGGGACAGGTGGTGGACAATTTGGAGTTGTCCCAGGAGAAGTTTTGGCATTTTGCTAACCGCCGTCGTCGTGTTGGTCCTCGTCTTCGTGTTGGGGACTTGGTGTGGTTGTCTTCTCGTTTTGTCCCTATGAGGGTTTCTTCTCCTAAGTTTAAGCCTCGGTTCATCGGCCCGTATAAGATTTTGGAGATTCTTAACCCCGTGTCCTTTCGATTGGACCTCCCAGCATCTTTTTCTATCCATAATGTCTTCCATCGGTCATTATTGCGCAGGTATGAGGTACCGGTTGTGCCTTCCGTTGAGCCTCCCGCTCCGGTGTTGGTTGAGGGTGAATTGGAGTACGTTGTGGAGAAGATCTTGGACTCCCGTGTTTCCAGACGGAAACTTCAGTATCTGGTCAAGTGGAAGGGCTACGGTCAAGAGGATAATTCTTGGGTGACAGCCTCTGATGTTCATGCCTCTGATTTGGTCCGTGCCTTTCATAGGGCTCATCCTGATCGCCCTGGTGGTTCTTGTGAGGGTTCGGTGCCCCCTCCTTGAGGGGGGGGTACTGTTGTGAATTTGGTTTTTGGGCTCCCCCGGTGGTCACTGGTGGTACTGGACTTGTGTGCTTCACTTTCTCTGTTCACCTGTTTCCATCAGGATATGGGTGTATCCTATTTAGCCTTGCTGCTCAGTTATTCTAGTGCCGGCCATCAATGTAACCAGAGACTTTCTGTTGCATGTTCCTGCTTCTAGACTACTATCAGCTAAGTTGGACTCTTAGTCCTAAGTTTGTTTTGCATTTTTGTTCCAGTTCACAGTTATGTTATTTTTCTGTAGCTGGAAGCTCTTGTGGGCCGAAATTGCCACTCCGGTGTCATGAGTTGACACATGAGTCTTAAAGTAATTTCGGGATGGTATTTTAATAGGGTTTTCAGCTGACCGTGAAGTTCCCTATTGTATCTTCTTGCTATCTAGTAAGCGGACCTCGCTTTGCTGAACCTACCTTCATACTGCGTATGTCTTTTCCTCTGAACTCACCGTCAATATATGTGGGGGGCTTCTGTCTCCTTTTTGGGGGAATTTCCCTAGAGGTAAGCCAGGTCTGTCTTTTCCTCTATTAGGGTTAGTTAGTCCTCCGGCTGGCGCTAGGCGTCTAGGGATAAAACGTAGGTACGCCACCCGGCCACTGTTAGTTGTGTGGTAGGTTTAGCTCACAGTCAGCTCGAGATTCCATCACCCAAGAGCTGTTCTGTTATTTATGTTCTCTGACGTTCCCTTGCCATTGGGAACCATGACACATGACGAAGCTGGGAGGGAGTGAGATTCCCATACAGGGTTAAAGGCGTATTGGAATGTGAAGCTGGACTTGTGTGTGAGGTGGGGGGAGGGCAGAGGCTGAACTCTGTTACATAGAGATAAGGAACATAGCTGTGACCTGCAGCTGCAGCGGAGGGGGCCAGGTAGCGAGTAAGAAGCGCTGCTGACTTAACCCCTTTCCTTTCCTGCTGGGCTAAATTCTTTTGAAAACACTTTACTATTTTCAATGCATCATCCGGAGTGGAAATCTCAATATCGGGTCTACTACAAAAAGGTATGAATGGGCTTTTTGTTACAGTGAAAATCCCAGATCTTTAGACACTACCATAAGACACCCATAGAACTTCTCGGCAGTCCAGGATATATTGGTGCCTTGGCTTTAAGGGGCACAGGGCTTACAGTCAGGAGTAGAGGCTTAATTTCCTGGGGAGGGACCTGTTGTGAATTTGGATTCTGGGCTCCCCCGGTGGCTACTGGTGGAATTGAACTGGTGTCTTCATCTTCTCTGTTCACCTGTTCCCATCAAGATGTGGGAGTCGCTATATAACCTTGCTGCTCTGTTAGTTGCTTGCCGGTCAACAATGTTATCAGAAGCCTCTCTGTGCTTGTTCCTGCTCCTAGACAACTACTAGATAAGTTGGACTCTTGTCCATGTTTGTTTTTGCATTTTGTTCCAGTTCACAGCTGTAGTTTCGTTACTGTGTCTGGAAAGCTCTTGTGAACGGGAATTGCCACTCTGGTGTTATGAGTTAATGCCAGAGTTTTAAAGTAATTTCTGGATGGTGTTTTTGATAGGGTTTTCAGCTGACCATGAAAGTGTCCTTTCTATCTTCTGCTATGTAGTAAGTGGACCTCAAATTTGCTAAACCTATTTTCATACTACGTTTGTTATTTCATCTCAACTCACCGCCAATACATGTGGGGGGCCTCTGTCTCCTTTCGGGGTATTTCTCTAGAGGTGAGCTAGGACTAATATTTTCCTCTGCTAGCTTTATTTAGTCCTCCGGCTGGGCTGGGCATCTAGAATCAACATAGGCATGCTACCCGGCCACTGCTAGTTGTGCGTTAGGTTTAGTTCATGGTCAGCTCAGTTCCCATCTTCCAAGAGCTAGTTCCTATATATGCTTATGCTATGTTCTCTTGCCATTGAGATCATGACAGTTTGACCGGCCCGCAAAGTGTTAATTGTTTGGGCTGAAGCAGGAGAAAAAGAAGTGTTGTAGGGAAATTTTTTTTTTTTTTTTTCCCCTCAGAGTTTTGCTGCCTAGCCCTTAATTGCTGTCTAGCTGCTTCTTACCTCCTCTTAACCCTTGAATGGCTCTGTGTCCACCTGTTTGTAATGGATCTTCAGAGTGTAACTGCAGGTTTGAATAATCTCGCCACGAAGGTACAAAATTTGCAAGATTTTGTTTGTCATGCACCTGTATCTGAGCCGAGAATTCCTTTGCCGGAATTTTTCTCGGGGAATAGATCCGGGTTTCAGAATTTTCGAAATAATTGCAAATTATTTTTGTCTCTGAAATCTCGCTCTGCCGGAGACCCTGCACAGCAGGTCAGGATTGTGATTTCCTTGCTCCGGGGCGACCCTCAAGACTGGGCTTTTTCATTGACACCAGGGGATCCTGCGTTGCTCAATGTGGATGCGTTTTTTCTGGCCTTGGGGTTGCTTTATGACGAACCTCATTTGGAGCTTCAGGCAGAAAAAACTTTGATGTCCCTATCTCAGGGGCAAGATGAAGCGGAAATTTACTGCCAAAGATTCCGTAAATGGTCTGTGCTTACTCAGTGGAATGAGTGCGCCCTGGCGGCGACTTTCAGAGAGGGTCTCTCTGATGCCATTAAGGATGTTATGGTGGGGTTCCCTGTGCCTGCGGGTCTGAATGAGTCCATGACAATGGCTATTCAGATCGATAGGCGTTTGCGGGAGCGCAAACCAGTGCACCATCTGGCGGTGTCCACTGAGAAGTCGCCAGAGAGTATGCAGTGTGATAGAATTCTGTCCCGAAGCGAGCGGCAGAATTTTAGACGGAAAAATGGGTTGTGTTTCTATTGTGGTGATTCTACTCATGTTATATCAGCATGCTCTAAGCGCACTAAAAAGCTTGGTAAATCTGTTTCCATTTGCACCTTACCGTCTAAATTTATTCTATCTGTGACCCTGATTTGCTCTTTGTCATCTATTACCACGGACGCCTATGTCGACTCTGGCGCCGCTTTGAGTCTTATGGATTGGTCCTTTGCCAAACGCTGTGGGTATGATTTAGAGCCTTTGGAGACTCCTATTCCTCTGAAGGGGATTGACTCCACCCCATTGGCTAATAATAAACCACAATACTGGACACAAGTAACTATGCGTATTAATCCGGATCACCAGGAGATTATTCGCTTTCTGGTGCTGTATAATCTACATGATGATTTGGTGCTAGGATTGCCTTGGCTGCAATCTCACAACCCAGTCCTCGACTGGAGAGCTATGTCTGTGTTGAGCTGGGGATGTAAGGGGGCTCATGGGGATGTACCTGTGGTTTCCATTTCATCATCCATTCCCTCTGAAATTCCTGAGTTCCTGTCTGACTATCGTGACGTCTTTGAAGAATCCAAGCTTGGTTCGTTACCTCCGCACCGAGAGTGCGATTGTGCCATAGATTTAATCCCGGGTAGTAAATACCCAAAGGGTCGTTTATTTAATCTGTCTGTGCCTGAACATGCTGCTATGCGAGAATATATAAAGGAGTCCTTGGAAAAGGGACATATTCGTCCATCGTCATCTCCCTTAGGAGCCGGTTTTTTCTTTGTGTCAAAAAAAGACGGCTCTTTGAGACCATGTATTGATTATCGGCTTTTGAATAAAATCACTGTTAAATATCAATACCCATTGCCGTTGCTGACTGATTTGTTTGCTCGCATAAAGGGGGCCAAGTGGTTCTCTAAGATTGACCTTCGTGGGGCGTATAATTTGGTGCGAATCAGGCAGGGGGATGAGTGGAAAACCGCATTTAATACGCCCGAGGGCCACTTTGAGTATTTAGTGATGCCTTTTGGTCTTTCTAATGCTCCGTCAGTTTTCCAGTCCTTTATGCATGATATTTTTCGCGATTATTTGGATAAATTTATGATTGTGTATCTGGATGATATTCTGATTTTTTCGGATGACTGGGACTCTCATGTCCAGCAAGTCAGGAGGGTTTTTCAGGTTTTGCGGTCTAATTCTTTGTGTGTGAAGGGTTCTAAGTGTGTTTTTGGGGTACAGAGGATTTCCTTTTTGGGATATATTTTTTCCCCCTCTTCCATTGAAATGGATCCTGTCAAGGTTCAAGCTATTTGTGATTGGACGCAGCCCTCTTCTCTTAAGAGTCTTCAGAAATTTTTGGGCTTTGCTAACTTTTATCGTCGATTTATTGCTGGTTTTTCGGATATTGCTAAGCCATTGACCGATTTGACTAAGAAGGGTGCTGATGTTGCTGATTGGTCCCCTGATGCTGTGGAGGCCTTTCGGGAGCTTAAGCGCCGTTTTTCCTCTGCCCCTGTGTTGCGTCAGCCTGATGTTGCTCTACCTTTTCAGGTTGAGGTCGACGCTTCTGAGATCGGAGCTGGGGCAGTGTTGTCGCAGAAAAGTTCTGACTGCTCCGTGATGAGGCCTTGTGCCTTCTTTTCCCGTAAATTTTCGCCCGCTGAGCGGAATTATGAGGTTGGGAATCGGGAGCTTTTGGCCATGAAGTGGGCTTTTGAGGAGTGGCGCCATTGGCTTGAGGGGGCCAGACATCAGGTGGTGGTATTGACTGACCACAAAAATTTGATTTATCTTGAGACCGCCAGGCGCCTGAATCCTAGACAGGCGCGCTGGTCATTATTTTTCTCTCGGTTTAATTTTGTGGTGTCATACCTACCGGGTTCTAAGAATGTTAAGGCGGATGCCCTTTCTAGGAGTTTTGAGCCTGACTCGCCTGGTAACTCTGAGCCCACAGGTATCCTTAAGGATGGAGTGGTATTGTCAGCCGTTTCTCCAGACCTGCGGCGGGCCTTGCAGGAGTTTCAGGCGGAGAGACCTGATCGTTGCCCACCTGATAAACTGTTTGTTCCTGATGATTGGACCAGTAGAGTCATCTCTGAGGTTCATTCTTCTGCGTTGGCAGGTCATCCTGGCATTTTTGGTACCAGGGATTTGGTGGCAAGGTCCTTCTGGTGGCCTTCCCTGTCACGAGATGTGCGAGGCTTTGTGCAGTCTTGTGACGTTTGTGCTCGGGCCAAGCCTTGTTGTTCTCGGGCTAGTGGATTATTGTTGCCCTTGCCCATTCCTAAGAGGCCTTGGACGCACATCTCGATGGATTTTATTTCAGATCTGCCTGTTTCTCAGAAGATGTCTGTCATCTGGGTGGTGTGTGACCGTTTTTCTAAGATGGTCCATTTGGTTCCTCTGCCCAAGTTACCTTCTTCTTCCGAGTTGGTTCCTCTGTTTTTTCAAAATGTTGTTCGTTTGCATGGTATTCCTGAGAATATCGTTTCTGACAGAGGGACCCAATTCGTGTCTAGATTTTGGCGGGCATTCTGTGCTAGGATGGGCATAGATTTATCTTTTTCGTCCGCTTTCCATCCTCAGACGAATGGCCAGACCGAGCGGATTAATCAGACCCTGGAGACATATCTGAGGTGTTTTGTGTCTGCTGACCAGGATGATTGGGTTGCTTTTTTGCCATTGGCGGAGTTCGCTCTCAATAATCGGGCCAGCTCTGCCACTTTGGTGTCCCCGTTTTTCTGTAATTCGGGGTTTCATCCTCGATTTTCCTCTGGTCAGGTGGAATCTTCGGATTGTCCTGGAGTGGATGCTGTGGTGGAGAGATTGCATCAGATCTGGGGGCAGGTGGTGGACAATTTGAGGTTGTCCCAGGAGAAGACTCAGCTTTTTGCCAACCGCCACCGTCGTGTTGGTCCTCGGCTTTTTGTTGGGGATTTGGTGTGGTTGTCTTCTCGTTTTGTCCCTATGAGGGTCTCTTCTCCTAAGTTTAAGCCTCGGTTTATCGGCCCGTATAAGATATTGGAGATTCTTAACCCTGTTTCCTTCCGTTTGGACCTCCCTGCATCCTTTTCTATTCATAACGTTTTTCATCGGTCATTATTGCGCAGGTATGAGGTACCGGTTGTGCCTTCCGTTGAGCCTCCTGCTCCGGTGTTGGTTGAGGGTGAGTTGGAGTACGTTGTGGAGAAAATCTTGGACTCTCGTGTTTCCAGACGGAGACTCCAGTATCTGGTCAAGTGGAAGGGATACGGCCAGGAGGATAATTCTTGGGTGAATGCATCTGATGTTCATGCCTCCGATCTGGTTCGTGCCTTTCATAGGGCCCATCCTGATCGCCCTGGTGGTTCTGGTGAGGGTTCGGTGCCCCCTCCTTGAGGGGGGGGTACTGTTGTGAATTTGGATTCTGGGCTCCCCCGGTGGCTACTGGTGGAATTGAACTGGTGTCTTCATCTTCTCTGTTCACCTGTTCCCATCAAGATGTGGGAGTCGCTATATAACCTTGCTGCTCTGTTAGTTGCTTGCCGGTCAACAATGTTATCAGAAGCCTCTCTGTGCTTGTTCCTGCTCCTAGACAACTACTAGATAAGTTGGACTCTTGTCCATGTTTGTTTTTGCATTTTGTTCCAGTTCACAGCTGTAGTTTCGTTACTGTGTCTGGAAAGCTCTTGTGAACGGGAATTGCCACTCTGGTGTTATGAGTTAATGCCAGAGTTTTAAAGTAATTTCTGGATGGTGTTTTTGATAGGGTTTTCAGCTGACCATGAAAGTGTCCTTTCTATCTTCTGCTATGTAGTAAGTGGACCTCAAATTTGCTAAACCTATTTTCATACTACGTTTGTTATTTCATCTCAACTCACCGCCAATACATGTGGGGGGCCTCTGTCTCCTTTCGGGGTATTTCTCTAGAGGTGAGCTAGGACTAATATTTTCCTCTGCTAGCTTTATTTAGTCCTCCGGCTGGGCTGGGCATCTAGAATCAACGTAGGCATGCTACCCGGCCACTGCTAGTTGTGCGTTAGGTTTAGTTCATGGTCAGCTCAGTTCCCATCTTCCAAGAGCTAGTTCCTATATATGCTTATGCTATGTTCTCTTGCCATTGAGATCATGACAGGGACCATATTATCCAACAGGGAGCCCCCTGTTGATCTTCAATTTGCTATATATAAGTAGGTAAATCTTTTACCAATCTTTCAATTACTTACAAATTTTCCTCTAAGACTAGGCACAGGTCTATTTCACTTTCAAATTCCATACAGTACTTATTGCTTTAAACATAAATCTCTCAACGTGTACTAAACCAAGGACAAAGAAAACATAGAATGCAATACATGGCCCCCCTTTCCTCTAGCCCACAGCACCGAGGGGAGAAATTTCAAGCAGGTCGCGCAGGGGCTCACTCGCCCCTCCCCTCTCCTACACAGCACTAATAAAAAGCTCCGTATCTTCTACACAGTCACAAATTGCTGCAGTTTTCAGACTTAATTTCTACAAAACTTTCCTATGATCCTCCGTGGTCTGGGCGGAGCCCCAAGGACGGCCCGTACACACACACGCGGCAGGTCTCCACCCAGGTTGGATTCTGCACAACACAAACAGGACACACCTATGCTTCCAGAGACCTCGTCCCGCCGCCATCACAGGGCGGTGGCTGGGACTGCGTTTTCATCATCAGTGGCACGGCGGCCATTTTACAATCTATAAGATCACAGTTCAAAGGCATTTTATAACCAAACACGGGTTCTACATTTTCTGATCCTCCCTCTCCATCAACCTATTTTTCATCCTTTGTTCTTTAAGCTTCGCGCAACTTGCAGATGAGCTTGTGCTTGTTCTAACAATCCTTTATCTTTCAACAGGCCTTGTTTGTTCTCTATGAGGTTATGCCACATAGCCGGCTGCAATCTCCCTGACAAGGGCAATCCTACATGCTTATACAATCTCTCAACATTCCTGGCTGCCTTCTTTCCCTCCCGTGACTCTACTATTGCCTTGACTTCCACAGCATCCTCATCTAACTTGTGGGGCACTGACTTCTTCTGCTTTAAGATACGCAACATGACTCACAGAATACTATGGTTTTCTGCAGTAAACCACTAGCAGCGATATCAACACTGGTGTTCTACAATACGGAATCTCGCTCAACGTATTAGAAAAAGAGCCTCACGCTCAATATTTTCTGTCCCTAACCTGAACACCAGTGATTAACAGACTATCCTGCCACGATATTCTAAACAGTCGGGAGGCGGTCTCCTAGTGAAAGCCCTCCACAGAAATACAGGTGGTCCCTTCTCGGGACGTCTTAATTACCTAGCTGGTACAATATCACAGAGGCTGCGTCTCCTATCCCTTTCTCTAAGCCGCCCCACACTCTACAACTAGCTCAATCTTTCACTCCACTTCACTACTAGACAATAGTCACGGGTAGGGTGGTTGAACGGAGTACAATACCCGGTGGAGGAGGTGTGGTGTACACGAGGACGCGCAAGATGCGACGTCTCTCAGTTGCTGGTTCAGAGCGTGGCACAGGATCGCATTCGATCTCACCACTCGACCGGTCACTCCCCAGACCCAAGGAGACCACAGACAAACTAATAACGGCTGAGACACTAGCAAGTGTGACACATACAGTGTATATGATCGCCACTTACCGTGTTCGGAGGGTGATCAGTCCTCGAGGTCAGCCACTACAGGTGTCATCCACGGACATCCACGCATGGGTCCAGAGGGTCTCGGATCGCTGTCCACGCCCCCCGTTGGGCTCCAAATTGTCGGGGTCGTAACGACAATATACCCTCATTCACCAGTCATTCCAAATTAAACTATAAGCATGTGGTACTGGGTAAGAATGAGTCAGACAGGTAGCTGGTTCAATCTCAGTGCATGCTCGTGTGACTATATGTGTCAGCCACGGTCACAGCAACTGACCTTTATTTTAGAATACACGGTACTAAAAAGGAATGCAATAGGCGGGGTTTAAGCAGTATACGTCTAGTGCTCAGTCCTTCTGATTCGTTCGGACGTCTCCTGGTGAATCCTCCATTTCTTCTCATTCCTTAGGTTTCGACTTCAGAAGAAATGAAACTTAACTCTTTCAGACTCTAAACTAAAGTGAAGAATGAACACTGGCAGCCATCTTTAATACAGTTACATTCGCAAGCAGATAGGAAAAACTTATTGTTTTACAGTATAAGATATAAAAGTACAAAAAGTATATATGAAAATATATTTTCACCTTGACAATGGTACCAGACAAATGGTTAGTGAAGGTGCAGGAGCTGAGGAGCAAATGGAGGAGGAAGAGGGGGAAGAGGTGATGGACGTGCAATGGTCAGATGAAGAGTATAATGATCCCCTCTCTGTTGTAAGTAGTTGGTGGGAGTGGCCGGAGGAAGCAAGCTTGAGTGTTACCCCGCCACCAACACACCATGGATTTGTACCTCATGAAAGTGCCCGACACATGAGCGCCATCTTGCTACCCTATCTGCAACATGATGCCTGCATTGTTAGGATTAGAAATAGTGCTGACTTCTGGGTTGCCACTCTGTTAGATCCATGGTTCAAGAGTAAACATTGCCAGATGCTTTTACCCCTGCAAAGGAACATGCTGGAGTATTGAAACACACTTGTAGATAATCTAAAGTGTGGTTTTCCACCAAGACAGCAGTGAGGCACACAGTGTATGGAGCGGCCCCCAGACGCAGGACAGCGGGGTACTCGCATCCGGGTCTCTCGGTTCTGAGGATGTCACGGTAGCCCGACCCGGTCCGTGGTCCTGCTAAGGGGCGCCCAATAAAAGGTGTAGGTGGTGGTGTAGGTCACAGTAAATAACGAGGACACAGGGTTGCAGTCTCTTTACCTCTTTACTAAAGGCTTCGGCATCCGCAATCCAGAGCGCTGTTAACAGGGCTGGCTGAGACCTGCCGGTCCGAAGGCACATCCAGAGTTTCCTTTGCAGGTGGAAATCAGTGCCTACCTACTAGCGCCTGGGTGTTGTAGTACTTCCCTGCTGAGCACCACGGGATAGTCCTCACAACTGTCGTGTATGTTTCTGTTCTTTCTCTCCGTCCCCCAGATGATATGGATAGGATGCACCCATATGACGGGGTAGTGAAGTATATCGTGGCACAGCTGTGTCGGTGCTCAAGATAGGTTGCCCACACCAGTAACATATATATAGTAAATAACTTGGCACTCAACTTGTGTATAGTGATGATTTTAAAGAAATAGATATTTATTACTTGAATATCTGGACTGCTATTCAAGTAATAAATATCTATTTCTTTAAAATCATCACTATACACAATTTGAGTGGCAAGTTATTTACTATACATATGACGGGGTAGGCCTGGAGTTATTTTATAGGGACCCTAGAGACACCCCTCTCCCACAATTGCCTCCGTTGTCTTCATTAGGTTATTTAGGTGAGGCAGCCAACCTAAAATTAACTGCCCTGCCGTTGGTTTGAAGTAATGCGTGGAGCCCAATACATTATCGGCGTTCCGGACACCGGCTACGCGCCTCAGTAGGATGTTGCCGATCTCGGGGCACGACTCCTACTGGTTCTATCGCCTTTGTGCTGTGATCTCGTTTCTCACTTCTCCACAATATACTTCGCTTCGTGTCCTTTCTTAAGATGCCGCCGCAATGAAGTGCAGGCGCGGCTCCGTAACGATCTGTCCTTTTCGCTAGGCCTCTGCCAGGATCCCACCCCTGACAGGGACCCCCCTGGATCTTCCCCAGCAACGCTCTTGTCTCACAAGGTGTTACCTGGGCAAAACCCAGTCAGCTTCTCTCTAACTTCCTATCCAGCCCCCAGTTTTACCAGAGTGTGAGGAGTGGCCTAATACATAGAACCCTTTGCTCCCCCTGGTGGCCGGAGTGTGAAGTGTAATGTGTGACTGTGATACCTGGTCAGGTGAACTCCTTTAGTGCCATCAGACGTACCATCACTCCCCTTAGTGGCAGAGCATCAGTACTGCAACGACCAGGACTCTGGGGTGCTGCATGTACATCGCAGTTCTAGACTTCCAACCCTGAGAACATCGAGTCGTCAACGCAAAAACATCAACAGAAGCAGTGTAAGTGACAGAAGCAATTTCTGTGAGTGGTTTCACACATTTTGAAGACCATCCCATGCACCAGCAGAACAGAGTACAAGTCTGACACATAGTGAATGACTGGAGAGAATGGTACAAGAGTATCTCAAGCTCAATATCTATGCCATCAGAGGGGGTTTGGACCCCTTTACATTTTGGTCTTCAAAAATGGAAGTGTGGCCTGATCTCACCAGTCACACCTTGCAGGATTTGTCATGCCCAGTAGGCAGCGTTCTCTCAGAATGTGTCTTCAGCGCTTCTGGTGGTGCCCTGAAGGTGTGTCCACCACTGTTACTTTTACAATTTGCCTTTTTTTAAGCACCTATTATTCCTTCTATTCCTCCTCCTTTTGCTTCCTCCTGAGTCACGACAAGCAAATTTTTAGTAAATGGAGACTCTTATTCTGGTGTTCATGTTGTGTGTTGCCTATAGTGGCAGGGGTATCAGAGCACCATTATAATATTTCTACTCAGGGAAAATAGATGGCACTTTAGTGTTATGTGCCAATTTTTTTTTTTTAAAGGCGGATACTCTAAGTTGGGTCTCCATCTGGTGGGCTGCCTGTAGTGGAAGGGGTGTCAGAGCCCCATTATACTATTTCTACTCTGAGGAAATTGATGCCACTTTTGTGGTGTGTGCCAATTATTTTTGGAAATGTGGAGACTCCAAGTTAAGTTTCCATCTGGTGAGTTGCCTGTAGTGGAGGCGGTCTTGAAGCACAAGGCTTACACCTGTCACTCATTCACCTCTTACTGATCAATGTGTAAGCTGGAAATTCTGGGCCAGGCCCATTCTCATCCATCCATGCTGCATCATTATAATATTTCTACTGTGCGTCAGTTCATGCCAGTTTTTCTGGTGTCTGACCCTAATTTTTGGAAATGTCTGGACTCCAAGTTGGGTCTCCTTCATGTGTGCAGCAGTAGAACTCCCAGTCTGGCAGGCCTGCACTTATTTTTTGTCCACTACCTGTGTTACCATCCTTAAATGATTCTAACAATAGTAGTCTATGAAGCTGAAATTTCTGCCACCTCAGTGTGGCTGAGCAGAAAAGCAGTGTGAGCTGTTGCATGAGGTATCAAGACTTCCAGCACAGAAGACCTACATTGGTCCCTCAACCACCTCTACATTTTAACTTAAATTCAAAGCTGTAAATGCTGGCCCTGACCCTGTCTCTTGTATAGACCATGCATTACTGTTGCACCATTATAACATTTCTACCGTAGGTCAATTGGTGTGAATTTTCCTGGTGTCTGACCCTAATTTTTGGAAATGTTTGAATTCCAAGCTGGGTCTGCTTCATGTGTTTTCCTGAATTTGGCAATGATCTCAGAGCACCAGACCTACCTGTCACTCATCCACCTGTTACTGATAAATGTTTAAGCTAGAAATGCGGGTCCAAGCCCTGTCTCAGGCCTGTCCCATGCATCCATGCTGCACAATTATACTATTTGTACTCTTGCTTAATTGATGCCACTTTTCCTGGTGTTTGCGCCTAATTTTGGCTGTTTTGGCAGCATTTTGGGTCCTCCTGAAGGTGTTGTCTATGTGGTTGGTTTTGCCTCCCATTGAATTCAGATAAGTACGGCAAAGTGTTTGGCAAACATCAGGAAGTTCACTGATCTTCACCGAATCGAACATTAAAAGGTTCCCGTATGAGCCCGTATTAAAAGAAATATATTGAGTACATATATACAGTAAGTAGTTTATAATCTTTATAGTAAAATATATGTAAGTAACATAAGTAACAATAATAAATATTAGTTTAATCAGTATACAATTCTACATTAAATCCATGTTATTAATATGCACAATATCAATAATGAAACAAAACGGAAAAGGATAGATAGTTAGTAAAGATATAAAAACTCAATACATATTCTACAAAGTCCTGAATAAAGACTGTTCTCTGTCTTGCTGCAGAGGATGGCATCCTAAAAAGCTATGTTCCGCCTCCATTAAAGGGAGGCTCTCCCTAACCTTACGTATCCCTAATAAATCCCTTTGGCAAGCAATTAAACAAAACCATCCACAATAATCAATAATAGTACATTTAGCTTATGCTTCTGCATTGCAACAGTTCACTTAGAATGCAGTAGAGATCAGTATCCCCCTCAAAAAGGCACCTGGTCCATCTAAATTCGAGACTGTGGACTGATTATTGGGGATGGCTTTATTAAATTGTTTTAATTTATTTAATTGTTTGCCGTAGTGATTTATTAGGGATACGCTAGGGACAGCCACCAATGGATGGATGCACCACATCGTTCTTTAGGATGCTCATCTTTACAAAACAATTATATAGCCATTCAAATGTGAATTCATAAAATACTGTAATTACATGATCTTCATCAGATCCTAGAGATTTATTTAATAATGTATACAGTTTGTCTTGTGAAGTCCAGTGACAGATCTGTTGCAAGCTGAAGACTAATAATATAACACTGGTTGCTAGGAACATTCTGTTAAACAGATTTATTTTAAACTCCATAGCATTTAACTAGTGTATCCTAGAAAAAAAAAGAACTTTATCTCTGGCACAATTTACATCTGCACAATTTTTTCCCCATAAAAATAACAGCTATCATTACTGAGCCATGATAACCCCATTATAGCCAGTGAGGTCCAACAGTCCACCATCCTAACCTCTCCTGTTAAGTAGGTTATTTGGGATTTTGTTTATTTCTCCTTATGGGGCTAAGAATTTACAGACAGGTTGTTGCTACCTTCTGCCTGTTTTGCCTGGCGCCGATCTTTCTTCACTCAGAGGAGTCACATACAGCCCTTGCTGGTGATTCTGCTTTTTCAGTTGACCTAAAGTCAACAGAACAGCTCTTCCTCTTCTGGTCTGCTTTATCGACAGGGTGTCACTACTAACATCTTGATGATTGACCACCAGCTCCCCGCAGTTAGGCAGCGGGTGCTGGCTGTTAATCAGCATGATATCAGCAGAGAAGCCCTGTCAACAAAGCAGAGTGGAAGAGAAGAAGCTGCTCGGTAGACATTATTATTATTATTTATTTATATAGCACCATTAATTGCATGGTGCTGTAAATGAGAAAGGGGTTACGTACAGAACTTGACGTCAGAACTTCGGATGGAGGGAATGGCTAACATTTTGACATTCACTACTGTTACCCAAGTTTCTTTTAATACATACTGTTTAAAAACTTACCATCTAACATTTTCCAGTAACATCCCTAAGAATATAACTAGAAAAAACAGGACCTTATAGCAAAGCACAAGTTCCTTTAATTCTAAGCGCTCCTCAGTTCTTTTAGCATCCTTTCAATACTGTAACGACATGAATTCCAACCAGACACTGGTGTCAGAACTATATATATATTCTGCTTTGTCATCCGTGTTTGAAAGTAGTTGACTTGTATGCTTAGAAGTGAATGTTTTTGTCTTTTTTTGGGGGTACAAGCAATGTTAAAACTTCAGAAGTGTTCTTGGCAGGGCAGAGTGTCTTCTAAGGGATTTCTGTTATAGAAGTCAGAATTCCATTTATTTTACCAACAAATGTCATTCTCCGTCTAGAGGATAACATTGTACATATTAAAGAGCAGCCTAAGTTATTTCTGGACGTACTTATCATTGACTTCGCTATATTGTTTTGATATGATCAATATTTTTTCTACCAGTAAGAGGACAATAGCGTGTTTGCACTAAAAGTCAGTCAAACTGAAATGCAATCTGGTGTTGCTAGGCACAACATCCAATTGTGATTTGTATAAAAGCAGCGCAGAGTGCTCCATGTATAACAGTGCTTGTTGTCTGATGACATTAATGGTGCTGGGCTCTCGCTGCACCTTGTGACAGTTATCTAGCCTAATGATTTCATGTCACTGGTAACATTTGCGGTGGCATTGAGATTGTACTGATAATGTAACATTCATATGTATAGAATAAAATAAAAGCAGAAAAGTCATTCGAAAAAGAAACAAACAATAACTGCAATACTAATGTGTTCCTATTAGGTCATGTTATTGCAGACTACACACTGGTTATTTTTTGTTTTCTTCAATTGTTTTTTACATGTTTGCATTAAACTTGTGATTATTTGCCTTCTAGGCCCACTGGATGGTTTTCGAAAATAATAGGTGTCACTTTCCTACAGATATGGTTGACTACTGAAATTTATTATTCCAAGTAGTTACCTTTTGAATGGTCAACTGCCGAGAATTATAGATCAACTATCTCGGCAAATACATACACATGTGATTAAAATTGTTGGTACCCCTCGTTTAATGACAGAAAAACCCACAATGGTCACAAAAATAACTTGAGTCTGACAAAAGTAATAATAAATAAAAGATCTATGAAAATGAACAAATGAAAGTCAGACATTGCTTTTCAAGCATGCTTCCACAGACTTTTAAAAAAAAGAAAACTCATGAAGTAGGCCTGGTACTCTTAACTTAATATTTTGTGCCACAACCTTTTGAGGCAATCACCACAATCAAACGATTCCTGTAACTGTCAATGAGACTTCTGCACCTCTTGACAGGTATTTTGGCCAACTCCTCAGGAGCAATCTGCTCCAGTTGTGTCGGGTGGGGAAGGGAGCAGATTAAGGGGGGATTAAAGAGCTCTTCAAGGTACGTTGCTCTTGCGTCTTCACTAGTGATGAGCGAATATACTCATTACTCGAGATTTCTCAAGCATGCTTGGGGGTTCTCCGAGTATTTTTTAGTGCTCGGAGATTTAGTTTTCTTGCCGCAGCTGAATGATTTACATCTGTTAGCCAGCATAAGTCCATGTGGGGGTTGCCTGGTTGCTAGGGAATCCTCACATGTACTTTTGCTGGCTAACACATGTAAATCATTCAGCTGCGGCAAGAAAACTAAATCTCCAAGCACTAAAAAATACCCGGAGGACCCCCGAGCGTGCTCGAGAAATCTCGAGTAACGATTATATTCGCTCATCACTAGGGTTGAGCGAAATGGGTCGGCCATTTTTAGAAGTCGCCGACTTTTGGCAAAGTCGGGTTTCATGAAACCCGACCCGACCCCTGTGTGGGGTCGGCCATGAGGTCGGCGATCTTCTGAATCTGGTATCGGAATTCCGATACCGAGTTCCGATATGTTTGCGATATCGGGAATTGGTATCGGAATCCATATTTAAGTGTTAAATACCTAATAGGAATATACTCACCCTCGGACGCGCCCTGCTTCTTTCCGGCAGCCTTCCTTCCTAAGAATGAGCGCGTGAAGGACCTTAGATGACGTTGCGGCTTGTCCATGTGACCTGTCATGGTTCCCAATGGCAAGGGAACGTCAGAGAACATAAATAACAGAACAGCTCTTGGGTGATGGAATCTCGAGCTGACCGTGAGCTAAACCTACCACACAACTAACAGTGGCCGGGTGGCGTACCTACGTTTTATCCCTAGACGCCTAGCGCCAGCCGGAGGACTAACTAACCCTAATAGAGGAAAAGACAGACCTGGCTTACCTCTAGGGAAATTCCCCCAAAAAGGAGACAGAAGCCCCCCACATATATTGACGGTGAGTTCAGAGGAAAAGACATACACAGTATGAAGGTAGGTTCAGCAAAGCGAGGTCCGCTTACTAGATAGCAAGAAGATACAATAGGGAACTTCACGGTCAGCTGAAAACCCTATTAAAATACCATCCCGAAATTACTTTAAGACTCATGTGTCAACTCATGACACCGGAGTGGCAATTTCGGCCCACAAGAGCTTCCAGCTACAGAAAAATAACATAACTGTGAACTGGAACAAAAATGCAAAACAAACTTAGGACTAAGAGTCCAACTTAGCTGATAGTAGTCTAGAAGCAGGAACATGCAACAGAAAGGCTCTGGTTACATTGATGGCCGGCACTAGAATAACTGAGCAGCAAGGCTAAATAGGATACACCCATATCCAGATGGAAACAGGTGAACAGAGAAAGTGAAGCATACAAGTCCAGTACCACCAGTGACCACCGGGGGAGCCCAAAAACCAAACTCACAACAGTACCCCCCCCTCAAGGAGGGGCACCGAACCCTCACAAGAACCACCAGGGCGATCAGGACGAGCCCTATGAAAGGCACGGACCAAATCAGAGGCATGAACATCAGAGGCTGTCACCCAAGAATTATCCTCTTGACCGTAGCCCTTCCACTTGACCAGATACTGAAGTTTCCGTCTGGAAACACGGGAGTCCAAGATCTTCTCCACAACGTACTCCAATTCACCCTCAACCAACACCGGAGTGGGAGGCTCAACGGAAGGCACAACCGGTACCTCATACCTGCGCAATAATGACCGATGGAAGACATTATGGATAGAAAAAGATGCTGGGAGGTCCAATCGAAAGGACACGGGGTTAAGAATCTCCAAAATCTTATACGGGCCGATGAACCGAGGCTTAAACTTAGGAGAAGAAACCCTCATAGGGACAAAACGAGAAGACAACCACACCAAGTCCCCAACACGAAGACGAGGACCAACACGACGACGGCGGTTAGCAAAATGCCGAGTCTTCTCCTGGGACAACTCCAAATTGTCCACCACCTGTCCCCAAATCCGATGCAACCTATCCACCACAGTATCCACTCCAGGACAATCCGAAGACTCCACCTGACCGGAAGAAAAACGAGGATGAAACCCCGAATTGCAAAAGAAAGGAGAAACCAAAGTGGCAGAACTAGCCCGATTATTGAGGGCAAACTCCGCCAACGGCAAAAAGGCAACCCAGTCATCCTGATCCGCAGACACAAAACACCTCAAATAAGTCTCCAAGGTCTGATTAGTTCGCTCAGTCTGGCCATTAGTCTGAGGATGGAACGCAGACGAAAAAGACAAATCAATGCCCATCCTAGCACAGAACGCCCGCCAAAATCTGAAAAACCCTCCTGACCTGTTGGACATGAGAATCCCAGTCATCCGAAAAAATCAAAATATCATCCAGATACACGATCATAAATTTATCCAAATATTCACGGAAAATGTCATGCATAAAGGACTGAAAGACTGAAGGGGCATTTGAAAGACCAAAAGGCATTACTAAATACTCAAAATGGCCCTCGGGCGTATTAAATGCGGTTTTCCACTCATCCCCCTGCTTAATTCGCACCAAATTATACGCCCCACGGAGATCAATCTTAGAGAACCACTTAGCCCCTTTTATTCGAGCAAACAAATCAGTCAGCAGTGGCAGAGGATACTGATATTTGACTGTAATTTTATTCAAGAGTCGATAATCAATACACGGCCTCAAAGAGCCATCTTTTTTAGATACAAAGAAAAAACCGGCTCCTAAGGGAGATGAAGAAGGACGAATATGTCCCTTTTCCAGGGACTCCTTAATATATTCTCGCATAGCAGCATGTTCAGGTACAGATAGATTAAATAAACGACCCTTTGGAAATTTACTGCCCGGAATCAGATCTATGGTACAATCGCAATCTCTGTGAGGAGGTAGTGAACCAAGCTTATGCTCCTCAAAAACATCACGATAATCAGATAAAAATTCCGGAATCTCAGAGGGAATAGATGACGAAATGGAAACCAAAGGTACGTCCCCATGAGCCCCCTGACATCCCCAGCTTAACACAGACATTGCTTTCCAGTCAAGGACTGGGTTATGAGATTGTAACCATGGTAATCCGAGCACCAAAACGTCATGTAGATTGTACAACACAAGGAAGCGAATCATGTCCTGATGGTCTGGATTCATACGCATAGTCACTTGTGTCCAGTATTGTGGTTTATTACTAGCCAATGGTGTAGAGTCAATACCCTTCAGAGGTATAGGAACTTCCAGAGGCTCTAGATCAAACCCACAGCGCCTGGCAAAGGACCAATCCATTAGACTCAAAGCGGCGCCAGAGTCGACATAGGCATCCGCGGTAATTGACGATAATGAACAAATCAAGGTCACAGACAGAATAAACTTAGACTGTAAAGTGCCAATTGAAATAGACTTATCAACCTTTTTTGTACGTTTAGAGCATGCTGATATAACATGAGTTGAATCACCACAATAGAAGCACAACCCATTTTTTCGCCTAAAATTCTGCCGTTCGCTTCTGGACAGAATTCTATCACATTGCATATTTTCTGGAGCCTTCTCAGAAGACACCGCCAAATGGTGCACAGTAGGGTTGAGCGAAACGGGTCGATCATTTTCAAAAGTCGCCGACTTTTGGCTAAGTCGGCGTCTCATGAAACCCGATCCGACCCCTGTGCTTGTCGGCCATGCGGTACGCGACTTTCGCGCCAAAGTCGCGTTTCAATGACGCGAAAAGCGCCATTTCTCAGCCAATGAAGGTGAACGCAGAGTGTGGGCAGCGTGATGACATAGATCCTGGTCCCCACCATCTTAGAGAAGGGCATTGCAGTGATTGGCTTGCTGTCTGCGGCGTCACAGGGGCTATAAAGGGGCGTTCCCGCCGACCGCCATCTTACTGCTGCTGATCTGAGCTTAGGGACAGGTTGCTGCCGCTTCGTCAGAAGCAGGGAGAGCGTTAGGCAGGGTCCACTAACCACCAAACCGCTTGTGCTGCAGCGATTTCCACTGTCCAACACCACCTTCGGTGTGCAGGAACAGTGGAAGCTATTTTTTTTTTTTTTTCCCCTCAGCGCTGTAGCTCATTGGGCTGCCCTAGAAGGCTCCGTGATAGCTGTATTGCTGTGTGTACGCCACTGTGGAAACCAACTGCTTTTTTCAAAGCACATATCCTCTTGTTCCTTCCTTTCTGCACAGCTATCTTTTTTGTTTGTCCACACTTTTTATTTAATTTGTGCATCAGTCCACTCCTATTGCTGCCTGCCATACCTGGCTTACATTACTGCAGGGAGATAGTAATTGTAGGACAGTTTTTTTTTTTTTTTGTTTTTTTTTTGTGGGAGATTAAGATTGGCATTTCTGCTACAGTGCCATCCCTGTGTGTGCCATCTCTCACTGAGTGGGCCATAGAAAGCCTATTTATTTTTTCCGTGATTTGTGTTCTAAAATCTACCTCAACACAGAAACACTACATCAATCAGTGGGAGAAAAATATTGGCCTCAGTCAGGGCTTGTGTGCCACTGCTGTGTGTGCGCTATCATTCAGTGGGCTATAGCAAGCCTATATTTTTTTTTTTTTTTTTTTTTTAATATTATTTGGTTTCAAAAGTCTCCCTGAAAAAAAAAAAAAACCTAAAAAAACAGTGGGAGAGTAATATTGCCCTTTCAGCTTGTGTGCCAGTCTTGACTCCTGGGTGTGCCACCTCTCTCCCTCTCATTCAGTGGGCCATAGAAAGCCTATTTATTTTTTTTTTTAAATATTATTGGGTTTCTAAAGTCTCCCTGAAAAAAACAAAAAATACATAAAAAAACAGTGGGAGAGTAATATTGCCCTTTCAGCTTGTGTGCCAGTCTTGACTCCTGGGTGTGCCACCTCTCTCCCTTTCATTCAGTGGGCCATAGAAAGCCTATTTTTTTTTTTTTAATATTATTTGGTTTCTAATTCTCCCTGAAAAAAAAAAAAAAACCTAAAAAAACAGTGGGAGAGTAATATTGCCCTTTCAGCTTGTGTGCCAGTCTTGACTCCTGGGTGTGCCACCTCTCTCCCTCTCATTCAGTGGGCCATAGAAAGCCTATTTATTTTTTTTTTTAAATATTATTGGGTTTCTAAAGTCTCCCTGAAAAAACAAAAAATACATAAAAAAACAGTGGGAGAGTAATATTGCCCTTTCAGCTTGTGTGCCAGTCTTGACTCCTGGGTGTGCCACCTCTCTCCCTTTCATTCAGTGGGCCATAGAAAGCCTATTTATTTTTTCCGTGATTTGTGTTCTAAATTCTACCTCAACACAAAAACACTACATCAATCAGTGGGAGAAAAATATTGGCCTCAGTAAGGGCTTGTGTGCCACTGCTGTGTGTGCTATCTCTCATTCAGTGGGCTATAGCAAGCCTATTTTTTTTTTTTTTTTTTTTTTTTTAATATTATTTGGTTTCTAAAGTCTCCCTGAAAAAAAAAAAAAACCTAAAAAAACAGTGGGAGAGTAATATTGCCCTTTCAGCTTGTGTGCCAGTCTTGACTCCTGGGTGTGCCACCTCTCTCCCTCTCATTCAGTGGGCCATAGAAAGCCTATTTATTTTTTTTTTTAAATATTATTGGGTTTCTAAAGTCTCCCTGAAAAAAACAAAAAATACATAAAAAAACAGTGGGAGAGTAATATTGCCCTTTCAGCTTGTGTGCCAGTCTTGACTCCTGGGTGTGCCACCTCTCTCCCTCTCATTCAGTGGGCCATAGAAAGCCTATTTATTTTTTTTTTTAAATATTATTGGGTTTCTAAAGTCTCCCTGAAAAAAACAAAAAATACATAAAAAAACAGTGGGAGAGTAATATTGCCCTTTCAGCTTGTGTGCCAGTCTTGACTCCTGGGTGTGCCACCTCTCTCCCTTTCATTCAGTGGGCCATAGAAAGCCTATTTTTTTTTTTTTTAATATTATTTGGTTTCTAATTCTCCCTGAAAAAAAAAAAAAAACCTAAAAAAACAGTGGGAGAGTAATATTGCCCTTTCAGCTTGTGTGCCAGTCTTGACTCCTGGGTGTGCCACCTCTCTCCCTTTCATTCAGTGGGCCATAGAAAGCCTTTTTTTTTTTTGGTTTTTTTAATATTATTTGGTTTCTAAAGTCTCCCTGAAAAAAACAAAAAAAACATAAAAAACAGTGGGAGAGTAATATTGCCCTTTCAGCTTGTGCGCCAGTCTTGACTCCTGGTTGTGCCACCTCTCTCTCTCTAATTGTGGGCCATAGAAAGCCTTTTTTTTTTTTTTTTTAATATTATTTGGTTTCTAAAGTCTCCCTGAGAAAAAAAAATAAATAAATTAGGTGGGAGATTAATATTGACATTAGTGCTTGAGTGACAGTCCTGCGTGTGTGTCATCTCTGTGATTTTGTGCCACAGAAAACAGAGTGTGTAACATTGTGCCTGATTTTCCTTGTGGTCTCACCAACCTGTTAAGGGATATTGAAATCATACTGAAGTTATAGCTCACCGTGTAAGTTGTTTGATAGCAACAAATAAAGTTACTTTGGTTAAGATTTTAAAACAATGAGGAAGTCTGGTGCAAGAGGTCGTCGTGGGCGTTCATTGTCAGCTGGTAATGATGGTAGTGGTAGTGGAGCATCAGGTGGTCGTGGGGATAAAAATATTCCACCTAAGTCTGGAGCTGTGGAGCCAGTTTCGTCGTCAGGCTACACAAGGCCTCGAACGCTCTCTTTTCTGGGAGTAGGAAAACCGCTTTTAAAGGCGGAGCAGCAACAGCAAGTTTTGGCTTACATTGCAGACTCAGCCTCTAGCTCTTTTGCCTCCTCTTCCGAAACTGGTAAATGTAAAAGCAGCGCGTCGCTTGTGGATGTTCACGGTCAGGGACAAGTCGCTTCCTTGTCCTCCTCAGCAAAAACTACAACAAGAGAGAAGGATGCAGCAGGCGACACAACGGGTCACTCCATGGAGCTCTTTACACATACCGTCCCTGGCTTAGAAAGTGAAACATTTAACAGGCCATGCCCATTACAAGTATATTCTGACATGGAGTGCACTGATGCACAGCCACAGCCAGAGTACTATGCTGCTCCTTTGACTCAGACCACCACATTGCCCTCTCAGGGTACAGATCCACAATCAGACCCTGATGAGACTATGTTGCCCCGCCACGAACGCTATACCACCGACCGACACAGTGACACAGACGAAGTTGCACACGAGCTCGAAGAGGAGGTAATAGATGACCCAGTTATTGACCCCGATTGGCAGCCATTGGGGGAACAGGGTGCAGGCGGCAGTAGTTCAGAAGCGGAGGTGGAGGAGGGGCCGCAGCAGGCATCAACATCGCAACAGGTTCCATCTGCCGGGCCCGTATCTGGACCAAAACGCGTGTCAAAGCCAAAACCTGTTGGAGCACAGCGTTGCCATCCGGTTAAAGCTCAGTCTGCAATCCCTGAAAAGGGATCAGAGTCTAGGAAGAGTGCAGTCTGGCATTTTTTTAAACAACATCCAACTGATCAGCGCAAAGTCATCTGTCAAAAATGTTCAACTAGCTTAAGCAGAGGTCAGAATCTGAAAAGTCTAAATACTAGTTGCATGCATAGACACTTAACCACCATGCATTCTCAAGCCTGGACTAACTACCAAACGTCCCTCAAGGTTGTAGCACCCTCGGCCAATGAAGCTAGTCAGCAACGCAACATCCCTTCCGTCACTGTAAGGCCACCATTTTCCGCACCACCGGCAGTATCTGTGCAGGTTTCTTTGCCAGCCAAAAGCAGTCAGGGTCAGGGAATCACCAGTTTTGTAGGAGGAAATATTGCATGTAGGGCACCGGCGGAAACAATACCGTCTCCAACCGTCTCTCAGTCTGCCATGTCCACCGGCACACCCGAAAGTTCCACGATCTACAGCTCTCCAGTCCAGCTCACCCTACATGAGACTCTGGTTAGAAAAAGGAAGTACTTATCCTCGCATCCGCGTACACAGGGTTTTAACGCCCACATAGCTAGACTAATCTCGTTAGAGATGATGCCCTACCGGTTAGTTGAAAGCGAAGCTTTCAAAGCCCTGATGGAGTACGCTGAACCACGATACGAGCTACCCAGTCGACACTTTTTTTCCAGAAAAGCCATCCCAGCCCTGCACCAGCATGTTAAACAGCGCATCGTCCATGCACTCAGGCAATCTGTGAGTACAAAGGTGCACCTGACTACAGATGCATGGACCAGTAGGCATGGCCAGGGACGTTATGTGTCCATCACGGCACACTGGGTGAATGTGGTGGATGCAGGGTCCACAGGCGACATCAATTTAGGGACAGTTGTGCCTAGCCCACGGTCTAGGAAACAGTTGGCTGTAGGCGTTCGCACCCCCTCCTCCTCCTCCTCGTCCTCCTGCAGAAGCTACAGCTCTTCCACAGAACGCAGTCGGCCAACCACTCCATCGGCAGATGACACTGTTGCACACCAGTTGTCCCATTATGGGCCAGCTACTGCCAAGCGTCAGCAGGCTGTATTGGCTATGAAGTGTTTGGGCGACAACAGACACACCGCGGAAGTTCTGTCCGAGTTCTTGCAACAAGAAACGCAGTCGTGGCTGGGCACAGTAGATCTTGAGGCAGGCAAGGTAGTGAGTGATAACGGAAGGAATTTCATGGCTGCCATCTCCCTTTCCCAACTGAAACACATTCCTTGCCTGGCTCACACCTTAAACCTGGTGGTGCAGTGCTTATTGAAAACTTATCCTGGGTTCTCCGACCTGCTCCTCAAAGTGCGTGCACTTTGCTCACATATCCGACGTTCGCCTGTACACGCCAGCCGTATGCAGACCTATCAGCGGTCTTTGAACCTTCCCCAGCATCGCCTAATCATAGACGTTGCAACAAGGTGGAACTCAACACTGCACATGCTTCAGAGACTGTGCGAACAGAGGCGTGCTGTTATTTATTTGTGGGAGGATACACGGGCAGGCAGTAGGATGGCAGACATGGAGTTGTCAGGTGTGCAGTGGTCGAAGATACAAGACATGTGTCAAGTCCTTCAGTGTTTTGAGGAATGCACACGGCTGGTTAGTGCAGACAACGCCGTAATAAGCATGAGCATCCCCCTAATGCGTCTGCTGATGCAAAGTTTGACGCACATAAAGGAGCAGGCGTCTGCACCAGAGGAAGAGGGAAGCCTTGATGACAGTCAGCCATTGTCTGGTCAGGGCAGTGTACAGGACGAGGTAGCGGGCGAAGAGGAGGTGGAGGACGAGGAGGATGATGGGGATGAGTATATTTTTAATGCGGAAACTTTCACGGGGGCACAGGAAATTGGTTGCGTGTCACGGCCGGGTTCTGGTTTTTTGAGGGACACAAGTGACGTAGATTTGCCTGCAACTGCCCCTCAACCAATCACAACCGGAGATTTGACAAGTGGAACTTTGGCCCACATGGCGGATTATGCCTTACGTATCCTACAAAGGGACACACGCATTACGAAAATGATGAACGATGACGATTACTGGTTGGCCTGCCTCCTTGATCCACGCTATAAAGGCAAATTGCAAAATGTTATGCCACATGAGAACTTGGAACTAATATTAGCAACCAAACAATCAACTCTTGTTGACCGTTTGCTTCAGGCATTCCCAGCACACAGCGCACGTGATCGTTCTCACACGAGCTCCAGGGGGCAGCAGACTAGGAGTGTTAGGGGTGCACACATCAGAAGTGGCGTTGGACAGAGGGGTTTTCTGACCAGGTTGTGGAGTGATTTTGCTATGACCGCAGACAGGACAGGTACTGCTGCATCAATTGAAAGTGACAGGAGACAACATTTGTCCAGTATGGTTACTAACTATTTTTCATCCCTTATCGATGTTCTCCCTCAACCGTCATTCCCATTTGATTACTGGGCCTCCAAATTAGACACCTGGCCAGAATTGGCAGAATATGCATTGCAGGAGCTTGCTTGCCCGGCAGCAAGTGTCCTATCAGAAAGAGTATTCAGTGCTGCAGGGTCAATATTAACCGAAAAAAGGACTCGTCTGGCTACCCAAAATGTTGACGATCTAACATTCATTAAAATGAACCACAACTGGATTTCAAAATCTTTTGCCCCACCTTGCCCGGCCGACACCTAGCTTTCCTATGAAAAGCTCTTGCCTGTGAATTACTTTTCTAATGTCTAATTTGCTGCTGCAGATTGTACAGCATACGACATGTTTACACCTCCCTAAATGGCCAAACTCCCCACACGGGGCCGTGGTATCGCGACTTGGCGCAAGCACCCGTGAGACTGCTGTTTGTCTGAAGAGGTGGGTGTGCTCGCTTTTGGTTGACGGCATTGCTACTGGGTCCCTCATAGTACAATGTAGTGTCTCTGGCGGTGGTGGTGCGCACCCAACGTCAGACACACCGTTGTAACATGAGTGGCCCTGGGGCGGTCCCGCCGGCCTCAAGAGAGTTCCCCCCTACCCCAGCTCAAACTGGGCTGTACTACGTGCAAAATTATGTCGCACAGCTCCACCAATCTTTAGTCTATTCGCTGACATCATTCAATGTCTGGCACTGACAATACAAATTTGTAGACATCTATGATGCAACTTAAAGTAGTCTGTGTCTGTGTCCTATATTGGCACCATTAAATAGTTACTGCCAAATTACTATGTCAGAAACACAGCAGATGAGCCCACCCCTGTACCTAAGTATGCCATCTTTTTTTTTGTTTTGGTTGTTTTGCGAGACATTAACATCTATTTATATTTTGGGAGTACTGGGACAGACACTCCTTGCACTACTCCTCCACTCAGCACCAAGCTGCCTGCCCGTGTATCCATGTAACCGCTGTAAAACTGCCATGAGCCTATTGTTTGTTATTTTAGGCCTTTGATAGCCTGTCTGCGGTCCCTACTCCTCCACTGACCACCAAGCTGCCTGCCCGTGTATCCATGTAACCGCTGTAAAACTGCCATGAGCCTATTGTTTGTTATTTTAGGCCTTTGAAGCCTTTCTGCGCTCCCTCCTTCCACTAGTCCTCCACTGACCAGACCACTGCTGCCCGTGTACCCCTGGAACCAATTTTAAAGTGCCTACAGCCAGCCCATTTTATTGTGTTAGGCCTTCGAAGCCTGTCTGCGGTCCATACTTCCACTAGTCCTCCACTGACCAGACCACTGCTGCCCGTGTACCCCTGGAACCAATTTTAAAGTGCCTACAGCCAGCCCATTTTATTGTGTTAGGCCTTCGAAGCCTGTCTGCGGTCCATACTTCCACTAGGCCTCCACTGACCAGACCACTGCTGCCCGTGTACCCCTGGAACCAATTTTAAAGTGCCTACAGCCAGCCCATTTTATTGTGTTAGGCCTTCGAAGCCTGTCTGCGGTCCCTCCTTCCACTAGGCCTCCACTGACCAGACCACTGCTGCCCGTGTACCCCTGGAACCAATTTTAAAGTGCCTACAGCCAGCCCATTTTATTGTGTTAGGCCTTCGAAGCCTGTCTGCGGTCCCTCCTTCCACTAGGCCTCCACTGACCAGACCACTGCTGCCCGTGTACCCCTGGAACCAATTTTAAAGTGCCTACAGCCAGCCCATTTTATTGTGTTAGGCCTTCGAAGCCTGTCTGCGGTCCCTCCTTCCACTAGGCCTCCACTGACCAGACCACTGCTGCCCGTGTACCCCTGGAACCAATTTTAAAGTGCCTACAGCCAGCCCATTTTATTGTGTTAGGCCTTCGAAGCCTGTCTGCGGTCCATACTTCCACTAGGCCTCCACTGACCAGACCACTGCTGCCCGTGTACCCCTGGAACCAATTTTAAAGTGCCTACAGCCAGCCCATTTTATTGTGTTAGGCCTTCGAAGCCTGTCTGCGGTCCATACTTCCACTAGGCCTCCACTGACCAGACCACTGCTGCCCGTGTACCCCTGGAACCAATTTTAAAGTGCCTACAGCCAGCCCATTTTATTGTGTTAGGCCTTCGAAGCCTGTCTGCGGTCCATACTTCCACTAGTCCTCCACTGACCAGACCACTGCTGCCCGTGTACCCCTGGAACCAATTTTAAAGTGCCTACAGCCAGCCCATTTTATTGTGTTAGGCCTTCGAAGCCTGTCTGCGGTCCATACTTTAAATACTCCTCCACTCACCACCAAGCTGCCTGCCCGTGTATCCATGTAACCGCTGTAAAACTGCCATGAGCCTATTGTTTGTTATGTTAGGCCTTTGATAGCCTGTCTGCGGTCCTTACTTTAAATACTCCTCCACTCACCACCTAGCTGCCTGTGTATCCATGTAACCGATGTAAAACTGCCATGACTGCCTACTGTTTGTTATTTTAGGCCTTTGATAGCCTGTCTGCGGCCCCTACTTGCAATACTCCTCCACTGACCACAATGCTGCCTGGAGTGCCTGCCTGTGTATCCATGTAACCGATGTAAAACTGCCATGACTGCCTACTGTTTGTTATTTTAGGCCTTTGATAGCCTGTCTGCGGCCCCTACTTGCAATACTCCTCCACTGAGCACAATGCTGCCTGGAGTGCCTGCCTGTGTATCCATGTAACCGATGTAAAACTGCCATGACTGCCTACTGTTTGTTATTTTAGGCCTTTGATAGCCTGTCTGCAGCCCCTACTTGCAATACTCCTCCACTGACCACACCAATGCTGCCCGTGTACCCCTGGAACCTATTTAAAAGTTCATAGAGCCTAGTTATATATTTTATTTACTATTAATAAGGCCATGATGGACTACGCTGTACCACGCTACAAGCTAACCAGTCGACACTTCTTTTGCGAGAAAAGCCATCCCAACCCTCCACCAGCATGTAGAAGACCGCATTGTCCATGCACTCTGGCAATCTGTGAGTACAAAGGTGCACCTGACAACAGACGCATGGACCTGTAGGCATGGCCACGGAAGATTACGTGTCCATTACGGCGCAATGGGTTAATGTGGTGGATGCATGGTCCACAGGGGACAGCCTACTAAGTCTGTCTGCAGTCCCTAATTCAAATTGTCCTCCACTGTCTAAATCGGAACTTCCACCTTCTGGCTTTCGGCCTATAGTATCAGAAATTAAACTGCATTTGGCCTTCAACTTTGGTTAGGGCCTACTAACGGCTTCTGCCCCTCCCTGGTGTTGTCCTCAACTAAATAAAGCTGAGCTTCAACCTTCCGGCTCTCATTATGTGGTTTAAAAAAAAAAAATGGTGGTTAGGGCCTACTAACGGCTTCTGCCCCTCCCTGGTGTTGTCCTCAACTAAATAAAGCTGAGCTTCAACCTTCCGGCTCTCATTAAGTGGTTTTAAAAAAAAAATGGTGGTTAGGGCCTACTAACGGCTTCTGCCCCTCCCTGGTGTTGTCCTCAACTAAATAAAGCTGAGCTTCAACCTTCCGGCTCTCATTATGTGGTTTTAAAAAAAAAAAAAATGGTGGTTAGGGCCTACTAACGGCTTCTGCCCCTCCCTGGTGTTGTCCTCAACTAAATAAAGCTGAGCTTCAACCTTCCGGCTCTCATTATGTGGTTTAAAAAAAAAAAATGGTGGTTAGGGCCTACTAACGGCTTCTGCCCCTCCCTGGTGTTGTCCTCAACTAAATAAAGCTGAGCTTCAACCTTCCGGCTCTCATTAAGTGGTTTTAAAAAAAAAATGGTGGTTAGGGCCTACTAACGGCTTCTGCCCCTCCCTGGTGTTGTCCTCAACTAAATAAAGCTGAGCTTCAACCTTCCGGCTCTCATTATGTGGTTTTAAAAAAAAAAAAAATGGTGGTTAGGGCCTACTAACGGCTTCTGCCCCTCCCTGGTGTTGTCCTCAACTAAATAAAGCTGAGCTTCAACCTTCCGGCTCTCATTAAGTGGTTTTAAAAAAAAAATGGTGGTTAGGGCCTACTAACGGCTTCTGCCCCTCCCTGGTGTTGTCCTCAACTAAATAAAGCTGAGCTTCAACCTTCCGGCTCTCATTATGTGGTTTTAAAAAAAAAAAAAATGGTGGTTAGGGCCTACTAACGGCTTCTGCCCCTCCCTGGTGTTGTCCTCAACTAAATAAAGCTGAGCTTCAACCTTCCGGCTCTCATTATGTGGTTTAAAAAAAAAAAATGGTGGTTAGGGCCTACTAACGGCTTCTGCCCCTCCCTGGTGTTGTCCTCAACTAAATAAAGCTGAGCTTCAACCTTCCGGCTCTCATTAAGTGGTTTTAAAAAAAAAATGGTGGTTAGGGCCTACTAACGGCTTCTGCCCCTCCCTGGTGTTGTCCTCAACTAAATAAAGCTGAGCTTCAACCTTCCGGCTCTCATTATGTGGTTTTAAAAAAAAAAAAAATGGTGGTTAGGGCCTACTAACGGCTTCTGCCCCTCCCTGGTGTTGTCCTCAACTAAATAAAGCTGAGCTTCAACCTTCCGGCTCTCATTAAGTGGTTTTAAAAAAAAAATGGTGGTTAGGGCCTACTAACGGCTTCTGCCCCTCCCTGGTGTTGTCCTCAACTAAATAAAGCTGAGCTTCAACCTTCCGGCTCTCATTATGTGGTTTTAAAAAAAAAAAAAATGGTGGTTAGGGCCTACTAACGGCTTCTGCCCCTCCCTGGTGTTGTCCTCAACTAAATAAAGCTGAGCTTCAACCTTCCGGCTCTCATTATGTGGTTTAAAAAAAAAAAATGGTGGTTAGGGCCTACTAACGGCTTCTGCCCCTCCCTGGTGTTGTCCTCAACTAAATAAAGCTGAGCTTCAACCTTCTGGCTCTCATTAAGTGGTTTTAAAAAAAAAATGGTGGTTAGGGCCTACTAACGGCTTCTGCCCCTCCCTGGTGTTGTCCTCAACTAAATAAAGCTGAGCTTCAACCTTCCGGCTCTCATTATGTGGTTTTAAAAAAAAAAAAAATGGTGGTTAGGGCCTACTAACGGCTTCTGCCCCTCCCTGGTGTTGTCCTCAACTAAATAAAGCTGAGCTTCAACCTTCCGGCTCTCATTAAGTGGTTTTAAAAAAAAAATGGTGGTTAGGGCCTACTAACGGCTTCTGCCCCTCCCTGGTGTTGTCCTCAACTAAATAAAGCTGAGCTTCAACCTTCCGGCTCTCATTATGTGGTTTTAAAAAAAAAAATGGTGGTTAGGGCCTACTAACGGCTTCTGCCCCTCCCTGGTGTTGTCCTCAACTAAATAAAGCTGAGCTTCAACCTTCCGGCTCTCATTAAGTGGTTTTTAAAAAAAAATGGTGGTTAGGGCCTACTAACGGCTTCTGCCCCTCCCTGGTGTTGTCCTCAACTAAATAAAGCTGAGCTTCAACCTTCCGGCTCTCATTAAGTGGTTTTAAAAAAAAAAAAATTGGTGGTTAGGGCCTACTAACGGCTTCTGCCCCTCCCTGGTGTTGTCCTCAACTAAATAAAGCTGAGCTTCAACCTTCCGGCTCTCATTAAGTGGTTTTAAAAAAAAAATGGTGGTTAGGGCCTACTAACGGCTTCTGCCCCTCCCTGGTGTTGTCCTCAACTAAATAAAGCTGAGCTTCAACCTTCCGGCTCTCATTATGTGGTTTTAAAAAAAAAAAAAATGGTGGTTAGGGCCTACTAACGGCTTCTGCCCCTCCCTGGTGTTGTCCTCAACTAAATAAAGCTGAGCTTCAACCTTCCGGCTCTCATTAAGTGGTTTTAAAAAAAAAATGGTGGTTAGGGCCTACTAACGGCTTCTGCCCCTCCCTGGTGTTGTCCTCAACTAAATAAAGCTGAGCTTCAACCTTCCGGCTCTCATTATGTGGTTTTAAAAAAAAAATGGTGGTTAGGGCCTACTAACGGCTTCTGCCCCTCCCTGGTGTTGTCCTCAACTAAATAAAGCTGAGCTTCAACCTTCCGGCTCTCATTAAGTGGTTTTAAAAAAAAAAAAAATGGTGGTTAGGGCCTACTAACGGCTTCTGCCCCTCCCTGGTGTTGCCCTCAACTAAATAAAGCTGAGCTTCAACCTTCTGCTCCAAATTACCATTTTAAAAAATGCAATAGGCTTTTCCGGCCTACTAAAGGTGTCTGCCCCTCCCTGGTGTTGTCCTCAACTGAACAAAGCTGAGCTTCCACATTCTGGCTTTCGCCCTATACTATCAGATATTAAACTGCATTTGGCCTACTAGTGTGGTTAGGCCCTTGAAACAGTGTCTGCTGCTCTTGGGTTTGCTACTCCACTGAACAAAGCAATGCCGCCTGTTTAGTCCTGTTACCAATTTTGAACTGCATGTAGCCTACTTTATTCTTTGGCCCTATATCTGTTTCCTCCTCATCCTGCCCATTGCCCAGCCACTGCTAAATGAGTCTGCTGGTACATTGACCTAGACCACTACATTCCCCTTGTACTCTACACAGCCAGAATCTGACCCTGCTGAAAGTAAGGTTCCCCTTCCCGCATGTTATACCACCTTACACAGGGACAAAGAGGAAGGTGCAGATGAAAGTGCAGGTTCCTTCATCAGGTGGGGGGGCATACTCGTTGGCGACGTCACTGGCACAGGGCCCCTCAGAGTACGCAAAAGTGTCGCTGCTGGTGGGAGGCGCCCCCGCCATGCAAACACACCGCCGTACTTTGAGGGGCCCTGTGCCAGTGGCAATGCGAACGAGTGGGCCCCCCCTGCTTGCTCAGGATCACAGCACTTGCAACTTTTAAATACTTACCTTTCCCTGCAACACCGCCGTGACGTAGTCCGCATTTCCTGGGCCCACGAAAAACTTGAGCCAGCCCTACTCCCCCCACAACTTTCCCCCAATTCCTTATGCCCAACTATTATTATACAGTTAATTAAGATTGGCAAGCTTCAGAAACAAGAATGGATGTTTTTGGCATTAAAATGGGCACTGTAGGTGTTTTCCTGGCCTCCACTCACTGCCGACTATGCTTCCCCATTGACTTGCATTGGGTTTCGTGTTTCGGTCGATCCCCGACTTTTAGCGATAATCGGCCGACTGCACTCGACTCGACTCTGGACAAAATCGGGTTTCCCAAAACCCTACTCGATCTTAAAAAAATGAAAGTCGCTCAACCCTAGTGCACAGGTTTGCGCTCCCGCAAACGCCGATCAATCTGAATAGCCATTGTCATGGACTCATTCAGACCTGTAGGTGCAGGGAACCCCACCATAACATCTTTAATGGCATCAGAGAGACCCTCTCTGAAATTCGCCGCCAGGGCGCACTCATTCCACTGAGTAAGCACAGACCATTTACGAAATTTTTGGCAGTATATTTCAGCTTCATCTTGCCCTTGAGATAGGGCCATCAAGGCTTTTTCAGCCTGAATCTCTAAGTTAGGTTCCTCATAAAGCAACCCCAAAGCCAGAAAAAATGCATCCACATTGAGCAACGCAGGATCCCCGGGTGCCAATGCAAATGCCCAGTCTTGAGGGTCACCCCGCAGCAAGGAAATTACTATCCTAACCTGCTGTGCGGGATCTCCAGCGGAGCGAGATCTCAGGGAAAGAAATAATTTACAATTATTTTTGAAATTCAGGAAACGAGATCTATCCCCGGAGAAAAATTCTGGTATAGGAATTCTAGGTTCAGATATAGGAGCATGAATAACAAAATCCTGTAAATTTTGAACCTTCGTAGCAAGATTATTCAAACCTGTAGCCAAACTCTGAGGATCCATTTTAATCAGGTGAGATCAGAGCCATTCAAGGATTAGAAGGAGAGAGAGAGACAAAGGCTGCAATTAGAGCAGAAATGCAACTAAGTCAACTATAGAGCAAGCTCAGAGGGGAAAAAAAAAAAAAAATCTGCAGACTTCTTTTTCTCTCCTTTCTTCTGCCAACGGTTTTAACACTGGGCCGGCCATACTGTCATGGTTCCCAATGGCAAGGGAACGTCAGAGAACATAAATAACAGAACAGCTCTTGGGTGATGGAATCTCGAGCTGACCGTGAGCTAAACCTACCACACAACTAACAGTGGCCGGGTGGCGTACTGTTATGACCCCAATGGCGAGGGTCTCAGAGGAACAAGTAAGTCTGCGAAGTACAAAAATCCAGCTCATAGGGCAGTGGTAACTGGGTTGACCATATATCTACTCCTAACGCCAACACTAGAAGTAGCCGGGGAACATGCCTACGTTGGTCGCTAGATGTCTCGCGCCAGCCTGAGGACTAACTACCCCTAGAAGAGGAAAACAAAGACCTCTCTTGCCTCCAGAGAATAGACCCCAAAAGTTGGATACAAGCCCCCCACAAATAATAACGGTGAGGTAAGAGGAAATGACAAACACAGAGATGAACTAGGTTTAGCAAAGAGAGGCCCACTTACTAATAGCAGAATGTAGTAAGATAACTTATATGGTCAACAAAAACCCTATCAAAAATCCACACTGGAAATTCAAGAACCCCCAAACCGTCTAACGGCCCGGGGGGAGAACTCCAGCCTCCCTAGAGCTTCCAGCAAGGTTAGGATACAGATTATGTACAAGCTGGACAAAAATGCAAACAAAAACAAATAGCAAAAAGCAAGAAAGCAGACTTAGCTTAATCTAGCAGGAACCAGGATCCTTAGACAAGAGCACAACAGATTAGCTCTGATTACAACATTGCCAGGCATTGAACTGAAGGTCCAGGGAGCTTATATAGCAACACCCCTGACCTAACGACCCAGGTGAGCATACAAGGGATGGCAGACATTCCCAGAGTCAAATCACTAGTAACCACTAGAGGGAGCCAAAAAGGTAAATTCACAACAGTACCCCCCCCTTAGTGAGGGGTCACCGAACCCTCACCAAGACCACCAGGGCGATCAGGATGAGCGGTGTGAAAGGCACGAACCAATTCGGCCGCATGCACATCAGAGGCGACCACCCAGGAATTATCCTCCTGACCATAGCCCTTCCACTTGACCAGGTACTGAAGCCTCCGCCTGGAGAGACGAGAATCTAAGATCTTCTCCACCACGTACTCCAACTCGCCCTCAACCAACACCGGAGCAGGAGGCTCAACAGAAGGGACCACAGGCACAACGTACCGCCGCAACAAGGACCTATGAAATACGTTGTGAATGGCAAACGACACCGGAAGATCCAGGCGAAAGGATACAGGATTAAGGATTTCCAATATCTTGTAAGGACCAATGAAGCGAGGCTTAAATTTGGGAGAGGAGACCTTCATAGGAACAAATCGAGAAGACAGCCATACCAAATCCCCAACACGAAGTCGGGGACCCACACCGCGGCGGCGGTTGGCAAAACGCTGAGCCTTCTCCTGTGACAACTTCAAGTTGTCCACCACATGACTCCAGATCCGCTGCAACCTATCCACCACAGAATCCACCCCAGGACAGTCAGAAGGCTCCACATGTCCCGAGGAAAAACGAGGATGGAAACCGGAGTTGCAGAAAAATGGCGAAACCAAGGTGGCGGAACTAGCCCGATTATTAAGGGCAAATTCAGCCAACGGCAAGAAGGTCACCCAATCATCCTGATCAGAAGAGACAAAACACCTCAAATAAACCTCCAGAGTCTGATTAGATCGCTGCGTTTGTCCGTTAGTCTGGGGATGAAAAGCGGACGAAAACGACAAATCAATGCCCATCCTACCACAAAAGGATCGCCATAACCTGGAAACAAACTGGGATCCTCTGTCCGACACAATATTCTCAGGAATGCCGTGCAAACGAACCACGTTCTGGAAGAACACAGGAACCAGATCAGAAGAGGAGGGCAGCTTAGGCAAAGGAACCAAATGGACCATCTTGGAGAAACGATCACATATCACCCAGATGACAGACATGCCCTGAGACACCGGAAGATCAGAAATGAAATCCATAGAGATGTGTGTCCAAGGTCTCTTCGGGACAGGCAAGGGCAAGAGTAACCCGCTGGCACGAGAACAGCAAGGCTTAGCTCGAGCACAAGTTCCACAGGACTGCACAAATGACCGCACATCCCTTGACAAGGAAGGCCACCAAAAGGACCTGGCCACCAGATCTCTGGTGCCAAAAATTCCCGGGTGCCCTGCCAACACTGAGGAATGAACTTCGGAAATGACTCTGCTGGTCCATTTAGCAGGCACAAACAATCTGTCAGATGGACAAGAGTCAGGCCTACCAGCCTGAAATCTCTGCAACACACGCCGCAGATCAGGAGAAATAGCTGACAAGATAACTCCTTCCTTAAGAATACCCACAGGTTCAGCGACTCCAGGAGCATCAGGCACAAAGCTCCTAGACAGAGCATCGGCCTTCACATTCTTAGAACCTGGTAAATACGAGACCACAAAGTCAAAACGGGAGAAAAACAATGACCAGCGGGCCTGTCTAGGATTCAGGCGTTTAGCAGACTCGAGATACATCAGATTTTTGTGATCAGTCAAGACCACCACACGATGCTTAGCACCCTCGAGCCAATGACGCCACTCCTCAAATGCCCACTTCATGGCCAACAACTCCCGATTGCCCACATCATAATTTCGCTCTGCCGGCAAAAACTTCCTGGAGAAAAAGGCACAAGGTCTCATAGTAGAGCAACCAGGGCCTCTCTGCGACAAAACGGCCCCTGCCCCAATCTCCGAAGCATCCACCTCCACCTGAAAGGGAAGTGAGGTGTCAGGTTGGCACAAAACAGGCGCCGAAGTAAACCGGCGTTTCAACTCCTGGAAAGCCTCCACGGCAGCAGGAGCCCAGTTAGCTACATCAGAGCCTTTCTTGGTCATATCTGTCAATGGTTTAACAACGCTAGAAAAATTTGCGATAAAACGACGGTAGAAGTTAGCAAAACCCAAGAACTTCTGAAGACTCTTAACTGACGAGGGTTGAGTCCAATCATGAATAGCTCGGACCTTGACTGGGTCCATCTCCACAGCAGAAGGGGAAAAAATGAACCCCAAAAAGGGAACCCTCTGTACACCAAAGAGACACTTTGAGCCTTTAACAAACAAAAAATTTTCACGCAAAATCTTAAAAACCATCCTGACCTGCTCCACATGCGAGTCCCAATCATCAGAAAAAACCAGAATATCATCCAGATAAACAATCAAAAATTTATCCAGATACTTCCGGAAAATGTCATGCATGAAGGACTGAAAAACTGAAGGTGCATTAGAGAGCCCAAATGGCATCACCAAGTACTCAAAATGACCTTCGGGCGTATTGAATGCGGTTTTCCATTCATCGCCTTGCTTAATGCGCACAAGGTTGTACGCACCACGAAGGTCTATCTTGGTGAACCACTTGGCACCTTTAATCCGGGCAAACAAGTCTGACAACAGCGGCAAAGGATACTGAAATTTGACAGTGATCTTGTTTAAAAGCCGATAGTCAATACAAGGCCTCAAAGATCCGTCCTTTTTGGCCACAAAAAAGAATCCCGCACCAAGAGGGGAAGAAGAAGGACGGATATGCCCCTTCTCAAGAGACTCCTTGATATATGAACGCATCGCGGTATGTTCAGGTACCGACAAATTAAACAGTCTCCCCTTAGGAAACTTACTGCCAGGAATCAAATCTATTGCACAGTCACATTCCCTATGAGGAGGCAGTGCACTGGACTTAGACTCGCTGAAGACATCCTGATAATCAGACAAATACGCCGGAACTTCCGAAGGCGTAGAAGAAGCAATAGACAAGGGCAGGGAATCTCCATGAATTCCATGGCAGCCCCAACTTGACACCGACATTGCCTTCCAGTCCAAGACTGGATTATGGGTCTGTAACCATGGCAAACCCAAAACAACCAAATCATGCATCTTATGCAGAACAAGAAAACGTATCACCTCCCGATGTTCGGGAGTCATGCACATGGTAACCTGTGTCCAAAACTGCGGTTTATTTTTTGCCAAAGGCGTAGCATCAATACCCCTAAGAGGGATAGGATTTTCTAATGGCTCCAGAACAAAACCGCAGCGCTTGGCAAATGACAGATCCATCAGACTCAGGGCAGCACCTGAGTCTACAAACGCCATGACAGGATACGATGACAGTGAGCAAATCAAAGTTACAGATAGAATAAATTTAGGTTGCAAATTACCAATGGCGACAGGACTAACAACCCTAGTAAGACGTTTAGAGCATGCTGAGATAACATGTGTAAAATCACCACAGTAGTAACACAAGCCATTCTGGCGTCTATGAATTTTCCGCTCATTTCTAGTCAGGATTCTATCACATTGCATTAAATCAGGTGCCTGTTCAGACGACACCATGAGGGAATTTGCGGTTTTGCGCTCCCGCAACCGCCGGTCGATTTGAATTGCCAGGGCCATGGAATCATTCAGACCTGTGGGAATGGGAAAACCCACCATCACATTCTTAATGGCTTCAGAAAGGCCATTTCTGAAATTTGCAGCCAATGCACACTCGTTCCACTGGGTCAGCACGGACCATTTCCGAAATTTTTGGCAATACACTTCAGCCTCGTCCTGGCCCTGAGACATAGCCAGCAAGGCTTTTTCTGCCTGAATCTCAAGATTGGGTTCCTCATAAAGCAAACCGAGCGCCAGAAAAAACGCATCAATATCAGCCAATGCCGGATCTCCTGGCGCCAGCGAGAAGGCCCAATCCTGAGGGTCGCCCCGTAAAAAAGAAATAACAATTTTCACTTGCTGAGCGGAGTCTCCAGATGAACAGGGTCTCAGGGACAAAAACAATTTACAATTATTCCTGAAATTTCTAAATTTAAATCGGTCTCCGGAAAACAGTTCAGGAATCGGTATCTTAGGTTCTGACATAGGATTTCTGATAACATAATCTTGTATGCCCTGCACACGAGCAGTAAGCTGGTCCATACCTGTAATCAAGGTCTGGACATTCATGTCTGCAGCAAACACAAGCCACTCAGAGGTAAAGGGGAAAAGAAAAAAAAAAAATGAGAAAGAGAAAAAAAAAACTCAGAATTTTCTTTCTTATAATCCCGCTTCTGCAATGCATTTAACATTTAATACTGGCCTGGCAAACTGTTATGACCCCAATGGCGAGGGTCTCAGAGGAACAAGTAAGTCTGCGAAGTACAAAAATCCAGCTCATAGGGCAGTGGTAACTGGGTTGACCATATATCTACTCCTAACGCCAACACTAGAAGTAGCCGGGGAACATGCCTACGTTGGTCGCTAGATGTCTCGCGCCAGCCGGAGGACTAACTACCCCTAGAAGAGGAAAACAAAGACCTCTCTTGCCTCCAGAGAATAGACCCCAAAAGTTGGATACAAGCCCCCCACAAATAATAACGGTGAGGTAAGAGGAAATGACAAACACAGAGATGAACTAGGTTTAGCAAAGAGAGGCCCACTTACTAATAGCAGAATGTAGTAAGATAACTTATATGGTCAACAAAAACCCTATCAAAAATCCACACTGGAAATTCAAGAACCCCCGAACCGTCTAACGGCCCGGGGGGAGAACTCCAGCCTCCCTAGAGCTTCCAGCAAGGTTAGGATACAGATTATGTACAAGCTGGACAAAAATGCAAACAAAAACAAATAGCAAAAAGCAAGAAAGCAGACTTAGCTTAATCTAGCAGGAACCAGGATCAGTAGACAAGAGCACAACAGATTAGCTCTGATTACAACGTTGCCAGGCATTGAACTGAAGGTCCAGGGAGCTTATATAGCAACACCCCTGACCTAACAACCCAGGTGAGCATACAAGGGATGGCAGACATTCCCAGAGTCAAATCACTAGTAACCACTAGAGGGAGCCAAAAAGGTAAATTCACAACAGCGTACCTACGTTTTATCCCTAGACGCCTAGCGCCAGCCGGAGGACTAACTAACCCTAATAGAGGAAAAGACAGACCTGGCTTACCTCTAGGGAAATTCCCCCAAAAAGGAGACAGAAGCCCCCCACATATATTGACGGTGAGTTCAGAGGAAAAGACATACGCAGTATGAAGGTAGGTTCAGCAAAGCGAGGTCCGCTTACTAGATAGCAAGAAGATACAATAGGGAACTTCACGGTCAGCTGAAAACCCTATTAAAATACCATCCCGAAATTACTTTAAGACTCATGTGTCAACTCATGACACCGGAGTGGCAATTTCGGCCCACAAGAGCTTCCTGCTACAGAAAAATAACATAACTGTGAACTGGAACAAAAATGCAAAACAAACTTAGGACTAAGAGTCCAACTTAGCTGATAGTAGTCTAGAAGCAGGAACATGCAACAGAAAGGCTCTGGTTACATTGATGGCCGGCACTAGAATAACTGAGCAGCAAGGCTAAATAGGATACACCCATATCCAGATGGAAACAGGTGAACAGAGAAAGTGAAGCATACAAGTCCAGTACCACCAGTGACCACCGGGGGAGCCCAAAAACCAAACTCACAACAGTGACCGCTCGCGACCAATCACAAGCCGCGACGTCACCGCAGGTCATTCACGCGCTCATTCTTAGGTAGGAAGGCTGCCGGTTAGTACCAGGGCGCGTCCGAGGGTGAGTATATCAATATTTTTTATTTTGATTCTTTATTTGACACATTAATATGGATCCCAGGGCTTGAAGGAGAGTTTCCTCTCCTTCAGACCCTGGGAACCATAGTATCCCATTGCACTGCATTGGGTTTCGTGTTTCGGCCGACCCCGACCCCGACTTTTTTATAGGATCGGCCGATTTCACTCGACCCGACTTTTGAGAAAGTCGGGTTTCGTGAAACCCGACCCGATCCTATAAAAAAAAAAGTCGCTCAACCCTACTCATCACTAGTCTTCACCATTAGACGTAATCTGAGGAGCAGGGATAGCTATGGACCCCTAGTGCTAGGGACAGGTAAGGAGCCCCTGGACCAGAGATATCTGACAATAGATTCATGACGAGCTCCTTTTGGAATGGTGCAGAAGTGTTAAAAAAGGAACTCAATTCCATTAACTGTCTATAGGACTTCCAGAGAAAGCCAAGTACAATGCTCAGTCATTTTCGGCAGTCTCATAAACATTTAAAGGAAATCTTTGAGCAGGTTTATGCTATGTAATCTGAAGACAACATGAAGTAGGGGTTTAAACACAGATTTCAAGCATGTTTGTGTGCTGTTGTTTACTTATACTGAAAGTTTTGTCACTAAGACATTATCATTGCCTTGACTAGCTACCTCCTGTCAAGTCATCTGACCACTCCCTTTCCTGTGAAAAGCAGCTCACTGTCAATAGACAATGTAAATATAGAGCCTGATGTGGGTGTGTGGTAGCTTTCTGAGCTCTTCTACATGCTACATGTAAGACCTCTGATTGTATCACAACTGCTGCACCCAGAAATCTAAGTGATACATCGCTGGAATCAAGGTCTCTTTTACTATGTCATGCTGCTCATAGATGAGGTAGAAAAAACCTGGTGACAGATTCCCTTTAATAATTGATACACTGTATCAACCCATGGACATGATATGGACAGGATAACATAGCCTAGCTTTGTTTAGACAAACAGTATAGCCATAGTGATATATTGAGGTTAATCAGTTGAGTGTGTAGGGTCAAAGACTCTGTGTGATAATAGTAATAACACAGACACACTATAGTAATTTTATTTAGTTTCTACCATTTTTTAAAAAAAGGAATAAAAAATATAATAAAAGTCCTGTTTCAATGCATCCCTTAAGTCAGGGTTTATTTACCCTTTGGGTAGTTTGGTATTCTGAGAACTAAGCTCTGAAGAGCATCTTGAATGGAGCAGAAGCGTGTATGTTGCATCCCCTCTCTATTAATTGGCGGTATTTATTATTATTATTACATATACTACATATTAGGAAAGTATCTAGGAGATAGAAATACCCCATTAATCACAATGGGGCTGACACAAATGCCTTCATTGCCCTATGTGACCAGCGATGCTAACAAAATATCCTTTATTGCCCTAGACTACTAATATTTTGGACATTACTGCCCTAATCAAACCCATAGAATCCATAAATGTTGCTTAAAATCTCTTCACTACCTTAGATCATTAGAAGGTTACAAGAATAGTGATGAGGCCAGTAGCTAATTTGCTCTCTATTTTTTTTTTTTTTCACAAAAGCAGGCAGCACTCCATAGTCTTTGGGACAATATGTAGGTGTTTATTAAACCCACATCTCCATGCAACGTTTCGGCTCAACTGAGCCTTTCTCAAGCCTTCTCTGGCTTGAGAAAGGCTCAGTTGAGCCGAAACGTTGCATGGAGATGTGGGTTTAATAAACACCTACATATTGTCCCAAAGACTATGGAGTGCTGCCTGCTTTTGTGAAAAATATTGACAGTAAAACAACCAAGGACGGGTTGTCTGGGCTTTGCACCCGAAGATAAGTAGTGGATTTGTGCTGTTCCTATTTTTACTCTTTACTAATTTGCTCTCTAGCCACAATTAATAGCTACTAATAAGGTTTCAGCCCTTATTTTTTAGGCGCACTTAAGTGGTTTGCTTTAATGTCTGTTTCCCACCTTTTACACATTTTTTTACAGTGTGTTTTCATATAATAGAAGTAATCTTTGTACTCTGTGTTCTGTTTAAAAGCCATAAAATGTATTTATGTTGCTACATAAAACACAATTGAGCATTAAGCAATACTAGAGTAAATTGTTGATTTTCATATTTAGCCATTACGTTAAAACTTGAGAAATCTGCCATTGGAAACAGTGTTAATTCGGGACTAATAAGTAAATATTATTGCTCCTGGGTAATGAAATACAATTTTTTTATTGCTGTTTAGCAAATTAGAAAATGAGCACCTGCACCCTGTCTTTCCCCCTGACTTGTCCCTCTGTGACACCCTGCTAGTTTTGTCATGAAGCTCATATCTCTCTTATAATTCTGTCAATGAAATATAGAACAGCCCTACAGCCCTTCTAGCTATCCCCTTCTGATAAATCCCTGGAGCAATGACTGTCAATCCCTCTTTATTCCCTGCCTGATTTTTTCTATATTTAGGTTGATACCGTATACATTAGCCTGACTGAACACACATACGTTGCGGGAATAGATTTTCTGTAGTGTTGAATGGTGCTCATTAAACAAGGGTTATCTCATTCTATTGTCATCTTCATCCACCTAATTGTAGGTCTAGCGATTTTCTTATTTGTGTCCTTATTTCTTTGCACACAAGCTCACATGGGAGATTCCACATCAAATAGAATTACAGCTGGGGGTAAGTGAGCATCGGAGCATTTGGATTTCATGTGGTTACAATGAATTAAATGGTTCAAAGCTGGCTTTACTTTTGTATGATTTCACTATGACAATTTGTTTTTTATGCCATGTAAAACATTTTCATAATGTACCATATATACTCGAGTATAAGCACATTTTTTGTGCGACCGCAGTGATTATTCATTTCTCTTTAGCAGTGGGCACAAGTGATCGCCCCGCCACTGTAGCTGCTGGCATCAGAACAAGAGGCTGCAAGGGAGCGCAGGGTCGTTAAGTAGGATAGTTAATTTTCTTTTAACGTTAATCTGCTGTGGGCCATGCATACCAGGATAGGGATGAGGAGCCATACATACCAGGATAGGGATAAGGGAGCCATGCGTACAAGGGTGGGGATGGGGAGGCCGTGCATACCAGGATAAGGGTGAGGAGCCATGCATACCAGGATAGGGAGAAGGGGGCCGTGAATACCAGGATAGGGATGAGGAGCCATGCATAACCAGGATGAGGATGAGGGGACAATGCATACCCAGCTTATACTCGAATCAATACATTTTCCCAGTTTTTGGTGGTAAAATTAGGTGCCTTGGCTTATACTCGGGTCAGCTTATACTCGAGTATATATGGTATGAAGCAAAAAAAGAAGTTTTAAATTGATCTCAGTGTCAATAAAAAACAATAGCTAATATTAAAGTAAATACATATGCAGTCATTATTTCTATCATTCTTTTATTATTTCCAGCATATTTCGTATTAAGGGACTAATGTTTAGACTATGCAACCAGTTTCTTCATGTTACAATTATATTGCTGTAAGCAATCCATAATGCATAGACTACTCTACAATGAAATTGCAACACTAAGAAGGAAAAGTTGTGAAATTATGAAAATCGCAAGATGGATAAACATGTTAATGATATGTAAATGATGAAAAATGTGAAACAAAATTTTCAAAACAGCTTGATTTATTGAGCATCAAGTGTGAGCACCATGCACAGAAATACACACATTTACATGCGTAGGCTGCTATCAGTAATGGTTTTCTTAGGAATATCGTGCCACACTGAACACATTTGGGTATCCAAATCATTGGATCGGATGCTTGCAGCTCCATTTACAATTGCTGACCAATGAAGTGTAAGGGGGTGCGCAGGTGGCTGGTATGAGCCCTGCATTCCTGTGCATGCCTACCTAATGGAACTGGGTACGTTTTGTGTGTGCTGTGTGCCCTGTGTAGTTTATGATAGTTGACACTGTTTAATATGGTAATGGCTGACACTGTTCTGATATCTGTCTGTGTGTTAGGGACAGGAATAGGGACAGTCAGTGGCAGTGGTAGGTCAGCATTGGTAAGGGTTATGGCAGTGTAGTTGCGGGTTAGTGTTAGGCCTCTTTCACACTTCCGTCTTTCATCTCCCATCACAATCCGTCGAATTTTGAGAATGCAGGATCCTGCAAAAAAATTTGCAGGATCCTGCATTTTCTCATAGACTTGTATTAGCCATGGCCATCCATTTCATCTGCCATGCACTGGATCCTGCATAAAAAAACAGTCCGTCAGGCAGAGAAAACGTTCAGAGGAACGTTTTTTCTGCACGTCGGAAAATCGGTCAGCGATGCATCCTGCGCTGCCCATCACTGGCTACAATTGAAGCCTATGGGCGCAGGATGCGTAGCTGACTGTGAAAAGCAGGAATCCAGTGACGGGTCCTGCCTTTTCAAATTGTGCATGCGGAAAACCGCTGCGAAAACACATACACAACAGGTGCACATAGCCTCAACGGGTCAGTCAGAAAGACGGGCCCAGTGCACACGTTTTCCACAATCTGCACAGGATCCGTCATTTCAACGTCTTGACGGATCCTGTGCAGATTTGGAAGATGGAAGTGTGAAAGAAGCCTTAAGGGGGGCACTGTAGAGTAGGAGATTAGATTGTGTTGAGAACTGGTTTCAGTCAGAGTAGTGACAGTTGAGAAAGGGGGTGCAGGGAGAGTGCCTTCCTGAGGTAATTTTCAGTTAGTGGTATGAGCTAGAGCAGTGTGAGGAGAATTGTTCTAGAAGGAGTGGTAGTAGTTGTGTGGTGAGTTACAGCTGAAAGAGACAGAAAGAGAACTAAAGGAAGGAGGTCTGGAGATGTTAGATCTTGGAACATGTGGGAAGCGAGGCAGCCTGGAAGAATCAGTGGCTAGTCTGTGGGTTACCTCCCGTGATGTCCGGGACTTATGGTCCGAACAGGAATTGCAGAGGCAACCTGATTTTTCACCCAGGAGATGTTAGATCTTGGAACATGTGGGAAGCGAGGCAGCCTGGAAGAATCAGTGGCTAGTCTGTGGGTTACCTCCCGTGATGTACGGGACTTATGGTCCGACCAGGAATTGCAGAGGCAACCTGATTTTTCACCCAGGATTGAGAAAGTGGACGGGGGGCACTCAGTATCAGCTAGCTGTATGGTTCAGGGAGCTGTAGCGGATTTTCGGGGTGTCACAGAACAGCAGCAATCCCTCGGTGCGGCTACCACCCTGGCCCCCCGTTACAGAAGTCCCAGATGTGTTCAATGGGAGACAAGTCCGGAGACGCTGCAGGCCACGGTATCATGTTTAGGCCACACAGGCTGTTGCTCCTACTTAGTTCCCTTCAGTACCCTGCAGTCATCCTTGTTGTTTGTTATTGTTTACATCCTGAACTTCCTGCAATCTCTCCTATGCCTCTAGACAAATTTATCAAGCTAAATTTGTCCCAGAGTTCACATACTCCCACTCTCTGTGCAAGCCCCATCCACCTACAAAGCACCACCTAGAGACCCATTTACACTCAAAATGATGTGAGACATAGCTCTTAGTGCATTACTAATTTATTCAAGACTAAATTTACATATTAAAATACAGACCGTGTCTTAAAGCAAATATAAGTATTAAAAATAGCTTGCCACAAAAAAAAAAGGATAAACCAAGCAAACAATGCGTTTACCACAAAAATAAATGAAGGATTAACCAAACAACCAATCAAACAACCAAACAAACGAAGCATGATTCCCTTTCTCGGAATACAGTGCTATGGGATCATGTTTGCAGCATTACTTGTAACAAACAGGTAGTTGTTAATTGCACAGCTCACATCCGTAGCTTCTTCAGTAACAGCAAAGCTTGGGATTATCCACAAGTGAGAGGCTGTGACTGTTTGCGCAAATGTGTGTTCAGAGAAATCTGCAAGGTTAATGACAGAATTATGCCAGAAAGATGTAAACTGCAATTCTTCAGTTTGTTCCAAGCATGACTGGAGCCTCACACTTATTAGAAATCACAGCACATTTTAATAACTATCACAATTTGTTGCATAACGTCCACATGTTTACCATTATTTGTAGGACTATTCCCATAAAGAAAGTTATCCTCTAAGGCTTAATGCTAGGAGACATTTGACAGTGGTCAGCATAACAGACCTACTAGAAACAGCTCAGAATACTTTGCCTTTAATGCTGATTTATTCCATTTCTATAATCTATAGATATAACATCTTTCTTGGGATGTATAGCCTTATTGTTTTTGCTATTAACTTGTGCACATTAATGTCAATCTGCCAACCAGGATGTATCAACCGTGTTACAAAATGTTTCTGCATGTTGTACACTAAACTTGTGTGGGAGTTTCTGAGAAGAACTCATTTAATTCCAATATTCAATTCTAAAAAGATACTGAAATAGATTTATTACTGATTTAAAGCTAATCTGTCATCAGGCTTTTGCTATCCCATCTACGAGCAGCATAATGTTGGAGCAGAGATACTAATTATCATAGAATCATAGAATGTTAGGGAAGGGACCTTCAGGGTCATCGTGTCCAACGCCCTGCTCAATGCAGGATTCACTGAACCATCTCAGATAGGTCCAGCCTCTGTTTGAAGACTTCCATTGAAAATAACTTACCACCTCTTGTAGCAGCCTGTACCACTCATTGATCACCCTCACTGTCAAAAACTTTTTTCTAATATCTAATCTGTATCTTCTCGATTTCAGTTTCATGCCATTGCTTCTCGTGTTTCCATGTGCAAATGCGAAAAATGATGATCCCTTCAGATATTTGTAGACAGCTATTAATATTAAGTCTCCTCTTAGCCTTCTTTTTTGCAAGCTAAACATTCCCAGAACCTTTAACCGTTCCTCGTAGGACATAGTTTTCTGACCGCTCAACATCCTGGTAGCTCTTCTGTGAACTTGCTCCAGTTTTTCATTGTCTTTTTTTAAAGAGTGGTACCCAGTATTGGACCCAGTATTCCAGATGTGGCCTGACCAAGGAGGAGTAGAGGGGGATAATTGCTATACGTGATCTAGACTCTATGTTTCTCTTAATTCATCCCAGAAACTACTACATTTGCAACACAGTATTAGCCCAAACGATTTTGAGTAAGAAATGTGGACTCCTGCCTGTACAACGCTATTAGCCCTAACAATTTTGATTAGCAAATGGGGCCTTCTGAGCCCTGACTGCAAAACAGTATTGACCCTCAAGATTTTGAGTGGGAAATGTGAACTCCTGCCTGCACAACACTTTTAGAACTGACGATTTTGATTAGCAAATGAGACTTCCTGGCTGCATCTCAATATTAGCCCTAATGAATTAGATTAGAAAATGGGGCCTCCTGAGTCCTGACGGCAACACAGTGTTAGCCCTAACAATTTTGAGTAGGAAATGTGGACACCTGCCTACACAGCACTGTTAGCCTCAGCAATTTTGATTAGCAAATGGGGCTTCCTGATTGCACCCCAATATTAGCCCTAATGATGTTGATTAGCAAATGGGGCCTCCTGGCTGCCCAACACTATTAGCACTAATGATTTTGATTAGCAAATAGAGCCTCATGAGTCCTGACTGCAACACACTATTAGCACAAACCAGTTAGATGCTGGAAGGTAGATTTCACACAGTACAGGATTCTATCTAACTATATGACAACTTGCAGCAGCAGCAAGAGCGGCCTCTCTGCGCTGTTACACTGAGAAAATGGCAACAGCACAACATGTCCGCTTTTTATATGGAGAGGGACATGTGATTTTGGCAGTCAATGACAGAAGCCCTTGTATCATGACATTGTGGATGCTTTTTGTGCCCTGATTTACTGCCTGAATGTACATACATTAAGTTATTAAAAATAAATTACCCCACCGCTCCTCTGACCTATACACACCCCCTACCATCATAAAATGACTCCCCGCTCATCATACAAAGCCACTATCCTAGCAAAGGTCCTAACAAGAGCATTAGTGAAAACACGATCATATCTAGATGTGTGGTGAGCACCTTGAACCCACAGGTGCTTCATAGAAGTTTATAACGTTGAGCTGTGAAAAAAAAAAATCCCACAAAAATGTTTTTTAGCCCCAAACTTAGCATTTTAAGAGGAAAATGGACTCCGAAATTTGTTGAGCAATTTCTCAATCGATATCCCATATGTGGTTGAAAACTACTTTTGAGGCACGTTCCAAAGCTCAGAAGGGAAAAAGCACCATATTGGAGTTCAGATTTTGCTGGACTAGTTTGATGGTGCCATGTCACATTGGTAAAACTACTGAAGTGCCAGACCTGCGTAACCCCCTTTAAGTCACCCCGTTTTACAAACTACACCTCTGTTATGATCCCAGTGGTAGAGGATCTCTGATATTCCGGCAAGATAGCAAAAACATAAATACTGCTCTAGGGAGGTGGAAACTGGGCTAACCGCATACCTGATCCTAACACACACAACTAGAAGCAGCCGGTGAACGTGCCTACGTTGGTTCTAGATGTCTCGAGCCAGCCGGAGAACTGACTACCCCTAGAGGGAAAATAAGACCTCACTTGCCTCCAGAGAAATTGAACTCCAAAGATAAAGAAAGCCCCCAACAAATAATAACGGTGAGGCAAGAGGAAAACACAAACGTAGAGATGAACTAGATTCAGCAAAGTGAGGCCCACTAGTCTAGATAGGCAGAAAATAGATAGTGGACTATGCGGTCAGCAGAAAACCCTACAAAAACATCCACGCTGAACATTCAAGAACCCCCACACCGACTGACGGTGCGGAGGGAGAATATCAGCCCCCTAGAGCTTCCAGCGAGCCAGAAAATCCAATATTAAGCAAGCTGGACAAAAACACAGAAAAATGCAAATGATCCAAATTATTCAAAACGGACTTAGCTTTTCTTGCATGAGACAGACTGAAAGGAATCCGGAGGAGACCATATAGGTCTGGATACAACGATGCCAGGCAAGAGACTGAGTCCAGAGGAGACTTAAATATGGAACACCCGCTGCTTAACGACACAGCTGGAGCTCAGGCCTGCAACAAGACATGCCTAACACAATACCATTAGTGACCACCAGAGGGAGCCAAGAAACACAGTTCACAACAGTACCCCCCCCCCTTGAGGAGGGGTCACCGAACCCTCACCAAGACCCCCAGGGCGATCAGGATGAGCAGCGTGAAAGGCATGAACCAAATCAGCCGCATGAACATCAGAGGCGACAACCCAGGAATTATCCTCCTGACCATAGCCTTTCCACTTAACTAAATACTGGAGTCTCCGTCTAGAGATACGAGAATCCAGAATCTTCTCCACCACGTACTCCAACTCGCCCTCAACCAAAACCGGGGCAGGAGGCTCAACAGCAGGAACCATAGGCACCACGTACTGCCGCAACAAGGACCTATGGAACACATTATGAATAGCAAATGACGCTGGAAGGTCCAAGCGAAAAGACACCGGGTTAAGGATTTCCAAAATCTTATAAGGACCGATAAAGCGAGGCTTGAACTTAGGAGAGGAGACTTTCAAAGGAACATGCCGAGATGACAACCAAACCAAATCCCCAACACGAAGTCGGGGACCCACACCACTGAACGCTGGGCCTTGTCTTGTGACAATTTCAAATTGTCCACCACATGATTCCAAATCCGCTGCAACCTATCCACCACAGAATCAACCCCAGGACAGTCAGAAGGTTCAACCTGGCCCGAGGAGAAACGAGGATGAAAACCAGAGTTGCAGAAAAAGGGTGAAACCAAAGTGGCAGAACTAGCCCGATTATTAAGGGCAAACTCGGCCAGTGGCAAAAAGGTAACCCAGTCGTCCTGATCAGCAGAAACAAAACATCTCAAATAAGTCTCCAACGTCTGATTAGTTCGCTCGGTCTGGCCATTAGTCTGAGGATGAAAAGCCGACGAAAAAGACAAATCAATACCCATCTTAGCACAAAAGGATCGCCAGAATCTGGACACAAACTGGGATCCTCTGTCAGACACAATATTCTCAGGGATGCCGTGCAAACAAACCACATTCTGAAAGAACAAAGGAACCAAATCAGAGGAGGAAGGCAACTTAGGCAAGGGCACCAAATGGACCATTTTAGAAAAACGATCGCACACCACCCAGATGACAGACATCTTCCGAGATACCGGAAGATCCGAAATGAAATCCATGGAAATGTGCATCCAAGGCCTCTTCGGGATAGGCAAGGGCAAAAGCAACCCGCTGGCACGAGAACAGCAAGGCTTAGCCCGAGCACAAATCCCACAGGACTGCACAAAAGAACGCACATCCCACGACAAGGAAGGCCACCAAAAGGACCTAGCCACCAAATCTCTGGTACCGAAAATCCCAGGATGTCCCGCCAACACCGAAGAATGAACCTCAGAAATAACTCTGCTGGTCCATCTGTCAGGGACAAACAGTCTCTCTGGTGGGCAACGATCAGGCCTATCAGCCTGAAATTTCTGCAGCACTCGTCGCAAATCTGGGGAAATGGCAGACAAAATCACTCCCTCTCTGAGAATACCAGCCGGCTCCGAGACTCTCGGAGAGTCAGGCACAAAACTCCTAGAAAGTGCATCAGCCTTCACGTTCTTCGAACCAGGCAGGTATGAGACCACAAAGTCAAAACGGGAGAAAAACAACGACCAACGAGCCTGTCTAGGATTCAGGCGCTTGGCAGACTCGAGGTAAATCAGATTTTTATGATCCGTCAAGACCACCACACGATGTCTAGCTCCCTCGAGCCAATGTCGCCACTCCTCAAATGCCCACTTCATAGCCAACAACTCCCGATTACCAACATCATAGTTCCGCTCAGCAGGCAAAAATTTTCTAGAAAAGAAGGCGCATGGCTTCATCACGGAGCCATCAGAACTTTTTTGCGACAAAACGGCCCCTGCACCAATCTCAGAAGCATCAACTTCAACCTGGAAGGGAAGAGAGACATCCGGCTGGCACAAGACTGGTGCTGAAGTAAACCGACGCTTCAGCTCCCGAAAGGCCTCCACGGCCGCAGGAGACCAATTAGCAACATCAGAACCCTTCTTGGTCATATCCGTCAAAGGTTTAACCACGCTGGAAAAATTAGCGATAAACCGACGGTAAAAATTAGCAAAGCCCAAGAACTTCTGCAGGCTCTTAACAGACATGGGCTGAGTCCAGTCATGAATGGCACGGACCTTGACTGGGTCTATCTCCACAGTAGAAGGGGAAAAAATAAAACCCAAAAAAGAAACCTTCTGTACCCCAAAGATACATTTTGAGCCCTTCACAAATAGAGCATTCTCCCGCAGAACCTGAAACACCATCCTGACCTGGTTCACATGGGACTCCCAATCATCAGAAAAAACCAAAATATCATCCAGATAAATAATCATAAATTTATCCAGATATTTCCGGAAGATGTCATGCATGAAGGACTGAAACACAGAAGGGACATTAGATAATCCAAAAGGCATCACCAGGTACTCAAAATGACCCTCGGGCGTATTAAATGCCGTTTTCCATTCATCTCCCTGCTTTATGCAGGAAAAGAGGAAAATGGACTCCGAAATTTGTTGAGCAATTTCTCAATCGATATCCCATATGTGGTTGAAAACTACTTTTGAGGCACGTTCCAAAGCTCAGAAGGGAAAAAGCACCATATTGGAGTTCAGATTTTGCTGGACTAGTTTGATGGTGCCATGTCACATTGGTAAAACTACTGAAGTGCCAGACCTGCGTAACCCCCTTTAAGTCACCCCGTTTTACAAACTACACCTCTGTTATGATCCCAGTGGTAGAGGATCTCTGATATTCCGGCAAGATAGCAAAAACATAAATACTGCTCTAGGGAGGTGGAAACTGGGCTAACCGCATACCTGATCCTAACACACACAACTAGAAGCAGCCGGTGAATGTGCCTACGTTGGTTCTAGATGTCTCGAGTGTTGTGAAATTGGATTCTGGGCTCCCCCGGTGGCCACTTGTGGAATTGTACTTGTGTGCATCATCCCCTCTGTTCACCTGCTCCTATCAGGATGTGGGAGTCGCTATATAACCTTGCTCCTCTGTCAGTTTCATGCCGGTCAACAATGTAATCAGAAGCCTTTCTGTGCATGTTCCTGCTACTAGACAACTCCCAGCTAAGTTGGACTTTTGTCCTTGTGTGTTTTTGCATTTTGTTCCTGTTCACAGCTGCTGTTTCGTTACTGTGTCTGGAAAGCTCTTGTGAGCGGAAATTGCCACTCTGGTGTTATGAGTTAATGCTAGAGTCTTAAAGCAATTTCTGGATGGTGTTTTGATAGGGTTTTCTGCTGACCATGAAAGTGCCCTTTCTGTCTTCTTTCTATCTAGTAAGCGGACCTCGATTTTTGCTAAACCTATTTTCATACTACGTTTGTCATTTCATCTAAAATCACCGCCAATATATGTGGGGGCCTCTGTCTGCCTTTTGGGAAAATTTCTCTAGAGGTGAGCCAGGACTGTCTTTTCCTCTGCTAGGATTAGGTAGTTCTCCGGCTGGCGCTGGGCATCTAGGGATAAAAAAACGTACGCATGCTACCCGGCCACTTCTAGTTGTGCGGCAGGTTTAGTTCATGGTCAGTATAGTTTCCATCTTCCGAGAGCTAGTTCTCATATATGCTGGGCTATGTTCTCTCGCCATTGAGAATCATGACAGTTTGACCGGCCCAAAAAAAAGGGTTAAATTACTGGCTGAGAAAGGAGAGAAAAAAGAAGTCTGCTACAATTTTTTTTTTTTTTTTTCCTCTAGTTCTGAGTGTGCTCTTAATTGAATCACCTGCTAGTCTGCCTATACTGCAGCCTTCCTCTCTTTCTCTCCTTCTTATCCTTGAATGGCTCTGTGTTCACCTGTTTCAAATGGATCTTCAGAGTGTAGCTACAGGTTTGAATAATCTCGCCACAAAGGTACAAAATTTGCAAGATTTCGTTGTTCATGCACCTATGTCTGAGCCTAGAATTCCTTTGCCTGAATTCTTCTCGGGGAATAGATCTCACTTCCAAAATTTTAAAAATAATTGCAAATTGTTTTTGTCCCTGAAGTCTCGCTCTGCCGGAGACCCTGCACAGCAGGTCAGGATTGTAATTTCCTTGCTCCGGGGCGACCCTCAAGACTGGGCTTTTGCATTGGCACCAGGGGATCCTGCGTTGCTCAATGTGGATGCGTTTTTTCTGGCCTTGGGGTTGCTTTATGAGGAACCTCATTTAGAGCTTCAGGCGGAAAAGGCCTTGATGTCCTTGTCTCAGGGGCAAGATGAAGCTGAAATATACTGCCAAAAATTCCGCAAATGGTCTGTGCTTACTCAGTGGAATGAGTGCGCCCTGGCGGCGATTTTCAGAGAAGGTCTCTCTGATGCCATTAAGGATGTTATGGTGGGGTTCCCTGTGCCTGCGAGTCTGAATGAGTCCATGACGATGGCTATTCAGATCGATAGGCGTCTGCGGGAGCGCAAACCTGTGCACCATTTGGCGGTGTCTACTGAGAAAACGCCAGAAAATATGCAATGTGATAGAATTCTGTCCAGAAGCGAGCGGCAGAATTTTAGACGAAAAAATGGGTTGTGCTTCTATTGTGGTGATTCAACTCATGTTATATCAGCATGCTTTAAGCGTACTAAGAAGCCTGACAAGTCTGTTTCAATTAGCACTTTACAGTCTAAGTTTATTCTATCTGTGACCCTGATTTGTTCTTTGTCATCTATTACCGCGGACGCCTATGTCGACTCTGGCGCTGCTTTGAGTCTTATGGATTGGTCCTTTGCCAAACGCTGTGGGTATGATTTGGAGCCATTGGAGGCTCCGATACCTCTGAAAGGGATTGACTCCACCCCATTGGCTAGTAATAGACCACAATACTGGACACAAGTGACTATGCGTGTTAATCCGGATCACCAGGAGGTTATTCGCTTTCTGGTGCTGTATAATCTACATGATGTTTTGGTGCTGGGATTGCCATGGCTGCAATCTCATAACCCAGTCCTCGACTGGAGAGCTATGTCTGTGTTAAGCTGGGGATGTAAAGGAACTCATGGGGACGTACCTTTGGTTTCCATTTCATCATCTATTCCCTCTGAGATTCCTGAATTCTTGTCTGACTTTCGTGACGTTTTTGAAGAACCCAAGGTTGGTTCACTACCTCCGCACCGGGAGTGCGATTGTGTCATAGACTTGATCCCGGGTAGTAAATACCCTAAGGGTCGTTTATTTAATCTGTCTGTGCCTGAACACGCGGCTATGCGAGAATATATAAAGGAGTCCTTGGAAAAGGGACATATTCGTCCTTCGTCATCTCCCTTAGGAGCCGGTTTTTTCTTTGTGTCTAAGAAAGACGGCTCTTTGAGGCCGTGTATTGATTATCGACTTTTGAATAAAATCACGGTTAAATATCAATATCCGTTACCACTGCTTACTGATTTGTTTGCTCGTATAAAGGGGGCCAAGTGGTTCTCTAAGATTGATCTCCGTGGGGCGTATAATTTGGTGCGAATCAAGCAGGGGGATGAGTGGAAAACCGCATTTAATACGCCCGAGGGCCATTTTGAGTATTTGGTGATGCCTTTTGGTCTTTCAAATGCCCCTTCAGTCTTCCAGTCCTTTATGCATGACATTTTCCGCGATTATTTGGACAAGTTTATGATTGTGTATCTGGATGATATTCTGATTTTTTCGGATGACTGGGACTCTCATGTCCAGCAGGTCAGGAGGGTTTTTCAGGTTTTGCGGTCTAATTCCTTGTGTGTGAAGGGTTCTAAGTGTGTTTTTGGGGTTCAAAAGATTTCCTTCTTGGGATACATTTTTTCCCCCTCTTCCATCGAGATGGATCCTGTCAAGGTTCAGGCTATTGGTGATTGGACGCAACCCTCTTCTCTTAAGAGTCTTCAGAAATTTTTGGGCTTTGCTAACTTTTATCGTCGATTTATTGCTGGTTTTTCTGATGTTGTAAAACCATTGACTGATTTGACTAAGAAGGGTGCTGATGTTGCTGATTGGTCCCCTGATGCTGTGGAGGCCTTTCGGGAGCTCAAGCGCCGCTTTTCTTCCGCCCCAGTGTTGCGTCAGCCTGATGTTGCTCTTCCTTTTCAGGTTGAGGTCGACGCTTCTGAAATCGGAGCTGGGGCGGTGTTGTCGCAGAGAAGTTCCGACTGCTCCGTGATGAGACCTTGTGCTTTTTTTTCCCGTAAATTTTCGCCCGCCGAGCGGAATTATGATATTGGGAATCGGGAGCTTTTGGCCATGAAGTGGGCTTTTGAGGAGTGGCGTCACTGGCTTGAGGGGGCCAGACATCAGGTGGTGGTATTGACTGACCACAAAAATTTAATTTACCTTGAGTCTGCCAGGCGCCTGAATCCTAGACAGGCGCGCTGGTCGTTGTTTTTCTCTCGGTTTAATTTTGTGGTGTCTTACCTACCGGGTTCTAAGAATGTTAAGGCGGATGCCCTTTCTAGGAGTTTTGAGCCTGACTCCCCTGGTAATTCTGAGCCCACAGGTATCCTTAAAGATGGAGTGATATTGTCTGCCGTTTCTCCAGACCTGCGGCGGGCCTTGCAGGAGTTTCAGGCGGATAGACCTGATCGTTGCCCACCTGGTAGACTGTTTGTTCCTGATGATTGGACCAGTAGAGTCATCTCTGAGGTTCATTCTTCTGCGTTGGCAGGTCATCCTGGAATCTTTGGTACCAGGGATTTGGTGGCAAGGTCCTTCTGGTGGCCTTCCCTGTCACGAGATGTGCGAGGCTTTGTGCAGTCTTGTGACGTTTGTGCTCGGGCCAAGCCTTGTTGTTCTCGGGCTAGTGGATTGTTGTTACCCTTGCCTATCCCGAAGAGGCCTTGGACGCACATCTCGATGGATTTTATTTCGGATCTGCCTGTTTCTCATAAGATGTCTGTCATCTGGGTGGTGTGTGACCGTTTCTCTAAGATGGTCCATCTGGTTCCCTTGCCTAAGTTGCCTTCTTCTTCCGAGTTGGTTCCTCTGTTTTTTCAAAATGTTGTTCGTTTGCATGGTATTCCGGAGAATATCGTTTCTGACAGAGGGACCCAATTCGTGTCTAGATTTTGGCGGGCATTCTGTGCTAGGATGGGCATAGATTTGTCTTTTTCGTCTGCTATCCATCCTCAGACTAATGGCCAGACCGAGCGGACTAATCAGACCTTGGAGACATATTTGAGGTGTTTTGTGTCTGCGGATCAGGATGATTGGGTTGCTTTTTTGCCTTTGGCGGAGTTCGCCCTCAATAATCGGGCCAGCTCTGCCACCTTGGTGTCCCCGTTTTTCTGTAATTCGGGGTTTCATCCTCGATTTTCCTCCGGTCAAGTGGAATCTTCGGATTGTCCTGGAGTGGATGCTGTGGTGGAGAGGTTGCATCGGATTTGGGGGCAGGTGGTGGACAATTTGAAGTTGTCCCAGGAGAAGACTCAGCTTTTTGCCAACCGCCGTCGTCGTGTTGGTCCTCGGCTTTGTGTTGGGGACTTGGTGTGGTTGTCTTCTCGTTTTGTCCCTATGAGGGTTTCTTCTCCTAAGTTTAAGCCTCGGTTCATCGGCCCGTACAAGATATTGGAGATTCTTAACCCTGTGTCCTTCCGTTTGGACCTCCCTGCATCCTTTTCGATTCATAATGTTTTTCATCGGTCATTGTTGCGCAGGTATGAGGTACCGGCTGTGCCTTCCGTTGAGCCTCCTGCTCCGGTGTTGGTTGAGGGTGAGTTGGAGTACGTTGTGGAAAAGATCTTGGACTCTCGTGTTTCCAGACGGAAACTCCAGTATCTGGTCAAATGGAAGGGATACGGTCAGTAGGATAATTCTTGGGTCACTGCCTCTGATGTTCATGCCTCCGATCTTGTCCGTGCCTTTCATAGGGCTCATCCTGATCGCCCTGGTGGTTCTGGTGAGGGTTCGGTGCCCCCTCCTTGAGGGGGGGGTACTGTTGTGAAATTGGATTCTGGGCTCCCCCGGTGGCCACTTGTGGAATTGTACTTGTGTGCATCATCCCCTCTGTTCACCTGCTCCTATCAGGATGTGGGAGTCGCTATATAACCTTGCTCCTCTGTCAGTTTCATGCCGGTCAACAATGTAATCAGAAGCCTTTCTGTGCATGTTCCTGCTACTAGACAACTCCCAGCTAAGTTGGACTTTTGTCCTTGTGTGTTTTTGCATTTTGTTCCTGTTCACAGCTGCTGTTTCGTTACTGTGTCTGGAAAGCTCTTGTGAGCGGAAATTGCCACTCTGGTGTTATGAGTTAATGCTAGAGTCTTAAAGCAATTTCTGGATGGTGTTTTGATAGGGTTTTCTGCTGACCATGAAAGTGCCCTTTCTGTCTTCTTTCTATCTAGTAAGCGGACCTCGATTTTTGCTAAACCTATTTTCATACTACGTTTGTCATTTCATCTAAAATCACCGCCAATATATGTGGGGGCCTCTGTCTGCCTTTTGGGAAAATTTCTCTAGAGGTGAGCCAGGACTGTCTTTTCCTCTGCTAGGATTAGGTAGTTCTCCGGCTGGCGCTGGGCATCTAGGGATAAAAAAACGTAGGCATGCTACCCGACCACTTCTAGTTGTGCGGCAGGTTTAGTTCATGGTCAGTATAGTTTCCATCTTCCAAGAGCTAGTTCTCATATATGCTGGGCTATGTTCTCTCGCCATTGAGAATCATGACACTCGAGCCAGCCGGAGAACTGACTACCCCTAGAGGGAAAATAAGACCTCACTTGCCTCCAGAGAAATTGAACTCCAAAGATAAAGAAAGCCCCCAACAAATAATAACGGTGAGGCAAGAGGAAAACACAAACGTAGAGATGAACTAGATTCAGCAAAGTGAGGTCCACTAGTCTAGATAGGTAGAAAATAGATAGTGGACTATGCGGTCAGCAGAAAACCCTACAAAAACATCCACGCTGAACATTCAAGAACCCCCACACCGACTGACGGTGCGGAGGGAGAATATCATCCCCCTAGAGCTTCCAGCGAGCCAGAAAATCCAATATTAAGCAAGCTGGACAAAAACACAGAAAAATGCAAACGATCCAAATTATTCAAAACGGACTTAGCTTTTCTTGCATGAAACAGACTGAAAGGAATCCGGAGGAGACCATATAGGTCTGGATACAACGATGCCAGGCAAGAGACTGAGTCCAGAGGAGACTTAAATAGGGAACACCCGCTGCTTAACGACACAGCTGGAGCTCAGGCCTGCAACAAGACATGCCTAACACAATACCGTTAGTGACCACCAGAGGGAGCCCAGAAACACAGTTCACAACACACCTCTCAATGAATTAATTTAGGGATATAATAATTATATATTGACACCACAGGTGTGTCACAGAATTTTATACCGTTAAGCAGTGAAGAAAAAGTAATTACATTTTTACCACCAAGATTGTGTGTTAGCCCCAGACTTTACATTTTCATATTGGGAAATGGGTAAAAATGGCATTTAATTTTGTTTCACAATTTCTGCTGAATGTAGAAATACAGTATATATTGCTGTACAGAACTGCTTAGCTGTATGTCAGCACTCGGGAGAGATGAAGAACTGTTTGCCCCCTGTAGCACAGAATTTCCTAGAATAGTTCATATACAGAGCCGTTAAGTTCTAGAAAAGCAAAATCCCCCATACAGCCCCTCTGCCTTTGGATCGGAAATCCAGCAGCCTGACGCAGGGTCCCAATCATTGCCATGGTGACCCGATGTCATCATGATGACATCTGGGTCACCAGAGTTAGGAAACTTGCTGATCTGCGCAGTGCATGATCAGCAACTTTCTCTGTCAGTGCAGAGCTGACAGTTTCTGCAGAATAGGGATGCTGCAGCATCCCCATGCTGTAGAAGTGATCAGCCTCCAAAAAATGATTGTCCCATAGTGGGGCTAAGTAAAAAGTTTAAAAAAAGTAAACTTTTTTTAAATAATTGTAAAAATATTTTTTTAAAAATCAAAAATACTAATTAAAAAATCAAAAGATATTGTATCTATAACTAAATATTTGAATGAAAAAGAAAATAAACAATAAAAATACACATATTTGGTCTGCATCAACCCCGCCTATAAAAAATGTCCCACTAGTTAACCCCTTTAGTGAACACCATTAAAAAAAATAAAAAAACAATGCTTTATCATCATACTTTCGAACAAAAAATGGAATAAAACAAGATCAAAAAGCCAGATGTAAATAAACATGGTACCAATGAAAGCGTCATCTTGTCCCGCAAAAAACAAGCCATGATACAGCTCCATCAATGAGAAAATAAAAAATGTATAGCTCTCAGAATAAAGTGATGCAAAAATAATTTTGTCTATAAAATAGTTTTTATTGTGGAAAAGCGCCAAAACATAAAAAAACTATATAAATGAGGTATCGCTGTAATCATACTGACCCGAAGAATAAAGCTGCCTTATCAATTTTGCCACACACGGAATGGCATAACCCCCCAAAAAAATCCTGAATTGCTGTTTTTTGTTCTTTCTGCCTCCCAAAAATCAGAATAAAAAATGTCATGTGCCTGAAAATGGTACTAATAAAAACATCAACTAGTCCCACAAAAAACAAGCCCTCACATGACTCTGTTGGCCAAAAATTATAGCTCTCAAAACGTGGTGATGCAAAAACTATTTTTTGCAATAAAAAACGTTTTTTAATGTGACAGCAGCCAAAAATAAAAACCTGATATAAATTTTGTATCGCTGTAATCGCACCGATCCGAAGAATAAAGTTGCCTAATTACTTATGCTGTATGATGAACGGGGTAAAAATTAAATAAAAACAATTCAGAGATTTACATGGAAACCCCGGTGTAAGCGTTCAGTGCAGAATGCATGATGTGAGCCCAGCCATACTGTGAACTTTGGGAGGCAGAATGAACAAATCAACAGCAGGTGAAGAATTGTTTTTATTTATTTATTACGCAGTTTCTCGTGTAGTATAAGTGATTAGACAACTTTATTCTTTGTGTCGGTGCGGTGCGATTACAGCGATACCAGATATATATCGGGTTTTTATGTTTAGCTGCTGTCACACATTAAAAGACCCTTTTTATTGCAAAAACTAGCTCTTGCATCCACATATTTGCCTCATTTTTCAAGCAGAAGATTGATAACATCAGAGACAGTTTTGGTCGACAACCCCCAGAGCCCTTCCTCCCAACTGCCCAGCCCTCCACCTCCAAAACCAACTTCTCCACTATCACAGAAGATTGACTCACCACTCTACTCTCAAGATCACATCTCACCACCTGTTCACTTGACCCGATCCCTTCCCACTTCCCAAACCCCCCCACAGTCTTCATCCCAACTCTAACCCATCTCTTCAACCTATCACTAACAACTGGTGTTTTCCCCTCAAGCTTTGAACATGCCTCAATCACACCTATCCTCAAAAAGCCCTCTCTTGACCCATCCTCTGTATCTAGCTATCGCCCTATATCACTTCTCCCCTATGCCTCAAAACTACTGGAACAACATGACCATCTTGAACTGTCCTCCCATCTCTCTTCCTGCTCCCTCTACGACCACTTACATCTGGCTTCCTGTCACACCACTCCACTGAAACTGCCCTAACTAAGGTCACCAATAACCTATTAACCGCCAAGAGCAAACGATACTACTCTGTCCTCCTCCTCCTTGACCTGTCCTCTGACTTTGACACAGGGGACCATTCCCTATTATTACAGACCCTCTGATCCCTTGGCATCACAGACTTGGCCCTATCCTGGATCTCGTCATACCTAACAGACTGGACATTCATCGTCTCCCACTCACACGCCACCTCCTCACCTCGCCCCCTATCTGTCGGAGTACCGCAAGGTACAGTCCTAGGGCCACTGCTCTTCTCCATTTACACCTTTGGCCTGAGACAGCTCATAGAATCTCATGGCCTCTATGCTAATGACACACAGATCTGCATCTCTAGACCAGATATCATCAGCTGTTATGAACCTGGTGGTTAGGTGCACCTGGAATGACCTGATGGTTAAACTAAAAGACAGGACAAGCTCTGGGAAGTGGGAACTCTGCTGACCGCAATCCTAATCCTATAACACACACACTAGAAATAGCTGTGGAGCGTACCTAACTCTCCCTAGACGCCTCTTCACAGCCTAAGAGCTAACTACCCCTAAAGATAGGAAAATAAGCCTTTCCTTGCCTCAGAGAAATTCCCCAAAGATAAAGGAAGCCCCCCACATATATTAACTGTGAGTTAAGAGGAAAGTCACAAACACAGGGATGAAACAGGTTTCAGCAAAGGAGGCCAGACTTACTAAATAGACTGAGGAGAGGAAAGGGATCTATGCGGTCAGCACAAAAATCTACAAAAAGCCACGCAGAGTGTGCAGAAAGACCCCCGCACCGACTCACGGTGCGGAGGTGCCACTCTGAAACCCAGAGCTTCCAGCTAGCAAGGCAATATCATGTTAGCAAGCTGGACAAGAACTTAGCAAGTACTAAGAAATATATTCAGTACACAATGAACAACAAATGAACTAGCAGGTAGGGTTGAGCGACTTTCATTTTTTTAAGATCGAGTAGGGTTTTGGGAAACCCGATTTTGTCCAGAGTCGAGTCGAGTGCAGTCGGCCGATTATCGCTAAAAGTCGGGGATCGACCGAAACACGAAACCCAATGCAAGTCAATGGGGAAGCATAGTCGGCAGTGAGTGGAGGCCAGGAAAACACCTACAGTGCCCATTTTAATGCCAAAAACATCCATTCTTGTTTCTGAAGCTTGCCAATCTTAATTAACTGTATAATAATAGTTGGGCATAGGGAATTGGGGGAAAGTTGTGGGGGGAGTAGGGCTGGCTCAAGTTTTTCGTGGGCCCAGGAAATGCGGACTACGTCACGGCGGTGTTGCAGGGAAAGGTAAGTATTTAAACGTTGCAAGTGCTGTGATCCTGAGCAAGCAGGGGGGGGCCCACTCGTTCGCATTGGCACTGGCACAGGGCCCCTCAAAGTACAGCGGTGTGTTTGCATGGCGGGGGCGCCTCCCACCAGCAGCGACACTTTTGCGTACTCTGAGGGGCCCTGTGCCAGTGACGTCGCCAACGAGTATGCCCCCCCACCTGATGAAGGAACCTGCACTTTCATCTGCACCTTCCTCTTTGTCCCTGTGTAAGGTGGTATAACATGCGGGAAGGGGAACCTTACTTTCAGCAGGGTCAGATTCTGGCTGTGTAGAGTACAAGGGGAATGTAGTGGTCTAGGTCAATGTACCAGCAGACTCATTTAGCAGTGGCTGGGCAATGGGCAGGATGAGGAGGAAACAGATATAGGGCCAAAGAATAAAGTAGGCTAAATGCAGTTCAAAATTGGTAACAGGACTAAACAGGCGGCATTGCTTTGTTCAGTGGAGTAGCAAACCCAAGAGCAGCAGACACTGTTTCAAGGGCCTAACCACACTAGTAGGCCAAATGCAGTTTAATATCTGATAGTATAGGGCGAAAGCCAGAATGTGGAAGCTCAGCTTTGTTCAGTTGAGGACAACACCAGGGAGGGGCAGACACCTTTAGTAGGCCGGAAAAGCCTATTGCATTTTTTAAAATGGTAATTTGGAGCAGAAGGTTGAAGCTCAGCTTTATTTAGTTGAGGACAACACCAGGCAGGGGCACACAGACAGACACCTTTAGTAGGCCGGAAAAGCCTATTGCATTTTTTAAAATGGTAATTTGGAGCAGAAGGTTGAAGCTCAGCTTTATTTAGTTGAGGACAACACCAGGCAGGGGCACACAGACAGACACCTTTAGTAGGCCGGAAAAGCCTATTGCATTTTTTAAAATGGTAATTTGGAGCAGAAGGTTGAAGCTCAGCTTTATTTAGTTGAGGGCAACACCAGGGAGGGGCAGAAGTCGTTAGTAGGCCCTAACCACCATTTTGTTTTTTAAAAACCACTTAATGAGAGCCGGAAGGTTGAAGCTCAGCTTTATTCAGTTGAGGACAACACCAGGCAGGGGCACACAGACAGACACCTTTAGTAGGCCGGAAAAGCCTATTGCATTTTTTAAAATGGTAATTTGGAGCAGAAGGTTGAAGCTCAGCTTTATTTAGTTGAGGACAACACCAGGCAGGGGCACACAGACAGACACCTTTAGTAGGCCGGAAAAGCCTATTGCATTTTTTAAAATGGTAATTTGGAGCAGAAGGTTGAAGCTCAGCTTTATTTAGTTGAGGGCAACACCAGGGAGGGGCAGAAGCCGTTAGTAGGCCCTAACCACCATTTTGTTTTTTAAAAACCACTTAATGAGAGCCGGAAGGTTGAAGCTCAGCTTTATTCAGTTGAGGACAACACCAGGCAGGGGCACACAGACAGACACCTTTAGTAGGCCGGAAAAGCCTATTGCATTTTTTAAAATGGTAATTTGGAGCAGAAGGTTGAAGCTCAGCTTTATTTAGTTGAGGACAACACCAGGCAGGGGCACACAGACAGACACCTTTAGTAGGCCGGAAAAGCCTATTGCATTTTTTAAAATGGTAATTTGGAGCAGAAGGTTGAAGCTCAGCTTTATTTAGTTGAGGGCAACACCAGGGAGGGGCAGAAGCCGTTAGTAGGCCCTAACCACCATTTTGTTTTTTAAAAACCACTTAATGAGAGCCGGAAGGTTGAAGCTCAGCTTTATTCAGTTGAGGACAACACCAGGCAGGGGCACACAGACAGACACCTTTAGTAGGCCGGAAAAGCCTATTGCATTTTTTAAAATGGTAATTTGGAGCAGAAGGTTGAAGCTCAGCTTTATTTAGTTGAGGACAACACCAGGCAGGGGCACACAGACAGACACCTTTAGTAGGCCGGAAAAGCCTATTGCATTTTTTAAAATGGTAATTTGGAGCAGAAGGTTGAAGCTCAGCTTTATTTAGTTGAGGGCAACACCAGAGAGGGGCAGAAGCCGTTAGTAGGCCCTAACCACCATTTTGTTTTTTTAAAAACCACTTAATGAGAGCCGGAAGGTTGAAGCTCAGCTTTATTCAGTTGAGGACAACACCAGGCAGGGGCACACAGACAGACACCTTTAGTAGGCCAGAAAAGCCTATTGCATTTTTTAAAATGGTAATTTGGAGCAGAAGGTTGAAGCTCAGCTTTATTTAGTTGAGGGCAACACCAGGCAGGGGCACACAGACAGACACCTTTAGTAGGCCGGAAAAGCCTATTGCATTTTTTAAAATGGTAATTTGGAGCAGAAGGTTGAAGCTCAGCTTTATTTAGTTGAGGGCAACACCAGGGAGGGGCAGAAGCCGTTAGTAGGCCCTAACCACCATTTTGTTTTTTAAAAACCACTTAATGAGAGCCGGAAGGTTGAAGCTCAGCTTTATTCAGTTGAGGACAACACCAGGCAGGGGCACACAGACAGACACCTTTAGTAGGCCGGAAAAGCCTATTGCATTTTTTAAAATGGTAATTTGGAGCAGAAGGTTGAAGCTCAGCTTTATTTAGTTGAGGACAACACCAGGCAGGGGCACACAGACAGACACCTTTAGTAGGCCGGAAAAGCCTATTGCATTTTTTAAAATGGTAATTTGGAGCAGAAGGTTGAAGCTCAGCTTTATTTAGTTGAGGGCAACACCAGGGAGGGGCAGAAGCCGTTAGTAGGCCCTAACCAAAGTTGAAGGCCAAATGCAGTTTAATTTCTGATACTATAGGCCGAAAGCCAGAAGGTGGAAGCTCCGATTTAGACAGTGGAGGACAATTTGAATTAGGGACTGCAGACAGACTTAGTAGGCTGTCCCCTGTGGACCATGCATCCAACACATTAACCCATTGCGCCGTAATGGACACGTAATCTTCCGTGGCCATGCCTACAGGTCCATGCGTCTGTTGTCAGGTGCACCTTTGTACTCACAGATTGCCAGAGTGCATGGACAATGCGGTCTTCTACATGCTGGTGGAGGGTTGGGATGGCTTTTCTCGCAAAAGAAGTGTCGACTGGTTAGCTTGTAGCGTGGTACAGCGTAGTCCATCATGGCCTTATTAATAGTAAATAAAATATATAACTAGGCTCTATGAACTTTTAAATAGGTTCCAGGGGTACACGGGCAGCATTGGTGTGGTCAGTGGAGGAGTATTGCAAGTAGGGGCTGCAGACAGGCTATCAAAGGCCTAAAATACCAAACAGTAGGCACTCATGGCAGTTTTACATCGGTTACATGGATACACAGGCAGGCACTCCAGGCAGCATTGTGGTCAGTGGAGGAGTATTGCAAGTAGGGGCCGCAGACAGGCTATCAAAGGCCTAAAATAACAAACAGTAGGCAGTCATGGCAGTTTTACATCGGTTACATGGATACACAGGCAGGCAATCCAGGCAGCATTGTGGTCAGTGGAGGAGTATTGCAAGTAGGGGCCGCAGACAGGCTATCAAAGGCCTAAAATAACAAACAGTGGGCAGTCATGGCAGTTTTACATCGGTTACATGGATACACAGGCAGGCACTCCAGGCAGCATTGTGGTCAGTGGAGGAGTATTGCAAGTAGGGGCCGCAGACAGGCTATCAAAGGCCTAAAATAACAAACAATAGGCTCATTGCAGTTTTACAGCGGTTACATGGATAGACGGGCAGGCAGCTTGGTGGTGAGTGGAGGAGTATTTAAAGTAGGGACCGCAGACAGGCTTCAAAGGCCTAACATAAGAAAATGGGCTGGCTGTAGGCACTTTATAATTGGTTCCAGGGGTACACGGGCAGCAGTGGTCTGGCCAGTGGAGGACTAGTGGAAGGAGGGACCGCAGACAGGCTTCAAAGGCCTAACATAAAAAAATGGGCTGGCTGTAGGCACTTTATAATTGGTTCCAGGGGTACACGGGCAGCAGTGGTCTGGCCAGTGGAGGACTAGTGGAAGGAGGGACCGCAGACAGGCTTCAAAGGCCTAACATAAAAAAATGGGCTGGCTGTAGGCACTTTATAATTGGTTCCAGGGGTACACGGGCAGCAGTGGTCTGGTCAGTGGAGGACTAGTGGAAGGAGGGACCGCAGACAGGCTTCAAAGGCCTAACATAAAAAAATGGGCTGGCTGTAGGCACTTTATAATTGGTTCCAGGGGTACACGGGCAGCAGTGGTCTGGTCAGTGGAGGACTAGTGGAAGGAGGGACCGCAGACAGGCTTCAAAGGCCTAACATAAGAAAATGGGCTGGCTGTAGGCACTTTATAATTGGTTCCAGGGGTACACGGGCAGCAGTGGTCTGGCCAGTGGAGGACTAGTGGAAGGAGGGACCGCAGACAGGCTTCAAAGGCCTAACATAAAAAAATGGGCTGGCTGTAGGCACTTTATAATTGGTTCCAGGGGTACACGGGCAGCAGTGGTCTGGCCAGTGGAGGACTAGTGGAAGGAGGGACCGCAGACAGGCTTCAAAGGCCTAACATAAAAAAATGGGCTGGCTGTAGGCACTTTATAATTGGTTCCAGGGGTACACGGGCAGCAGTGGTCTGGCCAGTGGAGGACTAGTGGAAGGAGGGACCGCAGACAGGCTTCAAAGGCCTAACATAAAAAAATGGGCTGGCTGTAGGCACTTTATAATTGGTTCCAGGGGTACACGGGCAGCAGTGGTCTGGCCAGTGGAGGACTAGTGGAAGGAGGGACCGCAGACAGGCTTCAAAGGCCTAACATAAAAAAATGGGCTGGCTGTAGGCACTTTATAATTGGTTCCAGGGGTACACGGGCAGCAGTGGTCTGGTCAGTGGAGGACTAGTGGAAGGAGGGACCGCAGACAGGCTTCAAAGGCCTAACATAAAAAAATGGGCTGGCTGTAGGCACTTTATAATTGGTTCCAGGGGTACACGGGCAGCAGTGGTCTGGTCAGTGGAGGACTAGTGGAAGGAGGGACCGCAGACAGGCTTCAAAGGCCTAACATAAAAAAATGGGCTGGCTGTAGGCACTTTATAATTGGTTCCAGGGGTACACGGGCAGCAGTGGTCTGGTCAGTGGAGGACTAGTGGAAGGAGGGACCGCAGACAGGCTTCAAAGGCCTAACATAAAAAAATGGGCTGGCTGTAGGCACTTTATAATTGGTTCCAGGGGTACACGGGCAGCAGTGGTCTGGTCAGTGGAGGACTAGTGGAAGGAGGGACCGCAGACAGGCTTCAAAGGCCTAACATAAAAAAATGGGCTGGCTGTAGGCACTTTATAATTGGTTCCAGGGGTACACGGGCAGCAGTGGTCTGGTCAGTGGAGGACTAGTGGAAGGAAGGACCGCAGACAGGCTTCAAAGGCCTAACATAAAAAAATGGGCTGGCTGTAGGCACTTTATAATTGGTTCCAGGGGTACACGGGCAGCAGTGGTCTGGTCAGTGGAGGACTAGTGGAAGGAGGGACCGCAGACAGGCTTCAAAGGCCTAAAATAACAAACAATAGGCTCATGGCAGTTTTACAGCGGTTACATGGATACACGGGCAGCTTGGTGGTGAGTGGAGGAGTAGTGCAAGGAGTGTCTGTCCCAGTACTCCCAAAATATAAATAGATGTTAATGTCTCGCAAAACAACCAAAACAAAAAAAAAGGTGGCATACTTAGGTACAGGGGTGGGCTCATCTGCTGAGTTTCTGACATAGTAATTTGGCAGTAACTATTTAATGGTGCCAATATAGGACACAGACACAGACTACTTTAAGTTGCATCATAGATGTCTACAAATGTGTATTGTCAGTGCCAGACATTGAATGATGTCAGCGAATAGACTAAAGATTGGTGGAGCTGTGCGACATAATTTTGCATGTGGTAGAGCACATTTTGAGCTGGGGTAGGGGGGAACTCTCTAGAGGCCGGCGGGACCGCCCCAGGGCCCCTCATGTTACAACGGTGTGTCTGACGTTGGGTGCGCACCACCACCGCCAGAGACACTACATTGTACTATGAGGGACCCAGTAGCAATGCCGTCAACCAAAAGCGAGCACACCCACCTCTTCAGACAAACAGCAGTCTCACGGGTGCTTGCGCCAAGTCGCGATACCACGGCCCCGTGTGGGGAGTTTGGCCATTTAGGGAGGTGTAAACATGTCGTATGCTGTACAATCAGCTGCAGCAAATTAGACATTAGAAAAGTAATTCACAGGCAAGAGCCTTTCATAGGAAAGCTAGGTGTCGGCCGGGCAAGGTGGGGCAAAAGATTTCGAAATCCAGTTGTGGTTCATTTTAATGAATGTTAGATCGTCAACATTTTGGGTAGCCAGACGAGTCCTTTTTTCGGTTAATATTGAACCTGCAGCACTGAATACTCTTTCTGATAGGACACTTGCTGCCGGGCAAGCAAGCTCCTGCAATGCATATTCTGCCAATTCTGGCCAGGTGTCTAATTTGGAGGCCCAGTAATCAAATGGGAATGACGGTTGAGGGAGAACATCGATAAGGGATGAAAAATAGTTAGTAACCATACTGGACAAATGTTGTCTCCTGTCACTTTCAATTGATGCAGCAGTACCTGTCCTGTCTGCGGTCATAGCAAAATCACTCCACAACCTGGTCAGAAAACCCCTCTGTCCAACGCCACTTCTGATGTGTGCACCCCTAACACTCCTAGTCTGCTGCCCCCTGGAGCTCGTGTGAGAACGATCACGTGCGCTGTGTGCTGGGAATGCCTGAAGCAAACGGTCAACAAGAGTTGATTGTTTGGTTGCTAATATTAGTTCCAAGTTCTCATGTGGCATAATATTTTGCAATTTGCCTTTATAGCGTGGATCAAGGAGGCAGGCCAACCAGTAATCGTCATCGTTCATCATTTTCGTAATGCGTGTGTCCCTTTTTAGGATACGTAAGGCATAATCCGCCATGTGGGCCAAAGTTCCAGTTGTCAAATCTCCGGTTGTGATTGGTTGAGGGGCAGTTGCAGGCAAATCTACGTCACTTGTGTCCCTCAAAAAACCAGAACCCGGCCGTGACACGCAACCAATTTCCTGTGCCCCCGGGAAAGGTTCGGCATTAAAAATATACTCATCCCCATCATCCTCCTCGTCCTCCACCTCCTCTTCGCCCGCTACCTCGTCCTGTACACTGCCCTGACCAGACAATGGCTGACTGTCATCAAGGCTTTCCTCTTCCTCTGGTGCAGACGCCTGCTCCTTTATGTGCGTCAAACTTTGCATCAGCAGACGCATTAGGGGGATGCTCATGCTTATTACGGCGTTGTCTGCACTAACCAGCCGTGTGCATTCCTCAAAACACTGAAGGACTTGACACATGTCTTGTATCTTCGACCACTGCACACCTGACAACTCCATGTCTGCCATCCTACTGCCTGCCCGTGTATCCTCCCACAAATAAATAACAGCACGCCTCTGTTCGCACAGTCTCTGAAGCATGTGCAGTGTTGAGTTCCACCTTGTTGCAACGTCTATGATTAGGCGATGCTGGGGAAGGTTCAAAGACCGCTGATAGGTCTGCATACGGCTGGCGTGTACAGGCGAACGTCGGATATGTGAGCAAAGTGCACGCACTTTGAGGAGCAGGTCGGAGAACCCAGGATAAGTTTTCAATAAGCACTGCACCACCAGGTTTAAGGTGTGAGCCAGGCAAGGAATGTGTTTCAGTTGGGAAAGGGAGATGGCAGCCATGAAATTCCTTCCGTTATCACTCACTACTTTGCCTGCCTCAAGATCTACTGTGCCCAGCCACGACTGCGTTTCTTGTTGCAAGAACTCGGACAGAACTTCCGCGGTGTGTCTGTTGTCGCCCAAGCACTTCATAGCCAATACAGCCTGCTGACGCTTGGCAGTAGCTGGCCCATAATGGGACAACTGGTGTGCAACAGTGTCATCTGCCGATGGAGTGGTTGGCCGACTGCGGTCTGTGGAAGAGCTGTAGCTTCTGCAGGAGGATGAGGAGGAGGAGGAGGGGGGGGTGCGAACGCCTACAGCCAACTGTTTCCTAGACCGTGGGCTAGGCACAACTGTCCCTAAATTGATGTCGCCTGTGGACCCTGCATCCACCACATTCACCCAGTGTGCCGTGATGGACACATAACGTCCCTGGCCATGCCTACTGGTCCATGCATCTGTAGTCAGGTGCACCTTTGTACTCACAGATTGCCTGAGTGCATGGACGATGCGCTGTTTAACATGCTGGTGCAGGGCTGGGATGGCTTTTCTGGAAAAAAAGTGTCGACTGGGTAGCTCGTATCGTGGTTCAGCGTACTCCATCAGGGCTTTGAAAGCTTCGCTTTCAACTAACCGGTAGGGCATCATCTCTAACGAGATTAGTCTAGCTATGTGGGCGTTAAAACCCTGTGTACGCGGATGCGAGGATAAGTACTTCCTTTTTCTAACCAGAGTCTCATGTAGGGTGAGCTGGACTGGAGAGCTGGAGATCGTGGAACTTTCGGGTGTGCCGGTGTACATGGCAGACTGAGAGATGGTTGGAGACGGTATTGTTTCCGCCGGTGCCCTAGATGCAATATTTCCTCCTACAAAACTGGTGGTTCCCTGACCCTGACTGCTTTTGGCTGGCAAAGAAACCTGCACAGATACTGCCGGTGGTGCAGAAAATGGTGGCCTTACAGTGACGGAAGGGATGTTGCGTTGCTGACTAGCTTCATTGGCCGAGGGTGCTACAACCTTGAGGGACGTTTGGTAGTTAGTCCAGGCTTGAAAATGCATGGTGGTTAAGTGTCTATGCATGCAACTAGTATTTAGACTTTTCAGATTCTGACCTCTGCTTAAGCTAGTTGAACATTTTTGACAAATGACTTTGCGCTGATCTGTTGGATGTTGTTTAAAAAAATGCCAGACTGCACTCTTCCTAGACTCGGATCCCTTTTCAGGGATTGCAGACTGAGCTTTAACCGGATGGCAACGCTGTGCTCCAACAGGTTTTGGCTTTGACACGCGTTTTGGGCCAGATACGGGCCCGGCAGATGGAACCTGTTGCGATGTTGATGCCTGCTGCGGCCCCTCCTCCACCTCCGCTTCTGAACTACTGCCGCCTGCACCCTGTTCCCCCAATGGCTGCCAATCGGGGTCAATAACTGGGTCATCTATTACCTCCTCTTCGAGCTCGTGTGCAACTTCGTCTGTGTCACTGTGTCGGTCGGTGGTATAGCGTTCGTGGCGGGGCAACATAGTCTCATCAGGGTCTGATTGTGGATCTGTACCCTGAGAGGGCAATGTGGGGGTCTGAGTCAAAGGAGCAGCATAGTACTCTGGCTGTGGCTGTGCATCAGTGCACTCCATGTCAGAATATACTTGTAATGGGCATGGCCTGTTAAATGTTTCACTTTCTAAGCCAGGGACGGTATGTGTAAAGAGCTCCATGGAGTGACCCGTTGTGTCGCCTGCTGCATCCTTCTCTCTTGTTGTAGTTTTTGCTGAGGAGGACAAGGAAGCGACTTGTCCCTGACCGTGAACATCCACAAGCGACACGCTGCTTTTACATTTACCAGTTTCGTAAGAGGAGGCAAAAGAGCTAGAGGCTGAGTCTGCAATGTAAGCCAAAACTTGCTGTTGCTGCTCCGCCTTTAAAAGCGGTTTTCCTACTCCCAGAAAAGAGAGCGTTCGAGGCCTTGTGTAGCCTGACGACGAAACTGGCTCCACAGCTCCAGACTTAGGTGGAATATTTTTATCCCCACGACCACCTGATGCTCCACTACCACTACCATCATTACCAGCTGACAATGAACGCCCACGACGACCTCTTGCACCAGACTTCCTCATTGTTTTAAAATCTTAACCAAAGTAACTTTATTTGTTGCTGTCAAACAACTTACACGGTGAGCTATAACTTCAGTATGATTTCAATATCCCTTAACAGGTTGGTGAGACCACAAGGAAAATCAGGCACAATGTTACACACTCTGTTTTCTGTGGCACAAAATCACAGAGATGACACACACGCAGGACTGTCACTCAAGCACTAATGTCAATATTAATCTCCCACCTAATTTATTTTTTTTTTTTTCTCAGGGAGACTTTAGAAACCAAATAATATTAAAAAAAAAAAAAAAAAAAAGGCTTTCTATGGCCCACAATTAGAGAGAGAGAGGTGGCACACCCAGGAGTCAAGACTGGCACACAAGCTGAAAGGGCAATATTACTCTCCCACTGTTTTTTTATGTATTTTTTGTTTTTTAAGGGAGACTTTAGAAACCCAATAATATTTAAAAAAATAAATAAATAGGCTTTCTATGGCCCACTGAATGAGAGGGAGAGAGGTGGCACACCCAGGAGTCAAGACTGGCACACAAGCTGAAAGGGCAATATTACTCTCCCACTGTTTTTTTATGTATTTTTTGTTTTTTAAGGGAGACTTTAGAAACCCAATAATATTTTAAAAAAAAAATAAATAGGCTTTCTATGGCCCACTAAATGAGAGGGAGAGAGGTGGCACACCCAGGAGTCAAGACTGGCACACAAGCTGAAAGGGCAATATTACTCTCCCACTGTTTTTTTATGTATTTTTTGTTTTTTAAGGGAGACTTTAGAAACCCAATAATATTTTAAAAAAAAAATAAATAGGCTTTCTATGGCCCACTGAATGAGAGGGAGAGAGGTGGCACACCCAGGAGTCAAGACTGGCACACAAGCTGAAAGGGCAATATTACTCTCCCACTGTTTTTTTATGTATTTTTTGTTTTTTAAGGGAGACTTTAGAAACCCAATAAAATTTAAAAAAAAAAATAAATAGGCTTTCTATGGCCCACTGAATGAGAGGGAGAGAGGTGGCACACCCAGGAGTCAAGACTGGCACACAAGCTGAAAGGGCAATATTACTCTCCCACTGTTTTTTTATGTATTTTTTGTTTTTTAAGGGAGACTTTAGAAACCCAATAATATTTAAAAAAAAAAAATAAATAGGCTTTCTATGGCCCACTGAATGAGAGGGAGAGAGGTGGCACACCCAGGAGTCAAGACTGGCACACAAGCTGAAAGGGCAATATTACTCTCCCACTGTTTTTTTATGTTTTTTTTTTTTTTTCAGGGAGACTTTAGAAACCAAATAATATTAAAAAAACCAAAAAAAAAATAGCCTTTCTATGGCCCACTGAATGAGAGAGAGAGGTGGCACACCCAGGAGTCAAGACTGGCACACAAGCTGAAAGGGCAATATTACTCTCCCACTGTTTTTTTAGGTTTTTTTTTTTTTTCAGGGAGACTTTAGAAACCAAATAATATTAAAAAAAAAAATAAAATAAATAGGCTTGCTATAGCCCACTGAATGAGAGATAGCACACACAGCAGTGACACACAAGCCCTGACTGAGGCCAATATTTTTCTACCACTGATTGATGTAGTGTTTTTGTGTTGAGGTAGAATTTAGAACACAAATCACGGAAAAAATAAATAGGCTTTCTATGGCCCACTCAGTGAGAGATGGCACACACAGGGATGGCACTGTAGCAGAAATGCCAATCTTAATCTCCCACAAAAAAAACAAAAAAAAAACAGGGACTGTCCTACAATTACTATCTCCCTGCAGTAATCTAAGCCAGGTATGGCAGGCAGCAATAGGAGTGGACTGATGCACAAATTAAATAAAAAGTGTGGACAAACAAAAAAGATAGCTGTGCAGAAAGGAAGGAACAAGAGGATATGTGCTTTGAAAAAAGCAGTTGGTTTGCACAGTGGCGTACACACAGCAATACAGCTATCACGGAGCCTTCTAGGGCAGCCCAATGAGCTACAGCGCTGAGGGGAAAAAAAAAAAAAAATAGCTTCCACAGTCCCTGCACACCGAAGGTGGTGTTGGACAGTGCAAATCGCTGCAGCACAAGCGGTTTGGTGGTTAGTGGACCCTGCCTAACGCTCTCCCTGCTTCTGACGAAGCGGCAGCAACCTGTCCCTAAGCTCAGATCAGCAGCAGTAAGATGGCGGTCGGCGGGAACGCCCCTTTATAGCCCCTGTGACGCCGCAGACAGCAAGCCAATCACTGCAATGCCCTTCTCTAAGATGGTGGGGACCAGGATCTATGTCATCACGCTGCCCACACTCTGCGTTCACCTTCATTGGCTGAGAAATGGCGCTTTTCGCGTCATTGAAACGCGACTTTGGCGCGAAAGTCGCGTACCGCATGGCCGACAAGCACAGGGGTCGGATCGGGTTTCATGAGACGCCGACTTAGCCAAAAGTCGGCGACTTTTGAAAATGATCGACCCGTTTCGCTCAACCCTACTAGCAGGGACTTAGCTTCTGCTGGAGTAGACAGGTCATCAGAAAGATCCGAGAGAGATCTGAACCAGTGCAGATACATTGACAGCTGGCATGGAGTAACGATCTGAGTGGAGTTAAATAGAGAAGCCAACCTAGCCGCAAACGAGGGCAGCTGAGGAAGCAACCTCAGAACCAGCAGTTTCACTCACAGTCACCAGAGGGAGTCCACGGACAGAACTCGCCGAAGTACCATTCATGACCACAGGAGGGAGTTCGAGAACGGAATTCACAACAGTACCCCCCCTTGAGGAGGGGTCACCAAACCCTCACCAGTGCCCCCGGGCCGATCCAGACGAGCCAAATGAAAGGCACGAACCAACTCAGCCGCATGGACATCGGAGGCAAAAACCCAGGAATTATCCTCCTGACCATAGCCCTTCCATTTGACCAGGTACTGAAGTTTCCGTCTCGAAATACGAGAATCCAAAATCTTCACCACATACTCCAACTCCCCCTCGACCAACACCGGAGCAGGAGGGTCAACGGAGGGAACCATAGGCGCCACATATCTCCGCAACAACGACCTATGGAACACATTATGGATGGCAAAAAAAGCTGGAAGGGCCAAACGAAACGACACAGGATTGAGAATTTCAGAAATCTTATAAGGACCAATGAAACGAGGCTTACACTTAGGAGAAGAAACCTTCATAGGGACATGACGAGACGACAACCAAAACAAATCCCCAACACGAAGTCGGGGACCAACACAGCGACAGCGGTTGGCGAAACATTGAGCCTTCTCCTGGGACAATGTCAAATTGTCCACTACATGAGTCCAAATTTGCTGCAACCTGTCCACCACAGAATCCACACCAGGACAGTCCGAAGGCTCAACCTGCCCTGAAGAAAAACGAGGATGAAAACCAGAATTACAAAAAAAAGGTGAAACCAAAGTAGCCGAACTGGCCTGATTATTAAGGGCGAACTCAGCCAATGGCAAGAAGGTCACCCAATCATCCTGATCAGCAGAAACAAAGCATCTCAGATAGGTCTCCAAAGTCTGATTAGTTCGTTCGGTTTGGCCATTTGTCTGAGGATGGAAAGCCGAAGAGAAAGACAAATCAATGCCCATCTTAGCACAAAAGGACCGCCAAAACCTTGAAACAAACTGGGAACCTCTGTCCGACACGATGTTCTCCGGAATGCCATGCAAACGAACCACATGCTGGAAAAATAGTGGAACCAAATCAGAGGAGGAAGGTAATTTAGGCAAGGGTACCAAATGGACCATCTTAGAGAAGCGATCACAAACCACCCAGATGACCGACATCCTTTGAGAGACAGGGAGATCTGAAATAAAATCCATGAAAACATGCGTCCAAGGCCTTTTCGGGACTGGCAAGGGCAAAAGTAACCCACTGGCACGAGAACAGCAGGGCTTGGCCCGAGCACAAGTCCCACAAGACTGCACAAAAGAACGCACATCCCGCGACAAGGAAGGCCACCAAAAGGACCTAGCCACCAAATCTCTGGTACCAAAAATCCCAGGATGACCAGCCAACACCGAACAATGAATCTCAGAGATAACTCTACTAGTCCATCTATCAGGGACAAACAGTTTCTCTGCAGGTCAACGGTCAGGTCTATCAGCCTGAAACTCCTGCAGCACCCGCCGCAAATCAGGCGAGATGGCAGACAGAATTACCCCCTCTTTGAGAATACCAGCCGGCTCAGGAACTCCCGGGGAATCAGGCACAAAACTCCTTGAAAGGGCATGGCCTTCACATTCTTAAAACCCGGAAGGTATGAAACCACAAAATTGAAACGGGAGAAAAACAGCGACCATCGAGCCTGTCTAGGATTCAACCACTTAGCAGACTCGAGATAAGTCAAATTCTTGTGATCCGTTAAGACCACTACACGATGCTTGGCTCCCTCAAGCCAGTGTCTCCACTCCTCGAACGCCCACTTCATAGCCAACAACTCCTGATTGCCAACATCATAATTACGCTCAGCAGGCGAAAACTTTCTAGAAAAGAAAGCACATGGCTTCATCACAGAGCCATCAGAACATCTTTGAGACAAAACAGCCCCTGCTCCAATCTCAGAAGCATCAACCTCGACCTGAAAAGGGAGTGAAACATCTGGCTGACACAACACAGGGGCCGAAGAGAAACGATGTTTCAACTCCCGAAAAGCCTCAACGGCCGCAGGGGACCAATTCACCACATCAGCACCTTTCTTGGTCAAATCAGTCAACGGTTTAACAACACTAGAAAAATTAGCGATGAAGCAACGGTAAAAATTAGCAAAGCCCAGGAATTTCTGAAGGCTCTTCACAGATGTAGGCTGAGTCCAATCATAAATGGCCTGAACTTTAACAGGATCCATCTCGATAGTAGAAGGGGAAAAAATGAAGCCCAAAAAGGAAACCTTCTGAACTCCGAAGAGACATTTAGACCCCTTCACAAACAAAGAATTAGCACGAAGAACCTGGAACACCATTCTGACCTGCTTCACATGAGACTCTTAATCATCCGAAAAGACCAAAATATCATCCAAATATACAATAATGAATCTATCCAAATACTTTCAGAAGATGTCATGCATAAAGGACTGAAACACAGATGGAGCATTAGAAAGCCCGAATGGCATCACCAAGTACTCAAAATGGCCCTCAGGCGTATTAAATGCTGTTTTCCATTCATCGCCCTGTTTAATACGCACAAGATTATAAGCCCCTCGAAGATCTATCTTGGTGAACCAACTAGCCCCCTTAATCCGAGCAAACAAATCAGACAGTAGAGGCAAAGGGTACTGAAATTTGACCGTGATTTTATTGAGAAGGCGGTAATCTATACAAGGTCTCAGAGAACCATCCTTCTTGGCCACAAAAAAGAACCCTGCTCCCAACGGTGACGACGACGGGCGAATATGCCCTTTCTCCAAGAACTCCTTTATATAACTCCGCATAGCGGCGTGTTCCGGCACAGATAAATTGAAAAGCCGTCCCTTAGGAAATTTACTACCAGGAATCAAATTAATAGCACAATCACAATCCCTATGAGGAGGTAGGGCACTGGATTTGGGCTCATCAAATACATCTCGGTAATCCAACAAAAACTCAGGGACTTCAGAAGGAGTAGAAGGAGAAATAGACAATAATGGAACGTCACCATGTACCCCTTGACAACTCCAACTGGACACAGACATCGATTTCCAATTCAAAACTGGATTATGGACCTGTAGCCAAGGCAAACCCAACACGACCACATCATGCAAATTATGCAACACCAAAAAGCGAATATCTTCCTGATGTGCAGGAGCCATGCACATGGTCAACTGAGTCCAGTACTGAGGTTTATTCTTGGCCAAAGGCTTAGCATCAATTCCCCTTAATGGAATAGGATACTGCAAGGGCTCCAAGAAAAAACCACAGCGCCTGGCAAACTCCAAGTCCATCAAATTCAGGGCAGCGCCTGAGTCCACAAATGCCATAACAGAGTAGGATGACAAAGAGCAAATCAGAGTAGCGGACAAAAGAAATTTAGGCTGTACAGTACCAATGGTGACAGACCTAGCGAACCGCTTAGTGCGCTTAGGACAATCAGAGATAGCATGAGTGGAGTCACCACAGTAAAAACACAGCCCATTCTGACGTCTGTGTTCTTGCCGTTCAGCTCTGGTCAAAGTCCTATCACATTGCATAGGCTCAGGCCTCTGCTCAGAGGATACCGCCAAATGGCGCACAACCTTGCGTTCACGCAAGCGCCGATCGATCTGAATGGCCAAGGACATTGATTCATTCAGACCAGCAGGCGTGGGAAACCCCACCATAACATCCTTAAGGGCTTCAGAGAGACTTTTTCTGAAAATTGCTGCAAGGGCACACTCATTTGATTGAGTAAGCACAGACCACTTTCTAAACTTCTGGCAATATACCTCCGCTTCATCCTGACCCTGACACAAAGCCAGCAAGACTTTCTCTGCCTGATCCACAGAGTTAGGTTCGTCATAAAGCAATCCAAGCGCCAGAAAAAACGCATCTATATTAAGCAATGCAGGATCTCCTGGCGCAAGGGAGAATGCCCAGTCTTGAGGGTCGCCACGTAACAAAGAAATATCGATTTTTTACTTGCTGAATGGGGTCACCAGAGGAGCGGGGTTTCAAAGCAAGAAACAGTTTACAATTATTTTTGAAATTCAGAAATCTAGATCTATCCCCAGAAAACAAATCAGGAATTGGAATTCTAGGCTCTAACATAGGATTCTGAACTACATAATCTTGAATGTTTTGTACCCTTGCAGTGAGTTGATCAACACAAGAGGACAGACCTTGAATATCCATATCTACACCTGAGTCCTGAACCACCCAGAGGTTAAGGGGAAAAGAAAGACAAAACACACTGCAGAGAAAAAAAAATGGTCTCAGAACTTCTCTTATCCCTCTATTGAGATGCATTAACACTTTGTAGGCCAGCTGTACTGTTATGAACCTGGTGGTTAGGTGCACCTGGAATGACCTGATGGTTAAACTAAAAGAGAGGACAAGTTCTGGGAAGTGGGAACTCTGCTGACCGCAATCCTAATCCTATAACACACACACTAGAAATAGCTGTGTGGCGTACCTAACTCTCCCTAGACGCCTCTTCACAGCCTAAGAGCTACCTACCCCTAAAGATAGGAAAATAAGCCTTTCCTTGCCTCAGAGAAATTCCCCAAAGATAAAGGAAGCCCCCCACATATATTAACTGTGAGTTAAGAGGAAAGTCACAAACACAGGGATGAAACAGGTTTCAGCAAAGGAGGCCAGACTTACTAAATAGACTGAGGAGAGGAAAGGGATCTATGCGGTCAGCACAAAAATCTAAAAAAAGCCACGCAGAGTGTGCAAAAAGACCCCCGCACCGACTCACGGTGCGGAGGTGCCACTCTGAAACCCAGAGCTTCCAGCTAGCAAGGCAATATCATGTTAGCAAGCTGGACAAGAACTTAGCAAGTACTAAGAAATATATTCAGTACACAATGAAAAACAAATGAACTAGCAGGGACTTAGCTTCTGCTGGAGTAGACAGGTCATCAGAAAGATCCGAGAGAGATCTGAACCAGTGCAGATACATTGACAGCTGGCATGGAGTAACGATCTGAGTGGAGTTAAATAGAGAAGCCAACCTAGCCGCAAACGAGGGCAGCTGAGGAAGCAACCTCAGAACCAGCAGTTCCACTCACAGCCACCAGAGGGAGTCCACGGACAGAACTCGCTGAAGTACCATTCATGACCACAGGAGGGAGTTCGAGAACGGAATTCACAACAATCAGCCTACTAACAAGAATCCCTCAATGTCTGTCCGCTATTTCATCCTTCTTCTCTGCTAGATTTCTGAAACTTAACATGGACAAAACAGAATTCATCATCTTTCCCCATCTCACACAACCCCGCCAACAAACCTATCCATTACAGTAAACGTCTGCCCACTCTCCCCAGTCCCACTAGCTCACTGCTTCGGGGTAATCCTTGACACTGATCTCTCCTTCAAACCACATATCCAAGCCCTTTCCACTTCTTGCCGCCTTTAACTCAAAAATATTTTACGAATCCGTACATTCCTAAACCAAGAATCCGCAAAAACCCTAGTCCATGCCCTCATCATCTCCCGCCTCGACTACTGCAACCTCCTGCTCTGTGGCTTCCCCTCGAACATTCTTGCACCCCTCCAATCTTTTTATAAACTCTGCTGCCCGACTAATCCACCTGTCCCCCCCTGCTATTCCCCGGCCTCTTCCCTCTGTCAATCCCTTCACTGGCTCCCCATTGCCCAGAGACTCCAGTACAAAAGCCTAACCATGACATACAAAGCCATCCACAACCTGTCTCCTCCATACATCTGTGACCTCGTCTCCCGGTAGTTACCTGCACGCAACCTCCGATCCTCACAAGCTCTCCTTCTCTCCTTCTCTACTTCCCTCTTATCTCCTCTTCCCACAATCGCATACAAGATTTCTCTCGCGAATCACCCCTACTCTGGAACTCTCTACCACAACATATCAGACTCTTGCCCATCGAAACCTTCAAAAAGAACCTGAAGACCCACCTCTTCCGACAAGCCTACAACTTTCAGTAACCACCGATCGACCAAACCGCTACACAACCAGCTCTACTCTCACCTATTGTAACCTCACCCATCCCTTGTAGATTGTGAGCCCTCATGGGTAGGGTCCTCTCTCCTACTGTACCAGTCATGACTTGTATTGTTTAAGATTATTGTACTTGTTTTTATTATGTATACCCCTCCTCACATGTAAATCGCCATGGAATAAATGGTGCAATAATAAATAATAATAAATAATAGTAATAATAATAATAATAATAATAATTTAGACAGCTATAATTTTTCCACATTTCACATGACAGCTTCTTTTTTGCAGGAAGTGTTGACGTTTGTGTTGGTACAATTTTCAGACACATGCAATTTTTTGATCGCTTTCAATTCCAATTTTTGGGAGGCAGAATGAACAAAAACCAGCAATTCAGGAATTGCTTTTTGGTGTTTTTTTATACCGATCTGCTTGTGGTAAAATTTATAACACAGCTTTATTCTTTGAGTCAGTGTGATAACAGCAATACACATTTATATCTTTTTTATGTTTTGGTTCTTTTACACAATAAAAATTATTTTATAGAAAAAATAATTATTTTTGCATAACTTTATTTTGAGAGCTATCAATTTTTTATTTTTCAGCTCATGGAACTGTATGGTGGCTTGTCTTTTGTGGGAAAAGATGATGTTTTCAACGATACCATGTTTATTTACATTTGTCTTTTTTATCACATTTTATTGCACTTTTTATTCAGCGGTATGATGATAAAGCATAGTTTTTGCTTTTTTTAACGGTTTTCACTGAATGGGTTAACTAGTGTAACAGTTCTATAGGTCGGGTTGTTCCGGACGAGGCAATACTAAATATGTGTACTTTTTTTGTTTATTTATTTTTTTACATAAATATATTTATCAGATTATTATTTTTTTCATTTTTTTTTGTTCTTTATTTGGAGAATTTTTTTATATTTTTGCAATTTTTTTTATAATTCTTTAAAACTTTTTAACATTATCCAACTATGGGACATCATCCTTACACTGACAGATCACTGATGTGATACTCTGCAATGCCCTGAAGGTCTCCGTGGCAATCTTGTGGCCCAGAGTCACCACATTGTGCGGATGGGAGCAGGCAGGGAGCTTGCTCCCTCTGCGATGCTCCTCAATGTTGCTGTGACTATTGACAGTGACATAAGTGGGGTTAAACATCCGCAATCATTGCTAGTACTAATCATGGGCATTGCTTCAGAGTGTCAGCTCTCACATAGCGCTGATACCCGCACCTGATCGCGGCGGCACACAGTGTGAGTCCATGTGATTGCGGTGCCATAGACAGTATATGCAGCATTCATTGGAAACACAGCTCCCGTGGCACTGAATATATATGGCGCATGTCAGAAATGGGTTAACTCCTTAGTGTTTTTTCCTGAGACCTTGCTGAATGAATGTGCTTCTGTTTTGCTTGTCAGTCTTGACTGTATTTTCCCCACACACTTTACTGACTAGTGCTGCTTAGGAGTGTAGTAAGGTATGAAACCCAGGTATCCCCACCTTCAGGGAAAATCCTGGGTACAGGAAAAGCTAGGGACCCCAGAGCCTTAGGGTCAGTATGGAAGCACATTTGCTATCCTGCAGTGACCCCAGTGACATTTTTGCAGGCCATATCTATCCATGGAGTTACAATGAGGAATGTATGAGTATGTGGAATCCACTGAGCCTGACGCTGCAATGACAGTTGGTGATGCTTGGAAGAAACCTCCTTGTGACAATTCTCCTGCTTTTTTCACCATTTATCCTCAAATAAATAAACCTGTTAAGTGTTTCAGTCTCATCACTTGTGAGTTTGCACAGAACATGGACAGGTGTTTACCGAGTCGAAACCCTGGCATAACAGAAAGACCCTCTTGCATTCCCATAGAGCTTCCAGCAAAATTTGGGTGGAGGTACTGCACCATATTGAGGTGAAAACTACCAGACACCCTGCACATAAAGGCGGCTCAAAGGATTGTTACATCTATAAGACAAACCAGAAAGTCACTATATAAGTGACTCCTACTCTGGTGATCCATGACTCTGGCTAATCTCTGCATTTATGCTTGGCTCTTTTTAGTTAAAAGTCTGCCTTGTATTACTATATTCTCCTATTCATGATTTCCCAAGCAACTTAATTTCTGTTTTTATAAGACAATTCCTTTAACTTAAAGGGAATGTGCCATCACAAAATGACCAGGCATAATTGCTATGTCAGGTGACACCTCTAGACACTGCTGATAAAGACGTTCTAACAATCACAGTAGAGGATGTCACAGTTGACCTTGGTCACCTTACCATCACAATCACCTTTAGGCCATGTTCACACTTTGCGGGTGACCTCTGCGGGTTCTCCCGCAGCGGATTTGATAAACCGCTGCGGTTATCCCTGCAGATTTATCGCGGTTTGTTCCGCGGTTTCCGCTGCGGGTTTCCGCCTATACTATTGATGCTGCATATGCAGCAATATGCAGCATCAATAGTAATGTTAAAATTAAAAAAAAGTTTATATACTCACCCTCTGATGTCTCGATCTCCTCGACGCTGCACCCGGCGGTCTGGTTCCAAAGATGATGTGCGAGAAGGACCCTTCGTGATGTCACGGTCATGTGACCGCGACGTCACGGTCATGTGACCGCGACGTCACCGCAGGTCCTGTTCGCACAGCAACTCTGACCGGCCGGCCCCGTGCAGCGCTGAGAGGTGAGTATAACATGATTTTTTATTTTAATTCTTTTTTTTACCCCAAATATGGTTCCCAGGGCCTGGAGGAGAGTCTCCTCTCCTCCACCCCGGGTACCACCCGCACATTATACGCTTACTTCCCGCAACGTGGGCACAGCCCCATGCAGGAAGTAAGCGGTTCAATGCATTTCTATGGGTGCAGAATCGCAGCGATTCTGCACAAAGAAGTGACATGCTGCGGGTTGTAAACCGCTGCGTTTCTGCAGCATGTGCACAGCGGTTTGCGGTTTCCATAGGGTTTACATGTAAATGTAAACGCAATGGAAACTGCTGCGGACCCGCAGCTGCAGAAACGCTGCGGGTCCGCGGTAAAACCCGCAAAGTGTGAACATGGCCTTACATGTCTCCATAGAAAAGATAGGGTCTGAATTTATTTACTGCTGTTAATGTAAATGTGTTATTTCCTGATACAGGAAGTTAGAGTCTAAAACAGCCCCAGTGACCAGTGTGAAAGCTGCAAGATTTCTAATTTTCATTTTTAATAAAGATTGTGATGTATATATAAAAATAAAACATTGCCAAAATACATATATATATATATATATATATATATATATATATATAATGAAAATTTGATTTTACCAATTGGATATTTTCTGATGACGCATTCCTTTTAAAGGAGACACATATTTGTAATATGGTTGCGACATTAATCTCCTATCGTTTGGGGACAGTGGTAACTCGCGTACTGTAGTGCACATGGTAATGCATGTTCATTATGTAATAATCTCATTTCTAGGTAGAACTCAGAGTAATCACTTTCTCAGAACTGCTGACAGATGTTTTGGCCTCTGACTTATCTCCATAAGATCAGTTCATTGTTTTAGAAATAAAGGCACTTAATTAAAAATGAATGTGCACTTTAGGAGTCGTCCATCACTGTCTCGTGGCTGCAAACTGATTAAATAAAATTGTTAATTTAAAACTTCCCTCAGAATAACATTGTTCTTTGGGTTCATTTTTTAGCACAATAGGTATTAAACATGACTCCTTTTGCCTGATATCCCTGTACTGCTGTGTATAAAACAGCTCTTTAGTCGCTGGTAATTTGAGCTTTGTATAAATGAGATATCAGTTTTTTCAATGAGTTTATACAGTGAATTCGCCAAGATATTTTGACAATGGATACAGTCAGGCTCGGACTGGCCCACAGGGTAATAGGGGAATCTCCCGGTGGGCCCCTTTGCAGATCTGGGCCCTCAACCTCACTGTATGGGCAGTACTTGGCATAATTCACTTGATTCTTTCTGTAAAGATAAAAGCCACATCTCACCAAACTACCTAGTTTATTATTATATAGAGATAGAGGTAAATTTGTGAACGAGGGTAGTGTAATATTTGTATGCAGGTGAAAAGTGGGCCCCTCAAAGTCAATGTTACTGGTGGGCCCTTAGCACCCCAGTCCGATACTGGATACAGTACTTTTTATATATTAGGATTAAACTAGAAATCTCTGCCTAGAACATAGCATTTAGCATTTGGGATTCAGATATTTTGAGAGGCAATGTAACTTTCAGGAACATATTAGCTTGTTTGCTGTTTGTGGTGGAAAGATTGAAGGAACATTCTTAAAAGGTTCACACATTAGAAAAAATATGGCTGCTTTCTTACAGAAATATCTTCACCTGTCATTTAGAGAGAATGGGGCAGAGCTGCAGCGCCACACACAATATATAGGCAGACTTGGCACTGCTTAAAGAGGATTGCAGCCATATTGTCTAATCCTATACAACCTTTTTAATAGCTGTGAAACTGTTTATCCATTTGACATTTTCTTGACTGGGGATTTATTATTAAAAATAACCTATATGACACTTAAAAACTATTACTTATTTTGATATAAAATGCCCCTATTAAAAATAAGATAGTGCTATTAAAAGGTCAGTAGATTCCTATCAACGTACATACAACTGTGGTGGCCAAAGGAGTAGATTGGGATTTACAGGTAGACCATACTCTTTTCCAGCTGTTTTGTGGCAGAAGTGGATAACTGCTTTTTTTTACAATAGGTTAATTTTTAAGTGTCTTATCCCTACTTTTTCTAGAAATTAAAAAAAAAAATTGTAGCAAAATAATAGCATGGAAGCAGTCAAAAAATATTTAAGAAATATACATTGATCGCACATCTGTCACAATATCTTGAGTTATGACTAATGTTACTGTATATTATAGGCTATCCTTTTGGGGGGATTCAGATATATGATGTCTATTGTTTTTTATATTAATGTCCTGTTGATACATTTTTCATCGTTGTGTTGAGTCTAAAAGCTGGAACTTTAGTAAAGGCTTTGAAAATTCACCTGCTCTAAATAAAAATCTAAAGATTTTGGATGCAGAAAAAGCAAAGTGGCCCTGCACGCTCATCAACACTTTTTACTCTATGCTCTATTTGCATGAGCACAAACAGAAGTTTCTTTTTAAGAAATGATGTTTACTTGGGGGAAATGTGACATTTATTAGGGAATTTGGAAAACACATATGGTTTCATGTTTAAATAAAAAATTAAAGCCGAGTTTGAAATATCAACAAATATGGGATCTGCTCTAAAAAGGCTAAACATTTCACTTCTTTAAGTAGTAGTTGCTTAGAAACTAATTGGTGTATATATGCAAGCACGGAAAAAAAATTATTAGAACGGCTTTCTATATATACAGTATACATACCTCTGCAAACAACAATCAGCCAGTTTTGTGACATGTTTTATTTTATTACTTAAAAGTTACTGGAAATTATTTCATGCAGTTATGAAGTAAGAAAAAAAAATTGTGTTTATTATAGCATCAACGTTTTATGTTTCAGTTAGATTGTCAAATGTTGCATAAGTATATTTTATGCTAAATAAAAAATTCTGCATGGGTGGACTACCTACCCATGGCTCTGAAAACTATCAGGGCAAATGATATGTAGTACTACAATATAGTACACATACGGTTTTTAATTTAAAGTGAATCTGTCACAAGGATTTTGTTATTTAGGCGGGCGTCAAACTACTGAAGAATACGGGTGAGTGCTATGCAAGAAAACATCGCATTGCACTTGGCCCAGCGTTAATCTATGGGGCAGCTCACATCAACGTTTATTTACTAGGGTGTATTCAGCGTGCGTGTAAAATCGCAGCATGCTGCAATCGCCACCAAGACACGGCCAAGACTCGCCAATGCAAGCCTATGGGTGCGAGAAAAAAAATCACACAGCATTCGGACAATGCGAGTGATGTCCAATTTTTATACACGGTTGTCCTTTGAAAAGCCAGCAATTCATGTGTCGCATACAGTAATATCACATTTACAGGTTAGAATAGAACAGATAGAATAGATATATACACATAGAATGCATAGATATATAGATTCCAGTGACACACACATATATATATATCGTATATATATATATATATATATATATATATATATATATATATATATATATATATATATATATATATATATATATTTATGTGTATTTATATTGCATAGCTACATAGAAGAAAAGCCAACAATTCATGTGCCGTGTTCTGTAAAATCACTGCAGGAGCTGACACGAAAGAAGAGATGGAATGTTAAGGCTAGCGGAAGGCACCAAGTATATGTAGGAAGCAACAAGGTGCGTTCGCAGCCCGGGGTCCACCGTGCAGAGATATCTGCTGCAAAGTAATGGCAGATAAACTCTGAGCTCACACGTTGGTTAAGCTTCACCCCGTGTGAACTGAAAGCGATCTCTGTTGCCGCACAGAGTTGCACTGTACACAAAAACTATTGCCCTAACTAGTAGTGTTGAGCGGTACCTTCCGATATCCAGAAATATTGGATCAGATTGGATCGGACTGATACCCAAAAAATATCGGGTATCGCCAATTCCGATACCGGAAACCAATGCAAGTCAATGGGACACAAATATCGGAATTAAATTAAACTCTTTCTTTCCTTGTAGGTTAATTCTACATGAAGGAAAACAACTAAGAATAATGTAGAATGTATTGGGGGAGGTGGAGGAGACATTAAAGGCATAGAGGTTTAGCACAATCAAATGGAATAGCAGGAATTAATTTTTTTTTAAGACGTTCGGAGTTACAAAGATATTGATTATGTTAAGCTTTTTTATATTTTGTCAGATATTTATGTTTCACTACTTCCATGCTCTTCACTTTCTTCAACTTCTCCCACACTTTCTCCTTCATCATCCTCAGCAGCAGCATCTTTTTCATCAACTTCTTCTTCACCTTATTCATCTTCTTCTTCACCTTCTTCCTATTATTCTTTTTTTTACATTCTTCATATTCTTCTTATTCAACTATTCTTCTTCTTCATATTCTACTTCTTCATCTTCTTCATATTCTTCTTCTTCATCATATTCTTATTTGTGACAGGCATTCCTGTAGTTGTTATGTATTAAAGTTTGAAGATTACACCTTCCGTTCTGCCTGTCACAAAAGATTTACAACAGGATTTGTCAGCGTTCAGTTTGGCGTGCAGCAGCAGGTTTTTTCCAGGGGCACCACGAGGAGGAAAGGACTCACCCCCATACACTGCTTAGTGTTCCTCAGCTTATAATTTAGATAATATCTTTTGCTCTGATTTTTAGTCTTATGCTTAATGTTCTTCTGCTTTTTGTTCAGCAGCTTCTTGTTCTTCTGCTACTTGGTCTTCTGTCTCTTGTTCTTCTGTATCTTGGTGGTTGTCTTCTTGTTCTTTGTCCTTTTGGTCATCTTCTTCAGGGTTATCTTCTTGGTCTTCTTTGGGGTCGTCTTCAGGGTCGTCGTCTCTGGGGTCGTCGTCTTCTTCGGGATGGTCTTCAGGGTTGTCATCTTTAATGTCGTCGTCAGGGAGATCCAGAGTAATTACCAAAAACCATTTAAAAAACTTGAACTTGGAAATGTAGCAGAAGGTACAAGAAGGCTGAGGAACTCCCGAGAACCAGCTGATGGTACTGGAACCTGGATGAGTAGCTGAAGGTACAAGAGCCAATGGAACTACCGAGGACCAGCTGACGGTACTGGAACCCAGTAACTAAGCAGGAGTTACCCGTGCCAGAAAGCACTACCAAGGACCACCAGACGTTGGTGGAACTCAGATACCCAGAAGGCGGCACCTAAGCTAAAGGCTCTGCCTGGAACCAGCTGACGGTACTGGAAGAAGGATGGGGAGCAGAAGGTACAAGAGCCTATGGAACTACCGAGGACCAGCTGACGGTACTGGAACCCGGTTACTTACCAGGAGGTACCCATGCCAGAAAGCACTACCAAGGACCACCAGACATTGATGGAACTCGGATACCGAGAAGGAGGCACCTAAGCATAAGGCTCTGCCTGGAACCAGCTGATGGTACTAGAACCAGGATGGGTAGCAGAAGGTACAAGAGCCAAGGACACTGCCAAGAACCAGCTGATGGTACTGGAACCCGGATGGGTAGCAGAAGGTATAAGAGCCAATGGAACTACCGAGGACCAGCTGACAGTATTGGAACTCGGTAACCAAGCAGGAGGTACCCGTGTCAGAAAGCACTATTAAGGTCCAACAGACGTTGGTGGAACTCGGATACCGAGAAGGAGGCACCTAAGCCAAAGGCTCAGCCTGGAACCAGCTGACAGTACTGGAACCCGGATGGGTAGCCGAAGGTACAAGAGCCAATGGAACTACCGAGGACCAGCTGACGGTACTGGAACCCAGTTACTAAGCAGGAGGTACCCATACCAGAAAGCACTACCAAGGACCACCAGACATTGGTGGAACTCGGATACCGAGAAGGAAGCACCTAAGCCAAAGGCTCTGCCTGGAACCAGCTGATGGTACTGGAACACAGGGGGACCTATTCAAGATTGACTTCCAAAGAAACAGCTAATGGTGCTGGAACTCAGATAGGCAGCAGAAGGTCCACATGAAAAAAAAATTGCAAAGCCTCGAGCCGGCCGGAGTTACCGAAAACCCACAGTCCAACAAGGGGAGCTTGTTCTATTGGCACTACGGAACCAGCCTTGATTGCCAGTTCCTGCAGCCCACATAGGAAGCACCTAAACTGCAGGCATCATAGAGTCGGCTAACCCGACCGCAACCCGACAGGACAACGTATTGGAGGCAAAGTGACCTTGACACTACCCGGAAACAGCTGGCGTGCTGGAACCAGGCTGGGCAGGAGGGAGTACCGGTGCCAAAGACACTTCTGAGCAGCAACTGGTGGTGTTGGAGCCCAGGGATTACAGGAGAAACAGAGTGTAGGCTGAGGCCTAATTGGAGCAAGTTTAATATCTGTAGTAGTGTGAATGTGGAGGGAGCAGGAGAAATTGCCGCACACATAGCAGGGGATCAGCTGACATTACTGAACCCCAATAACACTGGAGCATGTGTTGACTGTGCAGACGGCACTTCTGAGCAGCAACTGGGGGGTGTTGGAGCCAGGGATTACAGGAGAAACAGAGTGTAGGCTGAGGCCTAATTGGAGCAAGTTTAATATCTGTAGTAGTGTGAATGTGGAGGGAGCAGGAGAAATTGCCGCACACACAGCAGGGGATCAGCTGATGTTACTGAACCCCAATAACACTGGAGCATGTGTTGACTGTGCAGATGGCACTTCTGAGCAGCAACTGGCAGTGTTGGAGCCCAGGGATTACAGGAGAAACAGAGTGTAGGCTGAGGCCTAATTGGAGCAAGTTTAATATCTGTTGTAGTGTGAGTGTGGACGGAGCAGGAGAAATTGCCGGATGCACAGCAGGGGATCAGCTGATGTTGCTGAACCCCAATAACACGGCAGCAAGTGTTGACTGTGCAGACGGCACTTCTGAGCCACAACTGGCAGTGTTGGAGCCCAGGGTCAATGCTAGAAACAGAGTGTAGCCAGAGGCCTAATTGGAGCAAGTTTAATATCTGTTGTAGTGTGAGTGTGGACGGAGCAGGAGAAATTGCCGGATACACAGCATGGGATCAGCTGATGTTACTGAACCCCAATTACACAGCCGCAAGTGTTGACATTCCAGATGGCACTTCTAAGCAGCAACTGGCAGTGTTGGAGCCCAGGGTCAATGCTAGAAATAGAGTGTAGCCAGAGGCCTAATTGGAGCAAGTTTAATATCTGTTGCAGTGTGAGTGTGGACGGAGCAGGAGAAATTGCTGGATACACAGCAGGGGATCAGCTGATGTTACTGAACCCCAATAACATGGCACCAAGTGTTGACTGTGCAGATGACACTTCTGAGCAGCAACTGGCAGTGTTGGAGCCCTGGGATTACAGTTCCGGTGGTAGAAACATGAAAACAACAGGAGACCTGGATACTGTTGCCAACCAATTATTTAATCTGGAAGAGGAGTGGCAAATTCCTGCGAGATCCAGGCCTTGTTCATTTTCAGAAAAGTAAGCTGGTCAATGTTATTGGAGGATAGTCGCATGCGACGGTCTGTTAGTACACCACCTGCGGTACTAAAGACACGTTCCGATAATACACTAGCAGCAGGGCAAGCCAGCACCTCCAATGCATACTGGCTATGCTGTGGCCATGTATCCAGCTTAGAGACCCAAAACTTGAAGGGGGAAGAGCCGTGTGGGAGAACACTGAGAAGGCAAGAACACCATCTGACGGAAACGTTGCCTCCTGCTGACCGGAGCCATCTGTGATGGTGTAGACATTTGTGGCGGGGACACAAAACTTTGCCACATTTGGGCCATACTGGTCTTGGCTTGTGCTGAGGCTCTGCTTCTGCTCCCTCTTTGTGCAGAGCTTCCTCCACTGCCTCGACGCACTGAGCTGCTTTGTAAAGCACCAGCAGCACTGCTCTCGGTTGGAATGGAGAACATGATGGAATGCACCAGTGCGTCTTGGTAATCCCGCATTTTATGCTCCCGGTTTAACAGTGTTATGATGCTTTGTAAGTTGTCCCAGGGATCTAGGAGGGTGTACACACAATAATCAGCCGTGTTGAGAATGTGGGTGATGCGGCGGTCGTTTCTCAGTCACTGCAGCATGAAATCAACCATGTGCTGCAGACTGCCAACTGGCCAAGAAACGCTGTCCCCTGCTTGAGGCATCATCTCTGCCTGCTCTGCATCACCCCACCCTCACTCTACATACTGACTACTAGAGCATTGTGTAACTCCCTCCTCTGGACAGATGTCTTCCTCCTCCATTTACTCCTCCTTATCCTCCTCACAAAGTGTCCCCTGCCTAAGCCTTTGTGAGGAACCACGTTGCGCAGACTGTCCAGAAGCAGATGGCGTTTGTGACTCTTCATCCTCCGCCTCTTCCACAACCTCCTCCCTTAGTGCTTGCAGTGTTTTTTCAAGCAGGCAGATAAGGGGGATAGTCATGCTGACTAGTGCATCATCTGCACTCACCATCCGCGTGGAATCATCGAAGGCAAGCAAAACCTGGCAGATGTCCTTCATAGAGGCCCACTCAGTGGTGGTGAAGTGTGAACGGCACGCAGTGCGACTTGTTTGCACCTGATGCAGCTGGTACTCCTTTACTGCTGCCTGCTGCTCACATAACTGTTCCAACATATGTAACGTGGAATTCCACCTGGTCGGTAGGTCACATATGATGGGATGTTCGAGAAGGCGGAATCGGCGCTGCAGAGCTGTAATGCGTGATCTTACCATGCTGGAACGCCGCAAGTGAGCACACTCTAGGCGGAGCTTGTGCAGCAGTGCATCAAGATCCGGATAGTCCCTCAAAAAACTCTGCACGACCAAGTTGAACACATGTGCCAGACATGGGATGTGAGTGAGGTTGCCTAGGCCCAGAGCTGCCACCAGATTTCGGCCATTGTCACACACTACCAAGCCTGGCTGGAGATTCGCTGGCACAAACCACACGTCGCTCTCCTGCTTGATGGCATTCCGGAGCTCATGCGCTGTGTGGCTTCAATTCCCCAAAGTATTTAATTTCAATACGGCCTGTTGACGTTTGGCCATGGCTGTGCTCATATCGGTCGTAACAGGTAAGCGTTCACGGGTCCATGTGGAGGTAGACTGTGACGGTTCCTGCAGTGTTGATTCAGAGGAACTGGAGTAAGAGGAGGAGTCAATGTGTACAGACTGGATTCCTGCGATCCTTGGAGTTGGCAGAACACGTACAGCGCCACTCTCAAGATCTGTACCTGGCTCCACAACATTTACCCAATGGGCAGTGAGGGAAAGGTATCGTCCCTGTCCATGGTTACTGGTCCACGCATCGGTGGTCAGGTGGACCTTGCTACTGATGGCATTTGGTAGCGCATGTTTAATGCTTCCCTCCATATGCTTTTGCAGGGCAGGGACAGCTTGCCTGCTGAAATAAAAGCGGCTGGGCACGTTGTATTGTGGGACTGCCAATGCCATGAAGTTATGGAAGGTGTCAGTCTCCGCCAGCCTGAATAAGAGCATTTCAAGGGACAGTAGTTTTGCAATGTCAGCATTCAGAGCCTGTGCTCGGGGGTGGTTTGCCGAGTATGGGTGCCTTTTCTCCCATGCCTGTGCTACCGATGGCTGTAGACTGGCCTGGGAGTGTGAGGATGACAAGGCACGTGGTAATGTGGGTGGAATTACACTGAGTCTCTGTACAACAGTGCCAGAGGTTCTTCCATGGCGATCCTGTGAGGAAGCCGAACCAGCTGTGTGTGAGCTGGAGGAAGAGGCTACAACATGAGCTGAAGAGGTGGTAGGTGGCGCTGTAGGTCGGCCTAGGTCTTCAGTGTGTTTTTGTAACTCCACCATGTGCTTGGTCTGCACATGTTTTCACATATTTGTAGTATTGAGGTTGCAGACAGTTTTCACTCTTTTGACTTTCTGATTACACAGCTTGCATTTGACAAAGCAAATGTCATCTGCAACTGTGTCAAAAAAGGACCAGGCACTGCAAGTCTTGGGAGCGCCTGTTTTGGGTTTTGGAAGAGGCATGCTCCTAATGGGTGCCGAAGTGGAGGCTACAGGCAACCCAGTCTGCCCCCTTCCTCTCCCTCCTTTTTGGGCCGTTCAGGGAATCTCTTCCTCAGAGCTGCTCCCACCACCTTCCTGTACCTCACGCCATGATGGGTCAAGGACCTCATCATCTATACTACCCTCTTCCAACAACTGCTTCTCCTGGGTAGTCTCGGCAGCACAGTACGCACCATAAAGTGGCACCTGAGTCTCATCATTAGATGCGTAGTGAGGTGTGCTGACCGTAGGCACTGGCCCACCCGCCTCTTCAGATTCAGAGAGACAAAGCAGTTGCGCATCACTGCACACTGCCTCTTCTTCAATTTCTCGAATGCTGCTTGGCTGGCCCCCTCTTTCCAAGCCAAGAGATTCAGAGAACAGAAGTAGAGATGACTCCTGTCCAGGGCTCTCTGACTGCCTGGGCAATTTGGCAGGTGGTGAAGAGACAGATGGGTGCTCTTCAGTGCTCTGAGAGGATGTGGCACTAATTGAAGTCGATGCGTTAGCTGCCATCCATCCGACAATGGCTTCAATTTGTTCGTCCTGCAGCAGTGGGGTACGGCGAGCTCTTACAAAACTGGGCATAAAGGACTGTTCCCTGGTAAAACTGGGGGATGCTGAGTCACTGGTGCCTGCAGCAGGCACAGAATCCCCACGTCCTCTCCCTGCAGAAACTCCACGCCCATGACCACGTGCCTTACTCCCTGCCTTCTTCATCTTGGTAGACTGATAAAGATAGGCAGAAAAGTACTAAGGGCTTAGTGTGCTTATTCCTGAACAGCTGCTAACAGGTATAAGAAACACTGATTTTATAAAGTTTGGACTAGACTTTAATATGAGCTAATGTGGCCTACACAACAGTAAAGTGGAGTGTTTGGTGAACTTTATTTAGGTTTTTTTTTGACAAAAAAAAATGGATGTGCCCAAAGATGTCAAACCGATAGTATCACAAACTTTTTGTAGCTATTACAATGCAGGAAGGTAACCTACAATGCAATAGATGAGGCTCCAAAAAATAGGCTAATACTAATCTGGCTGGGGCTGCAGGGCACAAGGCTGCAGAAAGGCTCCTCTATCTACTCCTATATAGTGTTTATACGCAATCTAGCTGGATACAGATGGAAACACACTAATAGGAGAAATCAGGAAAAATGAGCAGCAGCACTAATGAAAAAAAGGACAATGAGTAGTGTATCAGTCATACTATTCGTCAAACTCAATTTGACAGGTGGACACGCCCCTATCAAAGTGTATCAAAGTGTGTAACCCCTCCCCCCTGACAGCTGTCCTCCTTGTCTTCTAACAGCAGCTGTGTGGCAGCTCCCCCTCCCTTTTTATATATAGTTTAATATTATTATCACTGTATTTGATACGGTGAATATTATCCCGTAATTGTATCACTGTGTTTGATACGTTGAATATTATCTCCGTAATTGTTTTATATTAGAGTTTTATATTTATATGGTGATTTATAACGCGCGCATTATGTGTGCGGGGCATGTTACAACATGACTGTTATCCCCGTAATTGTTTTATATTAGAGTTTATATTTATATATATGTATGCGGGCATGTTACAACATGAGTGTTACCCCCGTAATTGATTTATATTAGAGTTTTATATTTATATATATGTATGCGGGCATGTTACAACATGTCTGTTATCCCCGGGGCATGTTACAACATGCCCCTGGGCATGTTACAACATGCCTGTTACCCCCGTAATTGTTTTATATTAGAGTCTGTGATTTATAATGGGCGCATTATGCGTGCGACCATATTACAACAATCGCAGGTATGAATCGTGGTGTTTTATACGTTTATAAAAAAAGCAAAAGACGGGGTATTGTAAAAGTAAAAGATATTTATTGTAAATAAACACAACGCAGAAGCACAACTCAGAGCCATTTCAACGATTCTTGCAGAGTATAAAAGCAGGCACATTCAATAGCACATTGGTTATACAGCAACAAACGTCTTACAAAAAAATAAACAGCATCATTTGAATATACATCATTACGTTTCTTACAAAATAATACGGTGTTACAAGTCATGTACGGCATATTTATCAAGCACACTCTTTACATCGTGAGCCACAGGGTTTGTAGCATCGGTAGAGACCTTCTTTTAGGTAGCAGAGTTCCACGTGTGGTGCCTAATGGCGGGGAATGTAAAGATTGGACTGTACGAGGCGTAGGGGATAGTTTCTGCGGCGTAGATACAGCGTGTGTCTCGCTGCTGGAAATTTTTAGTTCGTCTAAAAGCTTCCTAGTAGTGGGATTACCAACAACTGTAGACGGTATATTTAGCTCGGCCATAGCCCGCATAAACGCTTCCCAACCCGGCGGTAAATTTCTGCCGGTCAGAGCGTGACTCTGCGTAGTACTACGTACCAAATCCAGCAAGTTAGACCCCGGTATTACGGATCCTTTGAAAATAAATTCAGCTTTATTATTCCAGTCTGTAACATTTTTATTCTGTAGTAACCTGTTTAGTAAAAATTCAGCATTCTTTTTATATCTTTGGTTTATGTGGCTGACAATTTCAGCGATCTCTTGATTTTTATCAGAGTCGGTATTTGACAATTGTTGCTGACCAGGATCAGGAGGGCTAACGAGATTTAAAGCCGTTACTTCTTTTGAGCTCTGCCGCGTATGCACCAAGTATCTTTGTAGCGCCGCGCTATACATCTTAATTTTCACATCATCTGGAATGTCACGACGATGTAAAATGTCGCTAATTTCGCCATCAAGGCGTTGAATAACGCTGTCGCGTATGTTAGCTGTAGCGCCGGGTCTTAGTTTGTCTAGCTCCTGTTTGGGGACTAGATACATTTTCTCTGTATGCTCCATTATCTTCCCGCGAGCAGGCTTGTTATTATAGGGATTGCAAAAGCTAAAAGAGGGCCGATAAACCCGCCGGCCTGCTTTAGTAGCCGCTTCTTTTTCTTTATGGGCTGCGATCTGTCGCTCAGGGTTCTTATAGCTTTACGCCACTTCTTTAATATGCCTTTTTGCCGCTCTTTCAGGGGAATCCTGCCTTTTAAGATGTTTAAAGCAATCTCGCCTATGGCTGTAATTAAATCATTGCTCGCATTGCGCAAAATAGACTTTCGGACATACGCGGTCATTTTCCAAGCACAGTGATCCAGTCATTTTTCCAAGTCCTGTGATCGCAGCTGTTAGGGTAGTTAAGTAGGAGACGGTATTCCTTACTTAAATGCAAAGTTGTGTGGCCGTTAACTAGGCAACCAGGGTTTCTGCAGTTAGAATGTGTTCATTTTTTTTTTTTTTTTTTTGTAAGACGTTTGCTGATGTATAACCAATCGTGCTATTTAATGCGAGTGCTTTTATACTCTGCAAGAATCATTGAAATGTATTTGCGCTGTGTTTATTTACAATAAATATCTTTTACTTTTTTACAATACCCTGTCTTTGCTTTTTTATATAAACGTATAAAACACCACGATTCATACCTTGCGCTTGTTGTAATATGGTCGCACACATAATGCGCCCGTTATAAATCACCATATAAATATAAAACTCTAATATAAAACAATTACGGGGATAACAGGCATGTTGTAACATGCCCAGGGGCATGTTGTAACATGCCCCGGGGATAATATTCATGTTGTAGCATGCTCGCATACATATATATAAATATAAACTCTAATATAAAACAGTTACAGGGATAACAGACATGTTGTAACATGCCCGCATACATATATATAAATATAAACTCTAATATAAAACAATTACGGGGATAACAGTCATGTTGTAACATGCCCCGCACACATAATGCGCGCGTTATAAATCACCATATAAATATAAAACTCTAATATAAAACAATTACGGAGATAATATTCACCGTATCAAACACAGTGATACAATTACGGGATAATATTCACCGTATCAAATACAGTGATAATAATATTAAACTATATATAAAAAGGGAGGGGGAGCTGCCACACAGCTGCTGTTAGAAGACAAGGAGGACAGCTGTCAGGGGGGAGGGGTTACACACTTTGATACACTTTGATAGGGGCGTGTCCACCTGTCAAATTGAGTTTGACGAATAGTATGACTGATACACTACTACAATGTAACAGTATGAGGCAGTGACGCACGCTGAGCGGACTACAACCAGATGTGGCTGCAGAACACACTGCAGCATGAGCTGCACTCACACACACAGAGACCTTGCAGACAGCCGTGAACAGCGCTGCAAGGCAAAAAAAAGCTTCTCACACAGCAGTTGCTGCAGTAAAGACTGGGTAAAGCACAATGAAGCAAATCGCTATCTCAAACTGTCCCTCAGTCAGAACAGCAGCATCCTGTCCCTAACTGAATTCACAGCAGAGTGAACCCAAAATGGCTGCGGCGGCTTTTATAGTGCATCATGACATCATTTCAGCAGCCAATCACAGCCATGCCATTAGTTACATGCCTAACATGCATAACAGGATGTGCCCACACTTCTTAGGATTCCTCATTGGCTGAATTAAATCAAACTGGCTCATAGCATTATGGGAACTTCTGATTCCGGTATTCGATATTGCAAAAGTGTCGGAACTCAGTATCGGAACTCCGATACCGAGAATATCGGCCAATTCCCGATGTTTGCAGTATCAGAATGCTCACCACTACTAACTAGGATTGTTGTTATGGTTACCCCAATGACCAGGGGAATAAAAATACAAAACGGACTAGCTCTCGGGTGATGGAAACTAAGGTCGACCGTGACCTGAACCTGACCCAACACTTACAGTAGCCGGGGGATGTACCTACGATGCCCTAGACACCACGCGCCAGCCGGAGATCTAACTACCCCTATAAGAGGAATATACAGGCCTGCCTTACCTCCAGATGAACCCCAAAAGGTGATAGTAGGCCCCCACAGATATTGACGGTGAGTTCAGAGGAAATGACATACGTAGGATGAACAGCAGATTTAGCACAGTGAGGTCCGCTTACTAGATAGCAGAAGGACAGGAAAGTGTTACTTCACGGTCGACCTAAAAATCACTATTCAAAAACACCATCCAGAAATTACTTTAAACTCCAGTGACAACTCATGCCACTGGAGTAGTAATTTTCTGTCCACAAGAGCTTCCAGCACTGAAGAGTCACATTGCAGATAGCTGGACAAAAATAGCAAAAACAAGAAACAAAATTCAACTTAGCTGAACTGGAACTTGAGGCAGGTGAATGCAACAGAATGCTACTAGCACATTGATGGCCGGCATATGACTAACAGCCAAGCAGCCTTAAATAGGAAACTCCCCTAGAGGGTGGCGACAGGTAATCAGAGATGGAGGAAGGCACATAAGAGGCACTACCATAACAGACCACCGGGGGAGCCCACAAACCGAATTCACAACAGTACCCCCCCCTTAAGGAGGGGGCACCGAACCCTCACCAGAACCACCAGGGCGATCTGGATGAGCACTATGAAATGCACGAACCAAATCAGGAGCATGAACATCGGATGCTGTCACCCAAGAATTATCCTCCTGGCCATAACCTTTCCACTTAACCAGATACTGAAGTTTCCGTCTGGAAACACGGGAGTCCAAGATCTTTTCCACCACATACTCCAATTCACCCTCAACCAACACAGGAGCAGGTGGATCAGCAGAAGGAACAACCGGTACCTCATACCTCCGCAATAATGACCGATGGAAAACATTATGGATATTAAAAGATGCTGGGAGGTCCAAACGAAAGGACACAGGATTAAGAACCTCCAGAATCCTATAAGGGCCGATAAACCGAGGCTTAAACTTAGGAGACGAGACCTTCATAGGAACAAATCGAGAAGACAGCCACACCAGGTCCCCAACACAAAGACGAGGACCAATACGCCGATGACGATTAGTGAACTGTTGAGTCTTCTCCTGGGACAACTTCAGATTGTCCACAACCTGTCCCCAAATCCGATGCATCCTATCAACCACAGCATCCACTCCAGGACAATCCGAAGACTCCAATTGACCGGACGAAAACCGAGGGTGAAACCCTGAATTACAAAAAAATGGAGAAACCAAAGTGGCAGAACTGGCCCGATTGTTAAGGGCAAACTCTGCCAATGGCAAAAAGTCAAGCCAATCATCCTGATCAGCGGACACAAAACACCTCAAGTAAGTCTCCAAGGTCTGATTAGTACGCTCAGTCTGGCCATTAGTCTGAGGATGGAATGCAGACGAAAAAGACAAATCGATACCCATCCTGGCACAGAACGTCCGCCAAAATCTAGACACAAACTGAGTACCCCTGTCAGACACTATATTCTCAGGAATACCATGCAAACGCACCACATTCTGAAAAAATAGAGGAACCAACTCAGAGGAGGAGGGCAATTTGGGTAAAGGTACCAAATGAACCATCTTGGAAAAACGGTCACAAATCACCCAGATGACAGACATCCTACGAGAAACCGGAAGGTCAGAAATAAAGTCCATAGAGATGTGCGTCCAAGGCCTCTTAGGAATAGGCAAGGGCAACAACAACCCACTGGCCCTAGAACAGCAGGGCTTGGCCCGAGCACAAACATCACAAGACTGCACAAACATGCGCACATCTCGAGACAAAGAAGGCCACCAGAAGGACCTAGACACCAAATCCCTGGTGCCAAAAATTCCAGGATGACCTGTCAACGCGGAAGAATGAACCTCCGAGATAACTCTACTGGTCCAATCATCAGGGACAAACAGTCTACCAGGCGGACAGCGATCAGGCCTATCCACCTGAAACTCCTGCAAAGAACGCCGCAGGTCTGGGGAGACAGCTGACAATATCACCCCATCCTTCAGGATGCCGGTAGGTTCGGAATCACCAGGCGAGTCAGGCTCAAAACTCCTAGAGAGGGCATCCGCCTTCACATTCTTGGACCCAGGCAGATATGACACCACAAAGTTAAATCGGGAGAAAAACAACGACCAGCGCGCCTGTCTAGGATTCAGACGCCTGGCCGACTCAAGATAAATTAGATTCTTGTGGTCAGTGAGGACCACCACCTGGTGTCTAGCACCCTCAAGCCAATGACGCCACTCCTCAAACGCCCACTTCATGGCCAGAAGTTCCCGATTTCCCACATCATAATTTCGCTCAGCGGGCGAAAACTTTCGGGAGAAAAACGCACATGGTCTCATTACTGAGCAGTCAGGATCTTTCTGCGACAAAACTGCACCTGCTCCGATCTCCGAAGCATCCACCTCAACCTGGAACGGAAGTAACACATCAGGTTGGCGCAACACAGGAGCGGAAGAAAAGCGGCGCTTAAGCTCTTGAAAGGCCTCCACAGCCGCAGAGGACCAATTAGCAACATCAGCACCCTTTTTGGTCAAATCAGTCAAAGGTTTAGCAATGGCAGAAAAACCCGCTATAAATCGGCGATAGAAATTAGCAAAACCCAAGAACTTTTGCAGACTCTTCAAAGAAGTAGGTTGCATCCAATCACAAATGGCCTGGACCTTGACAGGGTCCATCTCCATAGATGAAGGGGAAAAAATATATCCCAAAAAGGAAATTCTCTGAACTCCAAAACTACACTTTGAGCCCTTTACAAAAAGAGAATTAGCTCGCAAAACCTGAAAAACTCTCCTGACCTGTTGAACGTGAGATTCCCAGTCCTCCGAAAAAACAAGAATATCATCCAAATACACAATCATAAACTTATCCAGATATTCACGGAAAATATCGTGCATAAAGGACTGAAAAACGGAAGGGGCATTTGCGAGACCGAAAGGCATTACCAAATACTCAAAATGGCCTTCAGGCGTATTAAATGCGGTCTTCCACTCATCCCCCTGCTTAATCCGCACCAAATTATACGCACCACGTAGATCGATCTTAGTGAACCACTTAGCCCCCTTTATACGAGCAAACAGATCAGTCAGTAAAGGTAACGGGTACTGGTATTTAACTGTAATCTTATTCAAAAGTCGATAGTCGATACAAGGTCTCAATGAACCATCCTTTTTACCTACAAAGAAAAATCCTGCCCCTAGTGGAGACAACGAGGGGCGAATATGACCCTTTTCCAAGGATTCTCTGATATACTCCCGCATAGCAGTATGTTCGGGCACAGACAAATTAAACAAGCGACCCTTAGGAAACTTACTACCGGGGATCAATTCAATAGCGCAGTCACACTCTCTGTGAGGAGGGAGAGAATCAACTTTAGGCTCTTGAAAGACATCATAAAAATCTGACAGAAATGCTGGGATCTCAGAGGGAGTAGATGAAGAAATAGGAACCAAAGGTGCATCCCCATGAATACCCCGACATCCCCAGCTCAACACAGACATAGATTTCCAGTCCAAGACGGGATTATGAATCTGTAACCATGGTAATCCAAGCACTAAGACATCATGTAGGTTATATAATACAAGGAAACGAATAATCTCCTGATGGTCTGGGGTAAGACGCATAGTCACTTGTGTCCAATATTGTGGTTTATTGCTAGCCAAAGGTGTAGAATCAATACCCTTCAGGGGAATAGAAACTTCCAATGGCTCCAAATCAAACCCACAACGCTTGGCAAAGGACCAATCCATGAGACTCAGAGCGGCGCCAGAATCCACATAAGCATTCACAGTAACAGATGATAAGGTACAAATCAATGTCACGGACAAAAGAAATTTTGACTGCAAGGTACCTGTAGAAAAAGATTTATCAACCTTTTTATCAACCTTATTTATACGTTTAGAGCATGCTGATATAACATGAGCTGGATCTCCACAGTAGAAGCACAATCCATTTTTGCGCCTGTAATTTTGACGTTCGCCTCTAGACAAAACACGATCGCATTGCATATGCTCTAATGCCTTTTCAGAGGTCACCGCCAAATGGTGCACAGGTCTTTGCTCAGAAGACACCGCCATATGGTGCACAGGTTTTTGCTCAGAAGATACCGCCATATGGTGCACAGATTTTTCCTCAGAAGACCCCGCCATATGGTGCACAGATTTGCGCTCCCGCAAACGCCGATCAATCTGGATAGCCAATTTCATGGCATCATTCAGACCTGCAGGCACAGGGAACCCCACCATGACATCCTTCACGGCATCAGAGAGACCTTCTCTGAAATTAGCTGCTAAAGCGCACTCATTCCATCTAGTAAGCACCGACCATTTACGGAATTTCTGGCAGTATATCTCAGCTTCATCTTGCCCTTGGGAAAGAGCTATCAAGGCTTTCTCAGCCAAAATCTCCAAATTAGGCTCTTCATAAAGCAACCCCAAAGCCTGAAAAAACGCATCTACATTTAACAACGCAGGATCCCCTGGCGATAATGCAAATGCCCAACTTTGTGGGTCGCCGCGCAATAGAGAGATAACAATTTTAACTTGTTGAGTATGATCACCAGCAGAGTGAGATCTCAGAGACAAAAACAATTTGCAATTTTCTCTGAAACTCAAAAACCGGGATCTGTCTCCGGTAAAGTATTCAGGCAGAGGAATCTTAGGTTCAGACATTGGAGCACGTATAACAAAATCTTGTAGGTTCTGTACTTTTGTCGCAAGGTTATTCAAACCTGCAACTAAACTCTGTGGATCCATATTCAAATGGGTGTAACCCAAGCATTCAGAGGTTAAGAGGAGAGGAGAAAAAAAAAAAGGCTGAAGACTGCAGTTTAAGCAAGGAATACAAATGATCAAACTAAGGTGCACTTTCAAACACAAAAAAAAACAAAAAACCTTTTCTCCTCCTTCCTGCTTTAGTGCATATTTTAACACATAGATTTTTTACAGGCCGGCCAAACTGTTATGGTTACCCCAATGACCAGGGGAATAAAAATACAAAACGGACTAGCTCTCGGGTGATGGAAACTAAGGTCGACCGTGACCTGAACCTGACCCAACACTTACAGTAGCCGGGGGATGTACCTACGATGCCCTAGACACCACGCGCCAGCCGGAGATCTAACTACCCCTATAAGAGGAATATACAGGCCTGCCTTACCTCCAGATGAACCCCAAAAGGTGATAGTAGGCCCCCACAGATATTGACGGTGAGTTCAGAGGAAATGACATACGTAGGATGAACAGCAGATTTAGCACAGTGAGGTCCGCTTACTAGATAGCAGAAGGACAGGAAAGTGTTACTTCACGGTCGACCTAAAAATCACTATTCAAAAACACCATCCAGAAATTACTTTAAACTCCAGTGACAACTCATGCCACTGGAGTAGTAATTTTCTGTCCACAAGAGCTTCCAGCACTGAAGAGTCACATTGCAGATAGCTGGACAAAAATAGCAAAAACAAGAAACAAAATTCAACTTAGCTGAACTGGAACTTGAGGCAGGTGAATGCAACAGAATGCTACTAGCACATTGATGGCCGGCATATGACTAACAGCCAAGCAGCCTTAAATAGGAAACTCCCCTAGAGGGTGGCGACAGGTAATCAGAGATGGAGGAAGGCACATAAGAGGCACTACCATAACAGACCACCGGGGGAGCCCACAAACCGAATTCACAACAGATTGTGCTTGAAGCAAGCCAACAGCTAATTGCCCCCACTGACACTAACTGCTTGCCTGAGTGTACAGCCCCAGCGCTACAGTCTCATACCACATACTGTATATATAAAGAGTGGTAAAGCATCCACTGGCAAAAGCCAAATACATTTGATACTAGCGCATGGCCGTGCGGCCATGCAAACCTTTTATAGTTGCAGCTCTTTCAGGACCTTCCTGGAGGACCAACAGGAGCTGCTACAAGGCCTGAGCATGTGACCCCCGACCTCCAATGAGAGGTCCTCCAGTGGGCATGCTCAGTGTGTGCAATTAGGACTTGGTCCCAGAAAATCCTGCTCGCCGCTGACCAGTGCTGGCTACAAAGGGAGAGCCTGGAAAGGGAGCACTAACTCTTCACACAGTATCAGGCTGAGCCAGATGCTGGGACCAACGTCTCGGCTGAGCAGGCTCCACTGTGCCCGATTTAGAATGGGAGACCAAAGCAGACATGGGAACTCGACACCTAACATGGAATACATACAGTAAATACAAATAGAATAGGTAGATATATAGATGTCAGTGACATATACAATTAATACAGTGTGTGCAGCTTACTGTACATGCATTTAATTAAACCCTTCACCCCCAAGGGTGGTTTGCACGTTAATGACCGGGCCAATTTTTACAATTCTGACCACTGTCCCTTTATGAGGCTATAACTCTGGAACGCTTTGACGGATCTTGGCGATTCTGACATTGTTTTCTCGTGACATATTGTACTTCATGTTAAAGGTAAAATTTATTCGATATAACTTGCGTTTATTTGTGAAAAAAATGGAAATTTGGCGAAAATTTTGAAAATTTTGCAATTTTCCAACTTTGAATTTTTGTGCCCTTAAATCACAGACATATGTCACGCAAAATACTTAATAAGTAACATTTCCCACATGTCTACTTTACATCAGTACAATTTTGGAACCAAAATTTTTTTTTGTGACGGAGTTATAAGGGTTAAAAGTTGACCAGCAATTTCTCATTTTTACAACACCATTTTTTTTTAGGGACCACATCTCATTTGAAGTCATTTTGAGGGGTCTATATGATAGAAAATACTCAAGTGTGACACCATTCTAAAAACTGCACCCCTCAAGGTGCTCAAAACCACATTCAAGAAGTTTATTAACCCTTCAGGTGTTTCACAGGAATTTTTGGAATGTTTAAATAAAAATGAACATTTAACTTTTTTTCACACAAAATTTATTTCAGCTCCAATTTGTTTTATTTTACCAAGGGTAACAGGAGAAAATGGACCCCCAAAGTTGTTGTACAATTTGTCTTGCGTACGATGATACCCCATATGTGGGTGTAAACCATTGTTTAGGCGCATGGCAGAGCTTGGAAGGGAAGGAGCGCCATTTGACTTTTCAATGCAAAATTGACTGGAATTGAGATGGGACGCCATGTTGCGTTTGGAGAGCCCCTGATGTGCCTAAACATTGAAACTCCCTACAAGTGACACCATTTTGGAAAGTAGACCCCCTAAGGAACTTATCTAGATGTGTGGTGAGCACTTTGACCCACCAAGTGCTTTACAGAAGTTTATAATGCCGAGCCGTAAAAATAAAAAATCATATTTTTTCACAAAAATGATCTTTTCGCCCCCAATTTTTTATTTTCCCAAGGGTAAGAGAAGAAATTGGACCCCAAAAAATGTTGTGCAATTTGTCCTGAGTACGCTGATACCCCATATGTGGGTGTAAACCATTGTTTGGGCGCATGGCAGAGCTTGGAAGGGAAGGAGCGCCATTTGACTTTTCAATGCAAAATTGACTGGAATTGAGATGGGACGCCATGTTGCGTTTGGAGAGCCCCTGATGTGCCTAAACATTGAAACTCCCTACAAGTGACACCATTTTGGAAAGTAGACCCCCTAAGGAACTTATCTAGATGTGTGGTGAGCACTTTGACCCACCAAGTGCTTCACAGAAGTTTATAATGCAGAGCCGTAAAAATAAAAAATCATATTTTTTCACAAAAATGATCTTTTTGCCCCCAATTTTTTATTTTCCCAAGGGTAAGAGAAGAAATTGGACCCCAAAAAATGTTGTGCAATTTGTCCTGAGTACGCTGATACCCCATTTGTGGGTGTAAACCATTGTTTGGGCGCATGGCAGAGCTTGGAAGGGAAGGAGCGCCATTTGACTTTTCAATGCAAAATTGACTGGAATTGAGATGGGACGCCATGTTGCGTTTGGAGAGCCCCTGATGTGCCTAAACATTGAAACTCCCTACAAGTGACACCATTTTGGAAAGTAGACCCCCTAAGGAACTTATCTAGATGTGTTTTGAGAGCTTTGAACCCCCAAGTGTTTCACTACAGATTATAACGCAGAGCCGTGAAAATATATATATTTTTTTTTCTCAAAAATGATTTTTTAGCCCCCAGCTTTGTATTTTTACAAGGGTAACAGAATAAATTGGACCCCAAAATTTGTTTTCCAATTTGTCCTGAGTACGCTGATACCCCATATGTGGGGGGGAACCACTGTTTGGGCGCATGACAGAGCTCGGAAGGGAAGGAGCGCCATTTGGAATGCAGACTTAAATGGATTGGTCAGCAGCCGTCACGTTGCATTTGCAGAGCCCCTGATGTACCCAAACAGTACAAACCCCCCACAAGTGACCCCATATTGGAAACTAGACCTCCCAAGGAACTTATCTAGATGTGTTTTGAGAACTTTGAACCCCCAAGTGTTTCACTAAAGTTTATAGCGCAAAGCCGTGAAAATAAAAATTCTTTTTTTTTTTTCACAAAAATGATTTTTTAGCCCCCAGTTTTGTATTTTCACAAGGGTAACAGGATAAATTAGACCCCAAAAGTTGTTGTCCAATTTGTCCTGAGTACGCTGATACCCCATATGTCGGGGGGAACCACTGTTTGGGCGCATGACAGAGCTCGGAAGGGAAGGAGCGCCATTTGGAATGCAGCCTTAAATGGATTGGTCTGCAGGCGTCACGTTGCATTTGCAGAGCCCCTGATGTACCCAAACAGTACAAACCCCCCACAAGTGACCCCATATTGGAAACTAGACCTCCCAAGGAACTTATCTAGATGTGTTGTGAGAACTTTGAACCCCCAAGTGTTTCACTACAGTTTATAATGCAGAGCCGTGAAAATAAAACATCTTTTTTTTCCCACAAAAATGATTTTTAGCCCCCCAAATTTTTATTTTCCTAAGGATAACAAGAGAACTTGGACCCCAGAAGTTGTTGTTCAATTTGTCCCGAGTACGCTGATAACACATATGTTGGGGTAAACCCCTTTTTGGGCGCACGGGAGAGCTCGGAAGGGAAGGAGCACTGTTTTACTTTTTCAACGCAGAATTGGCTGGAATTGAGATTGGACGCCATGTCGCGCTTGGAGAGCCCCTGATGTGCCTGGACAGTGGAAACCCCCCAATTCTACCTGAAACCCTAACCCAAACACACCCCTAACCCTAATCCCAACGGTAACCCTAACCACACCCCTAGCCCTGACACACCCATAATTCTAATCCCAACCCTAATCCAAACGTAAATGTAATCCAAACCCTAACCCTAACTTTAGCCCCAACCCTAACTTTACCTCCAACCCTAGCCCTAACCCTAACCCTACCCCTAACCCTAAACGTGACTGAAATACGTGGCACTGAAATACGTGGCACTGAAATACGTGGCACTGAAATACGTGGCACTGAAATACGTGGCACTGAAATACGTGATACGTGGCACTTAAATACGTGGCACTGAAACACGTGGCACTGAAATACGTGGCACTGAAATACGTGGCACTGAAATACGTGGCACTGAAATACGTGGCACTGAAATACGTGGCACTTAAATAAGTGGCACTGAAATATGTGATATGTGGCACTTAAATACGTGGCACTGAAATACGTGGCACTGAAATACGTGGCACTGAAATACGTGGCACTGAAATACGTGGCACTGAAATACGTGGCACTGAAATATGTGATACGTGGCACTTAAATACGTGGCACTGAAACACGTGGCACTGAAATACGTGATACGTGGCACTGAAATACGTGGCACTGAAATACGTGGCACTGAAATACGTGCAACTGAAATACATGGTACTAAAATATGTGGCACTGAAATACGTGATACGTGGCACTGAAATACGTGGCACTGAAACACGTGGCACTGAAATACGTGATACGTGGCACTGAAATACATGGCACTGAAATACGTGGCACTGAAATACGTGGCACTGAAATACGTGGCACTGAAATACGTGGCACTATGACTGTCAGAAAATGTTCATTAAACGGTTAGGGGTGAGGTTAGGGGTAGAGTTAGGGTTAGGGTTTGGATCCCTTTATCACCTTGATGGTGGTGGGTGGCTTTTCAGTGTGTTTTCTGTTTTTTTCGATAAAAATGCATGCGTTTTTAACGCAAACAAACGCATGTGCTTAAAAACGCAAGAAAATACTGCAGGTTGTATTTCTGAAAATGAACGCATGCAGAAAAAAACCGCATGCGTTTGAAAACGCGACCAAACGCGTACAAAAAAACCGCATGCGTTTTCAATGTTAAATATAGGGAAAAAACGCATGCATTTTTTTGTGCAAAAAACGCTGCAGACAAAAACGGAAGTGTGAAACCAGCGACGCTTTTTATAGCAAAAAAGTTTTTGCGTCTCCACATTTTGAGACCTATAATTTTTCCACATTTGCTCCACAGAGTCATGTGAGGTCTTGTTTTTTGCGGGACGAGTTGACGTTTTTATTGGTAACATTTTCGGACACGTGACCGTTTTTGATCGCTTTTTATTCCGATTTTTGTGAGGCAGAATGACCAAAAACCTGCTATTCATGAATTTCTTTTGGGAGAGGCGTTTATACCGTTCCGGGTTTGGTAAAATTGATAAAGCAGTTTTATTCGTCGGGTCAGTATGATTACAGCGATATCTCATTTATATCATTTTTTTTATGTTTTGGCGCTTTTATACGATAAAAACTATTTTATAGAAAAAATAATTATTTTGGTATCGCTTTATTCTCAGGACTATAACTTTTTTATTTTTTTGCTGATGATGCTGTATGGCGGCTTGTTTTTTGCGGGACAAGATGACGTTTTCAGCGGTACCATGGATATTTATATCAGTCTTTTTGATCGCGTGTTATTCCACTTTTTGTTCGGCGGTATGGTAATAAAGCGTTGTTTTTTGCCTCGTTTTTTTTTTTTTTTTCTTACGGTGTTTACTGAAGGGGTTAACTAGTGTGGCAGTTTTATAGGTTGGGTCGTTACGGACGTGGCGATACTAAATATGTGTACTTTTATTTTTTTTTTTTTTTAATTTAGATAAAGAAATGTATTTATGGGAATAATATTTTTTTTTTTTTCATTATTTTGGAATATTTTTTTTTATTTTTTTTTACACATTTGGAAATTTTTTTTTTTACTTTTTTACTTTGCCCCAGGGGGGGACAATACAGATCGGTGATCTGCCAGTTTGCATAGCACTCTGACAGATCACCGATCTGCGAGAAGTACAGGCTGCTTCACAGTGCCTGCTCTGAGCAGGCGTCTGTGAAGCCACCTCCCTCCCTGCAGGACCCGGATCCGCGGCCATCTTGGATCCGGGTCTGGAGCAGGCAGGGAGGGAGGTAAGACCCTCGCAGCAACGCGATCACATCGCGTTGCTGCGGGGGGCTCAGGGAAGCCCGCAGGGAGCCCTCTCCCTGCGCGATGCTTCCCTGCATCGCCGGCACATCGCGATCATGTTTGATCGCGGTGTGCCGGGGGTTAATGTGCCGGGGGCGGTCCGTGACCGCTCCTGGCACATAGTGCCGGATGTCAGCTGCGATATGCAGCCGACACCCGGCCGCGATCGGCCGCGCTCCCCCCGTGAGCGCGGCCGATCGGCTATGACGTACTATCCCGTCGGCGGTCATACGGGCCCACCCCACCTCGATGGGATAGTACATCAAATGTCGGGAAGGGGTTAATAAAAGATTATTTTTCAGAAAAAAATGGCATGGGCTCCTGCACATTTTTCGTAACCAGCAGAGGGAAAGTTGATAGCTGGGGGGCAGATGTTTATAGCCTGGGAAGGGGATAATACCCATGGAGCTTCCCAGGCTATTAATATCAGCTCACAGCTGTATAATTAGCCTTTACTGGCTATTAAAATGGGGGACCCCCCAAAAAATGACGTAGGTTCCCCCTATAATTAATAACCAGCAAAGGCTAGGCAGACAGCTGTGGGTTGATAGTAATAGCCTAGTAAGGGGCCATGAATAATGGCCCCCCAGGCTATGAACATCAGTTCTCAGCCACCTCAGAAAAGGCACATCTCTAAGATGTGCCAATTCTGGTACTTAGCCTCGCTCTTCCCACTTGCCCTGTAGCAGTGGCAAGTGGAGTGATAGTTGGGGGGTGATGTCACCTTTGTATTGTCAAGTGACCTCAAGCCCCAAGGTTAGTAATGGAGAGGCATCAATAAGACACCCCCATTAGTAACCCCATAGTGACATTGTAAGAAAACACAGACACCTAGAAAAAAGTCCTTTAATTGAAAGAATGACACAGACTCCTTTAATGCTCTTAATTAAACCATACTTACGACCTTGCCCATTCTCCCAATGCCCTCGTCATCTGCAAAAGAGTTAAAAAAATAACAAAATTCTTCACCTTTCCGCAGAGATGCTGCAAAGACATTTGTCCCACGATGGGTCCAGCTCTGCTACATCTAGATGTCATCCAGTAGACACACTAAGCACTCAGTGTCTCTCAGTAATCTCCTATTACCTATCTGTATCTGATGGCACTGCGAGCGCGAAAAAGTTCTTCTGCTCACGGTTCCATCTGACAAGTCCTTCGAGTACACGGCCAATGAATTAAAATTAATCAAACACTGATCGAAAAGTAAAGAAAAAGTATATATGACATTTTTCACATTATTTTAATGAATCTACATAAACTTTGATGGCTGATCAACAATACAGATGGTAATAGGACATGCTCTGAATCTCATCGACTGGACACACTGATCCATATTTAAATCACCATTCCAATGTTTATTTTTAGTTTACATAGTGTACTAAGTGGTGCCACTAATCTAAGTTTCCTGCTCCTAGTATTATACTCACTAGCTGCCTGCGTTATGTTTTATCTTTTGACCTACCGGATCACTCCAGTGGAGCAATTCGGAAGTCACAACACAGTGTAAGTCTATGAGAGCTAGAAGGCCAGAACAAAGGTTTCATAGACTTGTGACTGTTACCACTGACTTCTGGTCAGTCAGAAGTTGCGGTTATATGATGGCGGTATGGGACCGAAGCGGCAACAGAAACAGCTGAAGATGGTGGCTGGTAAGTATAAGACTAGGGTCAGGAACCTTATGTTAGTAGCACCACTTCAGTGCTGAAATGAAAAAAAAATAATGCTGGAATGGTGTTTTAAAAGGGTGCTAGTATGGATCAATTAAACTTTATGCATCCGTGTGCAGTGTGCTTAGAAAAAAGACACTTCTAGGGCGTGCACAATAGACATGTGAATACAGCCTTTCGTATAGGTTTCTACTAAGGAAATTGAGGCATATTGCTAGGATTTGCCATCCATGTCTATGAGTGGGGGTTTTCAACTACTGTGACCCTTGATGAGCACTAGAAGAAAGTGGCAGTGCAGCTATGTGCCATGTCACTTTACCCCCTGACTTCTGTGCTGAGAGTTTTCAGATACTTCATTAATAGCTCATTACAGTCAATCACTGAATATGTAACCACCACTAACAATAGCTGAGAAGAGCCAACAGGAGCTGAAGTAGCAGGGCACTTTTCTAGCGGTGCTGTACTCTGTACTTTGTAGAGCGAACGGATCACAGTGGTCAACCATTCATAGCATTTCTATTCTATTGATATGTCATCAATGTGAGCTAACTAGTATAGACCGGTCAGAATGATTAAAAGGCAGATTAACAGAAAACTTACAGTATTTGTTCTATAAAAGGTCATTTTTGTATAAATGGACATTATGGAAAGAAAAAGTTTTTAATAGCTTCAATTCTGCATAATAAAGTCTTAAAATTAGAGGTTACAAATTTTTGTTGTTCCCATGGTAACACTTCCTCCACTGTGTTCTTAAAGTCATTGAGAGTGAATTCCTGATTACAAAAGTTTTATTTTCTAATAGGGTTCGTAGTCTCAAATACATAAGGAGCCACTATGGTGTCCATAATCAAACAGCAATGTTAGTCTGTGTGGGAAAAAGAGTGTATAGCCTCCTATTTTACTTAGTTTTACTGACATATTTTATGTAGTTGTGAACAGATAGGGAAGGCATTGCAGTGATTAAGACCAGTGGGAGAGACTTTCAAAAAAGTCTAATTTTTAGAAAATGGAAACTTAGACTAAACAGTCTTAAAAGTTCCAAATTTATCTCAGTGGCTCATATTTGATAAATTTATGTCTGATCTTAAATAATCTATTTGTTGCTTTGCTTTGGGCCTTAAATTGAATCAAAATGTTTAATCAATTTTGGTGCAAAGAGTTTAATCCCAATTCATGCCCAGTTTGCCATCAAGTTGTACGTCTTTGGAAACAAGGTGCAAACAGTGTCTAAAAATGTATAAAATGTGGTACATGTCTTGTATAAAAGTGCTCTGGCAAAAATTGAACCAGAATTCTGGTGCACTTAGCATTTTGTTCTGTCCATTATTTAAAAAAAGAGGTTACATTACTGTTGTCACTTTGATAAGCTATATATGTTACTGATGTCTGATGTGGTAATAGCACCATAAGGTGACGTTTAATTATTTTGCATTATGTTTTTCTGTAAAACAGTCAGTTGCATTGTGGGAGAGACCAAAGCATTCTGGGTTTAAGTCTTCTTGATACAGAAGTTTTTCAGACAAGTGTGTGTCTTGTCCCCTGCATTATCTTACTTGAACTCTCTTATCCTGAACAAAGTATATCTGTTTTATCCCCTACATTTAGATTCTGTACATCCATCTGCTGGCAAATAAACAAGTTACACTACAGAGAACGGTCTGCTTATTTTGGAAGACAGAAGAGGTTAAAGCTGTATGTTAGAATGCACACTGTTGTGAACTCTGTTTTCAGGCTCCCTCTTGTGGTCACTGGTGGTATGGTGTGACTTTTGCTTTGGGCTCCCCCTGGTGGCTTTGTTTGTTATCCTGCTGGTCTCTGGCTATCAGCTGGTTCGTTATCCTCTGGGAGGTTCCTATATAGCTCTGTTTCACTTCCACTTGTTGCCGGCTGTCGATGTAATCAGTGCTACTCAGATTCCTTCTGACTACCTCGCTCCCAGTCCATCCAGGACAAGCTAAGTTTGTTTGCTCATTTTTTGATCAGCAGTGTTTATCATGTTTTCTTGTCCAGCTTGCTAAGATGTGATTCCCTCACTTGCTGGATGCTCTAGTGGACTGAGTTTCTCCCCACGCACCATTAGTTGGTGCGTGGGTTCTTGAAATCTCAGGATGTTTATTTTGTAAGGGTTTTTTATTGATCGCATAGACCCCTGCTCTATTTTCTGCTTTCTAGTACTAGTGGGCCTCTTTTGCTGAATCTGATTTCATCCCTACGTATGTGCCTTCTTCTTACTTCACCGTTAATATTTGTTGGGGGCTTCTATATCTTTGGGGATTATTTCTCTGGAGGCAAGCGAGGTCTTTTTTTTCTCTTTAGGGGTAGCTAGTTCCTCAGGCTGGCTCGAGACGTCTAGGAATTTTTTAGGCACGTTCACCGGCTACCTCTAGTTGTGTTGGATAGGTTCAGATTTGCGATCAGTCCAGTTACCATCTCCCTAGAGCTTGTCCTTAGTTTATTCACTTGCTGGTCCATTCGTGATCCTCAGCCACTATGGATCATAACAGAACACTGTGTAAATATTTAAGAAGACAGAACAGTAAAACAGATGGTAATCGCAAGCGTTAGTGGATTGGACTATATGGAGCATCCACACAAGTACTGCGTATGGGTATTGCAGTGGTCACCATACAGTCACAAGCAACATGAGTGCAGCCCTCCAGTAAGTGCAACACAATTCAGACTGCGCTCTTTTCCTACCTAGACTCTGGTCTGCACAGAGATATTCAGCAGTCCACATACAGAGATGCTATGTCTGCTAGCATCTTCAGTCAGGATGAGGTCCCAAGCAAGCAGTTCTAACAAGTCTTCAATAAAATAATTTGCTGCTCTCGCTCATGCAGAAGCTGAGGCTGTGAAAGTCAAATCCTCCTTTGCTGCACAAGAAATGTATTTTAAGCTAAAACAAGATAATCAAAAAGCAGAGAGAGCATATCTACAGGCAAATCAAGAAGCAGAGAGAATACTCCTGCAAGTGTCTCTGGAAAAACATGCTGCAGAGAAAAAGGCAGCAGCCGTAATAACCAAGGTAGAGTTCCTAGAAGCCCTGGAGTTTCCCGAATATGATAAATGCAGCAAAGTACTCAGACTAAAACTAGATGAACAAAATCCAGAACAACAAATATTTTGACCTCATACACCTGGTCCAAATATGGTTGCATCGTGAATCCTTCTCCCCAGCACAGATCGTGGAGAAGGTTGCCATGGACTGGTTAATACACTCCCTACCAATGATGATGGAATGCTTGGTTGCCAAGGGAGATCCCCATAATGCCGATGACCTGGTGAGCCTGGCGGAGAAGTATAAGGCAGTTGAGAGTTGCTTGGGGAAGCAAGGGGTCGGAACATCCCCATACAGGGGGCGGACACCAAAAAGGGGGTGGGATGTCCACGAGCCCAGAAGGTATTTGAGTCAAAGGCCCGTCCAATAGTATATTTGTTGGAGGTATTATACCCCAGGTCACATAGCCGCCTGTTGCTCCATAACCACTGAGACAATGGATTGCAGCATAGGACATAGGACAGCGCTGCTCATGTTTTGCATGTCCCACCTGCAGTGCTATCCCTTAACCATGCGAGGGACCTCAGGCATGCCCCGTGACAGTAAACAGGGTACAAATGACTGGTCGACTGGCCTCAGGGAGTTCGGTAACCCTAGTGAGGGCCACAATTCCCCATCAGCTGATTCCTGAAAAGAGTGCGGGCGTCCTCTGCATCCATGGTGAGGCTAAGGACTACCCTGTGGCCCAAGTGGTCATAAACACAAACTGTGGCACTGAGTCCCATGAGGTCACCACCATGGTCAAGGACCTATTGCACCCTATTATAATCGGGCGGGACTTTGCATTATTTTGGGACTTGTGGGGAAAAGGGAGGACGTCTAGTTGTCCGAACAAGAGCCAGGTTGCTCCCAAAGAAACATCGTCGCAGGCTGCAGATGACAGGTTTCTGTTCTGTGTGCTTGTTGGTGATGAGGATGAGGCAGCATCCACTGAAGTCAACGTCCCTGAGCTGGAGGTGTCCGGGGGAAACTTTGGAACCACCCAACTCAGAGATTTCACTCTAAAAGGGGCATTTCATAATGTGATAATGTAACGGTACTTAACGGTGTTGCTCAACACCCGATACCCAGATTTTGCCATGAATGGGGAGGTGATATATCAGGTCACCAAGCTGAGAGGGGAGGTAATTGAGCAGTTATTGGTGCCAGGGCTGTACAGATACAGAGTTTTAGACATGGCCTATACACATGTGTTAGGTGGTCACCTGGGTGTAAAAAAAAAAACAGGAACGGATCCTCCAGAGGTTCTACTCGCCCGGTTGTCACAGTAATATTGTGAATTTCTGTATGACTCGTCACACCCGCAAGCTGACTTCCCCAGTAGCCCACTTTCGAAGCACTTTAGTACCGTTGCCCATTATTGATGTGCCATTTGATCGCATAGCCATGTATCTAGTGGGACTCCTGGTCAAGTCTGCCAGAGGACATCAGTATCTGTTGGTGGTACTGGACTATGCTACGTGATACCCAGAGGCCATTCCACTACGTAACTCCTCCATCAAGCGTATTGCCTGACAGTTGGTCGATGTCTTCTCTAGAACGGGATTGCCTTAAGAGATCTTGATGGACCAGGATGAAAGGAGTTGTGCAAAACCCTTCAAATCACACAACTCCAGACCTCAGTCTACCATCCATTGATGGCTTGTTAGAAAGGATCAATAAAACCTTGAAGGCCATGTTGAAGAAGGTCGTAGAGAAGGACGGCCAGGAATGGGACTGTCTACTACTATACCTCCTATTCTTCATCATAGAAGTCCCACAGGCCTCTACTGGGTTCTCCTCTTTTGAACTCTTGCATGGCCGACACCCCCCTGGGCTCCTCGACATAGCAAGAGACGTGGGAGGAAGAGTCTACACCCTACCGGAGCGTGATTAAGCACATGGCCCAGATGCAAGGTGATGCCCCTCGTGAGACAACACCTCCTCAAAGCACAAGAGGCGCAGTTGAGGGTGTACAGTGGGTTGGCGAGGGTGAGACACTTCGACCCTGGGGATCAAGTACTGGTGCTGGTACCTACAGTGGAGAGCAAATTCATAGCCAAGTGGCAGGGCCCCTACGAAATTGTTGAAAAGGTGGGAGATGTTAACTATAAAGTCCACCAACCAGGGAGAAGTAAGCCCTATCAGGTATACCACGTCAACCTGGTTAAGCCATGGTGAGATAGGGAGCCTTTGGAAGCTCCGTGTTTGGTGGCCAAACCTGAAGTAGACATGGAGGAAGTTAAGGTGGCAGAGACACCGTCACATGCCAAAAATCAACAGTGCCAAGAGTTGTTATAGCGGAACAGGGACTTGTTCTCAGAACTGCCAGGTTGTACAAAGGTCATAGAGCATGAGGTCCTGACGGAGCCTTATGTCCGAGTCAACTTGAAGCCATATCGGATTCCCGAAGCCTGCCGAGAGGTGATCTCAAAGGAGGTGAAGCAGATGCTGAGCCTGGGAGTCATTGAGGAATCCAAGTGGCTGTCCAGTTCAATAGTCTTAGTGCTGAAGCCAGATGGAGAATGATGGTTTTGCAATTACTATAGGAAGCTGAATGAGGTTTCAAAGTTCAATGCATATCCGATGCCCCGAGTTGATGAACTAATTGAGAGGCTAGGGCCGACTCGTTACATTACTACCTTTGACATCACAAAAGGGTACTGTCAGATCCCCATGTCGCAAGACGCCAAAGAGAAGACTGCTTTTTCAACACCAGATGGATGCTTCCAATACACAATGTTGCCGTTTTGGCTACAAGGCACTCCATCAACATTGCAGAAAGCCATGGACTGGATCCTAGCTCCCCAAAAGAGGTACGCAGCGGCCTACGTGGACAATATTGTGATTTTCAGCCAGGAATGGGGAAGCCATCTGAGCAAGGCCCAGGCGATTTTTGATGCTCTACGGAAGGCGAGGTTTTCCATAAACTTGAAGAAATGTGCATTGGGAATGGAGGAAGTGAAACACTTGGGCTATGTTGTAGGCAGGGGTGAAATAAAGCCCCATATAAATAAAGTTGAGGTGATCCAGGGCTGGCCACAACCTCTCTCAAAGATGCAGGTCAGGGAGTTCCTCGGCATTGTGGGCTATTACCACTGGTTTATCCAAAACTTCACCATGATAGCAGCCTCTCTGACAGACCTCCTTAAACGAACAAAGTTGGCTATGACTAAGTGGTCTCCGGAAGCTGAGACAGCCTTCCAGGAACTGAAGCTGGCCCTATGAAAACAGCCAGGTGTTGGACACTCTAAGGTACTACCTCTTAAGCAGGAAATTCAGACCTGTGTCAGACCATGCCCCACTGACGTGGATGAGGAAGAAGAAGGCGAACAATGCCCGAGTGACCAGGTGGTTCTTAGCACTTCAGGATTTTAACTTCCATGTGGAGCATAGGCCAGGGAAACTGCATGTCAATGCTGAACCCCTGTCAAGAGTTCACTGTTTGCTGGCAGAAGGTGCCAAGCCCCCCGGCTTTGGGGGGGTATGTAAGATGGCTGCTGGACGAGTCCTTGAGGGGAGATATGTGTCATCACGGCTATTAGTTGCGGTGATGAGAGCTTGTAGGCATGCTCCAGCACATATAGTGCTGAGAGATTTATTTGGCTATTCCAGGGCCGGGCTTTACAAGCAGTCATAATAAATGGGTGACAATGACTGCTCACATATACCAACCCCCAAAGGCGTGGTTTGGCAGATAAAATGGAAGCTGAGTGTGTCATTCAGTGTCTGGAGCTGGAGATGTGTGGATCTCCTTTGTGTTAAGGTACCATCACACTCAGCAACTTTGCAACGAGAACGACAACAATCCGTGACGTTGCAGCGTCCTGGATAGCGATCTCGTTGTGTTTGACATTGCTTTTCAGCCATGCTTCCACAGAATTAAAAAAATAAAAATAAACTCATGAAATAGGCCTGGACAGAAGTTACTGTACTCTTGAAAATAATGTGACAAAAGGGACATGTTAAATCAAGGTGTGGCCACTAACTAGTATCACAGATGTCTACAATCTTGGAATCAGTGAGTGGGCCTGTATATAGGGCTACAGATATTCAGTGTGCTGTTTGGTGACATGGTGTGTATCACACTCAACATGGACTGGAGCAGTGTTCCCCAACTCCGCTCCTCAAGAGCCACCAACAGGTCATGTTTTCAGGACTTCCTTAGTATTGCCCAGGTGATAATTGCATCACCTTCACAGGCAATAATTCTATCACCTGTGAAATACTAAGGCAATCCTGAAAACATGACCTGTTGGTGGCGCTTGAGGACTGGAGTTGGGGAACACTGGACTAGAGGAAGCGAAGGAAAGAGTTGTCTCAGGAGATTAGAAAAAATATTATAGACAAATATGTTAAAGGTAAAAGTTATCAGACTTTCTCCAAGCAGCTTGATGTTCCTGTGACTACAGTTGCGCATATTAGTCAGAAATGTAATATCCATGGGACTGTAGCCAACCTCCCTCGAGGAAAATTGATGACAAATTTAAGAGACGGATAATATGAATGGTAACAAAAGAGCCCAGAAAAACTTCTAAACAGATCGCACCATCCGTCAGATCGCACCATCCGTAGTTATATGAACCAAAGTGGACTTCATGGGAGACAACCAAAAAGGACACGATTGTTGAAAAACATCATAAAAAAGCCAGACTGGAATTTGCCAAACTACATGTGACAAGCCACAAAGCTTCTGAATGAATGTCCTATGGACAGATGAGACAAAAATTGAACTTTTTGGCAAGGCACATCAGCGCTATGTTCACAGACAGAAAAATGAAGCATATCAAGAAATGAACACTGTCCCTACTGTGTAACATGGAGGAGGCTCTGTTATGTTCTGGGTCTGCTTTGCTGCATCTGGCACAGGGTGTCTAGAATCTGTGCAGGGTACAATGAAATCTCAAGACAATCAAGGGATTCTAGAGAGAAATGTACTGCCCAGTGTCAGAAAGCTTGGTCTCAGTCACAGGTCATGGGTCTTGCAACAGAATAAGGACCCAAAACGCACAGCTAAAACACCCAAGAATGGCTAAGAGGAAAACATTGGACAATTCTGAAGTGGCCTTCTATGAGCCCTGACCTAAATCCTATTATCAGAGGTTTCAAACTGCATTCCTCGAGGGCCGCCAACAGGTCATGTTTTCAGGATTTCCTTAGCATTCCACAAGGTGCTGGAATCATTCTGCGCAGGTGATTAAATTATCACCTGTGCAATACAAGGAAATCCTGAAAACATGACCTGTTGGCGGCCCTCAAGGAATGCAGTTTGACACCTCTGCTATTATGCATCTTTGGAAAGAGCTGAAACATGCTGTCTGGAAAAGGCAACGTTCAAACACGAGACAACTGGAGCAGCCTGCTCTTGAGGAGTGGGCCAAAATACCTGTCAATAGATGCAGAAGTCTCATTGACAGTTACAGGAATTGTTTGATTGCAGTGATTGCCTCAATAGGTTGTGCAACAAAATATTAAGTTAAGGGTACCATTATTTCTGTCCAGGCATATTTCATGAGTTTCATTTTTTAAGAAAATTCTGTGGAAGTGGAGCGCCCCCACGTAAGGGCAATGGGGTACTCAGTACCGGGTCCTTCGGTTCGGGGAATGTCACGGTGGCCCGACCCAGTCCGTGGCCCTTTGAGGGGCGTCCAATAAAAGGGAAAGTCTGTATAATGTTCGTGACGCCACCTGTGGTATTCGGTCAGGGTGACCGACGCTGCTTAGGGGTCCGCTGGGGTGGTGTTATAGCAGCAAGATGGTATACCTTCGCACAGGTCAAGTGTGTCCCCAGAGCTTCCCAGAGTGTAGGTGATGGATGGTGGATGATGTGAGGCAAAGTGAATAACGAGGACACAAGGTTGCAGTCTCTTTACCTTTACTGAAGGCTTCAGCATCCACAGTCCAGGGTACAGACCACAGGGTAGGCAGAGTCCGAAGGCAAATCCAGAGTCCCCTTATCCAGGTGGAAATCAATAGCCTCCCTCTAGCACCTGGGTGTTGTAGTACCTCCCTGCTGAGCTTCTCGGTAAGGTCCTCAAAACTGTTGTAGATGTTCTAAATGTTATGTCTTCCTCTCTGTCCCCCAGATGGTATGGATAGGACAAACCTGTATGACTGGTGGCCTGAGGCTTTTTACAGGGACCCTAGAGATGCCCCGGCCCCCACAAGTTGCCACTGTGCCTTCTGGGTTTATGGTCGGGCAGAGAACGTGGAATTAACTGTCCTGCCAGTCTCTGAAGTAAAGCGTAGAGACTATTACTCCCTCGGTGTTCTGGCTACCGGCTTGCTGCGCCTCAGAAAGGAGCAGCGTGTTCCTGGCTGATCTCCCTCTGGTATTTCTCTCCTGTGCTCTGCTTTCCTGCACACTCTTTGCAGTATGTTCACCTTTTAGTGTCTTTTCCCAGGAGTTGCAGCACTTCATGCCAGCAGAGCTCCTCTCCCTCTGTCCTCCTGACAGGAACTGAACTCTGAAGCCCTTTTCCCTGCAGATCAGGATGTTATATAGGGGAGTTCACCTTAAACAGGGTTAGAGCTCCCACTTCTGGTCTGGAGTGTGAACATGTTGCATGCATTGTGTTTACCTGTTGAGAAGATCTCCTTTATTGCCTTCAGACGTAATATCACTCCCCCTGGTGGAAGAATAACATTACTGCAACGACCAGGACTCTGGGGTCCTGCACCCCCCCCCCATTAAATCCAGCACTCCCGGACTAGGAAAAGAAAACAACAATTATAGGTTAGCAAAAGACATGCTACATTTTGAAAAACATTTGAACAATTACAAAAACTTTGGCTTCCCTTTATGGGAGGTGAGAACTGTTGTGAAATTGGATTCTGGGCTCCCCCGGTGGCCACTTGTGGAATTGTACTTGTGTGCATCATCCCCTCTGTTCACCTGCTCCTATCAGGATGTGGGAGTCGCTATATAACCTTGCTCCTCTGTCAGTTTCATGCCGGTCAACAATGTAATCAGAAGCCTTTCTGTGCATGTTCCTGCTACTAGACAACTCCCAGCTAAGTTGGACTTTTGTCCTTGTGTGTTTTTGCATTTTGTTCCTGTTCACAGCTGCTGTTTCGTTACTGTGTCTGGAAAGCTCTTGTGAGCGGAAATTGCCACTCTGGTGTTATGAGTTAATGCTAGAGTCTTAAAGTAATTTCTGGATGGTGTTTTGATAGGGTTTTCTGCTGACCATGAAAGTGCCCTTTCTGTCTTCTTTCTATCTAGTAAGCGGACCTCGATTTTTGCTAAACCTATTTTCATACTACGTTTGTCATTTCATCTAAAATCACCGCCAATATATGTGGGGGCCTCTGTCTGCCTTTTGGGAAAATTTCTCTAGAGGTGAGCCAGGACTGTCTTTTCCTCTGCTAGGATTAGGTAGTTCTCCGGCTGGCGCTGGGCATCTAGGGATAAAAAAACGTAGGCATGCTACCCGGCCACTTCTAGTTGTGCGGCAGGTTTAGTTCATGGTCAGTATAGTTTCCATCTTCCAAGAGCTAGTTCTCATATATGCTGGGCTATGTTCTCTCGCCATTGAGAATCACGACAGTTTGACCGGCCCAAAAAAAAGGGTTAAATTACTGGCTGAGAAAGGAGAGAAAAAAGAAGTCTGCTACAATATTTTTTTTTTTTTTTTTTTCCTCTAGTTCTGAGTGTGCTCTTAATTGAATCACTTGCTAGTCTGCCTATACTGCAGCCTTCTTCTCTTTCTCTCCTTCTTATCCTTGAATGGCTCTGTGTTCACCTGTTTCAAATGGATCTTCAGAGTGTAGCTACAGGTTTGAATAATCTCGCCACAAAGGTACAAAATTTGCAAGATTTCGTTGTTCATGCACCTATGTCTGAGCCTAGAATTCCTTTGCCTGAATTCTTCTCGGGGAATAGATCTCACTTTCAAAATTTTAAAAATAATTGCAAATTGTTTTTGTCCCTGAAGTCTCGCTCTGCCGGAGACCCTGCACAGCAGGTCAGGATTGTAATTTCCTTGCTCCGGGGCGACCCTCAAGACTGGGCTTTTGCATTGGCACCAGGGGATCCTGCGTTGCTCAATGTGGATGCGTTTTTTCTGGCCTTGGGGTTGCTTTATGAGGAACCTCATTTAGAGCTTCAGGCGGAAAAGGCCTTGATGTCCTTGTCTCAGGGGCAAGATGAAGCTGAAATATACTGCCAAAAATTCCGCAAATGGTCTGTGCTTACTCAGTGGAATGAGTGCGCCCTGGCGGCGATTTTCAGAGAAGGTCTCTCTGATGCCATTAAGGATGTTATGGTGGGGTTCCCTGTGCCTGCGAGTCTGAATGAGTCCATGACGATGGCTATTCAGATCGATAGGCGTCTGCGGGAGCGCAAACCTGTGCACCATTTGGCGGTGTCTACTGAGAAAACGCCAGAAAATATGCAATGTGATAGAATTCTGTCCAGAAGCGAGCGGCAGAATTTTAGACGAAAAAATGGGTTGTGCTTCTATTGTGGTGATTCAACTCATGTTATATCAGCATGCTTTAAGCGTACTAAGAAGCCTGACAAGTCTGTTTCAATTAGCACTTTACAGTCTAAGTTTATTCTATCTGTGACCCTGATTTGTTCTTTGTCATCTATTACCGCGGACGCCTATGTCGACTCTGGCGCTGCTTTGAGTCTTATGGATTGGTCCTTTGCCAAACGCTGTGGGTATGATTTGGAGCCATTGGAGGCTCCGATACCTCTGAAAGGGATTGACTCCACCCCATTGGCTAGTAATAAACCACAATACTGGACACAAGTGACTATGCGTGTTAATCCGGATCACCAGGAGGTTATTCGCTTTCTGGTGCTGTATAATCTACATGATGTTTTGGTGCTGGGATTGCCATGGCTGCAATCTCATAACCCAGTCCTCGACTGGAGAGCTATGTCTGTGTTAAGCTGGGGATGTAAAGGAACTCATGGGGACGTACCTTTGGTTTCCATTTCATCATCTATTCCCTCTGAGATTCCTGAATTCTTGTCTGACTTTCGTGACGTTTTTGAAGAACCCAAGGTTGGTTCACTACCTCCGCACCGGGAGTGCGATTGTGCCATAGACTTGATCCCGGGTAGTAAATACCCTAAGGGTCGTTTATTTAATCTGTCTGTGCCTGAACACGCGGCTATGCGAGAATATATAAAGGAGTCCTTGGAAAAGGGACATATTCGTCCTTCGTCATCTCCCTTAGGAGCCGTTTTTTTCTTTGTGTCTAAGAAAGACGGCTCTTTGAGGCCGTGTATTGATTATCGACTTTTGAATAAAATCACGGTTAAATATCAATATCCGTTACCACTGCTTACTGATTTGTTTGCTCGTATAAAGGGGGCCAAGTGGTTCTCTAAGATTGATCTCCGTGGGGCGTATAATTTGGTGCGAATCAAGCAGGGGGATGAGTGGAAAACCGCATTTAATACGCCCGAGGGCCATTTTGAGTATTTGGTGATGCCTTTTGGTCTTTCAAATGCCCCTTCAGTCTTCCAGTCCTTTATGCATGACATTTTCCGCGATTATTTGGACAAATTTATGATTGTGTATCTGGATGATATTCTGATTTTTTCGGATGACTGGGACTCTCATGTCCAGCAGGTCAGGAGGGTTTTTCAGGTTTTGCGGTCTAATTCCTTGTGTGTGAAGGGTTCTAAGTGTGTTTTTGGGCTTTGCTAACTTTTATCGTCGATTTATTGCTGGTTTTTCTGATGTTGTAAAACCATTGACTGATTTGACTAAGAAGGGTGCTGATGTTGCTGATTGGTCCCCTGATGCTGTGGAGGCCTTTCGGGAGCTCAAGCGCCGCTTTTCTTCCGCCCCAGTGTTGCGTCAGCCTGATGTTGCATCAGATTTGGGGGCAGGTGGTGGACAATTTGAAGTTGTCCCAGGAGAAGACTCAGCTTTTTGCCAACCGCCGTCGTCGTGTTGGTCCTCGGCTTTGTGTTGGGGACTTGGTGTGGTTGTCTTCTCGTTTTGTCCCTATGAGGGTTTCTTCTCCTAAGTTTAAGCCTCGGTTCATCGGCCCGTACAAGATATTGGAGATTCTTAACCCTGTGTCCTTCCGTTTGGACCTCCCTGCATCCTTTTCGATTCATAATGTTTTTCATCGGTCATTGTTGCGCAGGTATGAGGTACCGGCTGTGCCTTCCGTTGAGCCTCCTGCTCCGGTGTTGGTTGAGGGTGAGTTGGAGTACGTTGTGGAAAAGATCTTGGACTCTCGTATTTCCAGACGGAAACTCCAGTATCTGGTCAAATGGAAGGGATACGGTCAGGAGGATAATTCTTGGGTCACTTCCTCTGATGTTCATGCCTCCGATCTTGTCCGTGCCTTTCATAGGGCTCATCCTGATCGCCCTGGTGGTTCTGGTGAGGGTTCGGTGCCCCCTCCTTGAGGGGGGGGTACTGTTGTGAAATTGGATTCTGGGCTCCCCCGGTGGCCACTTGTGGAATTGTACTTGTGTGCATCATCCCCTCTGTTCACCTGCTCCTATCAGGATGTGGGAGTCGCTATATAACCTTGCTCCTCTGTCAGTTTCATGCCGGTCAACAATGTAATCAGAAGCCTTTCTGTGCATGTTCCTGCTACTAGACAACTCCCAGCTAAGTTGGACTTTTGTCCTTGTGTGTTTTTGCATTTTGTTCCTGTTCACAGCTGCTGTTTCGTTACTGTGTCTGGAAAGCTCTTGTGAGCGGAAATTGCCACTCTGGTGTTATGAGTTAATGCTAGAGTCTTAAAGTAATTTCTGGATGGTGTTTTGATAGGGTTTTCTGCTGACCATGAAAGTGCCCTTTCTGTCTTCTTTCTATCTAGTAAGCGGACCTCGATTTTTGCTAAACCTATTTTCATACTACGTTTGTCATTTCATCTAAAATCACCGCCAATATATGTGGGGGCCTCTGTCTGCCTTTTGGGAAAATTTCTCTAGAGGTGAGCCAGGACTGTCTTTTCCTCTGCTAGGATTAGGTAGTTCTCCGGCTGGCGCTGGGCATCTAGGGATAAAAAAACGTAGGCATGCTACCCGGCCACTTCTAGTTGTGCGGCAGGTTTAGTTCATGGTCAGTATAGTTTCCATCTTCCAAGAGCTAGTTCTCATATATGCTGGGCTATGTTCTCTCGCCATTGAGAATCACGACAGAGAACACTTGAACGTTGCAAAACTAGTTTGTAAAAGGTCATCTGTATTGTCCTTAGACAGATGTAGCAAAGAAAGGCTCTACCCACAGTGGCAAAGTGGGCAGAACAAGGGTGCACCTTGGGGGTGCCAAACTATTTACAAAGAAAGTCTTTGGGTAAGCATTGTCCATTACCGCAATGTCCATTTTTAAACCTGTAACAAATCTAAGCAAACAATTCAAACATATAACAGCAGTTATTAACATTTTTAATCCTTGTAACGAGCTGGGATTTGACTCTTGGTGCTACGTGTAGACCTACGCAGTGCAGGGACTGCTAGTGACCTGACAGGGTTCACTGTTCTCGCTACCACTGGTGTAGTGCACTGTCCTATGGCTACACTTCTGGTGAGTCTACGTAGCACTGGTATACTGGACCTTCTGGAACTACTTCTACTTACTGTAGGAATGGCAGATTCTCCAGTAGCAGAGGGTGGATTTTCTAATTCCACGGCTGGGGTGATACTGGCTGCTTGAACCTGTTGGTGTGAAGTCTCTTCAGGCTCCAGATGGTTCTGAGTCGCATTTTGTTCTGGTGTTCCCAGCTGGGGAAAAGTCAAGACAGGTATCACAATGGCCTGATTTATTTGAGTCCAGGACTGAGGAAAATCTCCAAGAACAGTGTGTATCATCTTCTCTTAGAAGAAGGAAACATCCAGCTCAACGAGATAGTGAAAAAACGTGTCGTTCCTTTATTCACTTCAATAATATATGTGGAGGATAAAAACATCAGCAACAACAGGAATAAAAACAGTATCAACGCGTTTCTGGTGACAGAGCACCCTTAGTAATGATCATGACTAAGGGTGCTCTGTCACCAGAAACGCGTTGATACTGTTTTTATTCCTGTTGTTGCTGATGTTTTTATCCTCCACATATATTATTGAAGTGAATAAAGGAACGACACGTTTTTTCACTATCTCGTTGAGCTGGATGTTTCCTTCTTCTTTGATTCTTCTAAGCCCTGACACAGCGGTTCCGTGCTCCGAGTATCCAGAGATGTCAACTATGGTGAGCTGGACTTTGCTTTGCTCTATTATATCATCTTCTCTTCCATAGGTGGAGGTGTTCCTGGATCCGCTTCTCTGTTCCTCAATTTATCAGGGCATTTCTTGAGATGGTCTCTGGACACTGCCTTCGAAGTTTCTCCTCCATCTTTGCTGATAAGACAAACTTTATGTCATGAATCCCCAATGGCTAGGGATAGCACAGGATAAGCAAAGTATAATAAATATCGGACGAGCTCTAGGGTGATGGAACCTGGGCTGACCGCTGCCCTACGCCTGACAAACGCAACTAGAGATAGCCAGGGAGCGTGCCTACGTTGGTTCTAGACGCCACGCACCAGCCTAAGAGCTAACTAGTACTGCAGAGAAAACAAAGACCTCACTTGCCTCCAGAGGAATTAACCCCAAAGATATAGTTGCCCCCCACATGTATTGACGGTGAAATGAGAGGAAGGCACATACATAGAGATGATGTATATAGCTTTAGCAAATAGAGGCCCGCTGAAAACTAGAAAGCAGAATGACACAAAAGGGGACTGAGCGGTCAGCAAAAAACCCTAATCAAAAAAACCATCCTGAGATTACAAGAACCCATGTGCCAACTCATGGCACATGGGGAGAACCTCAGTCCACTAGAGCAACCAGCTAACAAAGAGACATTCTAAGCAAGCTGGACAAAAAACCAAACAACTGAAAATCAGCACTTAGCTTATCCTGAAAGATCTGGGAGCAGGTAGGCAGGAACCAAACAGAGCACATCTGAAAACATTGATAGCCGGCAAGGGAAATGACAGAGAGGCCAGGTAAAATAGGAAACACCCAGCCTCTGATGGACAGATGGAAACCAAAGGCCGCAACCCACCAAAGTCACCCAGTACCAGCAGTAACCACCAGAGGGAGCCCGCAAACAGAATCCACAACAGTACCCCCCCCCTTGAGGAGGGGTCACCGAACCCTCACGAGAACCCCCAGGGCGATCAGGGTGAGCTCTATGGAAGGCACGGACCAAATCAGTCGCATGAACATCGGAGGCGACCACCCAGGAATTGTCCTCCTGACCATAACCCTTCCACTTAACCAAATACTGGAGTTTGCGTCTGGAAACACGAGAATCCAAGATCTTTTCAACAACATACTCCAATTCTCCCTCCACCAGCACCGGAGCAGGAGGCTCGACCGAAGGAACAACAGGCACCTCATACCTCCGCAACAACGACCGATGGAACACATTATGAATAGCGAACGATGCTGGGAGATCCAAACGGAAAGATACAGGGTTAAGAATCTCCGAGATCCTATAAGGACCGATGAACCGAGGCTTGAACTTAGGAGAAGAGACCTTCATAGGGACAAAACGAGAAGACAACCACACCAAGTCCCCAACAAGAAGTCGGGGACCCACGCGGCGACGGCGATTAGCAAACTGCTGAGTCTTCTCCTGAGATAACTTCAAATTGTCCACCACCTGATTCCAAATGTGATGTAGCCTGTCCACCACCACGTCCACTCCAGGACAATCCGAAGACTCCACCTGACCAGAGGAAAAACGAGGATGAAACCCCGAATTACAAAAAAAAGGAGAGACCAACGTGGCCGAACTAGCCCGATTATTAAGAGCAAATTCGGCCAGTGGCAAAAAAGCAACCCAGTCATCCTGATCAGCAGAAACAAAACACCTCAAATAAGTTTCCAAGGTCTGATTAGTTCGCTCCGTCTGGCCATTCGTCTGAGGATGGAATGCAGACGAGAAAGACAAATCAATGCCCATCTTGGCACAAAACGTCCGCCAAAATCTAGACACAAACTGGGATCCCCTGTCAGAAACGATATTCTCCGGAATCCCATGCAAACGAACCACGTTCTGAAAAAACAAAGGAACCAACTCAGAGGAGGAGGGCAACTTAGGCAAGGGCACCAAATGAACCATCTTAGAAAAGCGGTCACACACAACCCAGATAACGGACATTTTCTGTGAAACCGGGAGATCAGAAATAAAATCCATGGAAATGTGCGTCCAAGGCCTCTTCGGGATGGGCAAGGATAACAACAACCCACTAGCCCGTGAACAGCAAGGCTTAGCTCGAGCACACACTTCACAAGACTGCACAAAGGTACGCACATCCCTAGACAAGGAAGGCCACCAAAAAGACCTGGCCACCAAGTCTCTTGTACCAAATATTCCAGGATGACCAGCCAACACAGAAGAATGGACCTCGGAGATTACTCTACTGGTCCAATCATCCGGAACAAACAGTCTTTCTGGTGGACATCGATCCGGTTTATCCACCTGAAACTCCTGCAATGTGCGTCGCAAGTCTGGGGATACGGCGGACAATATTACCCCATCCCTAAGGATACCAGCAGGCCCAGTGTCTCCAGGAGAGTCAGGCACAAAACTCCTGGAAAGAGCATCTGCCTTCACATTCTTTGAACCTGGCAGGTATGAAACCACGAAATTGAAACGAGAAAAAAATAACGACCAACGAGCCTGTCTAGGATTCAAACGCCTGGCAGACTCAAGGTAAATGAGATTCTTGTGATCAGTCAAGACCACCACGCGATGTTTAGCACCCTCAAGCCAATGACGCCACTCCTCAAATGCCCACTTCATGGCCAAAAGCTCCCGATTACCCACATCATAATTGCGCTCGGCGGGCGAGAATTTTCTAGAGAAGAAAGCACATGGCTTCATCACCGAGCCATTAGAACTTCTCTGTGACAACACCGCCCCCGCTCCAATCTCGGAAGCATCAACCTCCACCTGGAAAGGAAGTGAAACATCTGGTTGACACAACACAGGAGCAGAAGAAAACCGGCGCTTAAGTTCCCGAAAGGCCTCCACGGCCGCAGGAGACCAATCAGCAACATCAGCACCCTTTTTAGTCAAATCAGTCAAAGGTTTAACAATACTGGAAAAATTAGCAATGAACCGACGATAAAAATTAGCAAACCCCAAGAACTTCTGAAGGCTCTTAACAGATGTAGGTTGTGTACAGTCACAAATAGCCTGAACCTTAACAGGATCCATCTCAATAGTAGAAGGAGAAAAAATGTACCCCAAAAAAGAAATCTTCTGGACTCCGAAGAGACACTTTGAGCCCTTCACAAACAGAGAATTGGCCCGCAAAACCTGAAACACCTTCCTGACCTGTAGAACATGAGACTCTGTCATGATTCTCAATGGCGAGAGAACATAGCCCAGCATATATGAGAACTAGCTCTTGGAAGATGGAAACTATACTGACCATGAACTAAACCTGCCGCACAACTAGAAGTGGCCGGGTAGCATGCCTACGTTTTTTTATCCCTAGATGCCCAGCGCCAGCCGGAGAACTACCTAACCCTAGCAGAGGAAAAGACAGTCCTGGCTCACCTCTAGAGAAATTTTCCCAAAAGGCAGACAGAGGCCCCCACATATATTGGCGGTGATTTTAGATGAAATGACAAACGTAGTATGAAAATAGATTTAGCAAAAATCGAGGTCCGCTTACTAGATAGCAAGAAGACAGAAAGGGCACTTTCATGGTCAGCAGAAAACCCTATCAAAACACCATCCAGAAATTACTTTAAGACTCTAGCATTAACTCATAACACCAGAGTGGCAATTTCCGCTCACAAGAGCTTTCCAGACACAGTAACGAAACAGCAGCTGTGAACAGGAACAAAATGCAAAAACACACAAGGACAAAAGTCCAACTTAGCTGGGAGTTGTCTAGTAGCAGGAACATGCACAGAAAGGCTTCTGATTACATTGTTGACCGGCATGAAACTGACAGAGGAGCAAGGTTATATAGCGACTCCCACATCCTGATAGGAGCAGGTGAACAGAGGGGATGATGCACACAAGTACAATTCCACAAGTGGCCACCGGGGGAGCCCAGAATCCAATTTCACAACAGTACCCCCCCCTCAAGGAGGGGGCACCGAACCCTCACCAGAACCACCAGGGCGATCAGGATGAGCCCTATGAAAGGCACGGACAAGATCGGAGGCATGAACATCAGAGGCAGTGACCCAAGAATTATCCTCCTGACCGTATCCCTTCCATTTGACCAGATACTGGAGTTTCCGTCTGGAAACACGAGAGTCCAAGATCTTTTCCACAACGTACTCCAACTCACCCTCAACCAACACCGGAGCAGGAGGCTCAACGGAAGGCACAGCCGGTACCTCATACCTGCGCAACAATGACCGATGAAAAACATTATGAATCGAAAAGGATGCAGGGAGGTCCAAACGGAAGGACACAGGGTTAAGAATCTCCAATATCTTGTACGGGCCGATGAACCGAGGCTTAAACTTAGGAGAAGAAACCCTCATAGGGACAAAACGAGAAGACAACCACACCAAGTCCCCAACACAAAGCCGAGGACCAACACGACGACGGCGGTTGGCAAAAAGCTGAGTCTTCTCCTGGGACAACTTCAAATTGTCCACCACCTGCCCCCAAATCTGATGCAACCTCTCCACCACAGCATCCACTCCAGGACAATCCGAAGATTCCACTTGACCGGAGGAAAATCGAGGATGAAACCCCGAATTACAGAAAAACGGGGACACCAAGGTGGCAGAGCTGGCCCGATTATTGAGGGCGAACTCCGCCAAAGGCAAAAAAGCAACCCAATCATCCTGATCCGCAGACACAAAACACCTCAAATATGTCTCCAAGGTCTGATTAGTCCGCTCGGTCTGGCCATTAGTCTGAGGATGGAAAGCAGACGAAAAAGACAAATCTATGCCCATCCTAGCACAGAATGCCCGCCAAAATCTAGACACGAATTGGGTCCCTCTGTCAGAAACGATATTCTCCGGAATACCATGCAAACGAACAACATTTTGAAAAAACAGAGGAACCAACTCGGAAGAAGAAGGCAACTTAGGCAAGGGAACCAGATGGACCATCTTAGAGAAACGGTCACACACCACCCAGATGACAGACATCTTATGAGAAACAGGCAGATCCGAAATAAAATCCATCGAGATGTGCGTCCAAGGCCTCTTCGGGATAGGCAAGGGTAACAACAATCCACTAGCCCGAGAACAACAAGGCTTGGCCCGAGCACAAACGTCACAAGACTGCACAAAGCCTCGCACATCTCGTGACAGGGAAGGCCACCAGAAGGACCTTGCCACCAAATCCCTGGTACCAAAGATTCCAGGATGACCTGCCAACGCAGAAGAATGAACCTCAGAGATGACTCTACTGGTCCAATCATCAGGAACAAACAGTCTACCAGGTGGGCAACGATCAGGTCTATCCGCCTGAAACTCCTGCAAGGCCCGCCGCAGGTCTGGAGAAACGGCAGACAATATCACTCCATCTTTAAGGATACCTGTGGGCTCAGAATTACCAGGGGAGTCAGGCTCAAAACTCCTAGAAAGGGCATCCGCCTTAACATTCTTAGAACCCGGTAGGTAAGACACCACAAAATTAAACCGAGAGAAAAACAACGACCAGCGCGCCTGTCTAGGATTCAGGCGCCTGGCAGACTCAAGGTAAATTAAATTTTTGTGGTCAGTCAATACCACCACCTGATGTCTGGCCCCCTCAAGCCAGTGACGCCACTCCTCAAAAGCCCACTTCATGGCCAAAAGCTCCCGATTCCCAATATCATAATTCCGCTCGGCGGGCGAAAATTTACGGGGAAAAAAAAAGCACAAGGTCTCATCACGGAGCAGGCGGAACTTCTCTGCGACAACACCGCCCCAGCTCCGATTTCAGAAGCGTCGACCTCAACCTGAAAAGGAAGAGCAACATCAGGCTGACGCAACACTGGGGCGGAAGAAAAGCGGCGCTTGAGCTCCCGAAAGGCCTCCACAGCATCAGGGGACCAATCAGCAACATCAGCACCCTTCTTAGTCAAATCAGTCAATGGTTTTACAACATCAGAAAAACCAGCAATAAATCGACGATAAAAGTTAGCAAAGCCCAAAAATTTCTGAAGACTCTTAAGAGAAGAGGGTTGCGTCCAATCACCAATAGCCTGAACCTTGACAGGATCCATCTCGATGGAAGAGGGGGAAAAAATGTATCCCAAGAAGGAAATCTTTTGAACCCCAAAAACACACTTAGAACCCTTCACACACAAGGAATTAGACCGCAAAACCTGAAAAACCCTCCTGACCTGCTGGACATGAGAGTCCCAGTCATCCGAAAAAATCAGAATATCATCCAGATACACAATCATAAATTTGTCCAAATAATCGCGGAAAATGTCATGCATAAAGGACTGGAAGACTGAAGGGGCATTTGAAAGACCAAAAGGCATCACCAAATACTCAAAATGGCCCTCGGGCGTATTAAATGCGGTTTTCCACTCATCCCCCTGCTTGATTCGCACCAAATTATACGCCCCACGGAGATCAATCTTAGAGAACCACTTGGCCCCCTTTATACGAGCAAACAAATCTGTAAGCAGTGGTAACGGATATTGATATTTAACCGTGATTTTATTCAAAAGTCGATAATCAATACACGGCCTCAAAGAGCCGTCTTTCTTAGACACAAAGAAAAAACCGGCTCCTAAGGGAGATGACGAAGGACGAATATGTCCCTTTTCCAAGGACTCCTTTATATATTCTCGCATAGCCGCGTGTTCAGGCACAGACAGATTAAATAAACGACCCTTAGGGTATTTACTACCCGGGATCAAGTCTATGGCACAATCGCACTCCCGGTGCGGAGGTAGTGAACCAACCTTGGGTTCTTCAAAAACGTCACGAAAGTCAGACAAGAATTCAGGAATCTCAGAGGGAATAGATGATGAAATGGAAACCAAAGGTACGTCCCCATGAGTTCCTTTACATCCCCAGCTTAACACAGACATAGCTCTCCAGTCGAGGACTGGGTTATGAGATTGCAGCCATGGCAATCCCAGCACCAAAACATCATGTAGATTATACAGCACCAGAAAGCGAATAACCTCCTGGTGATCCGGATTAACACGCATAGTCACTTGTGTCCAGTATTGTGGTTTATTACTAGCCAATGGGGTGGAGTCAATCCCTTTCAGAGGTATCGGAGCCTCCAATGGCTCCAAATCATACCCACAGCGTTTGGCAAAGGACCAATCCATAAGACTCAAAGCAGCGCCAGAGTCGACATAGGCGTCCGCGGTAATAGATGACAAAGAACAAATCAGGGTCACAGATAGAATAAACTTAGACTGTAAAGTGCTAATTGAAACAGACTTGTCAGGCTTCTTAGTACGCTTAAAGCATGCTGATATAACATGAGTTGAATCACCACAATAGAAGCACAACCCATTTTTTCGTCTAAAATTCTGCCGCTCGCTTCTGGACAGAATTCTATCACATTGCATATTTTCTGGCGTTTTCTCAGTAGACACCGCCAAATGGTGCACAGGTTTGCGCTCCCGCAGACGCCTATCGATCTGAATAGCCATCGTCATGGACTCATTCAGACTCGCAGGCACAGGGAACCCCACCATAACATCCTTAATGGCATCAGAGAGACCTTCTCTGAAAATCGCCGCCAGGGCGCACTCATTCCACTGAGTAAGCACAGACCATTTGCGGAATTTTTGGCAGTATATTTCAGCTTCATCTTGCCCCTGAGACAAGGACATCAAGGCCTTTTCCGCCTGAAGCTCTAAATGAGGTTCCTCATAAAGCAACCCCAAGGCCAGAAAAAACGCATCCACATTGAGCAACGCAGGATCCCCTGGTGCCAATGCAAAAGCCCAGTCTTGAGGGTCGCCCCGGAGCAAGGAAATTACAATCCTGACCTGCTGTGCAGGGTCTCCGGCAGAGCGAGACTTCAGGGACAAAAACAATTTGCAATTATTTTTAAAATTTTGAAAGTGAGATCTATTCCCCGAGAAGAATTCAGGCAAAGGAATTCTAGGCTCAGACATAGGTGCATGAACAACAAAATTTTGCAAATTTTGTACCTTTGTGGCGAGATTATTCAAACCTGTAGCTACACTCTGAAGATCCATTTGAAACAGGTGAACACAGAGCCATTCAAGGATAAGAAGGAGAGAAAGAGAGGAAGGCTGCAGTATAGGCAGACTAGCAAGTGATTCAATTAAGAGCACACTCAGAACTAGAGGAAAAAAAAAAAAAAATTGTAGCAGACTTCTTTTTTCTCTCCTTTCTCAGCCAGTAATTTAACCCTTTTTTTTTGGGCCGGTCAAACTGTCATGATTCTCAATGGCGAGAGAACATAGCCCAGCATATATGAGAACTAGCTCTTGGAAGATGGAAACTATACTGACCATGAACTAAACCTGCCGCACAACTAGAAGTGGCCGGGTAGCATGCCTACGTTTTTTTATCCCTAGATGCCCAGCGCCAGCCGGAGAACTACCTAATCCTAGCAGAGGAAAAGACAGTCCTGGCTCACCTCTAGAGAAATTTTCCCAAAAGGCAGACAGAGGCCCCCACATATATTGGCGGTGATTTTAGATGAAATGACAAACGTAGTATGAAAATAGATTTAGCAAAAATCGAGGTCCGCTTACTAGATAGCAAGAAGACAGAAAGGGCACTTTCATGGTCAGCAGAAAACCCTATCAAAACACCATCCAGAAATTACTTTAAGACTCTAGCATTAACTCATAACACCAGAGTGGCAATTTCCGCTCACAAGAGCTTTCCAGACACAGTAACGAAACAGCAGCTGTGAACAGGAACAAAATGCAAAAACACACAAGGACAAAAGTCCAACTTAGCTGGGAGTTGTCTAGTAGCAGGAACATGCACAGAAAGGCTTCTGATTACATTGTTGACCGGCATGAAACTGACAGAGGAGCAAGGTTATATAGCGACTCCCACATCCTGATAGGAGCAGGTGAACAGAGGGGATGATGCACACAAGTACAATTCCACAAGTGGCCACCGGGGGAGCCCAGAATCCAATTTCACAACAAGACTCCCAGTCATCAGAAAACACCAAAATATCATCCAAATACACAATCATAAACTTATCCAGATATTCACGGAAAATATTGTGCATAAAGGACTGAAAGACTGACGGAGCATTGGAGAGTCCAAAAGGCATTACCAAATACTCAAAATGGCCCTCAGGCGTATTAAATGCGGTTTTCCACTCATCACCCTGTTTTATCCGCACCAGATTATACGCACCACGAAGATCTATTTTAGTGAACCACCTAGCCCCCTTAATGCGAGCAAACAAATCAGTAAATAATGGCAATGGATACTGGTATTTGACTGTAATCTTATTCAGAAGGCGATAATCTATACAAGGCCTCAGGGAACCATCTTTTTTTGCCACGAAAAAAAAACCTGCTCCCAGAGGGGACGAAGATGGACGAATATGTCCCTTTTCCAAGGACTCCTTAATATAATTCCGCATAGCAGTATGCTCTGGCAGTGACAGATTAAATAAACGACCCTTAGGGAACTTACTGCCAGGAATCAATTCTATAGCACAGTCACACTCTCTATGGGGAGGGAGCGAATTGAGCTTAGGCTCCTCAAAAACATCCCTATAATCCGACAAAAACGCAGGGATCTCCGAAGGAGTAGATGAAGCTATAGAAATCGGAGGTGCATCATCATGAACCCCGTGACATCCCCAGCTTAGCACAGACATTGTTTTCCAGTCCAGGACAGGATTATGAGTTTGTAACCATGGCAGACCAAGCACTAGTACATCATGTAAATTATACAGTACAAGGAAGCGAATCACCTCCTGATGAACAGGAGTCATGCGCATGGTCATTTTTGTGTCCAATACTGCGGTTTATTCATAGCCAATGGTGTAGAATCAATTCCTTTCAGAGGAATAGGAACTTCCAGAGGCTCTAGACTAAAACCGCAGCGTTTAGCAAATGACCAATCCATAAGACTCAGGGCAGCGCCTGAATCCACATAGGCATCGACGGAAATGGAAGACAGTGAAAAAATCAGAGTCACAGACAAAATGAACTTAGACTGCAGAGTATCAATGGCAAAAGATTTATCAACCCTTTTTGTGCGTTTAGAGCATGCTGATATAACATGAGCTGAATCACCACAATAAAAACACAAACCATTTTTCCGCCTATAATTTTGCCGTTCACTTCTGGACTGAATTCTATCACATTGCATAGTCTCAGGTGCCTGTTCAGAAGACACCGCCAACTGGTGCACGGGTTTGCGCTCCCGTAAACGCCGATCAATCTGAATGGCCATAGCCATAGACTCATTCAGACCTGTAGGCGCAGGGAACCCCACCATAATATCCTTAATGGCCTCAGAAAGACCATTTCTGAAGTTTGCAGCCAGGGCGCACTCATTCCACTGAGTAAGCACCGACCATTTCCGAAATTTCTGACAATATATTTCCGCTTCATCATGCCCCTGAGAGAGGGCCAATAAAGCCTTTTCAGCCTGAATCTCTAGGTTAGGTTCCTCATAGAGCAATCCCAATGCCAGAAAAAACGCATCCACACTGAGCAATGCAGGATCCCCTGGTGCCAATGCAAATGCCCAATTCTGAGGGTCGCCCCGTAGGAACGATATAACAGTCTTGACCTGTTGAGCAGGGTCTCCAGAGGAGCGAGATTTCAAAGAGAGAAACAATTTACAATTGTTCCTGAAATTCAGGAAGGTAGATCTATCTCCAGAAAAAAACTCTGGAATAGGAATTATAGGTTCAGACATGGGAGTGTGAACAACGAAATCCTGTATGTTTTGAACCTTTGCCGCGAGATTACTCAGGCTGGAAGCCAAACTCTGGACATCCATGATAAACAGCTAAGATCAGAGCCATTCAAGGGTTAAGAGGAGGTAAGAAGCAGCTAGACAGCAATTAAGGGCTAGGCAGCAAAACTCTGAAGGAAAAAAAAAATAAAAATTTTCCTTGAACACTTCTTTTCCTCCTGCTTCAGCCCAAACAATTAACACCTTGTCGGCCGGCTATACTGTCATGAATCCCCAATGGCTAGGGATAGCACAGGATAAGCAAAGTATAATAAATATCGGACGAGCTCTAGGGTGATGGAACCTGGGCTGACCGCTGCCCTACGCCTGACAAACGCAACTAGAGATAGCCAGGGAGCGTCCCTACGTTGGTTCTAGACGCCACGCACCAGCCTAAGAGCTAACTAGTACTGCAGAGAAAACAAAGACCTCACTTGCCTCCAGAGGAATTAACCCCAAAGATATAGTTGCCCCCCACATGTATTGACGGTGAAATGAGAGGAAGGCACATACATAGAGATGATGTATATAGCTTTAGCAAATAGAGGCCCGCTGAAAACTAGAAAGCAGAATGACACAAAAGGGGACTGAGCGGTCAGCAAAAAACCCTAATCAAAAAAACCATCCTGAGATTACAAGAACCCATGTGCCAACTCATGGCACATGGGGAGAACCTCAGTCCACTAGAGCAACCAGCTAACAAAGAGACATTCTAAGCAAGCTGGACAAAAAAACAAACAACTGAAAATCAGCACTTAGCTTATCCTGAAAGATCTGGGAGCAGGTAGGCAGGAACCAAACAGAGCACATCTGAAAACATTGATAGCCGGCAAGGGAAATGACAGAGAGGCCAGGTAAAATAGGAAACACCCAGCCTCTGATGGACAGATGGAAACCAAAGGCCGCAACCCACCAAAGTCACCCAGTACCAGCAGTAACCACCAGAGGGAGCCCGCAAACAGAATCCACAACACTTTAGTATTGTCAAAGTTGGACGGTAAGATGGTATATGCTTCTGATTCCCACTGATCATCAAGTTTGTTCATTCTTCTTTCACGCTTTAACACTTGTTCGCCTGGTGACAAGGGAACCGCAGGAGCACGTTGGTTGTAGTCTCTCTCTTGTTTTTGTCTGGCTTGAGATAGACTTTTTTCAACACACTCTTGTACTTGACGGTACCTTTGCTGTCTTTCTGTATCCCAATCTGCATCAGATGATGGATTTTCTGGGGTTAGAAGAACTCCCATGTCCAGATCAACAGGTAGTTTGCTGGATCTTCCTCTCATCAGATATGCTGGAGTACAGTTAGTGGAATTCACTGGAATGTGGTTGTACAGATCTACCAAGTCTGGCAACTTTTCTGGCCATAAGTTCGGTTCTTCCACAGGCAAGGTCTTCAGTAAGTCGATTACCACTTTGTACATCTTTTCGCAGATCCCATTGGTTTGTGGGTGATACGGTGTTGTTCTGATCTTTTTGCATCCGTATAAATTGCAGAACTCTTGGAACACCTCTGCTTCAAAGGCCGGACCTTAATCAGTAAGGACCTTTTCTGGGTATCCGTGTGGCCTGCAAAAGTACCATTGAAAGGCCTTGTCCGCTGTTCTTGCCGTCAAATCCTTGACAGGTACAACCACCAGGAATCTGGAGTAGTGATCTATGATGGTCAGGGCGTAGACATAGCCGGATCGGCTTGGTGTTAACTTCACATGATCTAGCGCGACCAATTCAAGTGGCTGCTTGGTGACTATGGGCTGTAAAGGAGCCCTCTGGCTGTCATGGTCCTTCCTGCATAGGCTACATGGGTCACACTCTCGGCACCACTTTTCAATGGTTTTCTTCATGCCAACCCAGTAGAACCTTCCACGAAGTAGACTCTCCAACTTCCTCCATCCGAAGTGTCCTGCTCCATCATGGTATGCTTCCAGAACCATTGGCGCATCTCATCTTGGGACTATTATCTGCCATACCAACTCATGAGTGCGTGGGTCGATGCTTCTTCGGCATAGTTTACCATTGTAGATAAACAGTTTGCCTCTCCCCTTCCACAGTTGTTGCGTCTCTTGTGAATCATCCGGGCCAGGGCATGAACCTGCCTGCGTCAGGAGCTCTTTCACCCGACGGGCCGCGGGGTCACTGTCCTGGGTCTCTGCCCATCCATGGTGGGGCAGGGGATTCAGCGTGGCGTCCTGCTTGTGCTTGTTCCTCACATGATGGGAATACTGAGTGGCCTTGGGGCAATGGAAAGCAGGCAACTCTATTTCTTCGAGTGTTTCTGAGTCTTCTCCCGTTTCCTGCAAGTTGGGCATTCTGGACAATGCATCAGCATTCGCATTCTTGTGCCCTGCCCAGTACTTGATGGTAGAATCATAGTTGGACAAACGGGCCATCCACCGCTGCTCTAAGGCACCGAGTCTTGCTGTGTCCAAGTGTGTCAGCGGATTGTTGTCCGTGAAGACGGTGAATTTTGCTGAGGCCAGCTAATGCTTAAATCTCTCCGTCACTGCCCAGACGACGGCGAGGAATTCCAGCTTAAAGGAACTGTAGTTGTCAGGGTTCCTTTCAGTGGGACGAAGTTTCCTGCTGGCGTAAGCAATTACCCTCTCTTTGCCTTTCTGGACCTGGGACAACACGGCTCCCAGTCCCATGTTGCTGGCATCCATATACAGCACAAACGGTTGGTCATATTCAGGGTAAGCCAGTACCTCTTCTCCCATCAGCGCCAACTTCAAACAAGTGAAGGATCTCTCCAGTCCGTCGTTCCAGTCAAATGGGGTATTCTTTCCCTTGGTTTTCTTGGATTGGCCCACTAACAGGTCTTGCAGTGGCGCGGCTTTCTTGGTGAAGTCTTTGGTAAACCTCCTGCAGTAGCCTACCAACCCGAGGAACTGCCGGACTTCATGGAGGTTACTGGGCTTCGGCCAGTCTCTGATCACAGTGACCTTGTCAGGGTCTGGGGCCACTCCTTCAGCACTCACTACATGGCCCAGGTACTGCACTTTGGGCTTTAACAGATGGCATTTGGACGGTTTTACCTTTAGGCCGAAGTTGGACAGAGCTTCGAACACCTCGGCCAGGTGCTCCAGATGGTCCTCATAAGTCTTGGAGAAGTCAATGACATCGTCCAGATACAGCAATACGGTCTCAACGTTCTTGTGTCCAAGAGAGCACTCCATCATCCTCTGGAACATTCCTAGGGCGTTGCACAATCCGAATGGCATGTAGTTGAATTCACAGAGAGCCATATTTTCCTTGTCCGCCTCTGCTACGGGAACCTGCCAGTACCCACTGGTGAGATCCAAGATAGAGAAGTAGTTAGCAGATTTTAAAGCAGCTAATGACTCTTCTATTCTAGGCAAAGGGTATGCATCTTTGTGTGTTGTGCGGTTTATCTGCCTATAATCTACACACATCCTCATCGTGCCATCCTTCTTCCTGACAAGGACTAATGGAGCTGCCCAGGGGCTACAACTGTCTCTAACTACCCCAGCCACCTTCATCTCTCGCAACATGTCTTTGGCACACTGATAATGAGCTGGGGGTACAGGACGGTACCTCTCTTTAATGGGTGGATGGTTTCCTGTGGGGATATGATATTGAATCCCTTTTACCTGCCCAAAATCTAGGGGGTGCTTGCTGAATACCCGCTCATACTCATGGACCACCCTGCAAGCTCCTTGTTTTTGGTGTGATGGGGTAGAGTCAGTGCCCACGTGCAATTTCTGACACCAATCTTCCATTTGTCCTGCAGAGCCATTGTCCTCCGCCTGGTTGGATGGGACCAAGGGTTCTGTTGCCTGTATCACATTATTATCAACAGCAAACAGTTTGGCAAGTGTGGCAAGTGGTGATTTCAACCACCCCTTTGGCTGCCAGGATTGTGGGCCTGCTTTCTGAATACACGGGTTCTACCAGGGCCTGATAGTCTTTACCTCTGAGGCCTATTGCTGCCCGACACCATATTAACATTTCACTCCTGGGGGTATTGCAGTGGGGATTGAATCACTCACTGTGGCACGACCAATTTCTCCACCAGATAGTTCTACCTGCTGTCTCTGTACCAGAGCTCTGATTTCTTTCTGCAGGACATGTTGCTCACTGGAATCAGCAGTTTCAGCCACCTGTTACAATAAGACAATAACCTCTGCAAGACAATTTTCTATGACATTAGTACCAATGTTCATCATGGGGTTACATTCACGTCGGTCAATATCAACAATTACAATTCCTTGGGCCTTCAATTCTACCCGCCCCACTTTAATGGTGACCTCTTTGTACCCCACTTGTGGCAATGGCTTACCGTTACTGGCTACTATGGTGAAATCATCATCAGGGCCACGAGTAATGTCGGTGTCTTCCCCATAACGTTTATAAAGGATGTAAGGCATGGTTGTCACCTGAGAACCAGTGTCCAACAGAGCGTTCATGGGAATACCATCCACCACAACGGGGAGAACAGGTCGTCCTCCAATGTACTTGGCTCGCCCATTGTTTGGGCCTGGTCGTCCTACTCCTGGGGGTTGGCCCTTTGCCCCAGGGGTTGCTCATTTAAATGACAGTGCCTTGCAATGTGGCCCGCCTGATTACAGCGGTGGCAGATGGGTCGTCCATCCTGATGATTGCGATTGTTGTCTTTTCCTCTGGTCGGCGGGATCCTCTTCTGTCATCGCCAGGGAATATCCTCTGGTCTAGAAGCCAGCTTGATCTTCTCCTTGGGGGCCTCCTGTAGGGACTGCACGGTCCTGGCTAATGCAGCAACGCTCTTGGTCAGCTCCTCCATCTGGAGGCGCAGTCCTGCAGGGGAATCGTTTTCCAGGATCTGGGCATCGGCCTCAGCGGAAACTTGAGGATCTGGCGCCACCTCCTGGTGGTACGTGAGGGCTTCACGCCTAGGATGTACTGCACGGCTGGGCTGTCACTCCTGTAGCACTTGGATGGCCTTGTCTTTAAATTGCGCAAATGTCAGGTCAGGATTCTGCATGGCCAGGAGGTGCAGTTGGACCCTTTAGTTATTGCACAGGAGGCCTTCGATGAACCGCTCTTTAAGAGTTTATCTTCATCTGGCACACTATTAGGGTCAACCTCCCTGATTGCCTGCAGTGATTCCAGGAGATTAAGGGCATAGTCCCATAGGCTATCCTGCGGCCTCTGCTTGCACCCATAGAACGTCAATTTAATTTCCATAGCGGTGCAGGTGTCAAAGGTGGTCTTGAGTTTGGCAAAGACCCGCTGCACAGTCTCTTTATCCGCATCTGGCCAGGATTTCACCTCCCTCTGGGCCGCTCCAAGCAGTTGGTCCGTTACCATGTGAACCTTCTGAGGCTCTGTCAGGGGATAAAACTTAAGCAGGCTGCAGAGTCTCTCTTTAAAGTCAGTTAATGTATACGATTCTCCAGAGTATCACGGGAACCAGGCTGCTCCAGGTATGTATGGCATGGAGAAGGGCATGATGGTCATAGTAGCCGTGGCGGTGTCCGGCTGGCTGATAGGAACGGCGGGCTCTGCGGCTGTGCCTATCGCGGGGCCTGTGGGCATGCCTGCTGTGGGGCCTGGGGGTGCTACTAGGCCTGCGGCTGCGACCGCCGCCACTTCCCCTCCTGGGTCGGACATGGCCGTTCCTCCCCTCTGCTAACCTGGTGGAAGTCGGGGCTCCTCTCTGGAATCGGCACTTTGCAGCATCTCTTCTTACGGTCCTGCTGCACGGCATCTCGACTTCAGGCTTTTCAGGTGGCAGCACGGCACCTGTCTTCTTGCTTCGCGCTCTTTTCAGATGGTTCCGCCCACGAAGGTATGGCTCCTCCCCTCGCGCGCCACACGGCACGGCAATGGTGGATTTTGGAGGCAATTTTTGGTGGCAAATTGCAACAACAGTCTCTCAGCACAAAACAGTTAGGCACAGTTATTTTAGGCGCACATGACCCAATTTTCAGGCTTAAGTAAATCCTGTTTGTGACGCCAAGATTTGGAGCACCCCCACATAAGGGCAATGGGGTACTCGGTACCGGGTCCTTCGGTTCGGGGAATGTCACGGTGGCCCGACCCGGTCTGTGGCCCTTTGAGGGGCGTCCAATAAAAGGGAAAGTCTGTATAATGTTCGTGACGCCACCTGTGGTGTTTGGTCAGGGTGACCGATGCTGCTTAGGGGTCCGCTGGGGTGGTGCTATAGCAGCAAGATGGAATACCTTCCCACAGGTCAAGTGTGTCCCCCAGGCTTCCCAGAATGTAGGTGATGGATGGTGGATGATGTGAGGTGCAGTGAATAACGAGGACACAAGGTTGCAGTCTCTTTACCTTTACTGAAGGCTTCAGCATCCACAGTCCAGAGTACAGAACACAGGGTAGGCAGAGTCCGGCTGGTCCAAAGGCAAATCCAGAGTCCCCTTATCCAGGTGGAAATCAATAGCCTCCCTCTAGCGCCTGGGTGTTGTAGTACCTCCCTGCTGAGCTTCTCGGTAAGGTCCTCACAACTGTTGTAGATGTTCTAGATGTTATGTCTTCCTCTCTGTCCCCCAGATGGTATGGATAGGACAAACCTGTATGACTGAGGATTTTTACAGGGACCCTAGAGATGCCCCGGTCCCCACAAGTTGCCACCGTGCCTCCTGGGTATATGGTCGGGCAGCCAACATGGAATTAACTGTCCCGCCAGTCTCTGAAGTAAAGCATAGAAACTATTACTCCCTCGGTGTTCTGGCTACCGGCTTGCTGCACCTCAGAAAGGAGCAGCATGTTCCTGGCTGATCTCCCTCTGGTATTTCTCTCCTGTGCTCTGCTTTCCTGCACACGCTCTGCAGTATGTTCACCTTTTAGTGTCTTTTCCCAGGAGTTGCAGCACTTCATGCCAGCAGAGCTGCTCTCCCTCTGTCCTCCTGACAGGAACATAACTCTAAACCATTTTTCCCTGCAGATCAGGATGTTATATAGGGGAGTTCACCTTAAACAGGGTTAGAGCTCCCCCTTCTGGTCTGTAGTGTGAACATGTTGCATGCATTGTGTTTACCTGGTGAGGAGATCTCCTTTATTGCCTTCAGACGTAATATCACTCCCCCTGGTGGAAGAATAACATTACTGCAACGACCAGGACTCTGGGGCCCTGCAGAAGCATGGTTGAAAAGCCATGTCTGACGTTCATTTGTTCAATTTCATAGATCTTTTATTTATTATTACTTTTGTCAGATTATTTCTGTGACTATTCTGGGTTTTTCTGTCATTAAACGATGGGTTCCAACAATTTTGACCACTTGTGTATCAGACATTCTGCCAGAGAAGCTGACGCAAAGTATGATTTGGACGTTAGATCGTTTGTTGAAACAGATTTTTATGTAGATGACTGCCTGAAATCCACACCCACAAATGACACTGTAATCAGTTTACTTTAAAGGACTCAAGAAATGCTAATGTGGTAATAACACCATCTGGTGATTTTTCATTGTATTACATGTTGTCTTTCTGTGAAGCAATCAGTTAAATTGTGGGAGAGACCAAAGCATGCTGGGTAAAGGTCTCTTTGATACAGAAGTTTTCCAGACACTTGTGTGTTTCTTGCTCCCAGCTGCATTATCTGTCTTGAACTCCATTATCCTGTGCAAAGTATATCTGTTTTATCACATAAATTTTGATTCTGTACATCCATCTGTTAACAAATAAACAAGTTTGACTGCTTATTTTGGAATACAGAAGTGGTTTATGCTGATTGTGAGATTGCACACCATTTAAACATGTAAGAAGACAGAACACATTTTGTCCAGCATGAAAAGCTATTACATTTTGCAAATCACTTTGTTAGGGGATTTGTCTTTATTCCTGTAAAAAATGCATGAAAATGGCTTCCAAAACCTTGCTTTTTCCCAGTCTATTTGCCTGTCATTAGCTGTATTGATATCTGAGTATTCACTTGGAGCACAGGTGATGCCAGTGATGGGGTCGGCACCGGTTTCCTCAGAGTGTTGTACTTATCAGAACCAGCTTCTGCAGCAGTTTACCCCACAGTTCATGAGACACAGATACTGAACTGACCTTGTCACTTAAATCATCTGTACTCCAAATGAACATGATCTGATATCTATGCAGCTAAAGGCAGACAAATAAACTGGGGAAAATTAGGTGTTTGGAAGACACTTGCATGCATTTTTTTACATGGCTGAAGAAGAATCTCCAATTAAAGTTTCATAAGGGTTGAAGGACATAAGTCCATCATGTTCAATCTAGATAACCTAACATAGAAAAAGCTAAAAAAAACCACATACCATAAGATACAGCCCTCCCAAAACCCTGTCTGATGACAAATGCACATTTTGCAGAATGCAGTAGGCCTCCACTGATAAAGGCAAGGGGCAGCACAGGTGCAATCTACTGATAAAAACAGCCACCCTCACACTAGCCAGACATTGGAGGGTTGGCTGCCTAGTATAAAAAATGCACATTGATATAGCTTGCATAGGACCCCAGTCACACAGGTAAGTGTGATGCATAGTGTCTGGTTAGCAGCCTACTAATGACACCCTTGTATTAACAGGCGGGCTACCCAGCACTATAGTATGCAGCACACATGGACAGACGCCCCAATAAACCAAATAATGCAATGGCGGCTGACAGCACTCAGCATAAAGTGGTTGCTCATCCTAATTCCACAGGACCCAAGTGGAAAGGTACATACCAGAGATTCAAGCTTGATAAAGACCCTCTGAGGTTGAAACGTCGCACTTATGGCACAATAAAGTGTTTTCTGTCTTCACCTGGATTGTATGCTGTCCTTCACTTTGAATCTCTGGTATGCCCCAATAAACCAAGCCAACAAAAAGAGACCTGGCCACATCCTGCAAAAAAATGATATGATAAAAAGTGCAAAAAATTAATGCATATTGTAACTACATTAAATGAGGTATTGGTTAATATTTTGGCCAAAATAGATAAGCTCGCAACCCAACGTCAAGGGTTCTCATTACTTGCGAATCCTACCACTAATATAAAAAAACAGCTAACATAGAAAAAACTAAAAAAAAACACTTACCATAAGATACAGCCTTCCCAAAACCCTGTCTGATGACAAATGCACATTTAGCAGGATGCAGCAGGCCTCCACTGATAAAGGCAAGGAGCAGCACAGGTGCAAACTACTGATAAAAACAGCCACCCTCACACTAGTCAGATATTGGAGGGTTGGCTGCCTAGTAGAAAAAATTCATAGTGTCTGGTTTGCAGCCTATTAATGGGCATCATTAATAGGCTGCAAACCAGACAATATGCATCACACTTTCCTGTGTGACTGGCATTCTATGCAAGCTATATCAATGTGCATTTGTCATCAGACAGGGTTTTGGGAGAGCTGTATCTTATGGTATGTGTCAATCTATAACCTAACATGTTGATCCAGAAGAAGGCAAAAACCAGTTGAGGCTGATGCTAATTGCTCCATATGAGAGCAAAAATTCCTCCTCTACTTCACATACGTCAATCAAACTAGTTCCCTGGATCAATGTCCCATCACAGAATTTAGTGCCCAAACCTGTAATATTGTATTTTTCAAGAAAAGCATTTCAAGAATACAAAAGTCTTGAACCTTTTCAGTGAATCAACCATTACAACATGATGTGGAAGAGAATTCCATAATGTCACTACTCTTACAGTAAAGAATCGGTGTTTGTGATTATGATTAAGCCTTCTTCTTTTATTTGTCTTGGCAGCAGCTGCCTGGTACTGGTCACTAAAGTTGAGATTGCTATCCACCCATACACCCAAGTTTTTAAATTGTTTTGTAAAGTATGATAACTCTCCATGCCGCATCAAGTTATTTTAAAAATGAAAGTTTAGTAACTCTATGAACTGTTGTCGAAATATCCACCGCACTCTCAAGGCATCAGTTGCAAGGTGATTATATTCAATGATGTATATGCATTGAGGTGAAGCAAATCATATAAATCCAACAAAGTAGAAGCAACACTAAGGTGTAGGGCGCTTTCACCTGTCCCCTGTCTTTGTCAAGAGTCGTTGAGACTAAAAAATAAAACAATATTGTACAATTGATAGTGTATAATACATAAATAAAATATGAACATATATACAATATAAGGAATATATAGAAAAAAGCTCCTTGTCTAAAGAAAACCTGCATATAATAAGTAATAAACAGAACATACCTGTGTGATTGAAATAACTAAGTGGAGAGACCAGAGAAATATCTAGAGAGCATTAAAATATTATATGTGCATTATATGTTTTCTCAGGAGTAAATCCCGCATTCTATATTATACAACTGATTTAGTCAGAGACCGTATATAGCTGTCCGCATTACGGTAACCTTATGTATGATAAGAAAAAAGAAAAGAACATGCTAAATACCTTTATGCCTTGATATCATATATGGCATATGTAACAATAATGCACCGGTTCAAGAGGAAGGGCGGTTGCTATTTCTACAAGACTAACAACCTACTACCCCAACACTTTGTTTTTTGAGTGTAGACCAATTGTCTTCGCTCTATAAACTGCATGATCAGTATTTCTCAGACCAACGCAATATTTTTTAGTGTAAAAGTTAGGCCTTTCTAGGGAGGACTGTCTTCCTTTTTGCTGACAATCCGAAGATATTTGATTATATTGTGCTTCCAAGCAAAATAGCAGATGTAGCAGGGAGGCCTTATTGCAAGTCTGCAGCCTCCCTGTAGATCAGGGTAATCCTAAAGGTGCTGAAATGGACAGCGCCTCCTGGCTGCTCAGCCTCTCTGCAGGACTCCGGTTAAAGGAGTGCACATTTCATGCTTGCTGTGCTCAGTTAGATTTAGTGACCACCTGTAAATCTGCCACAAATCACAAATTTGCAGTAATCTGTCCTGCGGATGGAGAAGCTATTTTTTAGATGACTTTTAGCACCTTTGTTCCTCTCTGAGCCCAAGGCAGCCACTGTCATCATCTACCAGCCTAGCGGAGAGCTTTTCCACAGCTCCTGACAATGTGCTATATAAACAATCACGGCAATGTTATTTCCTGTAATCTCTAATGCGTGGCAAAAGCATCAAGTCTGTGTGTGTTTATAAGTTATGAGTAGACAGCACTCACTTAAAAGATCATCCACAAATCATGAAAAACATATTTTTTTAAGCAAATCCCCAGAACAGGAGGATTAATGGGGTAGCCGTCCTTATTTTCTCTAATCCCTGACAGTCTATATCTTTATAGACTCTTGCATTTTTGAGTCACAATCTGTTCCTAAGGGACAATCTTGATTCATGGAACGTTGATAAGTAAATCCTGGCACAGTTAATGAAATATAAGTTTGCAGGATTCTCTTAGGACTGGTCTAATATGCAGATATGGCGAGGAAACGATTTGTCTCAGGTTGTCTGTGCTGTGTATGCGTAGCAGTGTTTTACCGTTAGTTGCCAAAAAATGATAGTCCTTTAAGAAGCAACCGGCTAAACGTAGGACCTATTTATTATGGATTATTGATAGAACTACTGGGTTAATGCAATCTGTCACGAGAAAAGAACAGCAGACTAGGCTGATAATAAACTCAAAAAAGACAGTAACTTATCTCCAGAAAAGCTTATCTTCTGGAAACTTTCAGGGCATCGTAATGGAAAATTAGATTTTTTGTTTCACTGATTGTAAACCTATTCTTATGTTTGTTCACTAAAAGTCTACAACTGTTATTTCTTTGCAGGATTACAAATACGACTTTAGACCTATATTTACATGACGGTGAATGACCAGACCAGTGAATTTCAAGAGTTTTTATGGGAATAGGCAAAAATGAACTTAAAGGAGGACTCCCAAGAATTATTTTCAATCCACTAAGCCTGTCTAAATACAAGTGATGTGTAGTGAGGGTACTGTCACACAGTACCATTTTGATCGCTACGACGGCACGATCCGTGACGTCGCAGCGATCGTATGATTATCGCTCCAGCGTCGTAGACTGCTGTCACACGTTGCAATCACGGCGCTGGAGCGATGCCGAAGTCCCCGGTAACCAGGGTAAACATCGGGTAACTAAGCGCAGGGCCGCGCTTAGTAACCCGATGTTTACCGTGGTTACCAGCGTAAAAGTAAAAAAAAACAAACAGTACATACTTACATTCTGGTGTCTGTCCCCGGCGTTCTGCTTCTCTCCACTGTGTAAGCGCCATAGCCGGCAAGCACAGCGGTGACGTCAGACGTCACCGCTGTGCTCGCTTTCCGGCTGGCAGACGCTCACACAGTGGAGAGAAGCTGAGACGCCGGGGACAGACACCGGAATGTGAGTATGTACTGTTTGTTTTTTTTTTACTTTTACGCTGGTAACCACGGTAAACATCGGGTTACTAAGCGCGGCCCTGCGCTTAGTTACCCGATGTTTACCCTGGTTACAAGCGAACACATCGCTGGATCGCTGTCACACACAACGATCCAGCGATGTCAGCGGGTGATCAAGCGACGAAAGAAAGTTCCACACGATCTGCTACGACGTACGATTCTCAGCAGGATCCCTGATCGCTGCTGCGTGTCAGACACTGCGATATCGTAACGATATCGCTAGAACGTCACGAATCGTACCGTCGTAGCGATCAAAATGGTACTGTGTGACAGTACCCTAAGTGCAATGAAATGCTTACTGATCTCCGTCTTCCCCCATTTACTGCTGCACCAGTCCTCTTCTCTCGTGACTGAAATTTCAGGCTCGCCGGATCACATTGGGGTCTGGGTTTGAGCCAAGAATCGATTTTATTATTTAAATCTATGGAGAAAGAGAGCAAGGCTCCATAGGTTTATATTGTAAAATGAAGTTTCAGGTCACACATAAAGCAAAGAGTGATGTGTAAAGTTGGGATAGAACGTGAATGAGAAAAGGACAGGAGAGGCGCTGTAAACCAGGAAAATTGGCAATCAAATTGTACTTTATTGCACTTACACTATACTACTATTTGCACAGGTTTAGCGAATAAAACAGATCTGGATATTGCTTCTTTAAAGGGAATCTGTCACCTCATTTTGCCGCTATAAACTGCGGCCACCGCCATTAGGGGCTTATCTACAACATATTGTAATGCTGTAGATAAGCCCCCCCCCCGATGTAACATGAAAGATAAGAAAAACAGGCTAGATTATACTCACCTGGGGGGCGGTCCGGGTCCGATGTCCAGGTCCGATGGGTGGCGAAGGTCTGGGTCCGGCGCCTCCCATCTTCATACGATGACATCCTCTTCCTTGCTTCCTGTTGCAGCTCTTGCACAGGCGTAATTCTCTGTCCTGTTGAGGGCAGAGCAAAATACTGCAGTGCGCAGGCGCCGGGAAAGGTCAGAGAGGCCCGGCACCTGCACACTGCAGTACTTTACTCTACCCTCAACAGGGCAAATCAGTACGCCTGCTGTACAAATGCTATAGATAAGCCCCTAATGGTGGTGGCCACAGCTTATAGTGGCAAAATGAGGTGACAGATTCCCTTTAAGATAGATATTATTAAGAAAAAGTGACTAACAATCACCTACCACTTCAGTCTCCACTGCTTAAGTACCATTGTTTCTGGTAGCCTTGGCAGTGCCAGAAATGATGATGTCCGGCCTGTTAGTCACTTGATGCCTGCAACTGGGCTGGAACCACTGCAGGAACAGTGGGAACCACCATATTGGCAGTATCGAAGTAGTGGGAGACTCAAGGGGTAAGTAATTCTCATTCTTTTATTAACATTCACTACCTTTGTGTCAATTTTTAATAATACCAAAAAACTCCTTTACAACAAATCTGTCACCAAGTTTTTGCAGCCTAATCTGAGAACAGCGTGATGTAGAAACAAAGACCCTGATTCCAGTGATGTGTCACTTATTGGGCTGCTAACTGTAGTTTTGGTAAAATCTCAGTTTTATTAGAAAGAAATTATCACTAGAGGACTACTAAACCTGCTGCCATGTAGTTCTTCATATTCACAAACTCTATATAACCATGCCCCTACCACTGATTGGCAGTTTTCTGCCTATATACAGTGTATACAGAAAGCAGCCAATCAGTGGTGTGGGCGTGGTCATACAAAGCTCTGCATTAGAGCACTGCTAGATTTTAGGAAAACTAAACTGAGATTACATCAAAACTGCAGCTAGCAGCCCAGTAAATGTACTTATCTGTAACCAGGGTCTCTGCCCCTACATCATACTCCTCTGAGATGGGGTAGACAAAACTTGTTGACAGATTCCCTTTAGGCATTTCTGCATAAGGCTAAACCAATAGGCTGATGCTTATATAAGACAATTATGTTTTTCTATGATAGGTTCCATGAGATAGATGCAAGCACATGCAATATGACTTTAAGGTTATTCTCCAGAAGGGAACATTACTTCTAAATCCTATCTTCATATTGCCTTTATTGTCCACCTGAGCTCTTTTGACCAACAAGCTGTGTTTATTTCTGGACAACTTATCCAGAATTCCTGGACAACCAATATTTTATCTAGATGTTTGGGAAAAGAAAATTACTACCGGTAATTCATAAAGCTAATAAATGTTACTTCGTCTGTTGACCGAAATGCTGATATCAATACATATAGCAGCATTCAGAATTAATTGTAATATGATCATAATTACAATCGCAATAATCTTCACAGGTTTAGCCATAAAATATCTATGAACCATTTCATCTGTTACAGATGCTGGAAAAGGTGCCCTACTGTTACAGGTAGTACAGGTATTTATGGATGTTGGCAATTCTGACAATAAGATAAATTGAAATGTGTAGAAAGGCAATCCTTGTACAGCAAAAGGTAAGAAATACTGATTTTGTTATTTTACTATGGGAAAAAAAATCTAGAAAAGCATTTAGTTCAGAGCTTGGATCATTATATTGTTGCCTATAAAAGAAATCTGTCTGCAGGTTTCTGACACTTTATCTGAGATCAGCATGATATAGGGATAAAGAGCCTGATTCCAGTGATGTGTCATTTACTAGTCTGCTTCTTGCAGATTCAATAACATCAGAGTTTTATCAGCGGGAGATTGTCACTAAAAGACTAGGTGCCTACAGTCAGTGGCATAGGAAGGGGGGTGCGGGGGGGCGGGCCGCCTCGGGTGGCACAATGCAGGCTGCAGCTGTTTAACGCTATTGACGTGCGGGCCCGCGCCCACACGTCAATAGTTAACAGCCGCCAGCCAATCTGAGGCTGGCAGCTGACGTCAGTCCCAGCGTGCATGTTGCCGGCATCTGACGTCATTGTCAGTCGCCGGGGAGTGCACGCTTCAACTGCGTGGAGAGAGCAGGAGCGCGGTCAGGTAAGCAGAATGTGTTTTTTTTTGCAGTCCCGATCATCATATTTTTGGTAACCTTTGTGTGTATTGAGCCGGGGGGGGGGATGGCGCCAAACTCGGGAACAGCCCCGGGCGGCAAAAGCTCTAGCTACTCCCCTGCCTACAGTACCATGTAGTTCTCCTGCTTTGTATAGCCCTGTACTTAGCACTGATTAGCAGCTGTCTGCCTATGCACAATGTAGACAAAAAGCTGCCAATCTGTGGTTATACAGAGCTCAGGATTCAGAAAACAGCTGGATCTGCTGCAGAGAATACAGTGATTTTATCAAAATTACAGCAAGCAGCCCAGTAAGTGACACATCGCTGGATTCAGGGTCTCTGTCTCTACATCAGGCTGTTCTCAGATTATATAACCTGCGGACATATTGCCTTTAATGGTGGTATAGCTTTTCTTAGGTGCAGATGGAGTGGAAATTATGGAGTGGACAAAATTAGCCTAGTGCTCCTTTGCTGGGTCAATATTTGTGCCCCTTGAACAACAGGTCTTACCTAAGGTTGCCTAATCAGCAGCTTGAGGGAATTACAGCATGTTGACAACTATGCTAGGAGGAAAAAAATATAAAACACATTTAAAATGCAAATCTCATTGTAGGGTGAAGGTTAAAGGGAACCTGTCTGCATGAAATAGCAATCCGATCTACAGGCTGAGCAGTTTGATATGAAATTTGGGAGAAAAGATTCAGTATAACCCATGTTCTCATCATTTACACCTCTGCTCTTCTTGGGATATTTGGTCCTGTGGGCGGTCATATACTGTAAATGACTGACAGCTTTCTTTGTATAAATGTGCATTCAGAGGTAGCTGTCAGTCACTGATGGGATGGCCCACTGGACTGAAAATCCCAGAAAGATCAGAGGATTAAATCATGAAAACACACGATATACTGAATCTTTCCTCACAAAAATATGTATCATTCTACTCAGCTCCATAGCATGGTGCCTGCAGATTGGTCAGCATTTTCATCATGATATGTTTCCTTTAATAGTAATAGCATGCTGCTATTTAGCATTCACTAATTTTCCCAGTAAGGCAGGGGTCACACTTGCGAGTGTAATGCGAGAAACTTAAACGAGTCTCTCGCATCAATACTCGGCACTGCTGCCGGGACTCGGGACCTGAGCGTGTGGCTGCATGTATTTCTATCCAAAATACTGCTCTATCCTGATCGTGGGAACATAGCCTCATAAGTGCAAAGATACCATTACTGTTCTGCAACATTGGCATTGTGGCTATTGTCCCGTGAACATAACCTCCCTATCTCCTTCCATAACCTCCCCATCTACTCCCATAACCTCCCTATCTCCTCCCATAACCTCCCCATCTACTCCTATAACCTCCCTATCTCCTCCCATAACCTCCCCATCTACTCCCATAACCTCCCTATCTCCTCCCATAACCTCCCCATCTACTCCCATAACCTCCCTATCTCCTCCCATAACCTCCCCATCTACTCCCATAACCTCCCTATCTCCTCCCATAACCTCCCCATCTACTCCCATAACCTCCCTATCTCCTCCCATAACCTCCCTAAGTAGCTCAGATATACGCCATTCACTGGCATCATTACAGTTCACTGGCTCACTACACCATTCCTTTGTGATCAACTTATTATTATTATTATTTATTTATATAGCATCATTAATTCCATGGTGTTGTACATGAGAAGGGGTTACATACAAAGTTATAGATATTTACAGTAAACAAATTTAAGATGACAGACTGGTACAGAGGGGAGAGGATCTATTTCTGATTAATTTTCATAAAAAGGAGCTCAGTTTTAATGGTTTGATAATGTGTCATGTTAGATTTCTCGGGGAATGTATCACAGTCAGAATGGCCACAAACGGCAAAACCCGAATGGAAATTACTCTATGTTTTTTGGATGGAGTTCATAAAGTTCAGAGAGGAGCAAAACATAGGTACAAAACAAAAATATTTTCCAGCTTCTTACTTGGAATTGTATTTTTTTGTTTTCATGGCTAACGATTGCCTAATACATAGTAATTATGAGTCAGTCTCATTTTTACCAAATTCAAGTTCAACCAAACAAATAAACAAAATCTTTTCTCTATCAAGTCTTTTGTATGACCCTATGAAATCCCTGGAGAATAGAACATCAAGCAGTAATTGGTACAAGGGTTTGTATCCTTTTCTTAGAGATAATGAAAACGAGACATTTTAACAATAAGGAACATCTGTTAATTATGTACTAGAAGAAGAGGAGAAGAAGAAGACATTTCTGACGTCCACTAAGGAGAAAACATCTTTTGTTTCCTCTTATTCTGTTTACATGCAACACACACCCTTCTCTCACAAGAGCCCTCTTAATATATGGTACCGTAGTACAATAATTATATATCACCAGCCTAAATGTACAAAATAATACATCAGGCTGCGATCTCATCCCCCTCCTACATGCGCCTTCCTGCCTCTCTATATTTCTTCCACATCCAATCCTCCATGTATATATATATTTATAACCTCTTTCTCTTCTTTCTCTATACGTATATATTTTCACCTTCGCTATCATTGTCTCTTTTTTTCTCTCTTCGCAGTCTTGAGGGACTACTTGACTTTTTTATTAGTTTTTTTTATGACCAGGTAAGAAATGAAAAAAAAAAAAAAAAAAGTAAAATCAAAGTGTCGAAATCTTGCTGCTGTTGTTACAGGATTCTCCCGTCCTTTATAGCTCCTGATATATAGTTTCTTCTCGCTGACGTTACCCATGACCTAACCCATCTGCGCCATGCTATAAACCTCCCTCCCTACTCTCAACTCTAAGTCATTCACCTTTTCTCTACTTTCTCTCAGTTTTTGCAGGGGCTGGGAATTGGAAATACATTACAAGAATCTTTTGAGGATTTTCCTTGGCTTTAATTTTAATGAAAATGTGGATCGGAGCACGGGAAACAAAATTGTTTTATCATCAGAGTCTGTCTGAGTGATTGCCAGAAGGAGGCTTTGCGACTGGACGCATCCTGTAGGGCTGGTGTATCAAATCCCTCGACGCGCGCTCTGTGAAACAGCAAAAAGGACAAAAATTAGCCTATGTGCTTTTCAAGGCAAGGATGGTTTATATCGCCTTTGGTATAGATCCCTGTTCATCTCTTCTGTTAATGACACTAATGAATCAGTGATGAAACTGCCGCTGCCAGTGTTCGGTCTGTGTCTCCATGGCTGATTGTCTTGTGACTTTGATTATTTCCTAGTAATGTGTATGAAGGCTCTAGCGGTGTGTTGGTTATATTCATCAAAGCCTCCCAAATACAGAACTAGCCACTGTTTTATCTGTAAAAGAGGCTTTCATATTGAAACCAATGGAGTTTTCTGACAGAAATATCCATTTTGCGGTGGGCTCTTGTTTGCCCTTTCTATAACAGTAAGGGAGACTTTGATATATGACTCAATTTGGATCGTATTTATCAATTCTCCACGGCAGGGAAATTGTGTTAGGCGAATGACACATCAGTGTGTCATATATATGGGCACACATGGGATACTGGCAGCACAATGTAGAGAGAGTATTAAGAAAAAAAGAAAGAATAATTACATTAATGGCATTGGTCAAAAGTACAAAAAAATCTTTATTTCACTATTAAAGGATAATGAAATCGATAATAATGAAGAGATGTGCCTCTGCCTCATTTTTATTTTACTTCTTGTAGGGACCATACAGAAGAAGAGGCGCTATAAGACCTCTAAGCGGTTTGTTTTTTATGCAAATAAGAAGATTAATTTTACAGCACCACTAAAAGCTATGAGATTTCAGAAATCAAATGCACATAATTGTTATTTTTTTCCTGACTGAATTTGAGAACTGCAGCATTTTTTTAAATATTTAACATGTCAATTATTTCATCATTTTTGTAGCACCGCTCCAATAAAATCAATGAGAAAGTGTAATATTGCAGCAAACAGACTTTTCTGCATTTTTACATCGTTTTTGCAGCCTTTTTGGTGACTTAATCTTACTTTACTAAATGTCTACTATGGACAAAACACATATATAATCTGCACCAAATATTGCAGTAATAAAACATAGCAAAAATGCAGCAAAACCTGACATTGTACTCATTGTTTTTACTCTGAGGGTTTGTGCACACGTTGCGGAATCTTGTGTGGATTTTTCCGCACTGATTTTGGTAAATCCGCATGAAATCCGCACTGCGGATTTACCTCGGAATTACAGTGGTTTTTGTGCGGATTCCACCTGTGGTTTTACATCTGTGGATTCCTATTATGGAGCAGGTGTAAACTGCTGCGGAATCCACACAAAGAATTGACATACTGCGGAATAAACAACGCAACTTTTCCGCGCGTTTTTTCCACAGTATGTGCACTGCGGATTTAGTTTTCCATAGGTTTACATGGTACTGTAAACTCATGGAAAACTGCTGCAAATCCACAGCAATATCCGCAGCGTGTGCACATACCCTAAGAAAGCACGTTTTGGCTGCAGAAAATAATGCTGAAAAATTGCTGATTGCTGCTTGTGAACATGTCCCTAGTCTGCACATCAGCATATCTCTCATTTAAAGAGTAACCATTATTTTATTAACAGTATGAGAAGAATCCAGCAATCAGATGCAAAACTAGTGATGTTTATAAATATCAAACAATCCAAACTTTTAAATGTGATGTTTCACCTTAAACATGTGACCTTCATCAGATGCGCCAAAAAATAAAAGTAATAAAACATATTAGAAGTGACGACAAGTCTTTTTGAAGATCAAAACAAAGTACAGATCAACAATTGCAGGTCAAAGTGTACGAAGATGTACAAAACAAGACAAGAAATGAAAAAATATATTCAAAGAATAAACAAAATTGAATAAATATAAGTACATGTACATAATAATGGTGGTAAAACATTTAAGCCAAAAATCTGCAGCACTTCAGCTTCATCCAAGGTGTTTTATTCTGCAGATATGCCTGTCTAGTTATCATAAAGGACCAAATGTAGTATATAGCCTGTTTGGTGAATAAAACACTTTGGATGAAGCTGAAGTACTACGGCTTTCTTTATTTTTTGGATTCTAACTGTGTCTGTGGACCGGGATGTGGCCTGCTCCCATATTGAAGATAACTAACTGTGGGATGTGCTGCTTCTTTTCTCCCTGTATTCTGTCCTGCATTATTCCGACAATCCTCAATTTAAATTGGCAGTATTAAGTTTTCTTTTTGTGCAGGAAAACTGAACACTTATTGCCAAAGATCCCACCCAAAAAATAGGTAAAAATCCAATCCGGGTATTCCCTGTATGAGCCATCTGTCAGTAGGAACAACTCTCCTAAGCCGTCTATTTGGACATGTAGGTCATAGGAAGCTGAAAAAAAATGATATATTGATATCAGTATCGATATCCACAATTTTCTCATATGTAAATGAGCTGTTTAGGGCTATGGGCTGGACACTTATCTGCATGAGAATCTGCCTCCAGAGATTATTTTACATGCAGAGGAGTTACCAGTGTGATATGTAATGGCCGCTCTCTGCTCTCCTGATCTCACTGCGAAGCTGTGTGTGATTATACCTGACACATCACAGGTTCCTCTCAGTGATTCAGCTTCCATCTCACAGTTAGACAGGGTTGAGATACAGCAGATCTGTAATAGCTGTAGCTGCTAATGTGTTTGTTATGAGACAACGTTCAGTTCTACTGTTCTGAGTTATTTACATGTCCCAACTTTCATGTGTAATAATCTCTGGAGGCAGATTCTCATGCAGGTCTGTGTCCGGCCCATAGTCTTGAACAGCTCATTTCCATATGAGAAGACATCGGATTGCAGATATTAAGGTATCATTTTATTCAGCTTCCTATGACCTGCATGCCTATTTCGACAGTTTAGGAGGGTTAATCTTACTGACAGGTTCCATTTAATAATACATACTGCGAATGGCCATCTGGTGATCCAGGGACAGACTTGTTTATAGAAGGGGTTTTATATGAACCAGATATTTCATGAGTTACTGACAAACTATTTTTTGTTGAACTTCTAGAGGTAATTCCTGGAAAGACAAGCGTATTACTTGCAATGAATTGTGCACCCACTCATCATAGCAAATTATTATTTCGAGGCACATTACTTTTTAATATTATTAATTCTCATATATATAGTCTTCAAAGACCAACGCAGTGAAATAAAAAAGACAAAAGTAGATCTGTATTATTGCTTTAGTATACATTAGATTTCAGACATAAAGCTTGGTCTGGCTTGCTATATACCATCTTCAGCCATTTATCAGGCCACAGTGATCATCCAACAATGCACGTCCAACGCCCCACACTGTTCACACTGACGTTTGCTGAAAGACTATCATCAGTTGCTAGATTTTCTATGTTATGAAAGATACATTCTGAACATTTTTGTAAATCATACATTTCCCTTTATCCGTTGTTATAAAATCTCATAGTCTTCAAGGATACATTGTTTTACATGTCACCTTCAAAAGTGTATAAGGTCATATACCTGTAGAATGTAAGCCCGCAAGGGCAGGGTCCTCTTCCCTCTGTATCAGTCTGTAATTGTTAATTTGTTTACTGTAAGTGATATCTGTAATTTGTATGTAACCCGTTCTCATGTACATGGAATCAATGGTGCTATATAAATAAATAATAATCATAATAATATACCCACCCATTGGCTATGTTACCGTTATATTGAAACTGTAATTCTAGTGCCTGGTCGCTCATCCTTTCTGCTCATTCAATCTCCCCAAAACACATCATATCCAAATAGCTGCCAAATCCCAGAGACCCAAATTAGAGAAAATTGAAAAATAGCTCTGACAGCAATTAGTCAAACCCCACTGAAGACTATGACACCATTAACATTGGGAATAAGAGACTTGGAAAATAGAAACACGTACCAGTGTTTCGTCTTCAGTAAAATATTTTTTTCACAGAAATAGATGACTGACAGCACCTTCCAATTAGTGGGAATCAGTCCAAGTGAGGGAGAGCTGACAAAATTATATTAGCAAGTCTGCCATATGGCAGAGGAAGGAGCGCATTTTTATTACAATGAAGGCATGTGGACATGTGAGTGACCTGCTAATTTTTAGCCCTTTCAAGATGCTGTATAGACGCCAGTTAATTTACAGCTTGGATAGCATAGTTTAACCGAGACCAACCAAAGCCAGAACGTCTTATCCAGAGAAGGATGATTAGAAGGTACAAGCAGAATACTGAATATGTCAGGAAATGGATAATAGTAAAGACCAGAGAAGATAAAGACAGAGAGATGTAAATATGTCGCCATCTGCGCCCTTTCCAAGGTGATCCAATTCATTTTGATTTCTGCCCCAAGTTTCATGTTTCTTAAGGGTCTGAAATCTGAGCTTAAGGTAGCGAATTTACTTTTCATATCTTGCATTTTTGCATTTGCTAGTATTACTCCACTACCTTCTACCGTAGACAAAAATAGAAAACAATACAGTGCATCTTAGTTTTAACAAATATCATGAGATATCTCAGAATTTTTTTAAGCTATCTACATGACTACTGGATAAGGTTTTATATTAAGGTGCCCATAGTCCTTAAATAGCTTTTGGCTATACCTTACACTCTGTAGAGTGTAAGGTATACATATACATTTGGTACAATACATTTGGAGAGTCACAAGGTCTCCATAAATTATTTAGGTGCTGCCTAAATCATTGGGTTTGGACGACTTTAATCTATTGGCTATTGGGGGTCTTAAAAGGGTTATTCAAACCAAATTATCACCTATCTAGAACATCATAGTTTATTAATAGTTAGGAATCCTGCCACTAGGTCCCTCACCAAACCCAAGAAAGGGGCTCTGAGATATCCAGTTTGAATGGTGATATGGCCAAACCATCGCGTCATTCATTGAATATTATATTGCTGGAAATAGCCAAGAACAGTACTCAGCAATCTGTGGCTCTCATGCACAATGGTCTGGTAGTATAGTATTGCTCAGCTGATGAGAACAGCTTAGAGAACAATGCACAGGAGACAGACTTTCCAGAAGAAGTCCTTTGCCAAGGGACTGCTCCAGCACAAATAGAGGAGGCACTCACTCACTCACTCACAGGAGGAACTGCTTCTTAGGATCCGGGTGGTGCAGTATTGGAGCTCTCACAAAGGGCTCTTTCAAGTGTTGGAAGGCTGACACAGCTGACTCTGACTAGACCTTTGCATCAGCTCCCTTTTTGGTTAAGGTGGAAATAGGTGCCATGAGGGATGAAGAGTGTGGACTAAATTGCCTGTAGAAGTTGACGAAACCCATGAAGCGCTGGATGGCATGTAAACCTTGAGGATGAGGCCAGAAGAAAATAGGAGAAACCTTCTCTGGATCCATCTCAAGACTATGGTTGGAAACAATCACAATCACCTCCGTCGCTCCTCCTCTGGTTCCCGGCGCGCTCCTTCTGCTTCTTCTGCGGCTGCTCTCCCTGCTCGTTCCTGCCGCTCAGCTCCAGGGTCCCGGCGCGCTCCTCCTGCTTCTTCTGCACCTGCTCTTTCTGCTTCCAGTCCCCAGCGTGCTTCTCTCCTCAGTGCTCCTTCTCAGCTTCCTGTCCCTGGCTCTGCTGGAGGGATCCGTCTTCTGCGCAAGCGTCCTGGCTTCTCTAGAGGGCGCACGTGCTACAATCCCTCTGCTGTTGGATACCTGGATCCGGTGATCTCCTACAGCCAATCTGGGTGAGGTATCTGGTATATCAGGCCGTCTCCCCTGCATGGTGGCACCTGATCATCATTTGCTTTTTGCTTATGTCTCTGGCCTCTCTGTGCTCAAGTGTCTGGCATACCCGCACTATTCACGTCGTCCTGCGCTATCCTGTGTCCGTGCTCTCCTCTGCCCCTGTTGGCATTTCCTATCATTCGTTTCCCTTAATCCTCTCTCTCTCTCCCTGCAGATCCGCCTTCATTCCAGCTCCCCTGTATTCCAGTACCTATGTGCGTGTACTTTCCGTAGCTGTTGTTCCGGTCGTTCTGGTTCCTGTATTGCCGTCTACAGTACTTTCATTGTTTTTTGTCTCATTCCCTTCCCTTCTTCTGAGCCGTCCCTCTCGGTAATAGCTACTGTGGTCTGGTGACCTCTGGGCCTGCTCCTGACGGTCCCTGTATAGGGGTCGGTCTCACTAGGTCAGCTCGCCGAGGGGTAGGTCTTTTCCACGGTCCAGAGGGTCCACTCTAGCTCCATCTCCTTGGTAGCATTACACCAAGGAAGGGCAAGAAAACACATTTGGACTACTTGGCAAATAAATTGTTCTCCAAAGATAATGGAGAACTTTAAACACGTGTCTTCTGTGGCTACGTAGATCAGGGGAGAATATCAAGATATCGTCCAAATATGCAAGCATGGCAACATAGAGGAGATCCCGAAAGTTGTCATTAACAAACTCCTGAAACATAGTAGGTGCATTACATAGACCAAAGGACATGACAAGATACTTGTAGTGACCGTCACAGGTATTAAAAGCAGCCTTTCATTTATCGACCTTGCGGATCCATATGAAGGTAGAAGCCCCTCTTAGATCCAATTTAGTGAAAATTTAGTGAAGGGATTCTATTAAATAATTCAGAGATCAAAGGCAGAGAGTAGTTCTTCTTGCTGGTGATTTTGTGAAGACCCAGATAATCAATGCAGGGTTGTAGCAATCCTTCCACCTTAGTCATGGAGAAGAAGCCGGCACCAACAGGAGAAGAGGACTTATGGATGAATCCCTTAGCTAGGCTTTCTTTGATGTATTCCGATATGGCACAAGTGTCTGGCAATGACAGTGAATACTCCCGGCCTCGAGGTGGAGAGGTGCCAGGCTGCAGATCAATGAGACAATTGTAATGTCAATGGGATGGCAAGACCTCTGCCTTCTTTTCACAAAAGATGTCTGCAAAGGCACGATAACAAGTGAGCAGAGAAGCAAAGTCCAAAGGCATGAAAGGCAGAGTCTTGGGCATGACCTTGGCAAGACAGTTGGTAGTGCAATACAGTCCCCACCGAAGCACCTGGCCGGTAGACCACTCAATAACTGGTGCATGTAGACACAACCATGGAAGGCCCAGAAGAATAGAGTTTACTGATTTAGGAAGAAGGTAGAAGAAAATATTTTCGGAATGCAAAACTCCCATCTGCAACATGACTGGCTGCATGATTTATCAGCCAGAATCTTCGAGGAATAGTCCATTTATGGAGTGACTGGTCAGTGGGTATTTGAACTGTTGCATAGGTAGCTGGAGTTGAAGAACCAGGTCTGAATGGATGAAGTTGTCAGCAGAGCCAGAGTCTAGATGGGCTGTCACTGAGAGAGACCTCTGTCCCCAGACCTGGGTGACTTCAGGTCAAATGTTTTGGAGAGAAGTCTTTCTCACCTCCACAATACATGCACTCATTCTCTCTAAACATACACTGTCACTCTTGTACCGAAAGCTTAGACCACTCACATGCAGGATGGGCTTGTGGCGGCAGTGGGTACTGGAAGGTTGGAGTCAGTCTGGGTGGTCTTCTGACATGAGAAATCCACATTTTTCTTAATATGTAAATGAGCTATTAAGATCTATGGGCCGGACATAGATCTCCCTGCGATTCTCCCTCCAGAGCTTATTTTAAATGAAAGGGGGAGTTACCAGTGTAAGAAAGGTAATGTCTGACAGTCTGCTCTCTCGATAACACTGGTAACTCCACCTTTCATCTAAAATAAGCTCTGGAGGCAGAGTCTCAGGGAGATCTATGCCCACCCCATAGTTCTTAACAGCTCATTTACATAATGTGGAAAACGTGGATTTCATATTACAGATATCAAGTTATTATTTAATGGGTTTTCTATGCAAGTATGCATAAGGTCATGACTTCGAACCGCAGCCTGACAATTTCTCTTGTGGAGATGCTAGTTTCCGCTAGTTAAATCTCACCAATAGAATGTATTGGATGTGGTGAATCCATGGTGATTCACCTGCTTTCAATAGACAGCAGCGCTTTGGAAACTGTGAACATACGCTTCGTCCAAAGCGCTGCCACTTTCGGATCAGGTGCACCCAGCCTTAGAAACACACATTATGTACTTAAAATGAATATATATAGTGAAGGTGTGTGTGCTTTATAGTGGCAAGAATTGCAAGTTAACTTCAGGAAAGGACCTCATATTGCCCTTCCGAAGTCTGATAGGAGAGATGCAAAAAAGGCATATCTGTGTATAAGTGTCTCTCCCCTGTCTATTCTTGCAGTGATACAGTGTCACATCCAAAAATGCTAATTACTTGCAGATAATGGATTAATTTTCAGGTAAATAGCATTTTGCTTTACTGCTTTGCTAGAAGTATGGCTACAGGGAGAAAATTAAGTTTTATTCTCCAGGAACCCAAAGCTTACAGTCTAGGGAGAGAATACCCTGGGATATTGATTGAAACTGTCCTCACCATTTCCAACCTCATCTACTGCAACATCCTCCACTGTTGCCTTCCTGATAACAGTCTTCTGTAAGTCAGTGCCACAACATGTCCGAACCACACCACCACAACATTATCTATCACATTCAGAACTTTCAGATGGAAGTTGAAACTCATCTTTTCAAGATAGTTTAGAGCCTACAATGACCACTCTACTACCTCACCACCACGGGGGCTGACACAATCAGAAATTTCTCCTTCCCCATTAGCCTGATGATTGTGAGCCTGCAAGCCGGGCCATCTCCTGTCTGTATTAGTCTGTTGCTGTCAGTCTGTTTGTTTATTCGTAATCTTTATGTAAACCCTTTTCACATGTACAGCACCATGAAATTAAAGGTGCTCAAAAAATAAATAATAACAATATCTGACAGCCTGCCCTGCAATGTGTGTGCATGTAAGTGTCCAGAGCTGGCTGTGAATTATTGTGCATGGACGTCCGCAACGTGCGTTCACTGCATAGTATGCAGTGACTTCCCTGCACCACCCCAGTGACTGGAAACAAGCATCCACATGCAGAATATAGCTTTATTTCCTGTAGCTGCTATTTCAATAAGACTACTCCCCTCACCCCCCCCCCCCAAAAAAAAAAAAAGCATCTGGGTTTGTTTTCTTTTTCTTGGGTTTTGTCTGTGAAATGGCCACAGTGTGAATGTACGCCCATACATTGCATGTATACCAACTTGTTCATTTCTTTGGTTTGGTTTTGCTGTAGCTTCTTGTACTCTGTTGAAACAGAGGCATGGCTACCCTTTTTGAGCTAGGCATTTAATTTATGTAGCTTCCCATGGGCAGGTATCTGAACCGTCATGCCTATACCCTGCTCTGCCCATCTATAGTGATGTCAGCTGACACAATGTTCAATGTAATTTACATGTACTATTACTGTTTACTTATTTACTTACTACAGGGTATATGCTAATTTTTTTTCTTGGCTTTTGTCTGTGAAATGGTTACAGTGCGAACGTGCTCCTACACATTGCATGTATTCACACTTAATCATAGTATAGAAACTGGGAAAATTGTGGATATCCTCTGCGCTACTGTGCAATTACAAGTCCAGGCAGGTTGAAGATAAAACTTGGTGGTTTATTCAGAATCTCAATGCGTTTCAAAATCAGAAGTGACTTCTTCTTCAGGAGATGACACTTATGCTACAACTCATTTCTTTGGTTTTGCTGTTTCTGTAACACAGCCAGATATGGTTTCAATACTATTCACCTGCAAATGCATTTCTGAAGTTGACAAGTTCCCTTTAAATAACCTGCCCTCTTACTATGGTCCAATCTACGTATCTAAGCAGGGTGTGATTAATATATAACAATAAAAATTAACTTTTAATAAATATTATTAAAATAGTACCGGTCAGTAACCAAACAAAAAAGGACTCACAAGAAATACACATTCATAGGAATGTCTAAACCACAAACACTCCCCGAGACTTAGGGAACCTGAATATGTGTCCGTCTCCAGGGAAAGCAATTTCTCACCGTATGAGATCCATATGTAAGCATCATTCCTCAGTCTTGTATTCCATATAAACAATATCCATAAATTGCAAAAAACCACGACTGGTATATAAATCAGAACGATCTCACCTCTTTCTTTTTCTTCCTCTAATACGGATGAGATCACTTGGTATTGGCACTGTATCCAGGGGGGGGGGCACATTCCAGCCACGCACTAACCCACGTTGCCAATAAAAAGCTCAACCCCAAAATAAACCATGCATTTCCCTACGCGTTTCGTTTATCAACTCATCAGGGGAAATTCCGTGTTGTCACTCCAAATCCGTGGAATTGGATGCGGGGGTACAGAAAGCAATCACTGACAAGCAGCAATCGCTGCTGTTAAATAGCCCGCCGAGCTCTTACCCCTGCTCCCGGGCTCACGTCATTTCCTAGGCACCCAGCATGGTACGCATCGCTGGACCGCATACGTCACTTCCGGTGACGCGCTGTTTGCTTCCATAGCAACGCGCCACATGACCACACATCGCGTCACTGGTCTGAGCGTCTCCGTTGCTAGGTGACTTCCGGAGTCCAGGTACAGCGCTGCAGTGGGCCAATGTATAAAAACCTCTAAGGCCGCGCTATAATGAAAGAAATCTATTAACCCTTGTGCAGTCAAAAATAACAAAACACGTGCATTTTCATACTTAATTCTACAAGGGCATTTCCTATCTTAAAAAATGATTCTACCTAAACCTCCTAATAGGAAGGGGAATCTCAATGTCCGGCACATGCAGATTAAGAAAAAAGGGGGAGAATTACGAATCAGGGAGCCGATGACTTAATAGGTCTGACCACAGCTATAAATATACTGATAAAAAATCCCTCTTGCAAGTACAGAAAAAATCATGCATAGACTATACCGCAGAAAGAGGACATTTCAGAGAGATGGTGGGGGTAGGGGTCAATGACAAGTGGGAAGAGAAGGGGAAAGAAAAGGAAAAGGACTGGTGCACTGAAAAAATAAGTTGGAGAGATAGTATCATGTGCCAATCCCAGAGCTCACCCTATACAAACTCCTAATATCTGTCACCTGCCTCACAATGGAGGTTGGCACCCTAGGACAGATCATTTCATATAGTTCAAACGACTTGTATCTAACCTTCCAAGAAATAACTGTATGTTAATGTTTCATTCAAGCCTCTCGGTGTTTGCGTCTTGAGGCGAAAGATCCACTTTGTTTCACACTGTAGTAGCATCTGGTCCCAATTACCTCCTCTCCTTGGTGCACCAATCCTATCAATCCCCATGAATCTCAAATTCCACCTGTCACCATTGTGTTCGTTGTTTATGTGCCTGGCTAGGGGTGTATCTCTTTTTAGGGCTATGTCCCTCAGGTGTTCACCGACACGTCTTCTAAATTCGCGTATTGTTTTCCCTATGTATTCTAAACCGCATGGGCATACTGCTCTATATATTACCCCCTTAGATGTGCAGTTTATAAAATGATAAATTTGATATTCTCTCCCAGTCACTCCACTAGAGAATTTGGATCCTGTTGTGATCATGGGACACGCCACACAACTACTACATCTGTGGCACCCCTTCGGTAGAATCGGGAGCCACGTATCCTTCACCGGTGGTGAGTAGTGGCTGTGTATTAATCTGTCACTGACAGACTTGCCTTTTAAAAAAATGATCTTAGGGGTATCCCCCACCATCTCTCCAATGTCCTCGTCCATGGCCAAAATAGGCCAATGTTTCTGCAAAATACTGTATCTTCTGGGCCCCATTATTATACGTAGTGACATATCTGCACAAAGATGTATCTTCCCTTCTCTGAGCTGGCACCAGTAGACTACTCCTATCAACTTCTCTGACCTCATTATAGGCTTTTCTTAGGATACCCTCCAGGTATCCCCTGGCCAGAAAGCGCATCTGCAGGTCATCTGCTTGTATTTTGTATTCCTCCTCCGAGGAACAGTTGCGCCGTGCTCTCAAATACTGGCCTTTAGGGATGCCCCTCTTCAGAGGTGTTGGATGCTGGCTGTCCCATCTGAGAAGGGCATTCGTTGAGGTCGGTTTCCTGTAGGTCTTAGTACTCAAGTGTCCGTCTGACATTTTTTGGACACATAAGTCTAAGAACGGTAGCTGTTCTTTGTGGTACTCAAAAGTGAAAAACAAGCCCAACTCATTGTTGTTTAATTTTGACACGAAATTGTTCAGGCCTATGACGTCCCCATTCCAAATTAGCAGCACATCGTCAATATAGCGGGACCAAAAAGCTATATTGGCTTGCTCTTCCACAAAGGAATCCCCAAAAACAATGGTCTCCTCCCACCAGCCCAGGAGCAAGTTTGCATACGTGGGTGCACAGGAATTGCCCATCGTGGTGCCCCTGAGCTGGTGGAAGACAGAACCATTGAACAAAAAGAAGTTACTAGTCAAACAGAACTCGAGTAAATCCATAATGAACCTATTATGTCCCAGATATTGTTGGCCCCTGCTTCTAATGAAGTACTCTACCGCCTGCAGGCCATCGTTATGTTTTATGGAAGAGTAGAGTGCCTCCACATCGATGCTACAGATGGTTCTAAAATTAGGCCATCTATTTTTCTTAATAGATCCATTGAATATCTGGTGTACGAATATAGAGATGTTACATAGCTCTTTAGGACTTCATCAAGGTAAATTCCAATATGGTGACATAGACTATTGATCCCAGAGACTATAGGTCTCCCCTCGAGGGGGACCAGTCCCTTGTGGACCTTTGGCAAACAATAAAATGTTGCCATCACTGGGAACTGAGGCAAAAGAAAATCATATTCGTGTTTGTCAATCAGACAATCAGATAGCCCTTTATCCAAAATCACCTTGAGTTGTTTCTTAAACAGAAAGGTAGAATTTGAGGAGATCTTTTCATAATTTTTAGGATCTTTGTGGATCTTTTCACACATAACCACGTAGTCCTCATGATTCATGATGACCGTATTTCCCCCCTTATCTGAGGGTTTGATTATGATCTTGGGGTCCTTCTCTAGGCCCTTTAAAGTCTCCATCTCTATTTTGGAAAGATTATACTTCCCACCCATTGGTTCGTCTTCTAATCTCTCCAAGTCTCTGGTTACCAGCTCTTCAAAAATATCAATTGCAGATCGGTCACTCTGCATTGGGGGCATTTTTTTACTTTTGTTTTTGAGTTTGGTAAAAGGACCCACACCTGTGAGTTCCGGAGTGGAATCCACTAGGTCATACAAAAATCTAACATCCGCTAATAGGGAATCTGGTATATCCATATCTCTGCATGTCTGTTTGTCCTCTCTAATAAAATTTTTTATCCATGTAAGCTTTCTTGTAAAGAGATGTAAATCTTTAATACCATCAAAGCTTTGAAAATTAGAGGTAGGTATAAAATTAAGACCTTTATTCAACACCTCAATTTCTAAATTATTAAGATTTCTAGATGAGAGGTTTATCACTTGGGGGGCCAAAGGTTGTGTCGATTCCTGTAGGGCCGAGGGTTGTGTCAGTTCTCGTTGGGCTGAGGATTGTATCAGTTCCCGTTGGGATTGGACCTGTTCCTTAAAAAATATTCTCGGTCTAAAAAACGAGCCCCTCCTGACCTATCGTTTGTACACCCTCGTGAGTTTCCCCTCCCTCTTTGTTTACCTCTAGTGTTTCTTGGATGTGTATCAGAATCGGATATATCAGTATCTGTGGATGAAACATCAGTTTCAAAAGTCCTATTAGGTGGTCTATTTTGTGGTAGTTGGTACGCTTTGTTTTCTTTAAACTCTTGTAAATCCCTTACAAAGTTCCGATGCTTTCTTTCTTTAAGGTGGAATTGGTACCGTTCCACAGAATTCTGTAGGACCGTCTCTTTAGAAGAAAAATCAGGCTCTGCAGAAAACTTTTTGGTGATCTCTATTTGCTCACTGAGACTCACATTCAAAGCTGTCAATGTTTTTTTCTCCTCTTCTAGGAGGATATTCATGAACCTCAGGGAACTAAGAGTTGCCTCTTTTTCCCATTGCTCATTTAAGCCAGAATTTCTATATCTAAAGCCTGGTTGTAGGTTAATCCTCAGATGGCGGGGGACTATGCCCGCCTTAATATAATTCTCAAGGCTTTGAACCTCCCACCAGCTACAGATTTGATTTTTATAGACCTTAGTTAACTCTTTAAAGGCATTATTGTGTGATGGTGTGTATTTAGGCTGTACAAAATTACGGTCCGAAAAAACCTCCTTCGCCTCTGCTGCCCAAGATTCAGTATTTATCCCCCTCGTTAGGAAACCAGCCATGCCCCAAAAATAATTGAAAAATAAATCGGTGACCACCAATCAGAGTATGTATCTAAGCAGGGTGTGATTAATATATAACAATAAAATTTAACTTAACTTTTATGGTCCAATCTACACAGCAAAGCTGACACGTGAGTTGCTGGAAGCAGCCTTTTGTGTGTGTTTTAGGCTGCGTTTCCATCTTCGTTGAGACCTTCAAACTCAAAAAAATTATGTCTATAATAAAAACTAAATTAGAATATTATGCAATTCTCATGCTTTATGATACCGTACATTCCATTGAAAGTGTTGTGTTTTTTGAAGCCTTGGTGTGAATGATTGTATGGCACAACTTTCTTTTAAGAAATGTACTTTGCGGATTGGTTGAGTCACAGACAGAAATATGGTAAATTACAGAATCTAAAAGACTGCATTCTCTCATTTTCAACTATTTCACCCGTTCAGCTATTGTCTTTGAAAAGTATTTGAAGCTATGATTGTAAAGGAACGGTACGGTAAAGCGTTATTGTTTATAAGAGCTGCTGTACAATGTCATGTTGAAACTTTACAATCATTTCAGACTTGATGGTTCATATTAAAATTTCAATTCTTTTGTTTAATGGACCTTAAAATGGCATTTTAGGCTGACAAATGTTACACAATTTTGATTAAATGCAGCGTAACATAAGGCTAACATAAAGCCATGTATATTACCCTTTAATTCCTCAATTTTTAATAAATTATTTTTGTGCAGTTTTGTTAGATAAGCCAATATTTTATACTGGCAGAACACTGGATGTGGAAACAAATGAGTACAGCTCAGTGGGAAGGTGGGAAGTGAAGTGAGGCTGCGGCCTAGTGTGGAAGTTTAGAGAAAGAAGTCTAAATGTTGCCTCATGGGAGCATCTGAGAGGGTAGCTGTTTCAGAGGTATTGCTGTGAATTTCAAGGAGAAACGTGGGTGTTGGATCTGTATCACTGTAAGATTGGGAATAGGAAATTATGTAATGTGCTGCAATGTGTAACTGTAAAACTAACAACTCTGTCAATGTCAAATCAGAAAAGCACCAAGCAATTATAGGAATTGTTCCACAGCCAATGATCTTTTCAGTTTAATGCAGAGGCCGGAGATAGGGACTGTGACTAGTGATGCATGAACGTGCTCGGATAACGTGTTAAATTGGGCGTGCTCGGATAATATGTCCCTGTGACGGCATGGTTTGGCTGTTAGACAGCCGCAACACATGTGGGATTACCTAAAGAATCTTGCATCTGCAGGGACTTGAACATATCATCCAAGCATGCCGAAGGTACTCAGATAACACTCGAGCATGCTTGGATAACACATTGTCTGAGCATGTTCGCTCATCACTGTGACCTTTGTGTAAAGTGGTACTATGGCCTGAGTCTGAGAGAGAGGATTTGACCTGTAAGACTAAGTGGTGTTAAAACCTGAGACAGTGTGTAGCTGTGGCCTACACCATAAGCTTCTATACCTTGAGAGAGTGAGGAACACTCTGGGTAGTGTATCTGGCAGTATTCATTATTGACTCTTCCTGAGAGATTATGGCTTGCAGCTCTGAATGTGAATGATGGCCACCATTAACCCCAAGCTGTTGTTTTGTTGTCGCGACTATACCTGTAAAGTGCCATAACTGTCAATCTCTGTGCCACTTTGGAGTCTTGTAGCTGATACGCCAAGCTAAGAGACTGGACCTGTTATTGTACAACTTTCAAGCTTAGCACATCAATATAGACATGTAGCCATCCAGAACAGTACCTACACTGTCAAGCTTATGCCCTAACTGTAAGTGAAATACTTACCTGCTTCACATTGAGTAAACTTGTCTCAAGTTGACTCACCTGAATTTGTGACTGCACCATCCTCTGGCTCAGAGTCAAGTTTAAGGTGAAGAATGTTCTCCACATTCAGGTACGGACTGGGGCTGAAATTCAGCCCTGGCATTTGAAATCTCACAGGCCCATGTTGTCCCCGTCTCCATGAACCAGATGGGATATATCACTAAGGGTGGGTTCACATTGCGTTATGGTGGTCCGTTAAACGGACTATGTTACACCGCGGCATAACGCGGTGTAATGTAGTCCGTTAACGCCGCCATTAAAAGCAATGTCGGACGCATCGCTAGCGCAAGCCCACAATGGGCGTGCTCTAGGGATGTGCCATCATTGAATGACGGACCCTGAGACACGGGCTGCAGTGTTTCCGGGTCTGTCACTGCTAGCGCAGATAGAGCTAGCAGATGCTCTTTCTGCGCTAGCGCGCTGCGAACATCGGCACTTGCGTTACAGCAGCCCGTTAGCGTATGTGCTGAACGGGCTGCTGCTAACGCAATGTGAACTTAGCCTAATATTACCCTGGATGGAGGAAAGGAAGATTTTCTACAAGACCAATATTTCTAATAATACCCGTTGCCTGCAGGAGTAAGTGACGGAGTCAGCGACTTTGTGCTCTGTCACAACTCTTCACAGTATGAATGTCTTAAGAACACCGATTCTGTTAACACCATAGCATCATGGCAGCCTATGACCAGACTGACCCTTCTGGCATTTGCCAGAATTGCCAGATGGCCAGTCTGGCCCTGCCCACATTAGTTATGATCCAGAAGTACACTGGTTTCAATTTTAAAGTGCTGTCCTGGTGAGATAATCCCTTTTAGTTCTTCTTTTCAGTTTCAAGGAAATTGAGGGAAAAGCTCTCGCTGCCTGTTTGTTTTCTGAAACTACATTTGGACGGTGGTGTTCTCATAACTGTTGAGAATACTTAGAAAGGCTTGAATCTTTCATATAATGATTTTCCATCCTAAATTAAACATGCTTGAGTTTGAAAACTTTTTGACTTATACATTTTTCAGATGATACTGCTTGATATTATCCCCATATATGCAAAGAATAATAAATAACTGAGATATTTGAGTTCCTATAAATGGCTTTTCTCATTATATATACTGCAATATTTAGGGATTTAATAACTTCATTTCAGGAGGATTGTATTTTAGATAAAGAATAGATTTTATTCTCTCATGAAAACTATTTGTGGAAGAAGTGAGATTTGGTCATGCAATGTATTATTTAACTAGAATGTGTGTAAAGCATTCAGATCATTTTTACATATAATTCAGTTTAATAATAGATGAGAGTTTCTCCAATGTTGAAGAAATGACTAGCTGAACTTTAATTAACTGATACTGTTCATTTTATCTCTGTAGTCCCCAGCCTTCTATTATAACATTTTCAGCACCTTTTTATGAGAAACTTTTAAAATGGGTCATTAAGGAATAAAATATTATTATATCTGTTAGTAGACATTATGACATATTATAATAACACTGTATAAACTGAGATGTTACTGTTCTGACACCATTCTGCAGTGCTATATTAAAGATGTTATTTTTCACATACAATATGTATTAGATCCTTAGCATGTAACATTGACATGTATAGCTGATATTTCAAAGAATATGATATCCATTATAGTGAGGGCATTATGACTAGTATTAAATATCTATTATAGGTATTATAATAGTGCTATGGATGGCATTATTTAGGTGCTATTGTTGCCATAATATATATGCACCTTTTCTTACAGTATGCACAACACCTGGTTATATAAAATTATCTACTTTATTGTATTACTTTTTATGTAGATACATTACATACTTTCAAGCCCTCATACTGTATGAGGAGCTATGGGAGACACCATATTGTACAGGGGCTGTGGAAGACCGCTTACTGTATTGGGCTGTGGAAAGCAATGCTGTGTATTGAAAGATGTGTAGCCATCATACTGTATATGATGATATATTGGACATAATACTGTATGGAGGCTGTGGGGGACAATACTGTGTATAATGAACTATGCACCCATCAAACTGTATATGGGGTTATGGAGTACATCATACTGTGTGGGGGCTGTGATAACAATTATACTGCATGAAGTTGATGTGGTGACCATCATACTATATGTAGAGCTGTAGAGGACATCATACTATGGGGGGGGGGGGGTTATAGTGGCCATCATACATTGCCTGTGGGGCTATGATATTGTGTGTGGAGGCTGTTGGACCAAGATTTTATATGGGGTCTGTAGTGATCATCATACTTTGTGGAGTGCTGTGGACGCCATCATACTATGTGGGGGTCTATGTGTGCCATCATACTGGATGTGGAGCCTGTGAGGCCATCATACTGTGTCGGTGACTATGGTAACCATCTTACTGTGTGTGGTGCTGTGGGGCATATAACTTTGTTTGGGGTTTGTTGGGCCATTAAACTGTGTAGGTGGAGGAATATGGGGACAAAATTCTGTGTTCGGTCATTATACTGTGTAGGGGCATCATATTTTATGAGAATCATGTAAGTGGTATTATAGTGAATGAGAATACTAAGGGGCTTCAGTAGGGGCAAAATAACAGTGTAAGTGCCGCAATGCATATCCCGCACAGTGTCATTAAAAACATACTGTATAGAACGTATGCCCTTCTGTGACTGTTCCATTGTGCCATAACAGGGCTTTTGGGGGCCTGTGACTTCTATATATGTCCCTGTTCAAGGGCATTATTATAATAAAGAGACACTGAGGGTCATTATTATATGGCATAACTATGTATCTAGGGGAAGTATAGGAGGAATTGTCATTATAAGAAAGAACAGAAGGAATTAGTGATCATCGAGCATGCTCGGCACTGCTCGGTACTCGATCCAACATCCTAATGCTCGAGACGTTCAGTACTTGATCGAGTATCCGGGTACTTGGGCGTCATGCTCCATTCCCTGCCCTGCATTTGTCGCCGCTGATTGCCTGCCAATGAAGATAATGCTGTAGCCATATTGGCTACTGGCATCACTTTGATTGGCTGGCCACCTCACGCCATTGGGTCCATATAAGACTTGGTGATGCGATACTCACCTACTGTACCCAGAAACAGAGAAGGGAGAATTACTGCAGAAGGGTGAATGAGCATTGTAGGCCTTGCTGAAGAAACCAAAATTTAACAGTCCCTATCAGTGCTCCATCTATTGTATTCAATACCCCTGTGAGCTGTACAATTTAGAGTAGGGGAAGCTGGTGGAGAAGGGATAGTGCATTACAGGCATTGCTGAAGATAAATAATCCATATTAGGGCTCCATCTATTGTATTCAATATCGCTGTGAGCGGTACTATTTAGTGTAGCGAAAGCTGGTGAAGAAAGGGTAGTGCATTTCAGCCGTTGCTGAAGAAAAAATCCTTCTCAGGGCTTCATCTATTTTAATCCCGACTAATACTGCTGTTAGCTCCAATTAATGTAGGGATAGTTTCTAGAGAAGGGATAGTTGTGCCTTAGAGGCACATAGGCAGAGTTTATAGCCTAATAGTCCTTGCTGCTGAAACTTAAAACGAATAGTCCTTTTCAGGTTTACATCTATTCTATTATATTCCCTATTAATACCATTGTTAGCTGCATTTAGTTTAGGGATGTGTGCTGGAGGAGGGATAGGTTTGGATTAGAGGAGAAGGACAAGAAAAAAAAAAGAAACCATGAATCATATACTATTTTGTGGGTGGGAAGTGATTCATGAGAACACACCAGAAAAAAAAGAAACATTTGAAATGGCTTTATGTTTTGCTGTTGTCATTCAGTGGGATTGAGAAGTCTGAGCCAATCAATCGATCAATCAAAAAACAGTTCCTGTTCCACAGCATAGACAAATATTAACAGCATACGCACAAGTGATAATATCACCATACTGATCATCAACTAAAATTCACTGTGTTCATACAAAGGTACTATCAGTTTTATTCCAGTTCTCTGAAGACCACATATGTGTACAATCTCAGACCTAAACCCCATTGAAAACCTCTGGAATGTAATCAAGAAGATGATGGATAGTCACAAGCCATCAAACAAAGAAGAGCTGCTTACATTTTTGCCCCAGAAGCAGTGTGAAAGACTGGTGGAAAGCATGCCAAGACGCATGAAAGCTGTGATTTAAAATCATGGTTATTCCACAAAATATTGATTTCTGAACTCTTCCTGAGTTTAAACATTAGTATTATTGTTTCTAAATGATTATGAACTTGTTTTCTTTGTATTATTTGAGGTCTGAAAGCAGTGGGTTTTTAAAAAAATTCTGACCATTTTTACTTTTTCAGAAAAAAAATACAAAATGTATTGCTTGGAAATTCAGAGACATGTTGTCTAAAGTTTGTAGAATAAATGAACAATTTACATTTTACTCAAAAATATACCTATAAAAATCAGGCAAATTGAACATTTTGCAGTGGTGTCCTAATTTTTGCCAGAGCTGTAATCATAATAAAAACCACAATGACCTCCCTAATGTACTATTAGCCTAAAAATACTGGATGCAGATATCTTTTTCCCATGGAAACTGTGAAAAAATTCGATAATTTTACAAGTAGGAATTTATAAATCATTGATAACCTTGCATAGGATTTAAGGGAAATGAAAACTCTTTACAGAACGATTTGGTAATGGTCACAGATGGCTTTCTCAAAAGTTTGTCATTTGACAAGATTTTACTGAATGTGAGTGCAATGACTTCGAAAGTATCTATGGATTCAGAGAACATTGCAATTTGAGGCCTATAGGCATAAAATTGTCACCAGACCTCCATTCACAGAGGAATTTGAGATGTTAAATTGCAACTAATATAATTTGTCGTAAGATAAAAGAAAATAATTTCTTATTTATTGTATATGTGGAGGAACAAAATAATATAAAACTACTACACAATAACACAATATGTATTTCATGTGGGTATTGTATATTTCCGAAGTCTTGAATAGCTTTCATTGCTTGATTGCGCTATTTGGCAGTTGAGGTCAGAGAGCACAAAGAGAATGTCACAAGAGCCAGCAGTGTATGAATGCACACCATCTGCATGATGATCGGTTTCCCTGCGGGGAACCTCCCGGCAGCGATGTAACTATGTACATCTTAGGCTGAGCAGACCATTTTGAATCACTAAATCTTCTTGAGGATTTGACACCAGCATCTTCGTCATTACTATGAAATCAAAATAGAAGATTTAAAGTAAGAACCTACTCCAAGCCTTTGTGAAATCAGTGCCACTTGGGATTTGCTGTTCACAGCTGCACAAAATTAGTCCTTTGGGCATAGTATTAGGTACCAATAGTAGTGAGTATCACTCCATAACGAGAGACTTACTAAGGCCATGCAAGTCAGGTCTATTTTGACATCTAGAATTCTGCAAGCAACATTTTCATCCTGTGACAAGACGGTTTATTATTAACCCCATTGACACCAAAGAGTAAAAAAAAAATGTGCTACATGCTTTAAGCAGTGAATTAATTATCCCCGACAGGTGTATAAAAAGCCACAGGATTCACAGGGGAAAAGAAGAAGAGTTCAGACAAGGCCACTGCAGGCTTATGGTAGAAGTTGGCAGAAGGTTGCCCTATTATTTGTAAGATCTACAAAGCAATTTAATATTTGTGCTATATCAGTCCTTGATCTGGCTGCCAAGTTACTAGAAATAAGGTTATATATGTAAAATAAAACTCACAGTTAATTTAAGTGTATATTGTGAACTGAGGGAAGTGTTATGCACTCAATGACCAAGCAATATTTTAATTATAGGCACTGCAAAAATCACTTTATTTTTCTGGCAATGCAGTTGTATATTTGATTCTACCCATTCAGTTATGTCCAACCGTTGGATTCTCCGTATATCAGTTCTCACCTTATTCCACAGCTTCTTTCAGGCACTTTGTGTTCATTACTTTATCATTCTTGAAGGTTTCCTGCCAAGGGGCCTTTGGTCTCCCTGGTTTTCTGTTACCACTGACCATTCTGAGTAGCATCTCATTTTCTAACCAATTAGCCCTCATCACATTTTCGAAATAAGTCAGTTCGTCTGGCAATTTTGCCTTCTGCCGACAACTCTAAGTTTATATGGTCAAGAACATCTTTGTTGGTGATCCTAGCTATCCTTGGGAATTATAGAAGTCTTCTGCAGCACCACTGATCAAATACATTGATTATTCTTCTGCCTGCTTTTGTGAGTGTCCATGTCTCCCAGCCATATGTCACAATTAGGAACACAATTGCAGTGATCCGATTTTGTTTGATAGTAACTGAGACATCCTTGGAGCAATATATTTGGTCCATGCTCTCCATGGTTGTACAGCTCAGTGCTAATCATCTAAACTAAACAGAGTAGCCCCACAATATTAATAGGGAGGACAGTAACCAACCAAAAAATCCGTAGAGAAAACACAATAAGTCCTCCAACACAATATTATGAAACAAATAAATACTTTTATTGAATATACATAATTTTCAAAAAATGGAAATGAAAGCAAACCAAAATGACTTATGGAAAGAACACACATTGGATGAAACATGTATTGTAACTGTATCCTGGGTATGACAATACAGAGTGTATCATATCTTTGGTAAAAAAAATTATTGTTTTCTGTTTGAGACATGGTTAAATACAATATATGAATTAATACTAAATAAAGTGCATAGTGCTTATAACCAAAGTCTCTAAACAGATACAAGGCAATTAATGAATTGTATTTCTGTAAGTTCCTCTCTCCCTGATTGACCCTAGGATATATAAAGAGAATAATATAAAGTGCACAGTCTCCTAAGGACAATCAGGGACAGTGTCATGCACATCATAGTTCAAGGAAACTAAATACAGTAACATGTAATTAAGCAATATAAGAGCAGCAAAATAAGCATAAATACTCAATGTGCAGTTTACGTCCAACGTACCCCTGGACGCGTGTTTCGATGTCAGATCTTCCTCTGAAGGGGTGCATACACTTCCTGTTCAGTCAGACCACCTTTTTATACCCACACTTCCTCATATCAAATGAAAACACCTGCGTGTTGTTGAGTAGGGGTGGACCGGAAGTAGGCTGCGCCATCTTGGGTCAGGTTGGGTCAATCAGGGAGAGAGGAACTTACAGAAATGTGTGCGATTAATTAATTGCCTTGTATCTGTTTAGAGACTTCGGTTATAAGCACTATGCACTTTATTTAGTATTAATTCATATATTGTATTTAACCATGTCTCAAACAGAAAATAATATTTTTTTACCAAAGATATGATACACTCTGTATTGTCATACCCAGGATACAGTTACAATACATGTTTCATCCAATGTGAGTTCTTTCCATCAGTCTTTTTTTTGTTTGCTTTCATCTCCAATTTTTTAAAATTATGTATATTCAATAAAAGTTTTTATTTGGTTCATAATATTGTGTTGGAGGGCTTTTTTTGTTTTCTCTACAGATTTTTCAGTGCTAATCAGTGCTTGATCTTTGCTGTCGAACCTCCGCTGTGTTTAATGAAGGAACTAAGAGAGTCGAAGCTGTCGACCACTTCTTTTTTTTTAATCGATGCTCTTTTTGTGGACTTCCTTGTTGGTGGTAGCCGTGATTTGGGTCTTGTTGATGTTCAGAAAAAGCCAAATCTTCTCGCTTTCTTCTTTCAACTTCATGATAAGCTTCTTTTTCTTTTAGTCCTTCGCATTCTCTGCCAGCAGGATTGTATCATCTGCATCTCTCACATTTCTTAAGGTTCTTCCTTAGTTATCTTTTAGTTATTTTTTGACACGTTGCTGCACTGTTACCTGTCATTTTGTGGAATACATTATAAAGTGTTCATTAAAAGCAGTTTCAGTAACTATTTCTAACTGCATCATGAAAATTCCTGAAAATCTAAGAAATCTACAAACATTTTATCTGCTGAATGTAAATTGGAATTTAACAATTGCAATCACTTGAATTAAATGCATTTTGAGGGCGGGTTTCTAGTGCAACAATTCAGCATATAAATCAATTTGCGGAAGGAGCAAGCAGGACAGGAGAAATATCTTACAATTGGTTTATTTAGCTCACAGAGGATTGCATAGATACTGTACGATACAACTGTGGCAGAAGCTTAATTGTGAGAAATTAGATCTCTATGGGTTTCTGTCACCTGAATGCAATAAAGGTTTAAATTAATGATAGTAGACGGATGTCTTGAAAGTGTTGAGGAAAGGAAAGGTAACATATATTATGATGCTTAAAAAATGGTACTACTATTCACTATAAATTAAGCTGCATTTATATATTTAAGACTAGAAAAACCCTTTAAAGATATCTTCAGTTTGCCTGCCAAGATTGCCTGTCCCGTAAAGTGTAGAAGGGACTCAAGGAATTCTGACAATAACGTGTCCAGTACCTCTGGGTTTTCTGATAGTCATTTGCAATGAATATAGTCTCAGTTCCACTTATTTTAGGGGTGATAGAGTTAAGCAATACATTTTGTTGTGCTTTAGACACAAGTATACATTGTTGTGAGAGGGTAAGGGAGCAGAACCCTTACCCTTAGGATGTGTTATACCGATTTCCATATAATGGTGTATCCACCTTATTAATTCTTCAGGTAGAGATGACAGCATGCTGCTGTTTAATGTATATCTGCAATACTAATTTCACACTCCTGAATATTTTCTTATTTTACACAGTATGATGGTAGGTTTATTGCAGTTTATTGTACTACTCAGCATTTATAAGAAATTAAATTGGAGTGAATAAACATTTTACTGGTTGGTTTTCCACAACTAAGTAGCCTGAATGTTTAGACCTCTAAGCATCAGAGAAGAGTGCCGTGTCCGGAGGGAGTCGGGGTTTCGTAACATGAGGCAGCATCCTTTAGGGAGGCCTTGCAGAGAGGATCAGGGATGCCGCGCTTTTGCATACTCCTGGGTGGAGGGGAATAAGTATAAGGAATGCAATTGGAACCAAGCATTTGTTGGATGCATGTCTATGGTAGAGAATGATCTCCTGCTAGTAATCAGGTCAAGTGCTAGTGGTGCAGTTAGTAAGACAAAGTATCTTATGATAAATATATGTTAGGTGTCGAGTTCCTGCCTCTGCACAGGGGGAATCTTGAACCATCTCCGCTGCGGTCTCCCATTCTTCACCAGCCGCAGTGGAGCCTGCACAGCGGAGACGTCGGTCCCAGCGTCTGGCTCAGGCTGATACTGTGCGACTGGTTACTGCTGCCGTTCCAGGCTCTGCCTTTGTAGCCAGCACTGATCAGCGGCGAGCGGGTCTTTCTGGGACTAAGTCCTGCTTTTCCCATACTGAGCATGCTCACGGAACAACCTCCTATTGGAGTCACATGCTCAGGTCCTGTTGCGGCTCCTATTGGACCATCTGGAAGGTCTTGTAGCACTGCTGCTATAAAAGGTTCGCATGGCTGCTTGGTATGTATACTTGAAAATGTGTGTGTTGATGTGTGAAAGTCGCTCATTAATCATCCCCTCCCTTGTGTATGACTGCTCGCGTAAGGTGGATGTTTGCTATCTAGCGCCCAACAGAGCCATCAGTACTTTACGCACGATACAGCGTCTATTGCTGTGACCGCCAGTGCGGCGCCGTGCGCTATCAGAGCGCTTTCCTGACCCAAGTCTGGGTAGTTAGTGGCGTCCGCCAGAGCGGCACTGCTCGCACTCTTGTGCATAAATTTATTCTATAAGTTTTCTCTGACACCCAGTAGCGGTGTCGAGCGCAAGTGGTCTAGACGAACTCTAATCCTGAGTCTTGGGATTGAGTTCTGTCACTCCTTGCGCTCTTTGTGTGGTACCGCGGCACTGTGACGCAACAGGGTTCGCTTCTTTCATACAGGGTGAAGCTAACCCGTGTGTGTATACTCATTGTACCGCCATATAGTCCGTCATTACTGAGCAGCAGGTTCCATCTCTGCACGGTGGACCCCGGGCTGCGAACGCACTTTATACCATCTCTCTAATTATTTGGTGCACTCTGCTAGCCCTAACAACATATGTGTATATATGTGTTTAAAAATGATGTTTAATTGTTCTTTCCTGCAGTCACCAAACTAGTCCAGGACTGCTGTCAATCAATGCTAAGGGGCAGTGACAGCATGCCTACAGCAATGCGACTGACAACCCAGTGTGTACAGGGTGGAAGGGAAAAGAGACTAAATAGTTTTTAAATATATACATACAGTGTTTAGGGATAATATAGGTATTATTATAGAGGTTATTAGGAGGCTGACAAAGCGCTGCTTTTAGTATTAAATCATGATATCAGGTTCCATTTAATTGATGACAAAAATAGTTACATTTGTAAAAGAAAAATTTGGTTTGTGTCACTTTATTCTGAACAACCTAATGGTTTTAGTTATCAGTCAATGGAGCTAGTTAAGTGCTTGTTTCTTCTGTGGCATGCTGTAGTTTCTATTAACATTATTGGTTGAACGAGATGGTTTGATTGCTTTTTAAATGCATTTTCTTTGGGAACTGTTGTGACTAGTGTTCAGCATTCTGATACTGCAAGTATCGGGTATCGGCCGATATTTGCTGTATCGGAATTCCGATACCTAGTTCCGATATTTTTGCGATATCGGAAATCGGAATCGGAAGTGTGCGGTGCGTATGGTTCCCAGGGTCTGGAGAAGAGGAGACTCTCCTTCAGGCCCTGGGATCCATATTCATGTAAAAAATAAATAATAATAAAAAAAAATATTGATATACTCACCCCTCCGGCGGACCCTGGACCTCAGCCTCCGTTCCTAAGAATGAGTGAGTGTAGGGCCTGCGATGACGTCGCGGCTTGTGATTGGTCGCGTGAGCGGTCACATGAGCGGTCACGCGACCAATCACAGGCCGCGACGTCATCGAAGGTCCTTCACTCTGCATTCTTAGGGAACGGAGGCAGACGCTTGGACCGGTGAGAGCCGGGGCTCTTGAGTATATCAATATTTTTTATTTTTATTCTTTATTTTATACATGAATATGGATCCCAGGGCCTGAAGGAGAGTTTCCTCTCCTTCAGACCCTGGGAACCATTCCGATATTTTGTGTCCCATTGATATGCATTGGTATCGGGTATCGGTATCGGCGATATCCGATACTTTTTGGATATCAGCCGATCCAATCCGATACCGATACCTTTGCATATCGGAAGGTATCGCTCAACACTAGTTGTGACCCAAAAAATTTTGAAGTCTTGCTTTTCTCTCTTTACAGTGGTTTCTGACATCTTCTCTTCTTTTATCAGATCAGACTTTTACTTATGCAACAATACTATATATATATATATATATATATATATATATACACTCACCGGCCACTTTATTAGGTACACCTGTCCAACTTCTTGTTAACACTTAATTTCTAATCAGCCAATCACATGGCGGCAACTCAGTGCATTTAGGCATGTAGACATGGTCAAGACAATCTCCTGCAGTTCAAACCGAGCATCAGTATGGGGAAGAAAGGTGATTTGAGTGCCTTTGAACGTGGCATGGTTGTTGGTGCCAGAAGGGCTGGTCTGAGTATTTCAGAAACTGCTGATCTACTGGGATTTTCACGCACAACCATCTCTAGGGTTTACAGAGAATGGTCCGAAAAAGAAAAAAAATCCAGTGAGCGGCAGTTCTGTGGGCGGAAATGCCTTGTTGATGCCAGAGGTCAGAGGAGAATGGGCAGACTGGTTCGAGCTGATAGAAAGGCAACAGTGACTCAAATCGCCACCCGTTACAACCAAGGTAGGCCTAAGAGCATCTCTGAATGCACAGTGCGTCGAACTTTGAGGCAGATGGGCTACAGCAGCAGAAGACCACACCGGGTACCACTCCTTTCAGCTAAGAACAGGAAACTGAGGCTACAATTTGTACAAGCTCATCGAAATTGGACAGTAGAAGATTGGAAAAACGTTGCTTGGTCTGATGAGTCTCGATTTCTGCTGCGACATTCGGATGGTAGGGTCAGAATTTGGCGTAAACAACATGAAAGCATGGATCCATCCTGCCTTGTATGGAGCATCTTTGGGATGTGCAGCCGACAAATCTGCGGCAACTGTGTGATGCCATCATGTCAATATGGATCAAAATCTCTGAGGAATGCTTCCAGCACCTTGTTGAATCTATGCCACGAAGAATTGAGGCAGTTCTGAAGGCAAAAGGGGGTCCAACCCGTTACTAGCATGGTGTACCTAATAAAGTGGCCGGTGAGTGTATACATATATACACAGTATATATACTGTACTTTATTATATTTCTCAGATGTGAGAAAAATGTAAATTGTTCTTTTATTCCATAAATTTGACAACGTCTCCGAATTTCCAAGCAATAAATTTTGTATTTTTTTTCTGAAAAGGAGAAGTGGTCAAAATAAAAAAATACATTGTTGCACACCTCAAATAATGCAAAGAAAACAAGTTCATAATCATTTAGAAACAACAATACTAATAATTACTAATGTTTTAACTCCGGAACAGTTCAGAAATCAATATTTCGTGGAATAACCCTGATTTTTAATCACAGCTTTCATGTGTCTTGGCATGCTTTCCACCAGTCTTTCACACTGCTTCTGGTGCAAAAATGTAAGCAGTTCTTCTTTGTTTGATGGCTTGTGACTATCCATCATCCTCTTAATTACATTCCAGAAGTTTTCCATGGGGTTCAGGTCTGGAGATTGGGCTGCCCATGACAGGAATTTGATGTGATGGTCTCTTCATTTTTGCCAGAGCTGTAATAATACTAATTGTGTACATAACCTGAACAGAATTCTAAACAATGTGGTATAGATACCATATGTACATAGATATTCAATATGTAGCAGATAAATGTGCATGTGCCATTAATAGAAGAATCATAACAAGAAAATACATCATGCATACAAATATAGGCTGATCATACAAAAATATACATATGCTAGTCCTCAAAATACCAAAGTAACTCTAACTGGGAGTATAGTCGGCACACCGATTGCAAATAAACCATGCGGGATGCCTTTTAATATGTTTATCAATTAATAGATTTTTTTTTATTTTGATATCCATTTTCTTTGTAGGTCTTGATAAGATTTTCTGTAGAGGGTGGGGAGAGGAGGAAGAAGGAGCTATAGGCAGAGGCCCTCATCCTCCCCCCTCCCCCCTCTCCCCTTATTAGTAGCAGCTCTCATCTCCTATCTCAGTAATGTAACAATCCGTCTTCACTGAATACAGATTTTACCTGGGAATTGAGAATTTTGAAAATGAACCCGTATTAGAGCAGTCCTAACTAATGTATGTAATCCCTATCCGATGTATTTAAAAACCTGGTCATATGTACAGTACCTGAGCAGGATTCAGAAAGGAAATGTCCAATGTGGGCACGTAGCATAGAACAGCTTTTATCGTTTTTAATAAACCGTATATACTCGAGTATAAGCCAACCCGAGTATAAGCCGAGACCCCTAATTTTGCAACAAAAAACTGGGAAAACTTATTGACTCGAGTATAAGCCTAGGGTGGAAAATGCAGCAGCTACCGGTAAATGTCAAAAATAAAAATAGATACCAATAAAAGTAAAATTAATTGAGACATCAGTAGGTTAAGTGTTTTTAAATATCCATATTGAATCAGGAGCCCCATATAATGCTCCATACAGTTCATGATGGGCCCCATAAGATGCTCGATATTAAAATATGTCCTATATAATGCTCCATACAGTTCATTATGGCCCCATAAGATGCTCCATATTAAAATATGTCCTATATAATGCTCCATACAGTTCATTATGGCCTCATAAGATGCTCCATATAATGCTCCATGCAGTTCTTTATGGCCCCATAGATGCCCCATATAATACTCCATGCAGTTCATTATGGCCCCATAGATGCCCCATATAATGCTGCATGCAGATAATTATGGCCCCATAGATGCCCCATATAATGCTCCATGCAGTTCTTTATGGCCCCATAGATGCCCCATATAATGCTCCATGCAGTTCTTTATGGCCCCATAGATGCCCAATATAATGCTCCATGCAGTTCATTATGGCCTCATAGATGCCCCATATAATGCTCCATGCAGTTCTTTATGGCCCCATAGATGCCCCATATAATGCTCCATGCAGTTCTTTATGGCCCCATAGATGCCCCATATAATGCTCCATACAGTTCTTTATAGCCCCATAGATGCCCCATATAATGCTCCATGCAGTTCTTTATGGCCCCATAGATGCCCCATATAATGCTCCATGCAGTTCTTTATGGCCCCATAGATGCCCCATATAATGCTCCGTGCAGTTCTTTATGGCCCCATAGATGCCCCATATAATGCTCCATGCAGTTCTTTATGGCCCCATAGATGCCCCATATAATGCTCCATGCAGTTTATTATGGCCCCATAGATGCCCCATATAATGCTCCATGCAGTTCTTTATGGCCCCACAGATGCTCCATATAACATTATGCCACATGTAATGCTGCTGCTGCACTAAAAAAAAAAAATTACATACTCACCTCTTGTCGCTACCCGCTGCTCCTCAGCGTCCCGTCTCTTCGCAGTGACTGTTCAGGCAGAGGGCGGCGCGCACATCATCATCATCATCATCATCATCGCGCCCTCTGACCTGAACAGTCACTGCAGAGGACGGGGAAGACGGAGCGCCGGTGGAACGAGGACAGGTGAATATGAAATACTCACCTACTCCTGGCGCTCCCGACATGGTCCCTGCATGTCTCCGGGCACGGCCGCCGCGACAGCTTCTTCCTGTAGTGAGCGGTCACATGGTACAGCTCCTTACAGTAATGAATATGCAGCTCCACCCCTATGGGAGTGGAGTCCATATTCTTTACTTTAATGAGCGGTACCAGTGACCGCTAAATAGGAGAAGAAGCTGATGCGCTCGAAGACCGTGGGACATGCAGGGACCGCGTCTGGAGCGCCGGGAGCAGGTGAGTATGTGACAGTCGTCGCTCCCCCTCACCCGCCGACCATGACTCTAGTAAAAGGCCGAGAGGGGCACTTTCAGCCCATTTTTGGGGGCTGAAAATCTCGGCTTATACTCGAGTATATACGGTACATTTTTTGCAAAAAACTTATTAACCAAATACCCTGTGTTTTTTCCATCTTTTTACTAGCACTTGCTGTTTACTGATATTTTCTGCAACAGAGTATTTTTTGGTTTTACTGTGCCTTTTTTGTGTTTCAGTTTCTTGGTGGTGTGAACGGTGTCCCTACAGGCCTGTTCACTGTGTGCATGGCTCATGTGTTTGTTTTAAACAGCCTGAATACATGTGGGGATTCACTAACAAACAGTCCCTGCATGTGTTCAGGTTGTCTAACAGCCGCAAATCATGCAGCTGCAGAAACAAAAACATAATCTACGAGCACGCCCAAAATACATGGATAACACCGGAGCGTGCTCAAAAAACTCACTCATCACTAGATTTCAGTGATGTGTCACTTATCAGCCTGTGTGCTGTTGCTTCCATACAATGGGTGTTTTTATCAGCAGTAGATTATCACTGCAATGCTGGCGTGAATATTAGTCCAACCCTGATTTAAGTACTGATTAGCAGCTTATTTTCAATATACAATGTACACAGAAAGCTGTGGTGTGGGCTGGGGGTCATTTTTCTGAGCTCTGCTACATGGTATTATCTGTGAGTCTTGTTCAACATTAGGCCGGTTTCACATGTCAGTGATTCCGGTACGTGAGGTGTCAGTTTTCTCACGTACCGGAGACACTGACACACGTAGACACATTAAAATCAATGTGTCTCTGCACATGTCAGCGTGTTTTCACGGACCGTGTGTCTGTGTGCAAAACACGGAGACATGTCAGTGTTCGTGGGAGCGCACGGATTACACGGACCCATTAAAGTCAATGGGTCCGTGTAAAACACGTACCGCACACGGATGCTGTCCATGTGCAGTCCGTGTGCCATGCAGGAGACAGCGCTACAGTAAGCGCTGTCCCCCCGGCGTGGTGCTGAAGCCACCATTCATTTCTTCTCTCCAGCAGCGTTCGCTGGAGAGAAGATATGAAAAATCTTTTTTTTTTTTTTTTGTTTAAAATAAAGATCCCTGTCACCACCCCCCTCCCACCCCTTGTGCGCCCGCCCGCTGTAAATAAAATACTCACCCGGCTCCCTCGAAGCGTCCTCTCCGCGCCGCAGCTTCTCCTGTATGAGCGGTCACGTGGTGCCGCCCATTACAGTAATGAATATGCGGCTCCACCTCCCATAGGGTTGGAGCCGCATATTCCTCACTGTAATGAGCGGTACCACGTGACCACTCATACAGGAAGAAGCTGCGGCGCTGAGAGGAAGCAGCGAGGGAGCCGGGTGAGTATTTTATTTACAGCGGGCGGGCGCACAGGGGGTGGGAGGGGGGTGGTGACAGGGATCTTTATTTTAAACAAAAAAAAAAGATTTTTCATATCTTCTCTCCAGCGAACGCTGCTGGGGAGAAGAAATGAATGGCGGCTTCAACACCAGATGCAGGGGTCAGCGCTTATCTCTAGCGCTGTCTCCTGCACGGTCCGTGTGGTACCCAGTCGGCACACGGGCGGCACACGGCTGCCGCACGTGTGCCACACTGATGTGCCACGTGAGCACACAGACACACGGACACGGATAACTCCGGTACCGATTTTTCCGGTACAGGAATTATCTGGACGTGTGGGACAGGCCTTAAGAAGCGCCCAAAGACTACACCAGCAATCACATACTAAAATTTCTACAGTACGATATGTGGACTGGATTGCTTATGTCGAAAATGTATTGAGGTGGATGCAGCACGGATATTTTTTATTCATGTGATTGCTGACTTGCATACGTCCATTTCATAAGTTTTCATGACACAAAAAAAAATAAGAATACTTAGTCTATTACACTCCTGGAATGTAGATAGAAGGCATTAACAGGCTGCGCTGACATTACCATGGTCAATTCACTTATATGATCATGTAGGGGTTTAAGTTAATGTGAAATCTGGTAACTAAAGTTTTATAAGAAATGAGATTTCTTCACTCTAAATGCAGGCTGTACAGATCATTTCTCCCAATTGAATAGAGAGACAGCAGAATAAAAGAAAGACTCGGGGTCAGGGAAATTATGGAGTAACTGTAGCAATCATGGTAAGTGGTACATGGTCAGAGAATCTCCCAGCCTTAAGGGATAAAGTGTGCAATTCTGATGAATGACAGACTGATAGAAAAGTCCCTACACCCCAATGATGTGTAAAGCCTGGTCCCAGCTGGTGGGTGATAAACTGTACCAGGAAAAGAACAGAACCCTTCTGATCAAGTGTGCATGCTGCACCAGAATGTTAACAAAACCAATGTAGTACGTAATATGCTCATTTTATCAGCCAACTGCCTCATTGTATCTATTCTCATGCTACCTAGTTCTGCCAGACGTGATATATTACATGTTTAAAATATAAATTTAAATGAATGTCCTTGCCAGCATTTCCCCATTCTTATTCGGAAACTCGTACTACATGAAAGGAATCGCTATGTAATCTAATGATTTATAAAGAATGATGTCTGCTGCCACTTTGCATTTGATAAAGCATGAGAAATATAGTAAAAGCAATTGATGAGTTATAAAATAAATGATCCTCAAGGAAGCAATGTATAAAAACTACGGCGTGCCCTTGTAAAGAGTAGAGATGAGTGAATATTTCAATGTTCGGTTCCGATTACGATCGCCAAATTTGCAATATTCGCCGATTTATTTGTCGAATTTTCGCCAAACATAACTGAACACCATTCAAGGCAATGGGAGGCAAAAACAAACGCATGCACAACATCTTTAACGGCCCCAAAAGCTGTCAAAACACATCAAATTATGGGAGACACCAAGAAAGTGACCTCAATTCACCCGCAGTACAAATTGTAGCATGGCACTGCAGCAATCAACCATGCATGAGGTATCAGGGTCTGGGACAGCATTTCCAGCTTTCAATTGAACATCACAGTAAGGGTAAGTTCACACGGGGTATTTTTGCTGCGTTTTTTCTCCAGCAAAACCTTATCTTCTTGGCAGGAAAGAAGCTGCGTCAAAAACGCAGGTTTAGGTGCGTTTTTGGTGTGTTTTTTGTTGATTATTTGGTGCGTTTTTTTTCTATTTGTCCATGCTAATGTCCTTGGATTTTCAGCAGCAAAAACCCAGCAAATAATGATATCTGCGTTTTTGCTGCATTTTTTCAAGATCCATTTTTCAAGATCCATTCAAGTCAATTGGTGAAAAAAGCTGAAAAAACGCAGCAAAATCGCTGAAAGAAGAAGTGACATGTTCTATGTCCGAAAAACGCAGCAAAGCACAAAATACTGATCATACAAAAAAACAAAATGTGTGCATGAGATTTCTGAAATCTTATAGGCTTCACTGGTACTGTAAAAATCAGCTGAAAATTAGCATAAAAAAACACAGCAAAAACCCTCTGTGTGAACTTACCCTAAGAGGAGGAGGGTGAGGAATCGGTGTATGCCTCCTATGCTGGGAGCCCTGATACCACATGCAACAGCTCAACCTGCTTTCATGCTCAGCCACACTCAGGTAGCACAAATATCAAATAAATTTCGTAGACTACTATTGTCAGAAAAATCTAAGGATAGTAACACGGGTAGTTGAGTCCAAGGTAGTGAGGCCTACTAATACAGGCAACACGCATGAAGGAGACCCAACCAGGAGTCTACACATTTGCAAAAATTAGTGGCAAACACCAACAAAGTGGTATCAATTTCACCACATTATAAGATAGTATAATATGGTCTGACAGGTCTTCCACTACACGCAATCCAGCAGATAGACACCCAACCAGGAGTGTTCACATTTCCAAAAATTATTGTCAGACACCACCAAAGTGGCATCAATTTCACCACAGTAGAAATAGTATAATAGGAACCAACAGGTCTTCCACTATGCCCAATCCAGCAGATGGACACCCAACCAGGAGTGTTCACATTTAAATGAATGAGGGCCTGACACCACCTAAGTGTCATAAATTTCACAAAAGTAGAAATAGTATAATTGGGACCGACACGTCTTCCACAACAGCCAACTTAACATATGGACACTCAGCCATGACTGTTCACATTTCCAAAAATTTGTGTTAACATCTGCAGCAGCATCAGCTGCAGCAACAGCAGGCACAGAAGCCACACTAAAGATATCACAGAGTGCAGTTATGCAACATTAATGCAGCATACTGAAAAATGCAATATTGCCTAGTCTGTACAGTCTGCAATTGGGGTGCAAACGTCCTTGGAGTTCCATGACTTGTTCATGTTGATGAAAGTTAGGCGGCCTACACTTTCAGGGGACAGCCGGCTGCGCTTATCCATCAGGATACCACCAGCAGCGCTGAAGACATGTTCTGAGAGTATGCTGTCTGTGGGGCATGATAAAACTTCCAAGTCGTGTGAGGCAAGCTTAAGAAACTCATTCATCTTGAATCACCAAAATTTGAAAGGGTCAAAACCCTCCCTGATGGTATTGATATTTAGTTCTAGATACCCCTGCACCATCCTGTCCATTCATTCACCACGTGTAAGACTTGGACTCTTCCACTTACACTGCTGCTAGTGTTTTGGCGTTAACAAATTGACGTGCCGGAGGTTGGAAGTCTAGAGCTGCAATGCGAACTGCGTGCTTCACTGCTGTCTTGGGGAAAAGCTCTCTTAAGGTTGTGTAAAAGTGTGTTTCGATACTCCTGCATTCGCTGGTCCCTTTCCAGGGTGGGAAGTATCTGGAAAAATTTGGTTTTATAACGTGAACCTAACAGAGTATCAACCCACTAGTCAGCACTATTTCTAATCATAACTACAGTGGGTACGGAAAGTATTCAGACCCCTTTAAACTTTTCACTCTTTGTTTCATTGCAGCCATTTGGTAAATTCAAAAAAGTTCATTTTTTTCACATTAATGTACACTCTGCACCCCATTTTGACTAAAACAAACAGAAATGTAGTAATTTTTGCAAATTTATTAAAAAAGAAAAACTGAAATATCACATGGTCATAAGTATTCAGACCCTTTGCTCAGTATTGAGTAGAAGCACCCTTTTGAACTAGTACAGCCATAAGTCTTCTTGGGAATGATTCACAGAGTTTTTCACACCTGGATTTGGGGATCCTCTGCCATTCTTTCTTGCAGATCCTCTCCAGTTCCATCAGGTTGGATGGTAAACGTTGGTGGACAGCTATTTTCAGGTCTCGTCAGAGATGCTCAATTGGGTTTAGGTCAGAGTTCTGGCTGGGCCAGTCAAGAATGGTCACGGAGTTGCACTGAATCCACTCCTTTGTTATTTTAGCTGTGTGCTTAGGGTCTATCTTCCTCTTATCAGACCAGAGAATCTTATTTCTCATAGTCTGGGAGTCCTTCATGTGTTTTTTTTAGCAAACTCTATGCGGTCTTTCATATGTCTTGCACTGAGGAGAGGTTTCTGTCAGGCCACTCTGCCATAAAGGCCTGACTGGTGAAGGGCTATAGTGATAGTTGACTTTGTGGAACTTTCCCACATCTCCATACTGCAACTCCGGACCTCAGCCACATTGATCTTGAGGTTCTTATTAACCTCTCTCACAAAGGCTCTTCTCCCACGATTGCTAAGTTTGGCTGGGACGGCCAAGTCTAGGAAGACTTCTGTGGTCCCAAACGTCTTCTATTTAAAGATTATAGAGGCTACTGTGCTCTTAGGAACCTTGAGTACTGCAGAAACTCTGTTGTAACATTGGCCATATCTGTGTCTTGCCACAATTCTGTCTCTGAGCTCCTTGGCTATTTCCTTTGACCTCATGATTCTCATTTGGTCTGACATGCACCGTGAGCTGTGAGATATTATATAGACAGGTGTGTGCCTTTCCAAATCAAGTCCTATCAGTTTAATTAAACACAGCTGACTTCCAATAAAGGAGTAGAATCATCTCAAGGAGGATCACAATGAAATGAACAGCATGTGTCTTAAATATGAGTGTCTAAGCAAAGGATCTGAATACTTATGACCATTTGATATTTCAGTTTTTCTTTTTTATTAAATTTGCAAAAATGTATACATTTCTATTTTTTTTTTCAGTAAAGATGGGGTGCAGAGTGTACATTAATGAGAAAAAACTGAACATTTTTGAATTTACCAAAGGGCTGCAATGAAACAAAGAGTGAAAAATTTAAAGGGGTCTGAATACTTTCCGTACCCACTGTATATGGGTTTTATGGTGCAGATAGTGCAGCAAGAAAGCACTCATGTTGGGCTATACCATGAGGTCCAAGTCTATGTTGTGCTGGTGGCTGGGTAACACTGATGCTTGTTTCCTCCGTCTCCTCCCACCAACCACGAACAACAGAGAGGGGAAGGTTATCCTCTTCACCTCTTGACAGTTGCTCGCCCATCACTTCTTCCTCCTCCATTTGTTCCTTGGATCTTGCACCTTCACTAACAGTTTGTCTGTTATCATCAGCCCCACTCGATCGCAGTAATCCACACTCCCTTGGCACCCACCTGTGTGACAACAGTCTGGAACTTTGAGATAATGTTATCCCTTCTGCATCCACCTCTGCTTCCTCATCTTCTCCTGGGATCACCATCTCCTCCCGCTGGCTATTCAAAGTCTGCTGCAGCATATAGATGACTGGAATAGTGATGCTTATGGCTGCATCATTAGCGCTAACCATCTTAGAAGCCATTTCCAAACTATGGAGAAGGGTGTAGAGATCCTTCATCTGTGCCACTCAGTAAACTTGATATGCACCATGCCTGTTCTGCATTAGCCCAGGCAATACGACATGACATGCTGTGTCAGGACACAAATGAACAGCAGCATCCGGGGATCTGCAGCTCGGGTTGCTGCAGCTCAGGTTCACAAGGGTTGCATAGCCTTGGCCTTTTTTGACACTGCAAAGAATGAACCAACTAATGGAATCTACCAACTTTGCAAAAAAACTTGGGTCGCGGTCGACCGGTTGGTGCCTATTGTGTTCTATGAAGTGTATATGATGAACTGTGAAAAATTTTGTTTAAGGGCTTGAATTCCGTGCCAAGCAAGTGTCCCCCAATGCTCTCAGTAAGTGCAATCTTTCAGCACTTTATACTGAATGTTACCGATTTTTTTCCTGTTTTATAAAATTTTGCTCCTGTTTCCGATCACGTATCCGAATGTGCCATATTCATGCTGAATTTATGTTTGGCGATCGATTTTTGAACAAATTTGCTCTTCACTAGTAAAGAGGAGAACCTTATTTTTGCCCTTTCATAATAACAATTTAAGCATATATCAAGTGAATGTATTTGTTTTTATCTAACTTTTTAATTATTTTTTAAATTGGCTAGTTATTTGCTCGCTTTTTCATTATACTTGCACCTACAGCTCTGGCAAAAATTAGGAGACCGCCACATCAAAACCCTGCCATGGGCAGCCCAATCTCCAGACCTGAACCTCATTGAAAGCCTCTGGAATGTAATCAAGAGAATGATGGATAGTCACAAGCCATCAAACAAAGAACTGCTTACATTTTTGTGCCAGAAGCAGTGTGAAAGACTGGTGGAAAGCATGCTAAGATGCATGAAAGCTGTGATTAAAAATCATGGATATTCTACTAAATATTGATTTCTGAACTCTTCCTGAGTTAAAGGGAAGGTGCCATCAAAAATTTTTTTTTTCCAGCGATTGAAAAAATGTAAAGAATTAATGTTTACATTTTCTTAAAAAATATTAGCATTTGTTTTTAATTTAGTAAAATATGAAAAATAATTTTAAAAGGTTTGGCATTTCCACTTTTAAACACTAGGGGGAGCAGCTAATGAAATTTGACAAAAACCTAGTGTACAACTAGCTCACATTACTGCACTGCAGTAATTATGGGCTGAGTCTGCTGACATGGGTGTGATGTCTCCTCTCCTCCCCTTCTGGTGTTTGCTAGGGGATGAAAGGATTCAGGAACACAGTGTGCAGCCATTTTGTTGGTGACTGCAAAGTTATACTGACAAGTAGACAGTCACCGAAGATGGCAGGCAGCAAGGATTCTGGGAGATATATGGTGGAGGGAGCAGGGTGACAGCAGCACAGAGTATTTCAGGAGAGCAGTGTGCTGGTCTATGGGGGGCACCCTTTTGGTGCACAGAGCAGCCAGGGATTGTACATAGAGCGCTGTCTTTTATACACATGGATGGACCGTCTCCTCAGAAATCCAGGAAACATTTCTGCGGATTGATGGCCTGTTCTGATCCAGGCTTTGCATGCAAAGACCCCATTCCCCTCCTCAGATCCTGTCCTGACGATGTGTGAAAGCGAGGTGACAGGCGCAGTCCGGGGTGATGCTGGGAAGGAAATGTAGCCATATAGTAACGATAAACATGAGACCCCTCTCTTCAGCTGCCTTACCAGCCCTCCCCTGAAGGCACCTAACTGGAGGTCATGCTGCCCCCTCTATTACCCCAGACCCGCGTGCAGCTGCTCAACCGGAACCACCCTAGATTTGGTCCCCTTTCTGCAGATAATACTTCCATAGTGTTCTCACATAATACCGCCATATAGATCACTCATAATACCGCCGTATAGAGCACACATAATACTGTCCTATAGTTCTCACATAATACCATCGCAAATAACGACGCCAGAGTGTTCTCACATAATACCGCCATATAGAGCACACATAATACCGCCATATATATCAAACATAATACCGCCATATACATCACATAGTACCGCCATATACTTCTCACATAACGACGCCATATAGATCTCACATAATACTGCCATATAGAGCACACATAATACTGCCATATAGAGCACACATAATACCGCCATATAGAGCACACATAATACAGCCATATAGAGCATACCGCCATATAGATCTCACATAATACCGCCATATAGAGCACACATAATACCGCCATATATATCAAACATAATACCGCCATATACATCACATAGTACCGCCATATACTTCTCACATAACGACGCCATATAGATCTCACATAATACTGCCATATAGAGCACACATAATACTGCCATATAGAGCACACATAATACCGCCATATAGAGCACACATAATACTGCCATATAGAGCACACATAATACCGCCATATAGAGCATACCGCCATATAGATCTCACATAATACCGCCATATAGAGCACACATAATACCGCCATATAGAGCACACATAATACCGCCATATAGAGCACACATAATACCGCCATATAGATCTCACATAATACCACCAGTGTTCTCACATATCGCCATATAGATCACACATAATACCACCATATACATCACAATGTACCGCCATATACTTCTCACAGAACGCCGCCATGTAGATCACACATAACGGGGGAGAGGACTGCATAGGAGAGGATTAGATACACAGCTCAGTCAGTATCATACAGGATAGGATTAGATACAAGGCTCAGCACAGTATCACATAGGATAGGATTAGATACATGGCTCAGCAGACGGCATCACACAGGAGAGGATTAGATACACAGCTCAGTCAGTATCACACAGGATAGGATTAGATACATGGCTCAGCACACAGTATCCCACAGTAGAGGATTAGATACACGGCTCAGCACAGTATCACACAGGGTAGGATTAGATACAAGGCTCAGCACAGTATCACACAGGATAGGATTAGATGCATGGCTCAGCAGACAGTATCACACAGGAAAGGATTAGATACATGGCTCAGCAGTCAGTATCACATAGGATAGGATTAGATACATGGCTCAGCAGACTATCACACAGGATAGGATTAGATGCATGGCTCAGCAGACAGTATCACACAGGAGAGGATTAGGTACACAGCTCAGCACAGTATCACACAGGAAAGGATTAGATACATGGCTCAGCAGTCAGTATCACACAGGATAGGATTAGATACATGGCTCAGCAGACTATCACACAGGAGAGGATTAGATACACAGCTCAGACAGAATCACACAGGAGAGAATTAGATACACAGCTCAGACAGTATCACACAGGAGAGGATTAGATACACAGCTCAGTCAGTATCACACAGGAGAGGATTAGATACACAGCTCAGTCAGTATCACACAGGAAAGGATTAGATACATGGCTCAGCAGTCAGTATCACACAGGATAGGATTAGATACATGGCTCAGCAGACTATCACACAGGAGAGGATTAGATACATGGCTCAGCAGACTATCACACAGGAGAGGATTAGATACACAGCTCAGTCAGTATCACACAGGAGAGGATTAGATACACAGCTCAGACAGTATCACACAGGAGAGAATTAGATACACAGCTCAGACAGTATCACACAGGAGAGGATTAGATACACAGCTCAGTCAGTATCACACAGGAGAGGATTAGATACACAGCTCAGTCAGTATCACACAGGAGAGGATTAGATACACAGCTCAGCAGACAGTAAGGGTACTGTCACACAGTGCCATTTTGATCGCTACGACGGTACGATTCATGACGTTCTAGCGATATCGTTACGATATCGCAGTGTCTGACACGCAGCAGCGATCAGGGATCCTGCTGAGAATCGTACGTCGTAGCAGATCGTTTGGAACGTTCTTTCGTCGCTTGATCACCCGCTGACATCGCTGGATCGTTGTGTGTGACAGCGATCCAGCGATGTGTTCGCTTGTAACCAGGGTAAACATCGGGTAACTAAGCGCAGGGCCGCGCTTAGTAACCCGATGTTTACCCTGGTTACCATCGTAAAAGTAAAAAAAACACATACTCACATTCCGGTGTCAGTCCTCCGGCGTCTCAGCTTCTCTGCACTGTGAGCGCGGCCAGCCAGAAAGCGAGCACAGCGGTGACGTCTGACGTCACCGCTCTGCTTTCCGGCCGCTGTGCTTACACAGTGCAGAGAAGCTGAGACGCCGGGGGACAGACACCGGAATGTGAGTATGTGTTTTTTTTACTTTTACGATGGTAACCAGGGTAAACATCGGGTTACTAAGCTCGGCCCTGCGCTTAGTAACCCGATGTTTACCCTGGTTACCCGGGGACTTCGGCATCGCTCCAGCGCCGTGATTGCAACGTGTGACCGCAGTCTACGACGCTGGAGCGATAATCATACGACGCTGCGACGTCACGGATCGTGCCGTCGTAGCGATCAAAATGGCACTATGTGACGGTACCCTAACACACATGGGAGGAGATACACTGCTCAGAGTCAGCACCACAAGGGATAGGAATAGATTCCCTCTCCCCCTCCCCACTGATACTTACGGCTCCCTGCTGAGTCCTTTCTTCTCCCTCCCGTCCTTGGTCTTCTCCTCCTCCTCCTATAGCTGCAGGGCTCCTGCGATTATCCTGGGAGCTGGAGCTCACAGCTGCAGTGTGAGCTCCAGGAAGATGGCGCTGATCTCCTGCCTCTGCTGTGTAGGACGGCTCAGGGGGCGTGGCCAGACACAGCAGAAAGCAGCTTATAATGGTAGGTATAGTGTCGGCTCCCGACCGCAGATCTCTATGCCCTGGGCTGCCGTAAATGCAGAGTGTAAGTGACGTGCAGCTTCACTTACACTCCTGCAAAGCAAAATGGCGGCGCCCAGTGGCTTAAAAAAAAATTAATAATAAAAAAAATGTTAAAGTTAAAAAAAGGAAGTTTGTATGAAAAATAATTGTTTATATAAACAATTATTTTTAATACAATAAATAAAATGCGGCACCTTTCCTTTAAAACATTAGTATTGTTGTTTCTAAATGATTATGATAACTTGCTTTCTTTGCATTATTTGAGGTCTGAAAGCCCTGGGCTTTTTTTTTTTTAATTTTGACCATTTTTCTTTGTCAGAAAAAAATACAAAAATTATTGCTTGGAAATTTGGAGACATGTTGTCAGAAGTTTATAGAATAAAAGAATAATTTACATTTTTTACTCAAAAATATACCTATAAAGAGAAAAATCAGACAAACTAAACATTTTGCAATGGTCTCTTAATTTTTGCCAAAGCTGTATGTAAATATGGGATGCAGATTGAGCTGAACTCTATTGGAGTGCAAAGACACTTCAGGTCCCTGCATTGCAATACACACTGCTGGCCAATCACATGCAAGGTGCTGATGTCAGCAGGTGGCGCATGGCAGTGATGTCATACATCGCCCATAACAAGCACACCAATGTCAGCTACCAGCCTCTGAAGAGGATGCCGTAAGTCATGGGAGAAGGAAAAGTTGAGTAGAAAGTTAATTTTTTTATGCGTTACAGAACAGCGGTAGAACGTGGAATTGTATACCAGGAATGAACCCAGGATGGTGGACATATATACAAGGAAGGGGCCCAGGATGGGCAGCATTTATACCACGATGGGGGACATACAGTGAAGAGCAAAAGGGTAACAATGTTTTGAACTTTTGACTATAAGTCTTCATTTCTCATTATTCACTTCTGCTTTGAACTTGAGACTGACATAATTTTATAGACAATCATCTTGGATATCTCATACTTAAATTTGACTTGCAACTATTTAGCATATGATTACTTATGTAGATTCTTGTCATGTCACTGCATTGTTACTGTTTTGCTCATAAAGATCTAAAATTTCATTTTTACTATTTTGTTAGCATTTCATAAATCCACCTTTGATTTTCATCCTTCTGGGCATGCTCTTGACCAGATTCAAGTAGTTGTTGATCAAAATTTGATCTCTGGTCTCTTCTACACGTTCCCAAAGTTGGTGCATACTGGTCAACTCACTTGGGTATTTATACAGTTTTTTCTTCAATTCTACCCACAAGTGTTTGATTGAGTTGAGGTCTGGGGACTGTGGGGGCCATTCCAGCACCTCTAATTCATTGACATAGAACCATTTCTTCGGTAATCTTGATGTATGCTTTGTGTTGTTGTCCTGTTGGAATACTATGTCATCCTTTTCATACCCATAGTACAGTACTTGAGTGTACAAAGTAACTCATCTTGCATGATACTCACATATAGCTCAGCATTGAGACCACCATCGATCCTGGAAAAGTATCCTTTGGCTGAGAAACAACTGGAGCGCCCCCCCCCCGTGGCAGGGCCGTGGGGTACCCGGTACTGGGCCTCTCTGTCTCAGTTCTGGGATTGTCACGGTGGCTAGACCCGGCCCGTGACCCTGCTAAGGGGCGTCCAATGAAAGTTGAGAGTGATGATGTGTGGTGCAGGGTACGATGAATAACGAGGACACAGGGTTGCAGTCTCTTTACCTCTTTACTGAAGGCTTCAGGGTCCTCAATCCAGAGTACGGTTAACAGGGCTGTCTGAGACCGGCCGGTCCGATGGCACCTCCAGAGCTCCCTTTGCAGGTGGAAATCTGTGCCTTCCTTCTAGCGCTTGTGTGTTGTAGTCCTTCCCTGCTGAGCACCACGGGATAGTCCTCACAACTGTTGTGTCTGTTTCTGATGTTCCCTCACAACTGATTCTGATGTTCTTCTCCGTCCCCCAGATGATATGGCTAGGACGCACCCGTATGACGGGTAGGCCTGGAGTTCTTCCGGGACCCTAGAGTCGCCCCTCTCCCACTGTTGCCCCCTATGTCTGCTTAGGTGATTTAGGTGAGACAGCCCGCCTATAACTGACTGTCCTGCCGTTGGTTTGAAGTAAGGCTTGGAGCCAGTACTTCCTCGGCGTTTCCGGCCACCGGCTACACGCCTCAGTAGGATGTTGCCTCGATCTTACAGCACGACTCCTACTGGTGTTTTCTCCTTGTTGCTTTGATCTCATTTCTCACTCTTCACAATAAACCTCGCTTCTTGTCCTTTCTTGGGGTACCGCCGCGATGAAGTGCAGGCGCGATCCCGTAAAGTTTTTTCTGTTAGTTAGGCCTCTGTCAGGATCCCACCCCTGACAGGGACCCCCCTGAATCTTCCCCTGCAACACCCTCTGCCACAGGATGTTGCCTGGTTCCAACCCAGTCAGCATTCTGTCTAACTTTCTATCTAACCCCCAGTTTTACCAGACTGTGAGGAGTGGCCTAATACATAGTGCCCTTTGCTCCCCCTGGAGGCCAGACTATGAAGTGTATTGGTGTCTGTGATACCTGGTCAGGTGAACTCCTTCAGTGCCATCAGACGTACCATCACTCCCCTTAGCGGCGGAGCGCTGTTACTGCAACGACCAGGTCTCTGGGGCGCTGCACAACCCCATATCATCAGGCTTCCTCCACCGAACTTAACATTTCCTGCAATTTTTCAATCCGTCAGCTCCTTTTTCCCTTGTTTCTTGCAAACCCATTTGTACCTATCAGAGCCTAATCTATTGACTTACGAGTCATCGCTTCAAATCCAAATCCCTTTATCAGATCTATAAATATTCACTTTTCGTACTTGTTTGAAAACTCGAATTGACCCTTCTTCGAGAATATTGTAGTTTTGGCTTCTTCACCCATTTTCAGGCCACCATTCCAGATTTGTGTAATGTACATTGCACGGTGCTTGCATCGACATCTATGATCTCACTATTATGAAGCATACGAGCTACCTCCACTGCCGTGTTTGACGCACCAGAACTGATAGACCTTGGGATGAGCTGACTTGTTGACTCCGATATTTTGCCTGGATGTCTATCTTTTAGCTTCTGAATGGATGAATGGACTTCATTTCATATTCTTCCAACTGTCACTGTACTCACATGATGCAGTTTGGCAATTTTCTTGGCCAAGAGGCCGGTAACAATGAGCTGGATGATGCTGTTTCTCTTTTTTTGGGAAATCAAGTAGATGACAGTTCCCTGATTCGAACCAAGGACTTTTCACTTGGGAATCAATCTATTAATATACTGAGCTATTAAGGAACATGAGAACATGTTGTATTTTGTAGTATTCAGGAAGAAAAATATTTTTCACCACCAGGAGCAAAACAGTAACAATGCAGTGACATAACAAAAATCTGTTTAACTAATTATATGCTAAATATTTGCAAGTCAAATTTGTGGGAGACAGATTATTTATGGCTTTGTAGGTCAGTGTTAGAAGCTTGAAGTGGATACTTTGTGAAATTGGGAGACAAGGGAATTGCAGAGGGGAGGAGTAGTGAGGACAGAAGTGGATAAGTAGGATAGCAGAGTTTAGGATAGACTAGAGATTTGCGATGATGAGGTCCTATACCCCACATCTAGCCAGTACGTTGGCTGCTACGGGACACCTCGCTGATGAACTGATCATGACACCAAAGCCAGCTCAAAGGAGCTCCTTGACAATACACAGGTGGTTTGCATTCTGTGTCATCAGAGACTGAAGTGAGGCATAAATGTCCTTAACCTGAGCATCACCTGCATGACAAGGCATCTGAATGCAAAGCATGAGCTGCAGTGGAATACTCAGTTGAAAAACCAGGAAAGATCTGAGCCTCCTCCTACCCCTCTTCTGCTGTAGTGTTGATGTCTTGTTCCCCCTCCCAAGCAACAGGGCCAACTAGCTACCCACAAAGAGAGGATGTGACAGCAACACCACCAGCAGTGACACCAAGCATCTCCACACCATCCCATTGAAGCAGTCAGCTGTACATCCAACAAATACTGGATTCCATATTCTGCATGTGGCCTCACAAGTGATTTTGAAAGGGCTACCAATACGTTGGGATCACAGGTACCATACTACATGGTTTCTAGACGCCACTACTTTTCCAGATGGGCCATCCCTGCCCTGCACGAACATTGTGCAGACAAAATCAGGTGTGCACTGCGCAATGACATCAGTGTAAATGTCCACATAATCATGGATACATGGACCAGTAAGCACAGGATCTTATGTCTCTCTAACTGCCAACTTGGTAAATGTAGTGGCTGCTGGGCCTGAGGCAGAAAGCATTTTGGTGCATATCCTACCACCGCAGAGGTTTGCTGGATGTATTTTGTATGTTTCCTTGTCCATGTTGCCTCCTCCTCCTACTCCACTTCCTCCTCCGGTCAGTGTAATACCTGCATTAACAACTTCAGCACACTGAAAGGTAAACTACAGCAAGGTGTTCTGAAACTCATCTGTTTGTGGCAAAAATCCCACACCATGCAGGAGCTGAGGCTGGGGATCAGAGAACAGACAGATGTATTCTTGGTGCTGTTAAACCTCAAGCCCGGCCTGGTGGTGTGCGATAATGGGCGAAATCTTGTAGCAGCTCTGGGCCTAGCCGGTTTGACAAACATCCCTTGTCTGGTGCATGTGCTGAATTTGGTGGTGCAGAACTTCCTTAAAAATTAAACAGATATATTATAGCTGTTGCTGAAAGTGAAGGCCATCTGTGAGCGCTTTTTGCTTTCTCACCTTTCTTCTGCTAGCCTGTCTGCGTTGCAGCTTCACTTCTGCCTTCCCGTTCTCCACCTCATATACAACGTACCCACATGGTGGAACTACACCTTGCACATGCTGGAAAGAATGTGCATGCAACAGGAGGCGATACTAGATTTTGTGCTGCAGCACGCATGGGACTCCACTCTGCTGATCAACACCACTTTAGGACCAATTACTTGGCGTCCATGCGGCACGTGTGTGCCGTGTTGCGCTGCTTCAAGTACTCCACGAGCATGGGCAGCGTTGATGACACTAACATCACCTTTATTATCCCACTTCTTTGCCTCCTAGACAAACAAAGCTTCAGTCAATGATGGATAAGGTGATGCCAAATGAGGAAGAGGAGGAGGAACAAGGACCATTCACACAATTATCAGGCCAGACGTTCATAAATGTCTTGGATTAAGGGTTCCTATACCAACAGTGGCCAGGTACACAAATATTCAGCCAGGGAGGCAGTTTTGGGTGATGAGGAGGATGAGGAACAACCATGTTCACAGCAGGGTAGCACTCAGTTCAAATCACAGGTATCAATGGAGTGTGTCAGGGGTGAGATGATACAAAGGACCCAGATGATCCAAGTCACAACGAGGACAGCTTGTCGTTGCCTCTGGGCAGCCTGGCACACAAGAGGCACTGTGCCTGTGCAATGACAGCTGAGTTACTTGTATTGTTGCAAGTGCTGATTACTGTGTGGCCACCCTACTGGATCCCCACACAACGTTCATCCTTACTTCCGTCACTAGATGGTGACTGGAAAATGTGGGAATACAAGCAAACACTTGTAGTCGCGCTAGTGACGGCATCCTCACTTGACAGGAGCTCAGTGGAAGCACAAGGCAGAGAAGGATGAAGCCCCCAGCATAGCTAGGCACCAGCACCACCTCGGAAAGGGAGGGTTAACATGGCAGAAATGTGGAAAACCTTTCTCGGCACATCGCAACGGCGCATCGAAAGGCTCCATATTAGCAGAAAGCAGCGTTTAGGTTATGCCTATGTAGCAACTCACTCAGGAATAATAGGTTAGACACTAAAAATGGTATAGATGGACAATTGAAAACACCTGTGTTAAGCTAAAAGGACTGCAGACAGAAAACAGAACCAAAAGAACCAGAGAAAAGGTGTGTCTTCTGTGGTTCAGCAGAAATAGAAGTCGACCACAAAACACAGGCTCAAGAGATCAAATTCATGAGCATAACAGTTTCATCAACCTGGTGGAAGAATATTTGTTCACACATCTCCACATACTTAGTGATGGGTCTGGCCCTTTTAACTTCTGGGTCTCCAAATTGGGCACATGTTCTGAACTTGCCCTTTTTTTCACATGGCAGGAGGTGTGACTACACACATGCACATGCGAATGTCCACACCCAATGTGGGCAAGCTCACATTCATTAAAATGAACTAGGCGTAGATCCCACAGTACTTGTTCATACCTTTACCTGAATATAGAAATATACCAGCCACACTTAGCCTTTGTTAGACACCACTGCAGTTTGTTTGTTCTATTTTCCATTCACAATGTTTTGGTGCCTACCCTAGACTAAAAAAAAAAGGTTGTTTTGCAGAGTACACACACACAGGTTTTTTGGCACAGTATTCCCACAGACACGATTGAAGAGTAGAAACATTTGTTTTAAAGCACAGTACTCACAAAGACACGGGTGCGGAGTATAACTATTTTTTCAATCTCAACTCATACAGACACAGCTGCAGCGTTTAGTTATTTTTGAGGCACACTACTCGTACAGACACAGCTGCAATTTACACAGACGCTTTTTGGTACAGTACACATGGAGGCTTTTTGGTACAGTACTCCCAGAGGCAGTGTTGCAGAGTTCACACAGAGGCTTTTTAAAATGGTAAACAAGAAGCTTTTTGGCACTGTACCCCCAGAGGCAGGGTTGCAGAGTACACACAGAGGCTTTTAAAAACAGCACACACAGAGGTTTTTTTGGCACAGTACTCTCAGAGGCAACATTGCAGAGTACACACTGAAGCTTTTTAAAACAGTATACACAGTATACACAGAGGTTTTTTGGCACAGTACTCCCAGACGCGGGGTTGCAGAGTACAGACAGATGCCTTTAAAAACAGAACATACAGAGATTTTTGGGCATAATGCTCCAAGAGGCAAGGTAGCAGAGCACACACAGAGACTTTTTAAAACAGTAAACACAGGGGCTTTTTAGAACAGTAGTACCAGAGGCAGGGTTGCAGAGTACACACAGAGGGTTAAAGGCACAGCTATTTTTTTAGGCACAGTCACAACTCATACAGATACAGTTGTAGGGTAGAATTATTTTTTATACACACTACTCAGAAAAAGAAGGCTGCAGTGTAGAAATACTCTTTAGACACCGGACTCGTATAGACACAGAGATAGAGTAAAATGATTTTTTTGGCAAATGGGCAAGAGACGGCTGCAGAGTAGAACTATTTTCTATACACACTAATCGCAAAAAGACGACTGCAGAGTAGAATTATTTTTTTGGCAAACTAACTTGTATAGACACAACGGTAGAGTAAAATTATTTTTTGCTCACAAATAGGAAAGAGAAGGCTGCATAGTAGAATTATTATTTAGACACAATACTTGCACAAAGACATCTTCAGAGTAAAATTATTTTTTGCCAAACTATTCGTATAGACACAGCGGAAAAGTAAAATTGTTTTTTGGCCCAGAAATGGGAAAGAAACGACTGCATAATAGAATTATTTTTTAGACATACTACTCACAAAAAGACGGCTGCAGAGTAGAATTACTTTTTTGGCACACTACTTGTATAGACACAGCGGTAGAATAAAAATATTTTTTGGCCCATAAATGTAGAGTAGAGTTCAATTATTATTTAGACACACTACTCGCAGAAAGATTTCTGCAGAGTAAAACTATTTTTTTGGCACACTACTCGTATACAGCGGTAGAGTTAAATTACTTTTTGGGAAACAAATGGGAAAGAAACAACTGCATAATAGAATTGTTTTTTAAGACACACTACTCACAAAAAGATGACTACAGAGGAAAAACTATTTTTTTTGGCCCACAAATGGAAAGAGACATCCTGCATAGTAGAATTATTCTTAGGCATGCTACTCATACAGACACAGCTGTAGAGTACACAGAGGCTTTTTGGAACAGTACTCCCATAGGTGGGGTTTTAGAGTACACACAGAAGCTTAAAGGCAAAGTACTCCCAAAGGCGAGGGTGCAGAGTACACACAGAGGCTTAAAGGCACAATACTCCCACAAGAGATGTGCAGAGATCACACAGAAGCTTAAAGAGACAGTAGTCCCACAGATATGGGTGCAGAGTACACATCGTGCCTGTTTGGCACAGTAGTCCCACTGAGACATGTGCAGAGAAGGCAAAGAGGCTTTTTGCAGAGTGTGCAGCCTAATTATGTCCCTCACTTCAGCTTTGTCCTGTCCATACACTAATCTGAGCAGAATGGCGGTGGCATTCATGATCTTGCATTTCTACAGGTGGTGCCCTGGCCAATCACAGCCATGCAAGTGCTTGGCATGGCTGTGAAGGCTCAGGAAGTGCCCACAGCCTAAAAGCTTGTTGATTGGCTGCCCTGCAGCCTTTCAACAAACTTTATTAGGCATCCGAACCCAAACAGCAAACCAGACATCCTGTTAAAAGCCCAGGTTCGTTACCAGAGACTGGGTGTGCGATGCAAACCCTGAACTTTACAATTCGTGCTTGCTAATCCCTAGTCATAGCCCTAACAGGATAATTAAAGTCTGAAATCTTGGTCAAGGTTATCTTAGCACTAGTGGTGAGCGATACCTTCCGATACTCAAAGGTATCGGTATCGGATGGGATCGGCCGATATCCAAAAAATATCGGATATCGCCGATACCGATACCCGATACCAATGCAAGTCAATGGGACACAAGTATCGGAAGGTATCCTGGATGGTTCCCGGGGTCTGAAGGAGAGGAAACTCTCCTTCAGGCCCTGGGATCCATATTCATGTAAAAAATAAAGAATTAAAATAAAAAATATGGATATACTCACCCCTCCGGCGGCCCCTGGACCTTAGCGATGTAACAGGCAGCCTCCGTTCCTAAGAATGAGGAGTGAAGGACCTTCGATGACGTCGCGGCTTGTGATTGGTCGCGTGACCGCTCATGTGACCGCTCACGCGACCAATCACAAGCCGCGACGTCATCGCAGGTCCTAAACTCACTGCATTCTTAGGAACGGAGGCTGTCATGGTTCCCAATGGCAAGGGAACGTCAGAGAACATAAATAACAGAACAGCTCTTGGGTGATGGAATCTCGAGCTGACCGTGAGCTAAACCTACCCACACAACTAACAGTGGCCGGGTGGCGTACCTACGTTTTATCCCTAGACGCCTAGCGCTAGCCGGAGGACTAACTAACCCTAATAGAGGAAAAGACAGACCTGGCTTACCTCTAGGGAAATTCCCCCAAAAAGGAGACAGAAGCCCCCCACATATATTGACGGTGAGTTCAGAGGAAAAGACATACGCAGTATGAAGGTAGGTTCAGCAAAGCGAGGTCCGCTTACTAGATAGCAAGAAGATACAATAGGGAACTTCACGGTCAGCTGAAAACCCTATTAAAGTACCATCCCGAAATTACTTTAAGACTCATGTGTCAACTCATGACACCGGAGTGGCAATTTCGGCCCACAAGAGCTTCCAGCTACAGAAAAATAACATAACTGTGAACTGGAACAAAAATGCAAAACAAACTTAGGACTAAGAGTCCAACTTAGCTGATAGTAGTCTAGAAGCAGGAACATGCAACAGAAAGGCTCTGGTTACATTGATGGCCGGCACTAGAATAACTGAGCAGCAAGGCTAAATAGGATACACCCATATCCTGATGGAAACAGGTGAACAGAGAAAGTGAAGCACACAAGTCCAGTACCACCAGTGACCACCGGGGGAGCCCAAAAACCAAACTCACAACAGTACCCCTCCCTCAAGGAGGGGGCACCGAACCCTCACAAGAACCACCAGGGCGATCAGGACGAGCCCTATGAAAGGCACGGACCAAATCAGAGGCATGAACATCAGAGGCTGTCACCCAAGAATTATCCTCTTGACCGTAGCCCTTCCACTTGACCAGATACTGAAGTTTCCGTCTGGAAACACGGGAGTCCAAGATCTTCTCCACAACGTACTCCAATTCACCCTCAACCAACACCGGAGCGGGAGGCTCAACGGAAGGCACAACCGGTACCTCATACCTGCGCAATAATGACCGATGGAAGACATTATGGATAGAAAAAGATGCTGGGAGGTCCAATCGAAAGGACACGGGGTTAAGAATCTCCAAAATCTTATACGGGCCGATGAACCGAGGCTTAAACTTAGGAGAAGAAACCCTCATAGGGACAAAACGAGAAGACAACCACACCAAGTCCCCAACACGAAGACGAGGACCAACACGACGACGGCGGTTAGCAAAATGCCGAGTCTTCTCCTGGGACAACTCCAAACTGTCCACCACCTGTCCCCAAATCCGATGCAACCTATCCACCACAGTATCCACTCCAGGACAATCCGAAGACTCCACCTGACCGGAAGAAAAACGAGGATGAAACCCCGAATTGCAAAAGAAAGGAGAAACCAAAGTGGCAGAACTAGCCCGATTATTGAGGGCAAACTCCGCCAACGGCAAAAAGGCAACCCAGTCATCCTGATCCGCAGACACAAAACACCTCAAATAAGTCTCCAAGGTCTGATTAGTTCGCTCAGTCTGGCCATTAGTCTGAGGATGGAACGCAGACGAAAAAGACAAATCAATGCCCATCCTAGCACAGAACGCCCGCCAAAATCTAGACACGAACTGGGTCCCCCTGTCAGAAACGATATTCTCCGGAATACCATGCAAGCGAACCACATTTTGAAAAAACAGAGGAACCAACTCGGATGAGGAAGGCAACTTAGGCAAGGGCACCAAATGAACCATCTTTGAAAAACGGTCACACACCACCCAGATGACAGACATTTTCTGAGAAACAGGGAGATCAGAAATAAAATCCATAGAGATGTGAGTCCAAGGTCTCTTCGGAATAGGCAAAGATAACAACAATCCGCTAGCCCGAGAACAACAAGGTTTGGCCCGAGCACAAACATCACAAGACTGCACAAAAACTCGTACATCTCGAGACAGGGAAGGCCACCAGAAGGACCTAGCCACCAAATCCCTGGTACCAAAGATCCCGGGATGACCTGCCAACACAGAAGAATGAACCTCCGAGATGACTCTACTGTTCCAATCATCAGGAACAAACAGTCTACCAGGCGGGCAACGATCAGGTCTATCCGCCTGAAACTCCTGCAAAGCCCGTCGCAGGTCTGGGGAAACAGCAGATAATATCACCCCATCCTTAAGGATACCTGTAGGTTCAGAATCACCAGGGGAATCAGGCTCAAAACTCCTAGAAAGGGCATCCGCCTTCACATTTTTAGAACCTGGTAAGTATGAGACCACAAAATTAAACCGAGAGAAAAACAACGACCAGCGCGCCTGTCTAGGATTCAGGCGCCTGGCAGACTCAAGATAAATCAAATTCTTGTGATCGGTCAATACCACCACCTGATGTCTAGCCCCCTCAAGCCAATGACGCCACTCCTCAAAAGCCCACTTCATGGCCAAAAGCTCCTGATTACCAATATCATAATTTCGCTCGGCGGGCGAAAATTTTCGAGAAAAGAACGCACAAGGTCTCATCACGGAGCAGTCGGAACTTTTCTGCGACAAGACCGCCCCAGCTCCGATCTCGGAAGCATCAACCTCAACCTGAAAAGGAAGAGTAACATCAGGCTGACGCAACACAGGGGCGGAAGAAAAGCGGCGCTTAAGCTCCCGAAAGGCCTCCACAGCAGCAGGGGACCAATCAGCAACATCAGCACCCTTTTTGGTCAAATCAGTCAAAGGTTTAGCAACATCAGAAAAACCAGTTATAAATCGACGATAAAAATTAGCAAAGCCCAAAAATTTCTGAAGGCTCTTAAGAGAAGAAGGTTGCGTCCAATCACAAATAGCCCGAACCTTGACAGGATCCATCTCAATGGAAGAGGGGGAAAAAATGTACCCCAAAAAAGAAATCTTTTGAACCCCAAAAATACACTTAGAACCCTTCACACACAAGGAATTAGCCCGCAAAACCTGAAAAACCCTCCTGACCTGTTGGACATGAGAATCCCAGTCATCCGAAAAAATCAAAATATCATCCAGATACACGATCATAAATTTATCCAAATATTCACGGAAAATGTCATGCATAAAGGACTGAAAGACTGAAGGGGCATTTGAAAGACCAAAAGGCATTACTAAATACTCAAAATGGCCCTCGGGCGTATTAAATGCGGTTTTCCACTCATCCCCCTGCTTAATTCGCACCAAATTATACGCCCCACGGAGATCAATCTTAGAGAACCACTTAGCCCCTTTTATTCGAGCAAACAAATCAGTCAGCAGTGGCAGAGGATACTGATATTTGACTGTAATTTTATTCAAGAGTCGATAATCAATACACGGCCTCAAAGAGCCATCTTTTTTAGATACAAAGAAAAAACCGGCTCCTAAGGGAAATGAAGAAGGACGAATATGTCCCTTTTCCAGGGACTCCTTAATATATTCTCGCATAGCAGCATGTTCAGGTACAGATAGATTAAATAAACGACCCTTTGGAAACTTACTGCCCGGAATCAGATCTATGGTACAATCGCAATCTCTGTGAGGAGGTAGTGAACCAAGCTTAGGCTCCTCAAAAACATCACGATAATCAGATAAAAATTCCGGAATCTCAGAGGGAATAGATGACGAAATGGAAACCAAAGGTACGTCCCCATGAGCCCCCTGACATCCCCAGCTTAACACAGACATTGCTTTCCAGTCAAGGACTGGGTTATGAGATTGTAACCATGGTAATCCGAGCACCAAAACGTCATGTAGATTGTACAACACAAGGAAGCGAATCATCTCCTGATGGTCTGGATTCATACGCATAGTCACTTGTGTCCAGTATTGTGGTTTATTACTAGCCAATGGTGTAGAGTCAATACCCTTCAGAGGTATAGGAACTTCCAGAGGCTCTAGATCAAACCCACAGCGCCTGGCAAAGGACCAATCCATTAGACTCAAAGCAGCGCCAGAGTCGACATAGGCATCCGCGGTAATTGACGATAATGAACAAATCAAGGTCACAGACAGAATAAACTTAGACTGTAAAGTGCCAATTGAAATAGACTTATCAACCTTTTTTGTACGTTTAGAGCATGCTGATATAACATGAGTTGAATCACCACAATAGAAGCACAACCCATTTTTTCGCCTAAAATTCTGCCGTTCGCTTCTGGACAGAATTCTATCACATTGCATATTTTCTGGAGCCTTCTCAGAAGACACCGCCAAATGGTGCACAGGTTTGCGCTCCCGCAAACGCCGATCAATCTGAATAGCCATTGTCATGGACTCATTCAGACCTGTAGGTGCAGGGAACCCCACCATAACATCTTTAATGGCATCAGAGAGACCCTCTCTGAAATTCGCCACCAGGGCGCACTCATTCCACTGAGTAAGCACAGACCATTTACAAAATTTTTGGCAGTATATTTCAGCTTCATCTTGCCCTTGAGATAGGGCCATCAAGGCTTTTTCAGCCTGAATCTCTAAGTTAGGTTCCTCATAAAGCAACCCCAAAGCCAGAAAAAACGCATCCACATTGAGCAACGCAGGATCCCCGGGTGCCAATGCAAATGCCCAGTCTTGAGGGTCACCCCGCAGCAAGGAAATTACTATCCTAACCTGCTGTGCGGGATCTCCAGCGGAGCGAGATCTCAGGGAAAGAAATAATTTACAATTATTTTTGAAATTCAGGAAACGAGATCTATCCCCGGAGAAAAATTCTGGTATAGGAATTCTAGGTTCAGATATAGGAGCATGAATAACAAAATCCTGTAAATTTTGAACCTTCGTAGCAAGATTATTCAAACCTGTAGCTAAACTCTGAGGATCCATTTTAATCAGGTGAGATCAGAGCCATTCAAGGATTAGAAGGAGAGAGAGAGACAAAGGCTGCAATTAGAGCAGAAATGCAACTAAGTCAACTATAGAGCAAGCTCAGAGGAAAAAAAAAAAAAAAAAATCTGCAGACTTCTTTTTCTCTCCTTTCTTCTGCCAACGGTTTTAACACTGGGCCGGCCATACTGTCATGGTTCCCAATGGCAAGGGAACGTCAGAGAACATAAATAACAGAACAGCTCTTGGGTGATGGAATCTCGAGCTGACCGTGAGCTAAACCTACCCACACAACTAACAGTGGCCGGGTGGCGTACCTACGTTTTATCCCTAGACGCCTAGCGCCAGCCGGAGGACTAACTAACCCTAATAGAGGAAAAGACAGACCTGGCTTACCTCTAGGGAAATTCCCCCAAAAAGGAGACAGAAGCCCCCCACATATATTGACGGTGAGTTCAGAGGAAAAGACATACGCAGTATGAAGGTAGGTTCAGCAAAGCGAGGTCCGCTTACTAGATAGCAAGAAGATACAATAGGGAACTTCACGGTCAGCTGAAAACCCTATTAAAGTACCATCCCGAAATTGCTTTAAGACTCATGTGTCAACTCATGACACCGGAGTGGCAATTTCGGCCCACAAGAGCTTCCAGCTACAGAAAAATAACATAACTGTGAACAGGAACAAAAATGCAAAACAAACTTAGGACTAAGAGTCCAACTTAGCTGATAGTAGTCTAGAAGCAGGAACATGCAACAGAAAGGCTCTGGTTACATTGATGGCCGGCACTAGAATAACTGAGCAGCAAGGCTAAATAGGATACACCCATATCCTGATGGAAACAGGTGAACAGAGAAAGTGAAGCACACAAGTCCAGTACCACCAGTGACCACCGGGGGAGCCCAAAAACCAAACTCACAACAGGAGGCTGCCGGTTACATCGCTAAGGTCCAGGGGCCGCTGGACGGGTGAGTATATCCATATTTTTTATTTTAATTCTTTATTTTTTACATGAATATGGATCCCAGGGCCTGAAGGAGAGTCTCCTCTCCTCCAGACCCTGGGAACCATACACTGGGAACTTCCGATTCCGATTTCCGATATCACAAAAATATCGGAACTCGGTATCGGAATTCCGATACAGCAAATATCGGCCGATACCCGATACTTGCGATATCGGAATGCTCAACACTACTTAGCACACAAGCAAACACATGAAGGAAAACAGGTGACCGGCACAGCTGCACAACTCTGGGAAATCAAGGCAACATCAGCTCCAGGGACACGGGTGCCAAACATATGAAATAATGCTGAGTCAATGTCCAAATTCACCATTCAGTGAAGAAAATGGAACTCACCATCCCAAACATATATCCTTTATAGAGGATTCACATGAACAAAGACAGGGAAGATTACTGGTGGAAACAAACTAGATGACGGCCGTTTCGCGCTACAATGCGCTTCTACACTACAGCGTTATCTTAGCATACATCTCCCCAAGGGTGCCCAAACTTTTGCATTAGCCCATTTTTCTTTTTTAATTTTTAAAATGCAAAAGATGAACATATATATATTATAGCCTAAAATACAAAAGGAAATGTGTAATCTTTAACTATAGGCCTTTTAGAAATAATTTCATCTTCAACTTGTTTAACTGTTCAAAATAACAGTAATTTTGACCAGGGGTGCCTAAACGTTATATATGCCCCATTTGGGCCCTTTCCTGGTATAAACAGTGAAAAGCAAAAGGGTAACAATGTTTTGAACTTTTGACTTTCAGGCATCATATCTCACCATCCACTACTGCTTTAAGTGTGAGACTACCAACTTATTATAGACAATCATCGTGAATATCTCATACATGAATTTGACTTGCAAATATTTAGCATATGATTAGTTATACAGATTCTTGTTATGTCTCTGCATTGTTACTGTTTTGCTCCTGGTGGTGGAAAAATATTTTACTTCCTGAAAACTACAAAATACAACTATTCTCACATTCCCTAATAGCTCAGGTTTTGTTAGGTTGACTCCCAAGTGAAAAGTCATTGGTTCGAATCAAGGAACAACGATGAAGATGATTTCCCAAGAAAAGAGAAAAAGCATCATCCAGCTCATCGATAGTGGTCTCCTGGCCAAGAAAACTGCCAAACTGCATCATGTGAGTGTCATGACAGTTCGAAGAATACAAAATGAAGTCCGTCCATCCATTCAGAAGCAAAAAAAGTGGACGTCCAGGCAAAATATCTGAGTCAACAAGTCAGCTCATGCCAAGGTCTATCAGTTCTGGCGCGACAAACACTGCAGTGGAGGTAGCTCGCATGCTTCAAAATAGTGAGATCACAGATGTAGATGCAAGCAACATGCGATGCACATTACACAAGTCTGGATTGTTGGCCTGAAAAAGGTGAAGAAGCCTCAACTTTAATATTGTCATAAGAAGCATTGATTTAAGTTTGAAAACAAGTGTGAAAAGTTGACATTTAAAGATTTTCAACGAGTGATTTTGGAGTGATGATATGAAAGTCAAAGGGGAAAAGGGTCTAACGGATTGAGAAATTGAAGGAAATGTCAAGTTTGGTGGAGGAAGCCTAATGATATTGGGTTGTTCCACAGCCAAAGTCATTGGATATTTGACCAGGATCAATGGTGGTCACAATGCCGAGCGATATGTGAGTATCTTACAAGATGAGTTACTTCGTACACTCAAGTACGATGAGTATGAAAAGAGTGACATAGTGTTTCAACAGGAACATGAAATGGTTCAATGACAATGAAGTAGAGGTGTTGGAATGACCCCACAGTCCCGAGACCTCAACCCAATCAAACACTTGTGGTTAGAATTGAAGAAAAAACTGTATACATACAAGTGAGTTGACTAGTATTCACTGACTTTGGGAACATATAGAAGAGACCTGAGATCAAATTTCGGTCAACACATGTTGAACACACTTGAATCTGATTGAGACCATGTCCATAAGGATTCAGGCAGTGTTGAAATCCAAAGGTGGATTTACAAAATACTAAGAAAATAGTAAAAATTAAAATGTAGATCTTTAGGAGCAAAACAGTAACAATGCAGTTACATGACAAGAATCAGCATAACTGATCATATGTTAAATAGTTCTAAGTCAAATTTAAGCATGAGATATCCAAGATAATAATCTGTAAAATGATGTCAGTCTCAAGTTCAAAGCAGTAGTGGATAATGAGATATGTAATTTATTCTGGGTGTGTCTTTATTACAATCTAACTATGAGGTTAGTATTGTGGATCTCTTATAAATGCCTCTCCATTACTAACCTGTGGGCTTGATGTTAGCGGCCATAAAACAGCTGACATCAACCCCACAACTATTACCCCACTTGCCACCGCACCAGGTCAAGTGAGAAGAGCTGGGCAATGCACCAGAAATGGTGCATCTAATAGATGCGCCTTTTTTGGGGACAGCTGAGGGCTGCTATTTTTCAGGGGAGGGTGCTTTGAATGCCAGATGCCTTGCAGCTATTGGCTAGGGACATATCAAGAGTGCATGTGCTACCTGTATTGACACCTAAGGTGTCACTGGTGCTGCCCAGGGGGCGCATGAATGAGCACAGGGAGTGCAGGCAGAAGGCACAAGGACCTTAGACTAGTGTAGTGAGCACAGGACCTGGCACTGAGCAATCTTGTGACCAGGGGGGCAGAGCCACTGCACGTGAGTGCAGGGAAGGACACTGAGCATGCAGAGCACAGGGCAAAAACAGTAAACGTAGTCAAGGAGAGCCGAGAGTCAGAAGCCATACGAACGTGCAGTACCTAGGGACAAGACAAAGAGTAAATGGGGACAAGCCAAGGGGGTCAGATAACCAGAAGAGACAAAGCAGTACAAACGTAGGATACAGAGGCAGAAGTCAGGGGACAAACCGAATCATACACAGCAAGGCACACAAGCACAGAGGCACACGTTTAAGGACGAGTCACCTGGGTCAGCAACCACTAACCGAGTATATGGAAGTATCACCGATAGTGTTGAGCGATACCTTCCGATACTCAAAGGTATCGGTATCAGATGGTATCGGCCGATATCCAAAAAATATCGGATATCGCCGATACCGATACCCGATACCAATGCAAGTCAATGGAACACAAGTATCGGAAGGTATCCTGGATGGTTCCCAGGGTCTGAAGGAGAGGAAACTCTCCTTCAGGCCCTGGGATCCATATTCATGTAAAAAATAAAGAATTAAAATAAAAAATATGGATATACTCACCCGTCCGACGGCCCCTGGACCTTACCGATGTAACCAGCAGCCTCCGTTCCTAAGAATGAGGAGTTTAGGACCTTCGATGACGTCGCGGCTTGTGATTGGTCGCGTGACCGCTCATGTGACCGCTCACGCGACCAATCACAAGCTGCGATGTCATCGCAGGTCCTAAACTCCTCATTCTTAGGAACGGAGGCTGCCGGTTACATCGGTAAGGTCCAGGGGCTGCCGGACGGGTGAGTATATCCATATTTTTTATTTAAATTCTTTATTTTTTACATGAATATGGATCCCAGGGCCTGAAGGAGAGTCTCCTCTCCTCCAGACCCTGGGAACCATACACTGGGAACTTCCGATTCCGATTTCCGATATCACAAAAATATCGGAACTCGGTATCGGAATTCCGATACAGCAAATATCAGCCGATACCGGATACTTGCGGTATCGGAATGCTCAACAGTAATCACCGACACTAAATGCAGATACTGCCAACATTAAATAGCCGCCCCAAAACCAAAGAGAGGCGGACTGAATTAACCCTGACTTGACCAGGATGGAGGCGGAACCATCCTGTCCAGAGTCATGACACTACCCCTTTATTAAACAGGAAACACTTTGCACGTTGCTCGGAGATGTGTGAGGTGTGCGGCTGGGATTGTGAGCATCTCGGCGTTCCTGCCTGGGAGATGAGGAGGCACGCAGGGATGCTAGCATTACAAAATCCTTATTCTGGAGAAGACAATTTTTTGTGATATTTGAAAAGAATTTAATTTTATCTATAAATGTACTTATCTCTAGCATTTACAAAACTAAGCTTGGCCATTGTCATGTAAAATAATATCATGTTTGTTATTTTTTCCATTCTCATATCTTCTTTACATTTGTAAGATGAAATTGAAAAAAAAGAGCAAAATCTAATCCTGTATTGCACGCAATTTATGCTTGAATACTGTACATAATCATTTTTAAGTACACATAATACTAGCCTTACTTGGTGGGGTGCTGTCTTCTCAATCCTCAGCATTTATACAGCTTCCACTCCATATGGTGCACTTATAAAGCTTTCCCATTTGAACACATGCTGGATGCTTGGGACATGTTCATAATTTCAATACATACATGTTTGGAGGCTAAACACAGATGTCGAATTGCTTGCTCGTCATGTTTAAATGACTGTGGAATAACAAAACAGTCTACAGCAGGGCCGAGATGAAAATGCATTCCCTACAATGTCATCACTGATGTTAGGCGGTGAAGCAGGAACTCGAACCAGAGTCATTAATCAAATTTATACAAGCTTTAAATGTTAAATATGCATATGCGAAATTCATAGCATGCTTAATTAAAAAAAAATGGTACTCTACCAATCACTCTTGGTACACATATGGGATAAGAACAACAATGCCTGTGAAATCAGTAGGGTGTGGAAGGACAATTATTTCTTAAGGGTATTCAGAGCTGAGAACAATTGTTCTGAAATTAACATTTGTCATAAAAAATATTGAAACCCCTAATAATATTGCTATACTCTACTGCAATTTGTGTAATCCTGTTTTTAAGGTTTGTCTTCAGATCTAGCCAGAAACAGACTTCTGTATGATACAGTATGCAAGCAATAATAGCTTATGGTTTTTACAAATCAAACAAATAAGTGGACCCTGACCATCGTATGACTGTACGCTGACTTACTTGCGTAACTAGATTTTCTGGCGGATGTTGACTAGCATATTGCACAGATGTCAACATTCATGATTCCAATTCAGTTTGATTCTGGAGCTCTAGGCCAAACATGTCATTGTCACAGAGTACACATGATTCCATAGAGAGACAATGACGGCTTCTGCTAGAACTAATGACTTATTTCAAAGAAAGAAAGCCTTGAGATGACTGAGACCTGACAAGTGAATGATTATTTTTGGTCATCAACTAGGTAGATTGGAAGACAAATAAGGATGATATTCATTGACGTGTATTGGTTTAAATTACATGTCCGACTATATGGCATCAAAACTAATTTCATGGAAAGTACCAGGTTCAAAAAAAAAGAAAAAGAAAAATAAAGAGGGAGATGGAGCTTCTAATAAAAGCATTCTAAAAGAAATTGAGTCTAGGAGAGAAATTGTGGCTCTAACATGGAATTAGAAAGCAATTGCATTTTCAGTAGCTAAAGTAGGAAAAATGTAAGAAGTATATCATACCATGAGTCTAAAGACATGCTGCTAGGAGCAAGGGTCAAAATTATGGTGAGCTTAAAGATAGCTTTAAATTGATTGTGGTAATAAAGAGCAAAACTTCCCAGCAACGCTAATGGAGGTGTTATAAGAAGTGTAGGAGGGAAAAAACTATAATGCATTTAAGTGTATTTCTCTTCAATGTAGCATGTGCAATGCATTACAACATAGGTATGATCAGCTTAGAGCACAGATCAGTATAACACCCTTTCCGTACGGTCATAAAAAATGAAAGGTCCCTAGAGGAGAATTTATAGATCAACTAGTACTGTAACTTCCATTGTCAATGAAGCAACTTTGTTACAGCAGAAAGATCTATTATGAGCTCCTTTTCCACAATGATCTTTTCTCATATCAGCCAATGTCATTGAAAATGTTTATATTCCAAGTCAAATGTCTTCAGATAATCAAACACATGAAGAATATATGTAAATTGCCCTCTATTTTTTCAATGAATTACTTCAGTCATTTATGAAAATAGAGTGACAGCTTGTGGAATTATAGGTGCTCCGGGTATCCAGACTTGTAGATCTCTGGGCTCCAGTGATTCTCATAAGGCTATGTGCACACGTTGCAGATTTTGATGCGGATCCGCAGCATTTTTGGACGTGCAGAATTACATCAAATCCGCAGTGTAGTGCACTACCAATGTTATTCTATGCAAAATGAAGAATTGTTGTGCACATGCTGCGGAAAAATCCGTGCAGATTTGCAGCATTTTATTTTCCGCAGCATGTCAATTCTTTTTGTGGATCTGCAGCATTTCTGCACCCATTGACTTCCATCAAGTCAGGCACATCTGCGGCAAAACCGCAGGTGTAAAAAAGATCTGCAGATTTGCTGCGGATGTGGGTGCGAGAAATGCTGCAGATTGGGAGGAGGGAAGTGTGTGGGCGGTGACTGTGTGCGTGTATGTGTGGCTCTGTGTGTGTCCCTGTGTGTGCGTGTGTGTGCATGTGTCCCTGTATGTGTGTGTGGGTCTGTGTAAGCAGCCATTGTCTATGAATGCTCACAGTGACAGCATTGACGGTGATAGGAAAGTAGTCCCATCAGACAATGCATGTGTTCAGTAGTAAAAAAAACAAACAAAAAAAACATAAAGAACATACAGCAGACATACCGGACATACATTACAGACAGTACATGCAACATATAACATACAGTACATACTCACCAATCACCTAGTGCCCGAAGCCCTCGATCACCTGTAATAAAAATAACATAATAAACCAACCTATACTTACCTTTCCGCCATAGTCCAGTTAATAACGAGTGTCCCATGACGATCTCCTGTGTAGAACAGTGACATCGGGCATTGTCAGTGCTCTGCAGGGCCTCCGCGATGAACTGATAGGCGGAGGTAATCCTCCACGATGTATCCCTCCGCCGCTGCTGGGAGTGAGGTTACCCAAGTTCATTCTCTCACCGGCAGCGCTGTGTTAGAAAATTCCCAAGCAGCATTGCCGTAAGGTGAGCCTGAACTCAGATAACCTCTTCAGTGATGCACTGCAGGAGCCATTATCTCCTGTGCATTATGGGAGGCCCTGTAGAGTAGTGACATCACCCAACTCGTTATTAATTGGACTGCGTCGGAACAGGGAGTATACTGTTGGTTTATTATTTTTTATTTTTTGCAGGTTATCGATAGCTTCGGGGAATTAGTTGTGGTTGTAAGTCTGGTGAAATTAAGAATATTAAAATACTTTTTTCTGGCTGTGTCTTTTATTTAACTCTTTCACTACTATAGGATTAGTATTGGATAGGTGTCTTATTGACACCTCTCCATTACTAATCGGGCTTAATGTCACCTTACAATCAAAGGTGACATTAACCCTTATTACCCCATATGCCACCACTACAGGGCAGTGGGAAGAGAGAGGCTAAGTGCCGGAATTGGCACATCTTACAGATGCCCCATTTCTGGGGCGGCTGGGGGCTGGTATTTGTAGCCAGGGGGGCCAATATCAATGGCCCCTTTCTAGGCTATGAATATCAGCCCGAAGCTGTCTGCACAACCTTTCTGACCAATTAATTATAGGGGGACCCCAAGTAATTTTTTTGGGGGGTCCCCTATTTTAATAGCCAGTAAAGGCTAACTATACAGCTGCGGGCTGAGATTCATAGCCTGGGAAACTCGATGGGTATTAACCCCTTTCCAGGCTAGAACTATCGGCCCCCAGACATCGGCTTTTCCTCTCTGTCGTAGAAAATTGCACGGGAGCCCACACCATTTTTTTTCCCATTTTTTTTAATTAAAGATATTTAACTATGTATGTACCATTTTATTAGGTTCATTATTAATCATCGGCCTCAGTATTATCTATCTATCTATCTATCTAGGGTCTAAGGGGTATCGTTTCTCCTTATGGAGAGTGACATACCATCTCTGGCTTGTCAAGGTAAGGAGGCTTATTTGCCGTACAATGCTCCTCTGGGAAATTAAATATGCAAATTGCCTCTTCTGAGAAAAAGAGGACTTAACTCTATAGCGCCACCTGTTGGAAGTAGCGATCCTACAATTCACAATCAACCCTCTAACGAGTCGTGCAATATGACTTAGGATAAAAGCCAAATCAGTATCTCAATTAGCAGACACGGTGTTTCGGGCCCGAAACACCGTGTCTGCGAATTGAGATACAGATTTGGCTTTTATCCTAAGTCATATTGCACGACTCGTTAGAGGGTTGATTGTGAATTGTAGGATCGCTACTTCCAACAGGTGGCGCTATAGAGTTAAGTCCTCTTTTTCTCAGAAGAGGCAATTTGCATATCTATCTATCATCTATCTATCTTCTATCTGTCTAGGTCTGTCTGTCTGTCTTATGTGTGTGTAAACATTATTCTTCAATGGAGTATGTAAAATAAGAGGTTGGACAAAGAAATTACATCACAATTCTTTTTTTTTGTTAAATAATAGATCTTTATTTAGGTTACAAAAACGGCGACAAATCAACATGAAAAAAACGCATGAAATCCGCACAAAAAATGCATCAAAACCGCAGCAAAAATGTGTGGATTTTTACCTGCGTTTTCTGCCAAGAGATGCAGATTCTGTGCAGAAAATTCTGCGGACAAATCTGCAACGTGTGCACATACCCTAAATAAAAATCATATTTAGAATGTAAGATATATGCTCTCCATGGATTTACCCCTTCTGCAAGTAACCAAGACAAGTATAATGGAATGGTACTACAGATAAGTGTCATGCTCCTGAATTTGATACCTTGAGTGTGTGTTCTGTTGTTGGCTTCTCTGGTTGTTTTAGTTCTGCTTTTCTGACTGCAGTCTGTTTAGCTTTAAACATGTGTTTTGATTTGTGTGCCTATCACCTTTTGGGTGAAGCTTTATATACTGTCGACCTGCTAACATTTAAAGATGAGGATAGATTAATTTGGATTTTCTGACATTCCATTGATGTTTGGAGCCAGTCTGTGAGTTTCCAGCTAAATGTTTTCATTTTGCTATTTCTTCTCTATAGTTTGCACCTATCTTCTTTTTATATTTAGGAATTAGCCAGTATATTTGTTTACAATACTTGCTTTATTCTTTGATATCTCTTTATTTACTTTTCTCACTCTGGCATCTCTCCTTTGTTCAGCACACTTCTCTTCTTGTAGGTAATTCACACACTGGTCTGCCCTACTGTTCTTTACGAGGAAAGTGAAGCAATTCATTGGACTTTTAGGCAATTTAGGTCAGAGTTGCCATCTCCTAGTCTGTGGTTAGGTATAGGGTTGAGCGACTTTCATTTTTTTAAGATCGAGTAGGGTTTTGGGAAACCCGATTTTGTCCAGAGTCGAGTCGAGTGCAGTCGGCCGATTATCGCTAAAAGTCGGGGATCGACCGAAACACGAAACCCAATGCAAGTCAATGGGGAAGCATAGTCGGCAGTGAGTGGAGGCCAGGAAAACACCTACAGTGCCCATTTTAATGCCAAAAACATCCATTCTTGTTTCTGAAGCTTGCCAATCTTAATTAACTGTATAATAATAGTTGGGCATAGGGAATTGGGGGAAAGTTGTGGGGGGAGTAGGGCTGGCTCAAGTTTTTCGTGGGCCCAGGAAATGCGGACTACGTCACGGCGGTGTTGCAGGGAAAGGTAAGTATTTAAACGTTGCAAGTGCTGTGATCCTGAGCAAGCAGGGGGGGGCCCACTCGTTCGCATTGCCACTGGCACAGGGCCCCTCAAAGTACGGCGGTGTGTTTGCATGGCGGGGGCGCCTCCCACCAGCAGCGACACTTTTGCGTACTCTGAGGGGCCCTGTGCCAGTGACGTCGCCAACGAGTATGCCCCCCCACCTGATGAAGGAACCTGCACTTTCATCTGCACCTTCCTCTTTGTCCCTGTGTAAGGTGGTATAACATGCGGGAAGGGGAACCTTACTTTCAGCAGGGTCAGATTCTGGCTGTGTAGAGTACAAGGGGAATGTAGTGGTCTAGGTCAATGTACCAGCAGACTCATTTAGCAGTGGCTGGGCAATGGGCAGGATGAGGAGGAAACAGATATAGGGCCAAAGAATAAAGTAGGCTACATGCAGTTCAAAATTGGTAACAGGACTAAACAGGCGGCATTGCTTTGTTCAGTGGAGTAGCAAACCCAAGAGCAGCAGACACTGTTTCAAGGGCCTAACCACACTAGTAGGCCAAATGCAGTTTAATATCTGATAGTATAGGGCGAAAGCCAGAATGTGGAAGCTCAGCTTTGTTCAGTTGAGGACAACACCAGGGAGGGGCAGACACCTTTAGTAGGCCGGAAAAGCCTATTGCATTTTTTAAAATGGTAATTTGGAGCAGAAGGTTGAAGCTCAGCTTTATTTAGTTGAGGACAACACCAGGCAGGGGCACACAGACAGACACCTTTAGTAGGCCGGAAAAGCCTATTGCATTTTTTAAAATGGTAATTTGGAGCAGAAGGTTGAAGCTCAGCTTTATTTAGTTGAGGGCAACACCAGGGAGGGGCAGAAGCCGTTAGTAGGCCCTAACCACCATTTTTTTTTTTTTAAACCACTTAATGAGAGCCGGAAGGTTGAAGCTCAGCTTTATTTAGTTGAGGACAACACCAGGCAGGGGCACAGAGACAGACACCTTTAGTAGGCCGGAAAAGCCTATTGCATTTTTTAAAATGGTAATTTGGAGCAGAAGGTTGAAGCTCAGCTTTATTTAGTTGAGGACAACACCAGGCAGGGGCACACAGACAGACACCTTTAGTAGGCCGGAAAAGCCTATTGCATTTTTTAAAATGGTAATTTGGAGCAGAAGGTTGAAGCTCAGCTTTATTTAGTTGAGGGCAACACCAGGCAGGGGCACACAGACAGACACCTTTAGTAGGCCGGAAAAGCCTATTGCATTTTTTAAAATGGTAATTTGGAGCAGAAGGTTGAAGCTCAGCTTTATTTAGTTGAGGACAACACCAGGCAGGGGCACACAGACAGACACCTTTAGTAGGCCGGAAAAGCCTATTGCATTTTTTAAAATGGTAATTTGGAGCAGAAGGTTGAAGCTCAGCTTTATTTAGTTGAGGGCAACACCAGGGAGGGGCAGAAGCCGTTAGTAGGCCCTAACCACCATTTTTTTTTTTAAAAACCACTTAATGAGAGCCGGAAGGTTGAAGCTCAGCTTTATTTAGTTGAGGACAACACCAGGCAGGGGCACACAGACAGACACCTTTAGTAGGCCGGAAAAGCCTATTGCATTTTTTAAAATGGTAATTTGGAGCAGAAGGTTGAAGCTCAGCTTTATTTAGTTGAGGGCAACACCAGGCAGGGGCACACAGACAGACACCTTTAGTAGGCCGGAAAAGCCTATTGCATTTTTTAAAATGGTAATTTGGAGCAGAAGGTTGAAGCTCAGCTTTATTTAGTTGAGGACAACACCAGGCAGGGGCACACAGACAGACACCTTTAGTAGGCCGGAAAAGCCTATTGCATTTTTTAAAATGGTAATTTGGAGCAGAAGGTTGAAGCTCAGCTTTATTTAGTTGAGGGCAACACCAGGGAGGGGCAGAAGCCGTTAGTAGGCCCTAACCAAAGTTGAAGGCCAAATGCAGTTTAATTTCTGATACTATAGGCCGAAAGCCAGAAGGTGGAAGCTCCGATTTAGACAGTGGAGGACAATTTGAATTAGGGACTGCAGACAGACTTAGTAGGCTGTCCCCTGTGGACCATGCATCCACCACATTAACCCATTGCGCCGTAATGGACACGTAATCTTCCGTGGCCATGCCTACAGGTCCATGCGTCTGTTGTCAAGTGCACCTTTGTACTCACAGATTGCCAGAGTGCATGGACAATGCGGTCTTCTACATGCTGGTGGAGGGTTGGGATGGCTTTTCTCGCAAAAGAAGTGTCGACTGGTTAGCTTGTAGCGTGGTACAGCGTAGTCCATCATGGCCTTATTAATAGTAAATAAAATATATAACTAGGCTCTATGAACTTTTAAATAGGTTCCAGGGGTACACGGGCAGCATTGGTGTGGTCAGTGGAGGAGTATTGCAAGTAGGGGCTGCAGACAGGCTATCAAAGGCCTAAAATAACAAACAGTAGGCAGTCATGGCAGTTTTACATCGGTTACATGGATACACAGGCAGGCACTCCAGGCAGCATTGTGGTCAGTGGAGGAGTATTGCAAGTAGGGGCCGCAGACAGGCTATCAAAGGCCTAAAATAACAAACAGTAGGCAGTCATGGCAGTTTTACATCGGTTACATGGATACACAGGCAGGCACTCCAGGCAGCATTGTGGTCAGTGGAGGAGTATTGCAAGTAGGGGCCGCAGACAGGCTATCAAAGGCCTAAAATAACAAACAGTAGGCAGTCATGGCAGTTTTACATCGGTTACATGGATACACAGGCAGGCACTCCAGGCAGCATTGTGGTCAGTGGAGGAGTATTGCAAGTAGGGGCCGCAGACAGGCTATCAAAGGCCTAAAATAACAAACAGTAGGCAGTCATGGCAGTTTTACATCGGTTACATGGATAGACGGGCAGGCAGCTTGGTGGTGAGTGGAGGAGTATTTAAAGTAGGGACCGCAGACAGGCTATCAAAGGCCTAACATAACAAACAATAGGCTCATGGCAGTTTTACAGCGGTTACATGGATACACGGGCAGGCAGCTTGGTGGTCAGTGGAGGAGTATTTAAAGTAGGGACCGCAGACAGGCTTCAAAGGCCTAACATAAGAAAATGGGCTGGCTGTAGGCACTTTATAATTGGTTCCAGGGGTACACGGGCAGCAGTGGTCTGGCCAGTGGAGGACTAGTGGAAGGAGGGACCGCAGACAGGCTTCAAAGGCCTAACATAAAAAAATGGGCTGGCTGTAGGCACTTTATAATTGGTTCCAGGGGTACACGGGCAGCAGTGGTCTGGTCAGTGGAGGACTAGTGGAAGGAGGGACCGCAGACAGGCTTCAAAGGCCTAACATAAAAAAATGGGCTGGCTGTAGGCACTTTATAATTGGTTCCAGGGGTACACGGGCAGCAGTGGTCTGGCCAGTGGAGGACTAGTGGAAGGAGGGACCGCAGACAGGCTTCAAAGGCCTAACATAAAAAAATGGGCTGGCTGTAGGCACTTTATAATTGGTTCCAGGGGTACACGGGCAGCAGTGGTCTGGCCAGTGGAGGACTAGTGGAAGGAGGGACCGCAGACAGGCTTCAAAGGCCTAACATAAAAAAATGGGCTGGCTGTAGGCACTTTATAATTGGTTCCAGGGGTACACGGGCAGCAGTGGTCTGGTCAGTGGAGGACTAGTGGAAGGAGGGACCGCAGACAGGCTTCAAAGGCCTAACATAAAAAAATGGGCTGGCTGTAGGCACTTTATAATTGGTTCCAGGGGTACACGGGCAGCAGTGGTCTGGTCAGTGGAGGACTAGTGGAAGGAGGGACCGCAGACAGGCTTCAAAGGCCTAACATAAAAAATGGGCTGGCTGTAGGCACTTTATAATTGGTTCCAGGGGTACACGGGCAGCAGTGGTCTGGTCAGTGGAGGACTAGTGGAAGGAGGGACCGCAGACAGGCTTCAAAGGCCTAAAATAACAAACAATAGGCTCATGGCAGTTTTACAGCGGTTACATGGATACACGGGCAGCTTGGTGGTGAGTGGAGGAGTAGTGCAAGGAGTGTCTGTCCCAGTACTCCCAAAATATAAATAGATGTTAATGTCTCGCAAAACAACCAAAACAAAAAAAAAGGTGGCATACTTAGGTACAGGGGTGGGCTCATCTGCTGAGTTTCTGACATAGTAATTTGGCAGTAACTATTTAATGGTGCCAATATAGGACACAGACACAGACTACTTTAAGTTGCATCATAGATGTCTACAAATTTGTATTGTCAGTGCCAGACATTGAATGATGTCAGCGAATAGACTAAAGATTGGTGGAGCTGTGCGACATAATTTTGCATGTGGTAGAGCACATTTTGAGCTGGGGTAGGGGGGAACTCTCTAGAGGCCGGCGGGACCGCCCCAGGGCCCCTCATGTTACAACGGTGTGTCTGACGTTGGGTGCGCACCACCACCGCCAGAGACACTACATTGTACTATGAGGGACCCAGTAGCAATGCCGTCAACCAAAAGCGAGCACACCCACCTCTTCAGACAAACAGCAGTCTCACGGGTGCTTGCGCCAAGTCGCGATACCACGGCCCCGTGTGGGGAGTTTGGCCATTTAGGGAGGTGTAAACATGTCGTATGCTGTACAATCAGCTGCAGCAAATTAGACATTAGAAAAGTAATTCACAGGCAAGAGCCTTTCATAGGAAAGCTAGGTGTCGGCCGGGCAAGGTGGGGCAAAAGATTTCGAAATCCAGTTGTGGTTCATTTTAATGAATGTTAGATCGTCAACATTTTGGGTAGCCAGACGAGTCCTTTTTTCGGTTAATATTGAACCTGCAGCACTGAATACTCTTTCTGATAGGACACTTGCTGCCGGGCAAGCAAGCTCCTGCAATGCATATTCTGCCAATTCTGGCCAGGTGTCTAATTTGGAGGCCCAGTAATCAAATGGGAATGACGGTTGAGGGAGAACATCGATAAGGGATGAAAAATAGTTAGTAACCATACTGGACAAATGTTGTCTCCTGTCACTTTCAATTGATGCAGCAGTACCTGTCCTGTCTGCGGTCATAGCAAAATCACTCCACAACCTGGTCAGAAAACCCCTCTGTCCAACGCCACTTCTGATGTGTGCACCCCTAACACTCCTAGTCTGCTGCCCCCTGGAGCTCGTGTGAGAACGATCACGTGCGCTGTGTGCTGGGAATGCCTGAAGCAAACGGTCAACAAGAGTTGATTGTTTGGTTGCTAATATTAGTTCCAAGTTCTCATGTGGCATAATATTTTGCAATTTGCCTTTATAGCGTGGATCAAGGAGGCAGGCCAACCAGTAATCGTCATCGTTCATCATTTTCGTAATGCGTGTGTCCCTTTTTAGGATACGTAAGGCATAATCCGCCATGTGGGCCAAAGTTCCAGTTGTCAAATCTCCGGTTGTGATTGGTTGAGGGGCAGTTGCAGGCAAATCTACGTCACTTGTGTCCCTCAAAAAACCAGAACCCGGCCGTGACACGCAACCAATTTCCTGTGCCCCCGGGAAAGGTTCGGCATTAAAAATATACTCATCCCCATCATCCTCCTCGTCCTCCACCTCCTCTTCGCCCGCTACCTCGTCCTGTACACTGCCCTGACCAGACAATGGCTGACTGTCATCAAGGCTTTCCTCTTCCTCTGGTGCAGACGCCTGCTCCTTTATGTGCGTCAAACTTTGCATCAGCAGACGCATTAGGGGGATGCTCATGCTTATTACGGCGTTGTCTGCACTAACCAGCCGTGTGCATTCCTCAAAACACTGAAGGACTTGACACATGTCTTGTATCTTAGACCACTGCACACCTGACAACTCCATGTCTGCCATCCTACTGCCTGCCCGTGTATCCTCCCACAAATAAATAACAGCACGCCTCTGTTCGCACAGTCTCTGAAGCATGTGCAGTGTTGAGTTCCACCTTGTTGCAACGTCTATGATTAGGCGATGCTGGGGAAGGTTCAAAGACCGCTGATAGGTCTGCATACGGCTGGCGTGTACAGGCGAACGTCGGATATGTGAGCAAAGTGCACGCACTTTGAGGAGCAGGTCGGAGAACCCAGGATAAGTTTTCAATAAGCACTGCACCACCAGGTTTAAGGTGTGAGCCAGGCAAGGAATGTGTTTCAGTTGGGAAAGGGAGATGGCAGCCATGAAATTCCTTCCGTTATCACTCACTACCTTGCCTGCCTCAAGATCTACTGTGCCCAGCCACGACTGCGTTTCTTGTTGCAAGAACTCGGACAGAACTTCCGCGGTGTGTCTGTTGTCGCCCAAGCACTTCATAGCCAATACAGCCTGCTGACGCTTGGCAGTAGCTGGCCCATAATGGGACAACTGGTGTGCAACAGTGTCATCTGCCGATGGAGTGGTTGGCAGACTGCGTTCTGTGGAAGAGCTGTAGCTTCTGCAGGAGGATGAGGAGGAGGAGGAGGAGGGGGTGCGAACGCCTACAGCCAACTGTTTCCTAGACCGTGGGCTAGGCACAACTGTCCCTAAATTGATGTCGCCTGTGGACCCTGCATCCACCACATTCACCCAGTGTGCCGTGATGGACACATAACGTCCCTGGCCATGCCTACTGGTCCATGCATCTGTAGTCAGGTGCACCTTTGTACTCACAGATTGCCTGAGTGCATGGACGATGCGCTGTTTAACATGCTGGTGCAGGGCTGGGATGGCTTTTCTGGAAAAAAAGTGTCGACTGGGTAGCTCGTATCGTGGTTCAGCGTACTCCATCAGGGCTTTGAAAGCTTCGCTTTCAACTAACCGGTAGGGCATCATCTCTAACGAGATTAGTCTAGCTATGTGGGCGTTAAAACACTGTGTACGCGGATGCGAGGATAAGTACTTCCTTTTTCTAACCAGAGTCTCATGTAGGGTGAGCTGGACTGGAGAGCTGGAGATCGTGGAACTTTCGGGTGTGCCGGTGTACATGGCAGACTGAGAGACGGTTGGAGACGGTATTGTTTCCGCCGGTGCCCTAGATGCAATATTTCCTCCTACAAAACTGGTGATTCCCTGACCCTGACTGCTTTTGGCTGGCAAAGAAACCTGCACAGATACTGCCGGTGGTGCGGAAAATGGTGGCCTTACAGTGACGGAAGGGATGTTGCGTTGCTGACTAGCTTCATTGGCCGAGGGTGCTACAACCTTGAGGGACGTTTGGTAGTTAGTCCAGGCTTGAAAATGCATGGTGGTTAAGTGTCTATGCATGCAACTAGTATTTAGACTTTTCAGATTCTGACCTCTGCTTAAGCTAGTTGAACATTTTTGACAGATGACTTTGCGCTGATCAGTTGGATGTTGTTTAAAAAAATGCCAGACTGCACTCTTCCTAGACTCGGATCCCTTTTCAGGGATTGCAGACTGAGCTTTAACCGGATGGCAACGCTGTGCTCCAACAGGTTTTGGCTTTGACACGCGTTTTGGGCCAGATACGGGCCCGGCAGATGGAACCTGTTGCGATGTTGATGCCTGCTGCGGCCCCTCCTCCACCTCCGCTTCTGAACTACTGCCGCCTGCACCCTGTTCCCCCAATGGCTGCCAATCGGGGTCAATAACTGGGTCATCTATTACCTCCTCTTCGAGCTCGTGTGCAACTTCGTCTGTGTCACTGTGTCGGTCGGTGGTATAGCGTTCGTGGCGGGGCAACATAGTCTCATCAGGGTCTGATTGTGGATCTGTACCCTGAGAGGGCAATGTGGTGGTCTGAGTCAAAGGAGCAGCATAGTACTCTGGCTGTGGCTGTGCATCAGTGCACTCCATGTCAGAATATACTTGTAATGGGCATGGCCTGTTAAATGTTTCACTTTCTAAGCCAGGGACGGTATGTGTAAAGAGCTCCATGGAGTGACCCGTTGTGTCGCCTGCTGCATCCTTCTCTCTTGTTGTAGTTTTTGCTGAGGAGGACAAGGAAGCGACTTGTCCCTGACCGTGAACATCCACAAGCGACGCGCTGCTTTTACATTTACCAGTTTCGGAAGAGGAGGCAAAAGAGCTAGAGGCTGAGTCTGCAATGTAAGCCAAAACTTGCTGTTGCTGCTCCGCCTTTAAAAGCGGTTTTCCTACTCCCAGAAAAGAGAGCGTTCGAGGCCTTGTGTAGCCTGACGACGAAACTGGCTCCACAGCTCCAGACTTAGGTGGAATATTTTTATCCCCACGACCACCTGATGCTCCACTACCACTACCATCATTACCAGCTGACAATGAACGCCCACGACGACCTCTTGCACCAGACTTCCTCATTGTTTTAAAATCTTAACCAAAGTAACTTTATTTGTTGCTGTCAAACAACTTACACGGTGAGCTATAACTTCAGTATGATTTCAATATCCCTTAACAGGTTGGTGAGACCACAAGGAAAATCAGGCACAATGTTACACACTCTGTTTTCTGTGGCACAAAATCACAGAGATGACACACACGCAGGACTGTCACTCAAGCACTAATGTCAATATTAATCTCCCACCTAATTTTTTTTTTTTTTTTTCTCAGGGAGACTTTAGAAACCAAATAATATTAAAAAAAAAAAAAAAAAAAAAGGCTTTCTATGGCCCACAATTAGAGAGAGAGAGGTGGCACACCCAGGAGTCAAGACTGGCGCACAAGCTGAAAGGGCAATATTACTCTCCCACTGTTTTTTTAAGTTTTTTTTTTATTTCAGGGAGACTTTAGAAACCAAATAATATTAAAAAAAAAAAAAAAAAAATAGGCTTTCTATAGCCCACTGAATGAGAGAGAGAGGTGGCACACCCAGGAGTCAAGACTGGCACACAAGCTGAAAGGGCAATATTACTCTCCCACTGTTTTTTTATTTTTATTTTTTTTTTTTTCAGGGAGACTTTAGAAACCAAATAATAAGAAAAAAAATAAATAAATAAATAGGCTTTCTATAGCCCACTGAATGAGAGATAGCACACACAGCAGTGGCACACAAGCCCTGACTGAGGCCAATATTTTTCTCCCACTGATTGATGTAGTGTTTTTGTGTTGAGGTAGATTTTAGAACACAAATCAAGGAAAAAAAAAAAAATGCTTTCTATGGCCCACTGAATGAGAGAGAGGTGGCACACCCAGGAGTCAAGACTGGCACACAAGCTGAAAGGGCAATATTACTCTCCCACTGTTTTTTTATGTTTTTTTTTTTTTTTCAGGGAGACTTTAGAAACCAAATAATATTAAAAAAACCAAAAAAAAAAAATAGCCTTTCTATGGCCCACTAAATGAGAGAGAGGTGGCACACCCAGGAGTCAAGACTGGCACACAAGCTGAAAGGGCAATATTACTCTCCCACTGTTTTTTTATGTTTTTTTTTTTTTTTTCAGGGAGACTTTAGAAACCAAATAATAAGAAAAAAAATAAATAAATAAATAGGCTTTCTATAGCCCACTGAATGAGAGATAGCACACACAGCAGTGGCACACAAGCCCTGACTGAGGCCAATATTTTTCTCCCACTGATTGATGTAGTGTTTTTGTGCTGAGGTAGATTTTAGAACACAAATCAAGGAAAAACAAAAAAAAATGCTTTCTATGGCCCACTGAATGAGAGAGAGGTGGCACACCCAGGAGTCAAGACTGGCACACAAGCTGAAAGGGCAATATTACTCTCCCACTGTTTTTTTATGGTTTTTTTTTTTTTTTCAGGGAGACTTTAGAAACCAAATAATATTAAAAAAAACAAAAAAAAAATAGCCTTTCTATGGCCCACTGAATGAGAGAGAGAGGTGGCACACCCAGGAGTCAAGACTGGCACACAAGCTGAAAGGGCAATATTACTCTCCCACTGTTTTTTTATGTATTTTTTGTTTTTTAAGGGAGACTTTAGAAACCCAATAATATTTTAAAAAAAAAATAAATAGGCTTTCTATGGCCCACTGAATGAGAGGGAGAGAGGTGGCACACCCAGGAGTCAAGACTGGCACACAAGCTGAAAGGGCAATATTACTCTCCCACTGTTTTTTTATGTTTTTTTTTTTTTCAGGGAGACTTTAGAAACCAAATAATATTAAAAAAACCAAAAAAAAATAGCCTTTCTATGGCCCACTGAATGAGAGAGAGAGGTGGCACACCCAGGAGTCAAGACTGGCACACAAGCTGAAAGGGCAATATTACTCTCCCACTGTTTTTTTTATGTATTTTTTGTTTTTTAAGGGAGACTTTAGAAACCCAATAATATTTAAAAAAAAAAATAAATAGGCTTTCTATGGCCCACTGAATGAGAGGGAGAGAGGTGGCACACCCAGGAGTCAAGACTGGCACACAAGCTGAAAGGGCAATATTACTCTCCCACTGTTTTTTTATGTTTTTTTTTTTTTTTTCAGGGAGACTTTAGAAACCAAATAATATTAAAAAAACCAAAAAAAAAAAATAGCCTTTCTATGGCCCACTGAATGAGAGAGAGAGGTGGCACACCCAGGAGTCAAGACTGGCACACAAGCTGAAAGGGCAATATTACTCTCCCACTGTTTTTTTATGTTTTTTTTTTTTTTCAGGGAGACTTTAGAAACCAAATAATATTAAAAAAACCAAAAAAAAAAATAGCCTTTCTATGGCCCACTGAATGAGAGAGAGAGGTGGCACACCCAGGAGTCAAGACTGGCACACAAGCTGAAAGGGCAATATTACTCTGTTTTTTTATGTTTTTTTTTTTTTTTTCAGGGAGACTTTAGAAACCAAATAATATTAAAAAAAACCCCAAAAAAATAGCCTTTCTATGGCCCACTAAATGAGAGAGAGAGGTGGCACACCCAGGAGTCAAGACTGGCACACAAGCTGAAAGGGCAATATTACTCTCCCACTGTTTTTTTATGTATTTTTTGTTTTTTAAGGGAGACTTTAGAAACCCAATAATATTTAAAAAAAAAAAAAAATAGGCTTTCTATGGCCCACTGAATGAGAGGGAGAGAGGTGGCACACCCAGGAGTCAAGACTGGCACACAAGCTGAAAGGGCAATATTACTCTCCCACTGTTTTTTTATGTTTTTTTTTTTTTTTCAGGGAGACTTTAGAAACCAAATAATAAGAAAAAAAATAAATAAATAGGCTTTCTATAGCCCACTGAATGAGAGATAGCACACACAGCAGTGGCACACAAGCCCTGACTGAGGCCAATATTTTTCTCCCACTGATTGATGTAGTGTTTTTGTGTTGAGGTAGATTTTAGAACACAAATCAAGGAAAAAAAAAAAAATGCTTTCTATGGCCCACTGAATGAGAGAGAGGTGGCACACCCAGGAGTCAAGACTGGCACACAAGCTGAAAGGGCAATATTACTCTCCCACTGTTTTTTTATGTATTTTTTGTTTTTTAAGGGAGACTTTAGAAACCCAATAATATTTAAAAAAATAAATAAATAGGCTTTCTATGGCCCACTGAATGAGAGGGAGAGAGGTGGCACACCCAGGAGTCAAGCCTGGCACACAAGCTGAAAGGGCAATATTACTCTCCCACTGTTTTTTTATGTTTTTTTTGTTTTTTAAGGGAGACTTTAGAAACCCAATAATATTTAAAAAAAAAAAAAAATAGGCTTTCTATGGCCCACTGAATGAGAGGGAGAGAGGTGGCACACCCAGGAGTCAAGATTGGCACACAAGCTGAAAGGGCAATATTACTCTCCCACTGTTTTTTTATGTTTTTTTTTTTTTTCAGGGAGACTTTAGAAACCAAATAATATTAAAAAAAACAAAAAAAAAAATAGCCTTTCTATGGCCCACTGAATGAGAGAGAGAGGTGGCACACCCAGGAGTCAAGACTGGCACACAAGCTGAAAGGGCAATATTACTCTCCCACTGTTTTTTTAGGTTTTTTTTTTTTTTCAGGGAGACTTTAGAAACCAAATAATATTAAAAAAAAAAAAAAAAAAATAGGCTTTCTATAGCCCACTGAATGAGAGATAGCACACACAGCAGTGGCACACAAGCCCTGACTGAGGCCAATATTTTTCTCCCACTGATTGATGTAGTGTTTTTGTGTTGAGGTAGAATTTAGAACACAAATCACGGAAAAAATAAATAGGCTTTCTATGGCCCACTCAGTGAGAGATGGCACACACAGGGATGGCACTGTAGCAGAAATGCCAATCTTAATCTCCCACAAAAAAAAAAAAAACAGGGACTGTCCTACAATTACTATCTCCCTGCAGTAATCTAAGCCAGGTATGGCAGGCAGCAATAGGAGTGGACTGATGCACAAATTAAATAAAAAGTGTGGACAAACAAAAAAGATAGCTGTGCAGAAAGGAAGGAACAAGAGGATATGTGCTTTGAAAAAAGCAGTTGGTTTCCACAGTGGCGTACACACAGCAATACAGCTATCACGGAGCCTTCTAGGGCAGCCCAATGAGCTACAGCGCTGAGGGGAAAAAAAAAAAAAAATAGCTTCCACAGTCCCTGCACACCGAAGGTGGTGTTGGACAGTGGAAATCGCTGCAGCACAAGCGGTTTGGTGGTTAGTGGACCCTGCCTAACGCTCTCCCTGCTTCTGACGAAGCGGCAGCAACCTGTCCCTAAGCTCAGATCAGCAGCAGTAAGATGGCGGTCGGCGGGAACGCCCCTTTATAGCCCCTGTGACGCCGCAGACAGCAAGCCAATCACTGCAATGCCCTTCTCTAAGATGGTGGGGACCAGGATCTATGTCATCACGCTGCCCACACTCTGCGTTCACCTTCATTGGCTGAGAAATGGCGCTTTTCGCGTCATTGAAACGCGACTTTGGCGCGAAAGTCGCGTACCGCATGGCCGACAAGCACAGGGGTCGGATCGGGTTTCATGAGACGCCGACTTAGCCAAAAGTCGGCGACTTTTGAAAATGATCGACCCGTTTCGCTCAACCCTAGTTAGGTATATTTCTAGACACCACTAGGGATTGCGGAATCAGGATCTCTAGTTTCTACAGTTGCAGTTTTTAGTGCATAACCTATTTTCCCGAGTGAGTTGCTACACAGGCATAGCAATACTGGGAGCTCTTGAGGACATTCAAGGTGAGCAGCCATCTAGTGGGGCACCACCATTACATTATCTTAGGGTGCCAACCTCTGCGGTCAGGTAGGGATAGACCAGGGTCAGATTATGGTTTTTACCAGTCTGAACAGGGATCTGTCAGGGTTAGGTATTAGTCTATCTGGGGTTTTATGTTAATAATGTGATAACATTCAGAGAGGCAGCTAATTAGCTCTGAGTTTATTTTACAGTTGGACAACAACCTCAAAAACACAGCCAGTATCATTAAGGACTATCTTCAGAGTAAAGAAGAACAAGGAAGAGATGGAAGTAATGATACGGCCTAAACAGAGCCCTGATCTAAATATCATTGAGTCTGTCTGGGATTACATGAAGAGACAGAAGGATTTGCCCAAGCCTACATCCACACGAGATCTGTGGTTAGTTTTCCAAGATGGTTGTTTGGAACAAACTCCCTGCTGAGTTCTTGTGTGCAAGTATCTAGTAGAATTGATCCATTGATGTCATTTTGAAGGCAAAAGATCACACCAAATATAGATTTTATTTAGATTTTGCATTTGTTCCTCGAAAATTATTATTATTAATAATAATAATAATAATAATCTTTATTTATATAGTGCCAACATATTCCGCAGTGCTTTACAGCTTAACAGTTTCAAACACAACAGTCATAAGTAGTAACGTTAGCAATACAATAATTAAAGCAAAATAAGATGACCCTGCTCGTGAGAGCTTACAATCTACAATGAGGTGGGAGAGATACAAAGTACAGGTGTGTATTTACAATGATGTATTTACAATGATGGTCCAGCCAGCTTCAGGGGGTGGGGGATAGATGGAAGTAGTGAATGGGCTACACACACACACAAACATAAAATGACTTTGATTAGGGAACGTGATAGGCCGCTCTGAACAAATGTGTTTTGAGGGAGCGCCTAAAACAATGTAAATTGTGGATCGTCCTAATATCTTGGGGTAGAGCATTCCAGGGGATTGGCGCAGCGCGGGAGACATCTTGGAGTCAGGAGTGGGAGGTACGGATTAGTGCAGAGGTTAGTCGAAAGTCATTTGCAGATCGCAGAGGTCGGTTAGACCTATAGACCGAAATGAGGGAGGAGATGTAAGGGGTGCCGCACTGTGAAGAGCTTTGTGGGTGAGAACAAGCACTTTGAATTGTATCCTGTAATGAATAGGCAGCCAGTGTAACGACTGGCAAAGAGCGGACGCGTCCCAGTAACGATTAGCTAGATGGACAACCCTGGCTGCTGCATTAAGGATAGACTGGAGAGGGGAAAGTCAAGTGATGGGGAGGCCAATTAGTTTAGCATTGCAGTAGTCCAGGCGGGAGTGGATCAAGGCGACAGTGAGGGTTTTTGTTGTTTCCATGGTGAAAAAAAAGACGGATTCTAGAGATGTTCTTTAGGTATAAATGGCATGAGCGGGCAAGAGATTGTATATGTGATGTGAAGGAGAGGTTGGAGTCAAACATAAGACCCAGACAGCGCGCCTGCTGCCAGGGTGTTAAAATGGTGGCACCTACGGAGAGGGAAATGTCAGATTTAGGGAGGTTAGTAGATGGCGGGAGCAGAAGAAGTTCAGTTTTGGAGAGGTTGAGTTTCAGATAGAGAGCGGACATGATGTTGGAGACTGCGGACAGACAGTCACTGGCGTTCTGTAGTACAGCGGGAGTAAGGTCAGGGGATGATGTGTATAGCTGTGTGTCATCAGAATAAAGATGGTTCTGAAAGTCAAATCTGCTGATGGTTTGTCCAATTGGGGCCATGTAGAGGGAGAAGAGAAGGGGGCCAAGGACTGAGCCCTGAGGTACCCCAACAGTGAGAGGAAGAAGAGATGAAGTGGAGCCAGAGAACAGAACACTGAAAGAGGCGGTCAGAAAGATAGGAGGAGAACCAGGAGAGAGCAGTGTCCTTAATGCCTAGTGACTGGAGCCTAGAGAGTAGGAGAGGGTGGTCAACAGTGTCGAAAGCTGCAGAAAGATCGAGAAGAATGAGCAGAGTGGTCATCGTTACATTTTGCTGTCAGAAGGTCATTGGTCACCTTGATGAGTGCCGTTTCTGTTGAATGTGGGGGCGGAAACCAGACTGTGAAGGGTCTAGGAGGGAATGAGTGGAGAGGTAACGGGTATGGCGGGAGTAGATCAGGTGGTCCAGGAGTTCAGAGATGAAGGAGAGGTTGGAGACCGGTCTGTAGCTGTTTGTGCAGGATGGATCAAGGGAGGGTTTCTTTAGTAATGGAGAAATGATAGAGTGTTTGAAGGAAGAGGGGAAAATGCCAGAGGAGAGGGAGAAATTAAAGATTGTAGTTAGGTGAGTTGTGACGACTGGAGAGAGAGACTGGAGGAGATGTGAGGGAATGGGATTGGTAGTGCATGTAGTCGGACGAGAAGAAGAGAGGAGCCTGGAGACTTCTTCTTCTGTGATGGGATTGAATGTGGAGAGTGAGCCAGGGGAAATGCAGGGAGGGATGGGACTTGCTGCGCTTGGTGTCTGGGAGCGGATTTCCTGACGGATGCTATCTATTTTCTCTATAAAGTGGGAGGCCAGGTCATCAGCACAAATGTATGTGATGGGGCTTGTGCTTTTGGCCTGAGGAGGGAGTGAAAGGTGTCAAAAAGTTTCTTGGGGTTGTTGGATAGTGAGGAGATCAGAGTGGTGAAATAGGTCTGTTTGGCGAGGTGAAGGGCAGAGTTATAGGTTTTTAACATAAATTTGAAGTGTATGAAGTCTTGTGGTGTGCGAGTTTTCCTCCATGAACGTTCAGCACTTTTAGAGCATCTAAAAATATAGAATATGGTGGCGCAAAAGTGTCACAAAACCAGTTACCCGCAGCGACACCAACAGGCTTCCACAGACAGCCTGTAAGAAAATACTATATAAAAAGAATTGTGTATATACTTAGGTATATACTGGTACGCGCTGGGTAGTGGCAAGAGTAAAATAAAACACGGGCACAAACTCCCACAAATAGAATGCTGGCAATATAGCCCAGGAGGGTTAACGATTAAGGTGTATTAAAATCCGTTATCCCTACCTTTGCTGGTAAATTCGCATGAACAAGAGGACTGTAATAATAAAAGTTCACCAAATGAGGAGGCTGAAGCGATGTGTGCGTTCTTCTCCTATTAGATCCAGATAATAGTACGTGTGTCGAAGCTTGTGGCTGCCCCGGCCGGTAGCAGCCACCTGGAACTAACCTTCTGTGAAGAGCGGGGGTCCAGCGTTACCGGCGCCGCGTGTGGTGTAAGCGGAGATCCGGATAGTGCGCAGGACCTGTGTGACGTAGGTTGTCACCACAACTTACACCACACGCGGCGCCGGTAACGCTGGACCCCCGCTCTTCACAGAAGGTTAGTTCCAGGTGGCTGCTACCGGCCGGGGCAGCCACAAGCTTCGACACACGTACTATTATCTGGATCTAATAGGAGAAGAACGCACACATCGCTTCAGCCTCCTCATTTGGTGAACTTTTATTATTACAGTCCTCTTGTTCGTGCGAATTTACCAGCAAAGGTAGGGATAACGGATTTTAATACACCTTAATCGTTAACCCTCCTGGGCTATATTGCCAGCATTCTATTTGTGGGAGTTTGTGCCCGTGTTTTATTTTACTCTTGCCACTACCCAGCGCGTACCAGTAAATACCTAAGTATATACACAATTCTTTTTACTTTTAGAGCATCGCTGGAGATATCGGGTTTGCGATGTGAGCCAGGGCTGTTTTACTCTGTGCTTGGAGGTTCTGTGGGTGAGGGGCACTACTTTGTCCAGGGTGCTTCTAAGAGTGTCATTGCAGTGATGTACAGCCAGATCAGGACAGGAAAAAGAGGAGATTTGGGGACAATGATGAGTGTAGGGAGTCTGAAAGTGTGTGAGGGTTGATAGCATGTAGATTTCTGAATGTGTGGTAGGTAGGAGGGTGCTGGGGTGGGCGAGGAATTGTGAGTGTGAAGGAGAGAATGTTGTGGTCAGAGAGGGGAAGCGGTGAATTATCTAGGTAAGATATTGAACAGAGCCGGATGAAGACCAGGTCAAGGGTGTTACCGTCTTTGTGTGTTTCAGAGTTTGAGAGCTGTGAGAGGCCTAGGGAAGTGGTTAGTGATAGAAGCTGGGATGCAGATGTGGAAGTGGGGCTGTTAATGGGGATGTTGAAGTCTCCCAGGATAAGGATTGGGAGTTCTGAGGACATGAAGTGTGGCAGCCAGGCAGAGAAATGGTCCAGTAAGTGAGTAGGTGAGCCTGGGGGCCAGTATATGACCGCTACTCTAAGGGAGAGGGGACAAAAAAGCCTGATGGTGTGGACCTTAAAAGAAGGGAATGAGAATGATGGAGCTGGGGGGATGACTTGGAAAGTGCATTGTGGGGACAAGATTATGCCGACTCCACCACCATGTCTGGTTGTGGGTCTCAGGGAATGTGAGAATTGTAAGCCACCATGGGAAATGGCAGCAGGAGAGACAGTGTCAGAATCCTGAATCCAGGGCCAACAGATTAAAAGAGTTTTTCAGAAAGTAATTGTGTACGAAAGGAAGCTTGTTAAATGCAGACCGTGGATTCCAAAGAGCACAATTAAAATGGCATGAAGGAGTGCAAATAATATTAGTAAGATTATTAAGGTTTTTGATGTGAGGTAGGGTAGGGGTTACGGTTGGGAGATGGTGGACCAGGGTTGGGGGAGATGTCCCCTGAAATCAGTAGGAGTAGGAAGATAAAAAGCAAGTAGTTTCTGGAATTGTATGAAGTTTTTTGTGCAGTGTGTTTGGGCAAGATGGGCTGAGGTTTTTCAGGAAGTTGAGAAGTGCATGGGAGCTGTACATGGGAGAGGGAAGGAGTGAGGAGCTGATGTATATGAGTCGTGATAGAGGGGGTATTGGGCGGTGAATGTGGATTGCAAGGGAACATAGGAGGATAGGAATAAAGCACATGGGTAGAAGGGAGAGCAGAGTGTGGGTTACCTGACTCTTGCCCTGACTAACTGCCATGGAATAACTGCTGTATCACGACATTTATCTTCATGACACTTTGCTTCGGGATGCTTGCATGCACCCCCACATGCGTGCACCCCTAAGGATGTTTCTAAATTTATAGTCCAAAATGCTGGGTCAGAAGAGATGGATTGTGGGCACTGGTTGGGGATAATTTGGCAGCTGGGGCCAGCACACCAGGGGGTGATTAAATGTTCAAACAGATTGTGGCTGGCAACATCTACATGCTATAACACCTTCAACAAGATGATATCTAGAGTGACCATAGTCATGGGTATACATAAAACAGTGAGTAAAACGTACAATGCAACAAATGAATTATGCCAATCATTAAGCAGGCACATTAAAATATGGTGCTAGATGGTAGAGTGGCAGATGACAGACAGCAGACAGCAAGCAGAGGGAATTTTTTACCATTCGAGTCTATTGCAGCAGATGAGACAGCAATCAGAGGTGGGAAGTTGTACCATTTGAATATATTGCAGGAGACAGCAAGCAGTGGGAATTTTTACCATTAGAGTCTATTGCAGCAGATGAGACAGCAATCAGAGGTGGGAAGTTGTACCATTTGAATCTATTGCAGTTGACAGCAAGCAGAGGGAATTTTTACCTGTGTGAAGAGAGAAGATGGATTTTAGTTCTGTGCCATAGAATAACTGCTGTATCATGACGCTTATCTTTGTGATGCTTTGCTTCGGAATGCTTGTTTGCACCCCCACATGCCTGCACCCCTAAGGATGTTTCTAAATTTATTGAGAAATGTTAATTGAGAATGTTAAGTTCCCTTCGGAATACTAAGATTCTACATTTAAAAGTTTATTGAAATTCCGCCTTTGACATGTGGCTTTCACATTTTAGGGGGTTTAAGTGGGAGGTAGCTAGCACAAGTCTATGAAGAATAAGGAGGAAGTATATTGTTATGGCAGAAACCTTCTGTTACCTGTTTTTGTTGGTTGCCAAAACAGGAACTCAAATGCCTGCCAGACTATTTGCTCTATCATAACTTTTAGAATACAGTCACATTAAAGAGAAATAATCCTTCTATATTATTTCATAACACTCTTTTTCGGTTATTACTTTGTATCTCCGTCATTCTGCACCCACTCACACAAATGATACACTATTTGAAAGGTAAACTTGCCCCCTTCAGCAAGAAAATAGCCAAACAAACCACACATCACAAATTACAAAATACATTTTAAACATTCAATTTCATAAAACTGCAGTAAGGAAAAATAACCTCCAGGTAGCACCACACTACCCCAAAGCATACTAATACAAAGCTGAAACAAATCCTAACATTTGCCTTGGGGGCTTTTCAGCTTAACAAACTCCTTGCCCAGCCAATTTCAGGCAGGTACATATAAAATATTTGCTACATATGTGGAAGTAGAATAAAAGTAAAACTTTACCTGTTTAAGACCAGCTTTAAAACTGAAGATATAAAAGAATGCAGCCTAAAAGGGACCGGACAGGTTCTGAACCATCAGATTTTCGGTATTATTGGACAATCATTGAAAAGTCTATCTTCCTTCTAAGGTTGCAGCTTATTGGTAAATTGGAGTCACCTCTGGTTCCAAGTAAAAAACTGCAGCGTTGACATAACTCAGACTGTACATTGTTTCCTGATGGGAAAGATTGGTGGAAACAACCTTGCAAAAATTGAAAAAAAATACAACCCTAGGGAAAAAAAGGTAAAATAATCTGCAGATATTACTTTTTTTTAAAGGGACGTTCCCAATTCTTATAGAATGGTGTAAATACGCTTAGTTATGGGGTCAATTCTCCTTTATCATTTTTACTGTCAAAGTGGCACTGCTGTACAGGGAGCTGCTCCGTTCACATACATAGGCCTGTGCTGCACTTCCCTACACTGCAGATAGATGGCAGCGCTGCTGTGGAGGGGAAAAAATGCTGCTGCCTTTGTTCTTTTGCAAGGTCCTGACAATCAGACCCCTTCTGATCAGTAAGTAAAATACCATTATGTTTAATATTGGGGAATGTTCTTTAAGCTGGAGTCATTCACAACGTATAAAAAATCAGTCCGTTTTACATGTACGAGAATCGCAGAAATGTTCCCTGAAGAGTGATCCATATGTCTTCCGTGTGCAGTGCGAGGATGCGATTTTCTCGCATGTAGGCATCCGTGTGACATCCGTATGGTGAAATTTTCTCGCCGGCTTGCAAAATGGACATATAATGGATCCATGGGCTCAAATATTTGTGAAAACATATATACAGTCTCTCTCTCTCTCTCTCTATATATATATATATATATATATATAGTAAGTTAGCGCTCGCTGCATGCATTTGGGGACACTCGCTTGGCACAGGATTCAAGCACTCAGGCACGGTTTTCTCCCTTAAGCAGACTATTTGGTTTAGTTAGGCAGTCATAAACCATCAAAATGTAAACCAAATGCAAACAGTCTTTTCATAAAGCTTCACATCATCATTTTTCGGCAACTAAACACGCTGGTCCTGCGCTGACCAGTTGCCGTGGGTGACCGCACAGTTCATGAAACATCATAAGCACCAACAGTCTATGGAGGTACCTTACGGGAGCCCTTACTCCACCTGCTGACTCCTTGTCACTCCTCTCTCCTGGGAAAACTGCCTTACGGGGATAACCAACTTGCCTGGCGGGCACACTTTAGTCAGTCCAGACCCACTGAAGGACGGTAGCTTCCCCAACATAGACCGTCCAGGTCCATGGCCTCTTTAGGTGCTCCAGGAAGACTCCACTCACAGGAGCTTCCAACACAGACCGTCACTGTGCACTAATCAGGACGTCCATCCCCACCTGGGACCGTCCAACACACAGGCCACTCAGTGCCAAAGCCCCACCATGTGCTATTCAGTGAGATAGCACTCCCAACACATAGGCTTTTCCGGGACCTTGCATACAGACCATACAGATCCAAACACTCTCCCTTGTGACCACACCCTGGTCACATTATGTAGCTTGCAACCGCATCCACAGGTGAGGTATGGATCACATGGGCTGGTCACGTGATCCTGACATCACTGCAGGTCCTCAAATACCCACACTTCCCACAGGAAAAACGGGTACAGTGAGCACCCTCTCCCAGTCGTGAGGTATGTGAGTAGCCAGACCCTCCCATCTCTCATAGCTACCCGAAACCCGGACCCAGATGCACTAAACGACATCTTAGTGCTCATATGCACCAAATACAAAATACTCTGGGTTGCATTGCAGGGAGCAGCTCTCCATATCAAGTGGGGCTTACAGCGCAGAAGACCTCCTCCTCTGCGACACATACCGGCCATTCATACCAGCCATTCACCACAATGCCGGACACTGTCTCACTATCCCCATTACGCCTCCATGTGTGTCCTGGGTAGCACATACAGCGCCCCCTAGCTGTAACAGGGGTCACTGCATCACAGTATACACTCACCGGCCACTTTATTAGGTACACCTGTCCAACTTCTTGTTAACACTTAATTTCTAATCAGCCAATCACATGGCGGCAACTCAGTGCATTTAGGCATGTAGACATGGTCAAGACAATCTCCTGCAGTTCAAACCGAGCATCAGTATGGGGAAGAAAGGTGATTTGAGTGCCTTTGAACGTGGCATGGTTGTTGGTGCCAGAAGGGCTGGTCTGAGTATTTCAGAAACTGCTGATCTACTGGGATTTTCACGCACAACCATCTCTAGGGTTTACAGAGAATGGTCCGAAAAAGAAAAAAAATCCAGTGAGCGGCAGTTCTGTGGGCGGAAATGCCTTGTTGATGCCAGAAGTCAGAGGAGAATGGGCAGACTGGTTCGAGCTGATAGAAAGGCAACAGTGACTCAAATCGCCACCCGTTACAACCAAGGTAGGCCTAAGAGCATCTCTGAACGCACAGTGCGTCGAACTTTGAGGCAGATGGGCTACAGCAGCAGAAGACCACACCGGGTACCACTCCTTTCAGCTAAGAACAGGAAACTGAGGCTACAATTTGTACAAGCTCATCGAAATTGGACAGTAGAAGATTGGAAAAACGTTGCTTGGTCTGATGAGTCTCGATTTCTGCTGCGACATTCGGATGGTAGGGTCAGAATTTGTCGTAAACAACATGAAAGCATGGATCCATCCTGCCTTGTATGGAGCATCTTTGGGATGTGCAGCCGACAAATCTGCGGCAACTGTGTGATGCCATCATGTCAATATGGACCAAAATCTCTGAGGAATGCTTCCAGCACCTTGTTGAATCTATGCCACGAAGAATTGAGGCAGTTCTGAAGGCAAAAGGGGGTCCAACCCGTTACTAGCATGGTGTACCTAATAAAGTGGCCGGTGAGTGTACAGTTAGGTCCATATATATTTGGACAGAGACATCATTTTTCTAATTTTGGTTATAGACATTACCACAATGAATTTTAAACAAAACAATTCAGATGCAGTTGAAGTTCAGACTTTCAGCTTTCATTTGAGGGTACCCACATTAAAATTGGATGAAGGGTTTAGGAGTTTCAGCTCCTTAACATGTGCCACCTTGTTTTTAAAGGGACCAAAAGTAATTGGACAATTGACTCCAAGGCTATTTCATGGACAGATGTGGGCAATCCCTTCGTTATGTCATTCTCAATTAAGCAGATAAAAGGCCTGGAGTTGATTTGAGGTGTGGCGCTTGCATTTGGAAGGTTTTGCTGTGAAGTAAACATGCAGTCAAAAGAGCTCTCCATGCAGGTGAAACAAGCCATCCTTAAGCTGCGAAAACAGAAAAAACCCATCCGAGAAATTGCTACAATATTAGGAGTGGCAAAATCTACAGTTTGGTACATCCTGAGAAAGAAAGAAAGCACTGGAGAACTCATCAATGCAAAAAGACCTGGGCGCCCACGGAAGACAACAGTGGTGGATGATCGCAGAATAATCTCCATGGTGAAGAGAAACCCCTTCACAACAGCCAAAGAAGTGAACAGGAAGTAGGCGTATCAATATCCAAATCTACCATAAAGAGAAGACTACATGAAAGTAAATACAGAGGGTTCACTGCACGGTGCAAGCCACTCATAAGCATCAAGAATAAAAAGGCTAGACTGGACTTTGCTAAAAAGCATCTAAAAAAGCCAGCACAGTTCTTGAAGAACATTCTTTGGACAGATGAAACCAAGATCAACCTCTACCAGAATGATGGAAAGAGAAAAGTATGGCGAAGGCGTGGTACAGCTCATGATCCAAAGCATACGACATCATCTATAAAACATGGTTGAGGCAATGTGATGGCTTAGGCATGCATGGCTGCCAGTGGCACTGGGTCACTAGTGTTTATTGATGATGTGACACAGGACAGAAGCAGCCAAATGAATTCTGAGGTATTCAGAGACATACTGTGTGCTCAGATCCAGCCAAATGCAGCCAAACTAATTGTCAGGACTCTGAAGATTTTTTACCTTTTGTGCATTACTGCCCTTTTTCAAGATGGCATCTTTGGTCTCATGTGCACTGTGTCTCCTGCTATAAAACTCCACCCCAGCCTTCAGTCTGTGCTAGAGTATTCTGCCTTGCATCCAGCTCCTGATCTATGATTAGTCCCTGGCTATACACCTGCTCCTATGAACCTGTGTGGTGATCCTGCTACTCTGCTCTGAGTTCCTGCCGCATACACAAGTTTCCAGTAATCCTCCTTCATCTGCTGTTCGTGTTTACTTCCATCTGCATTTGCTGGTCATGTAAGCTGCTGCTGCTTTGCAATAACCTGAGACTATTAACCAGGCCTCCCTGGTTGAGCTAAGATATGATTTGAACTGCCTAATAAGCATATCTATCTGTACCTGGACTAAGACAAGGATTTATTCGTGTCAAGTATCCTCAAGAATAACTGTGCTTCATAGACTTTCTGCTTCATTGCATTTTCCTCTGAAGTTTCCTATAGGCTGCTAAGCTGCGTTTATTATTTGCACCAAGTGTTGTGGACTTGAGTTTTTCTCTGCACCTGTTTGAATCACCGTGTGATAATATAAACTTTACCATTTATAAAACTGTGTCCTGTTGTCTTGTTCCACGCAAAGAGTCTCCTGAGTTATCCCCTATAATTATTACACTAATTGGTCATCGTTTCATACTACAGATGGACAATGACCCAAAACATAAAGCCAAAGCAACCCAGGAGTTTATTAAAGCAAAGAAGTGGAATATTCTTGAATGGCCAAGTCAGTCACATGATCTCAACGCAATTAAGCATGCATTTCACTTGTTAAAGACTAAACTTCAGATAGAAAGGCCCATAAACAAACAGCAACTGAAAACCACCACAGTGAAGGCCTGGCAAAGCATCAAAAAGGAGGAAATACAGCGTCTGGTGATGTCCATGAGTTCAAGACTTCAGGCAGTCATTGCCAACAAAGGGTTTTCAACCAAGTACTAAAAATAAACATTTTATTTTAAATTATTGAATCTGTCCAATTACTTTTGGTCCCTTTAAAAACAGGGTGGCACATGTTAAGGAGCTGAAACTCCTAAACCCTTCATCCAATTTTAATGTGGATACCCTAAAATAAAAGCTGAAAGTCTGAACTTCAACTGCATCTGAATTGTTTTGTTTAAAATTCATTGTGGCAATGTCTATAACCAAAATTAGAAAAATGTTGTCTCTGTCCAAATATATATGGACGTAACTGTGTGTATATATATATATATACAGTGGGGCAAAAAAGTATTTAGTCAGTCAGCAATAGTGCAAGTTCCACCACTTAAAAAGATGAGAGGCGTCTGTAATTTACATCATAGGTAGACCTCAACTATGGGAGACAAACTGAGAAAAAAAAATCCAGAAAGTCACATTGTCTGTTTTTTTAACATTTTATTTGCATATTATGGTGGAAAATAAGTATTTGGTCAGAAACAAACAATCAAGATTTCTGGCTCTCACAGACCTGTAACTTCTTCTTTAAGAGTCTCCTCTTTCCTCCACTCATTACCTGTAGTAATGGCACCTGTTTAAACTTGTTATCAGTATAAAAAGACACCTGTGCACACCCTCAAACAGTCTGACTCCAAACTCCACTATGGTGAAGACCAAAGAGCTGTCAAAGGACACCAGAAACAAAATTGTAGCCCTGCACCAGGCTGGGAAGACTGAATCTGCAATAGCCAACCAGCTTGGAGTGAAGAAATCAACAGTGGGAGCAATAATTAGAAAATGGAAGACATTCAAGACCACTGATAATCTCCCTCGATCTGGGGCTCCACGCAAAATCCCACCCCGTGGAGTCAGAATGATCACAAGAACAGTGAGCAAAAATCCCAGAACCACGCGGGGGGACCTAGTGAATGAACTGCAGAGAGCTGGGACCAATGTAAGAAGGCCTACCATAAGTAACACACTACGCCACCATGGACTCAGATCCTGCAGTGCCAGACGTGTCCCACTGCTTAAGCCAGTACATGTCCGGGCCCGTCTGAAGTTTGCTAGAGAGCATTTGGATGATCCAGAGGAGTTTTGGGAGAATGTCCTATGGTCTGATGAAACCAAACTGGAACTGTTTGGTAGAAACACAACTTGTCGTGTTTGGAGGAAAAAGAATACTGAGTTGCATCCATCAAACACCATACCTACTGTAAAGCATGGTGGTGGAAACATCATGCTTTGGGGCTGTTTCTCTGCAAAGGGGCCAGGACGACTGATCCGGGTACATGAAAGAATGAATGGGGCCATGTATCGTGAGATTTTGAGTGCAAACCTCCTTCCATCAGCAAGGGCATTAAAGATGAAACATGGCTGGGTCTTTCAACATGACAATGATCCAAAGCACACCGCCAGGGCAACGAAGGAGTGGCTTCGTAAGAAGCATTTCAAGGTCCTGGAGTGGCCTAGCCAGTCTCCAGATCTCAACCCTATAGAAAACCTTTGGAGGGAGTTGAAAGTCTGTGTTGCCAAGCGAAAAGCCAAAAACATCACTGCTCTAGAGGAGATCTGCATGGAGGAATGGGCCAACATACCAACAACAGTGTGTGGCAACCTTGTGAAGACTTACAGAAAACGTTTGACCTCTGTCATTGCCAACAAAGGATATATTACAAAGTATTGAGATGAAATTTTGATTCTGACCAAATACTTATTTTCCACCATAATATGCAAATAAAATGATAAAAAAAACAGACAATGTGATTTTCTGGATTTTTTTTCTCAGTTTGTCTCCCATAGTAGAGGCCTACCTATGATGTAAATTACAGACGCCTCTCATCTTTTTAAGTGGTGGAACTTGCACTATTGCTGACTGACTAAATACTTTTTTGCCCCACTGTATATATATATGTATTTACAGTACAGACCAAAAGTTTGGACACACCTTCGCATTTAAAGATTTTTCTGAATTTTCATGACTATGAAAATTGTAAATTCAGACTGAAGGCATCAAAACTATGAATTAATACATGTGGAATTATATACTTAACAAAAAAGTGTGAAACAGCTGAAAATATGTCTTATATTCTAGGTTCTTCAAAGTAGCCTCCTTTTGCTTTGATGAGTGCTTGCACACTCTTGGCATTCTCTTGATGAGCTTCAAGAGGTAGTTATCGGAAATGGTTTTCCAACAATCTTGAAGGAGTTCCCAGAGGTGCTTAGCACTTGTTGGCCCTTTTGCCTTCACTCTGCGGTCCAGGTCACCCCAAACCATTTCGATTGGGTTCTGGTCTGGTGACTGTGGAGGCCAGGTCATCTGGCGTAGCACCCCATCACTCTCCTTCTTGATCAAATAGCCCTTACACAGCCTGGAGGTGTGTTTGGGGTCATTGTCCTGTTGAAAAATAAATGATGGTCCAACTAAACGCAAACCGGATGGAATAGCATGCCGCTGCAAGATGCTGTGGTAGCCATGCTGGTTCAGTATGCCTTCAATTTTGAATAAATCCCCAACAGTGTCACCAGCAAAGCACCCCCACACCATCACACCTCCTCCTCAATGCTTCATGGTGAGAACCCGGCATGTAGAGTCCATCCATTCACCTTTTCTGCGTCGCACAAAGACACGGTGGTTGGAACCAAAGATCTCAAATTTGGACTAATCAGAACAAAGCACAGATTTCCACTGGTCTAAAGTCCATTCCTTGTGTTCTTTAGCCCAAACAAGTCTCTTCTGCTTGTTGCCTGTCCTTAGCAGTGGTTTCCTAGCAGCTATTTTACCATGAAGGCCTGCTGCACAAAGTCTCCTCTTAACAGTTGCTGTAGAGATGGGTCTGCTACTAGAACTCTGTGTGGCATTGACCTGGTCTATAATCTGAGCTGCTCTTAACCTGCGATTTCTGAGGCTGGTGACTCAGATAAACTTATCCTCAGAAGCAGAGGTGACTCTTGGTCTTCCTTTCCTGGGGCGGTCCTCATGTGAGCCAGTTTCTTTGTAGCGCTTGATGGTTTTTGCAACTGCACTTGGGGACTAGTGTTGAGCGATACTTTCCGATATCGGAAAGTATCGGTATCGGAAAGTATCGGCCGATACCGTCACAGTATCGGAATCCAATCCGATACCGATACCCGATCCCAATGCAAGTCAATGGGACTCATGTATCGGACGGTATTCCTGATGGTTCCCAGGGTCTGAAGGAGAGGAAACTCTCCTTCAGGCCCTGGGAACCATATAAATGTGTAAAAGAAAGAATTAAAATAAAAAATATTGCTATACTCACCTGTCCGACGCAGCCGGGACTTCAGCGAGGGAACCGGCAGCGTTGTTTGTTTAAAATTCGCGCTATTACTTGGTTACGTGAATTCCCGGCTTGTGATTGGTCAGGTCGGCCATGTTGCCGGGACGCGGACCAATCACAGCAAGCCGTGACGAAATTACGTCACGGCTTGCTGTGATTGGTCCGCGTCCCGGCAATATGGCCGCCCTGACCAATCACAAGCCGTGACGTCACGGGAGGCTGGACACGCGCTCATTTTAAAATGGGCGCGTGTCCAGCCTCCCGTGACGTCACGGCTTGTGATTGGTTGCGCCGCGGTCAACCAATCACAAGCCGGGAGGCTGGACGCGCTCATTTTAAAATGGGCGCGTGTCCAGCCTCCCGTGACGTCACGGCTTGTGATTGGTTGCGCCGCGGTCAACCAATCACAAGCCGGGAGGCTGGACGCGCTCATTTTAAAATGGGCACGTGTCCAGCCTCCCGTGACGTCACGGCTTGTGATTGGTTGCGCCGCGGTCAACCAATCACAAGCCGGGAGGCTGGACGCGCTCATTTTAAAATGGGCGCGTGTCCAGCCTCCCGTGACGTCACGGCTTGTGATTGGTCAGGGCGGCCATATTGCCGGGACGCGGACCAATCACAGCAAGCCGTGACGTAATTTCGTCACGGCTTGCTGTGATTGGTCCGCGTCCCGGCAACATGGCCGACCTGACCAATCACAAGCCGGGAATTCACGTAACCAAGTAATAGCGCGAATTTTAAACAAACAACGCTGCCGGTTCCCTCGCTGAAGTCCCGGCTGCGTCGGAGAGGTGAGTATAGCGATATTTTTTATTTTAATTCTCTCTTTTACACATTTTAACATTAATGTTGTTGCGATACCCGATATCCGATACCACAAGAGTATCGGAATCCCGGTATCGGAATTCCGATACAGCAAGTATCGGCCGATACCCGATACTTGCAGCATCGGAATGCTCAACACTATTGGGGACACTTTCAAAGTTTTGGCAATTTTTTGGACTGACTGACCTTCATTTTTTAAAGTAATGATGGCCACTCGTTTTTCTTTACTTAGCTACTTTTTTCTTGCCATAATACAAATTCTAACAGTCTATTCAGTAGGACTATCAGCTGTGTATCCACCAGACTTCTGCTCAACACAACTGATGCTCCCAACCCCATTTATAAGGCAAGAAATCCCACTTATTAAACCTGACTGGGCACACCTATGACGTGAAGCTCATCAAGAGAATGCCAAGAGTGTGCAAAGCAGTCATCAAATCAAAAGGTGGCTACTTTGAAGAACCTAGAATATAAGACATATTTCAGTTGTTTCACACTTTTTTGTTAAGTATATAATTCCACATGTGTTAATTCATAGTTTTGATGCCTTCAGTGTGAATTACAGTTTTCATACTCATGACAATACAGAAAAATCTTTAAATGAGAAGGTGCATCCAAACTTTTGGTCTGTACTGTATATATGTCAGTGAGACACATACCTCTCTGTGTTAATCATCGCATTATATACATTTACATTTGACCAGCTTGATTTTCCTGAAATTGCCTGCACCCCCGACAACCAATGAGCAAAAATTTCGCACGGGCCAACTAGTTATACATATTGCAAAAGTATGTAATATGTACTAAACTGAGTCTGTGCAGTCAAAGGTTTTCTAGCCCACCTTAACCTGAAACTCGCCACTTCTCAATAACCCCCTGTACTCCATATACTCATAAGACATCTAACTTTTTATTTATTTGATACAGCCCTTGGTACAGGTCTACATGACCATATTTATAATATAACGCTGGGAGCGTCACTCTGTCCGAAGCCTCTATAGACTGCGCAAGCGCAAGCGCCGGCGCAGTCTGGACCGCACAGAGCGACGCTCCCAGGAGATCGCGGTATGCGTAAGCGCTGAACGCACACCGCGATCTCCACCGGACAAGCAGGGACGAGCCAGGAGGCGGAGGGTGAGTATACTTACCTGACCCGTTCCACCGACGCGCTTCCGGGCCGTGACTGTCCCCCTGATCCCGGAATCGGCGCCTGCGCAGTCCGCGCTTTCCGGCGCCATTTTCTTGAAGACACATTGCAGTGTCTTCAAGAAAATGGCGCCGGAAAGCGCGGACTGCGCAGGCGCCGACTCCGGGAGCAGGACCAAGAAAATGGCCGCACCCAGCACAGCCGCCGCGCCCAGCACAGCCACGCACAGCCGCCCACAGCAACGCACAGCCGCCGCACCCAGCACAGCCGACCATAGATGCCCACAGCCACGCACAGGCGCCCACAGCCACGCACAGCCGCCGCACCCAGCACAGCTGCCCACAGCCACGCACAGCCACCCATAGCCACGCACAGCCGCCGCACCCAGCACAGCCGACCACAGCCACGCACAGCCGCCGCACCCAGCACAGCCGCCCACAGCCACGCACAGCCGCCGCACCCAGCACAGCCGACCACAGCCGCCGCACCCAGCACAGCCGCCCACAGCCACGCACAGCCGCACCCAGCACAGCCGACCACAGCCACGCACAGCCGCCGCACCCAGCACAGCTGCCCACAGCCACGCACAGCCGCCCACAGCCACGCACAGCCGCACCCAGCACAGCCGACCACAGCCACGCACAGCCGCCGCACCCAGCACAGCCGCCCACAGCCACGTGCAGCCACCCATAGCAACGCACAGCCGCCGCACCCAGCACAGCCGACCACAGCCGCCGCACCCAGCACAGCCGCCCACAGCCACGTACAGCCCACAGCCACGCACAGCCGCCGCACCCAGCACAGCCGCCGCACCCAGCACAGCCGCCGCACCCAGCACATCCGCCGCACCCAGCACAGCCATGCACAGCCGCCACAGCCACGCACAGCCGCCTACAGCCACGCACAGCCTCCCACAGCCACGCACAGCCGCCCACAGCCACGGACAGCCGCCGCACCCAGCACAGCCGCCGCACCCAGCACAGCCGCCGCACCCAGCACAGCCGCCCACAGCCACGCACAGCCGCCCACAGCCACGCACAGCCGCCGCACCCAGCACAGCCGCCCTGTTGTGAATTTGCTTTTTGCTCCCTCTAGTGGTTACTAGTTTTTTGACTCTGGTTTTTCTGTCATTCCTTTTATCCGCACCTGGGTCGTTAGTTAGGGGTGTTGCTATATAAGCTCCCTGGACCTTCAGTTCAATGCCTGGCAACGTAGTTATCAGAGCTAGTCTGCTGTGCTCTTGTCTACTGATCCTGGTTCCAGTTATATCAGCTAAGTCTGCCTTTTGCTTTTTGCTATTTGTTTTGGTTTTGTATTTTTGTCCAGCTTGTTCCAAATCTATATCCTGACCTTTGCTGGAAGCTCTAGGGGGCTGGTGTTCTCCCCCCGGACCGTTAGACGGTTCGGGGGTTCTTGAATTTCCAGTGTGGATTTTGATAGGGTTTTTGTTGACCATATAAGTTACCTTTCTTTATTCTGCTATCAGTAAGCGGGCCTCTCTGTGCTAAACCTGGTTCATTTCTGTGTTTGTCATTTCCTCTTACCTAACCGTCATTATTTGTGGGGGGCTTCTATCCAGCTTTGGGGTCCCCTTCTCTGGAGGCAAGAAAGGTCTTTGTTTTCCTCTACTAGGGGTAGCTAGATTCTCCGGCTGGCGCGTGTCATCTAGAATCAACGTAGGAATGATCCCCGGCTACTTCTAGTGTTGGCGTTAGGAGTAGATATATGGTCAACCCAGTTACCACTGCCCTATGAGCTGGATTTTTGTATTCTGCAGACTTCCACGTTCCTCTGAGACCCTCGCCATTGGGGTCATAACAGTTTGCCAGGCCAGTATTAAATGTTTAATGCATTGCAGAAGAGGGATTATAAGAAAGAAGATTCTGAGTTTTTTTTTTCTTTGTCCCCTTTACCTCAGAGTGGCTATGCTTGCTGCAGACATGAATGTCCAGACCTTGATTACAAGTGTGGACCAGCTGGCTACTCGTGTGCAGGGCATACAAGACTATGTTATCAGAAATCCTAGGTTAGAACCTAAAATACCGATTCCTGAACTGTTTTCCGGAGACAGGTTTAAGTTTAGGAATTTCGTGAATAATTGTAAATTGTTTTTGTCCCTGAGACCCTGTTCATCTGGAGATTCTGCTCAGCAAGTAAAGATTGTTATTTCGTTCTTACGGGGCGACCCTCAGGATTGGGCTTTTTCGCTGGCGCCAGGAGATCCGGCATTGGCTGATCTTGATGCGTTTTTTCTGGCGCTCGGTTTACTTTATGAGGAACCCAATCTTGAGATTCAGGCAGAAAAGGCCTTGCTGGCTATGTCTCAGGGGCAGGACGAGGCTGAAGTGTATTGCCAAAAATTTCGGAAATGGTCCGTGCTGACACATTGGAACGAGTGTGCACTGGCCGCTAATTTTAGAAATGGCCTTTCTGAAGCCATTAAGAATGTTATGGTGGGTTTTCCCATTCCCACAGGTCTGAATGATACTATGGCACTGGCTATTCAAATTGACCGGCGGTTGCGGGAGCGCAAAACCGCAAATTCCCTCATGGTGTTGTCTGAACAGACACCTAATTCGGTGCAATGTGATAGAAAAACCGCAAATTCCCTCATGGTGTTGTCTGAACAGACACCTGATTTAATGCAATGTGATAGAATCCTGACTAGAAATGAGCGGAAAATTCATAGACGCCGGAATGGCTTGTGCTACTACTGTGGTGATTCTACACATGTTATCTCAGCATGCTCTCAACGTATAGCTAAGGTTGTTAGTCCTGTCACCGTTGGTAATTTGCAACCTAAATTTATTCTGTCTGTAACTTTGATTTGCTCACTGTCATCTTATCCTGTCATGGCGTTTGTAGATTCAGGTGCTGCCCTGAGTCTCTTGGATCTTTCATTTGCTAAGCGCTGTGGTTTTACTCTTGAACCATTAGAAAATCCTATTCCTCTTAGGGGTATTGATGCTACACCATTGGCAGCAAATAAACCGCAGTATTGGACACAGGTTACCATGTGCATGACTCCTGAACACCGCGAGGTGATACGTTTCCTGGTTTTACATAAAATGCATGATTTGGTTGTTTTAGGGCTGCCATGGTTACAGACCCATAATCCAGTCCTGGACTGGAAGGCTATGTCAGTCTCAAGTTGGGGCTGTCGTGGTATTCATGGGGATTCCCTGCCTGTGTCTATTGCTTCTTCTACGCCTTCGGAAGTTCCGGAGTATTTGTCTGATTATCAGGATGTCTTCAGTGAGTCTGAGTCCAGTGCATTGCCTCCTCATAGGGACTGTGACTGTGCTATAGATTTGATCCCAGGCAGTAAATTTCCTAAGGGAAGACTGTTTAATCTGTCGGTACCTGAACATACCGCTATGCGTTCATATATCAAGGAGTCTCTAGAGAAAGGACATATTCGTCCGTCTTCTTCCCCTCTTGGTGCGGGATTCTTTTTTGTGGCAAAAAAGGACGGATCTTTGAGACCTTGTATTGATTATCGGCTTTTAAATAAGATCACTGTCAAATTTCAGTATCCTTTACCGCTGTTGTCTGACTTGTTTGCCCGGATTAAGGGTGCCAAGTGGTTCACCAAGATAGACCTTCGTGGTGCGTACAACCTTGTGCGCATTAAGCAAGGTGATGAATGGAAAACCGCATTCAATACGCCCGAAGGTCATTTTGAGTACTTGGTGATGCCTTTTGGGCTCTCCAATGCGCCTTCAGTTTTTCAGTCCTTTATGCATGACATTTTCCAGAAGTATCTGGATAAATTTTTGATTGTTTATCTGGATGATATTTTGGTTTTTTCTGATAATTGGGATTCGCATGTGGAGCAGGTCAGGTTGGTCTTTAAAATTTTGCGTGAAAATTCTTTGTTTGTCAAGGGCTCAAAGTGTCTCTTTGGTGTTCAGAAGGTTCCCTTTTTGGGGTTCATTTTTTCCCCTTCTGCTGTGGAGATGGACCCAGTCAAGGTCCGAGCTATTCTTGATTGGACTCAGCCCTCGTCAGTTAAGAGTCTTCAGAAGTTCTTGGGCTTCGCTAACTTCTACCGTCGTTTTATCGCTAATTTTTCTAGCATTGTGAAACCTTTGACGGATATGACCAAGAAGGGCTCCGATGTAGCTAACTGGGCTCCTGCTGCCGTGGAGGCTTTCCAGGAGTTGAAACGCCGGTTTACTTCGGCGCCTGTTTTGTGCCAGCCTGACGTCTCACTTCCCTTTCAGGTTGAGGTGGATGCTTCGGAGATTGGGGCAGGGGCCGTTTTGTCGCAGAGAGGCCCTGGTTGCTCTGTTATGAAACCTTGTGCCTTTTTCTCTAGGAAATTTTCGCCTGCCGAGCGAAATTATGATGTGGGCAATCGGGAGTTGTTGGCCATGAAATGGGCATTTGAGGAGTGGCGTCATTGGCTCGAGGGTGCTAAGCATCGTGTGGTGGTCTTGACTGATCACAAAAATCTGATGTATCTCGAGTCTGCTAAACGCCTTAATCCGAGACAGGCCCGCTGGTCATTGTTTTTCTCCCGCTTTGATTTTGTTGTTTCGTATTTACCAGGTTCAAAGAATGTGAAGGCCGATGCTCTTTCTAGGAGCTTTGTGCCTGATGCTCCTGGAGTCGCTGATCCTGTTGGTATTCTTAAAGATGGAGTTATCTTGTCAGCTATTTCTCCGGATCTGCGACGTGTGTTGCAGAGATTTCAGGCTGATAGGCCTGAGTCTTGTCCACCTGACAGACTGTTTGTCCCGGATAAGTGGACCAGCAGAGTCATTTCCGAGGTTCATTCCTCGGTGTTGGCAGGTCACCCGGGAATTTTTGGCACCAGAGATCTGGTGGCCAGGTCCTTTTGGTGGCCTTCCTTGTCAAGGGATGTGCGGTCATTTGTGCAGTCCTGTGGGACTTGTGCTCGAGCTAAGCCTTGCTGTTCTCGTGCCAGCGGTTTGCTCTTGCCCTTGCCTGTCCCGAAGAGACCTTGGACACATATCTCCATGGATTTCATTTCTGATCTTCCGCTATCTCAGGGCATGTCCGTTATCTGGGTGATATGTGATCGCTTCTCCAAGATGGTCCATTTGGTTCCTTTGCCTAAGCTGCCTTCGTCTTCCGATCTGGTTCCTGTGTTTTTCCAGAACGTGGTTCGTTTGCACGGCATCCCTGAGAATATTGTGTCAGACAGAGGATCCCAGTTCGTTTCCAGGTTCTGGCGATCCTTTTGTAGTAGGATGGGCATTGATTTGTCGTTTTCGTCTGCTTTCCATCCTCAGACTAATGGACAGACGGAGCGAACCAATCAGACTTTGGAGGCTTATTTGAGGTGTTTTGTCTCTGCTGATCAGGACGATTGGGTGACATTCTTGCCGTTGGCTGAGTTTGCCCTTAATAATCGGGCTAGTTCCGCCACCTTGGTTTCGCCTTTTTTCTGCAACTCTGGTTTCCATCCTCGCTTTTCTTCGGGTCATGTGGAGCCTTCTGACTGTCCTGGGGTGGATTCTGTGGTGGATAGGTTGCAGCAGATCTGGAATCATGTGGTGGACAACTTGAAGTTGTCACAGGAGAAGGCTCAGCGCTTTGCCAACCGCCGCCGCGGTGTGGGTCCCCGACTACGCGTTGGGGATTTGGTATGGCTTTCTTCCCGCTTTGTTCCTATGAAGGTCTCCTCTCCCAAATTTAAACCTCGTTTTATTGGGCCTTACAAGATATTGGAAATCCTTAATCCTGTATCTTTTCGTCTGGATCTTCCTGTGTCGTTTGCTATTCACAATGTATTTCATAGGTCTTTGTTGCGGCGGTACATTGTGCCTGTAGTTCCTTCTGCTGAGCCTCCTGCTCCGGTGTTGGTTGAGGGCGAGTTGGAGTACGTGGTGGAGAAGATCTTGGATTCTCGCCTCTCCAGGCGGAGGCTTCAGTACCTGGTCAAGTGGAAGGGCTATGGTCAGGAGGATAATTCCTGGGTGGTCGCCTCTGATGTTCATGCGGCCGATTTAGTTCGTGCCTTTCATGCCGCTCATCCTGATCGCCCTGGTGGTCGTGGTGAGGGTTCGGTGACCCCTCACTAAGGGGGGGGTACTGTTGTGAATTTGCTTTTTGCTCCCTCTAGTGGTTACTAGTTTTTTGACTCTGGTTTTTCTGTCATTCCTTTTATCCGCACCTGGGTCGTTAGTTAGGGGTGTTGCTATATAAGCTCCCTGGACCTTCAGTTCAATGCCTGGCAACGTAGTTATCAGAGCTAGTCTGCTGTGCTCTTGTCTACTGATCCTGGTTCCAGTTATATCAGCTAAGTCTGCCTTTTGCTTTTTGCTATTTGTTTTGGTTTTGTATTTTTGTCCAGCTTGTTCCAAATCTATATCCTGACCTTTGCTGGAAGCTCTAGGGGGCTGGTGTTCTCCCCCCGGACCGTTAGACGGTTCGGGGGTTCTTGAATTTCCAGTGTGGATTTTGATAGGGTTTTTGTTGACCATATAAGTTACCTTTCTTTATTCTGCTATCAGTAAGCGGGCCTCTCTGTGCTAAACCTGGTTCATTTCTGTGTTTGTCATTTCCTCTTACCTAACCGTCATTATTTGTGGGGGGCTTCTATCCAGCTTTGGGGTCCCCTTCTCTGGAGGCAAGAAAGGTCTTTGTTTTCCTCTACTAGGGGTAGCTAGATTCTCCGGCTGGCGCGTGTCATCTAGAATCAACGTAGGAATGATCCCCGGCTACTTCTAGTGTTGGCGTTAGGAGTAGATATATGGTCAACCCAGTTACCACTGCCCTATGAGCTGGATTTTTGTATTCTGCAGACTTCCACGTTCCTCTGAGACCCTCGCCATTGGGGTCATAACACCGCCCACAGCCACGCACAACCGATGCACCCAGCACAGCCACCCACAGCCGCCGCACCCAGCACAGCCGCCGCACCCAGCACATCCGCCGCACCCAGCACAGCCGCCGCACCCAGCATAGCCACGCACAGCCGCCACAGCCATGTACAGCCTCCGCACCCAGCACAGCCACGCACAGCCGCCTACAGCCACGGACAGCTGCCGCACCCAGCACAGCCACCGCACCCAGCACAGCCGCCGCACCCAGCACAGCCGCCCACAGCCACGCACAGCCGCCGCACCCAGCACAGCCTCCCACAGCCACGCACAGCCGCCAACAGCCACGCACAGCCGCTGCACCCAGCACAGCCGCTGCACCCAGCACAGCCACCGCACCCAGCACAGCCGTCCACAGCTGCCGCACCCAGCACAGCCGCCCGCACCCAGCACAGCCACGTCACATACAGCCGCCCGCACTCAGCACAGCCACATACAGCCGCCCGCACTCAGCACAGCCGCCCGCACTCAGCACAGCCGCCCGCACTGATGGGGGCGCAGGATGGAGCAGCACGTGATAGGATGGGGGCGCAGGATGGGAGCACATGACAGGATGGGGATGAGGATGGAGCAGCACATGACACGGTGGAGCAGCACATGACAGGATGGGGGCGCAGGATGGAGCAGCACATGACACGGTGGAGCAGCACATGACAGGATGGGGATGCAGGATGGAGCAGCACATGACACGGTGGAGCAGCACATGACAGGATGGGGGCGCAGGATGGAGCAGCACATGACACGGTGGAGCAGCACATGACAGGATGGGGGCGCAGGATGGAGCAGCATATGACAGGATGGGAGCAGCACATACCAGGATGGAGACCATATTCCAATATAAATGCTCGCCACCCGGGCGTAGAAAGGGTTCAATAGCTAGTACTATATAATAGTACAATATATCACCTATCTTTTGGATAGATCAAGAATGTGATTTGTGGGTTCCCCAGGAGTCAAGGGATTGGGAGCACAGAAATAAATGTACCTTGAGAAGACAGAAATTAATGTAGCACTCTTACTAGTAAATATAGTGAACTGCATGCTGCATGGCTTTTTTGCTTGACCACAGGGGCCCCAGAGGTTAGAAATCTATGATCACACATGGTTTTCCAATGGTTTATCAAAAACCCTTTAAGACTCTGTATAGTACTCTACATTACAATACAGGAAGACCTGGGTTAAAATGTATATACTTTTATAAATATATTTAAAATTTCATTGTAAACTAAGTATAAGACAGCAATGAGTGGTTTTATGTTGCAATAATGTGACTTTAAAAGGCAGAGATAAATCCATAAAATGTAATTCTATATCTCTGTGCATAAACAGCTTGAGTTGAGTTCAGCTAATTTAAGCTGCAGTGGCCATTTCACGTGTTGGTCACACTGTGTAGATTTTGTGAAGCAACCTCATTTAATGCTAATCTTAGATATTGATGCTGTGTGCACCTCCAGTATACAGAATTAATGGAGTGGGTATAAAGTGGATATTGTATTTCTCTGTGTTGTGCCACATTTTGCTCTGGTTGTTTTACTTATTGAACTAAATAACTTTCTGATAATTTGTTCGACAGTGTGATGTATAGTACTCTAACAAAACTTGCATTGGAAAACTTTTCTGCCTATTTTGTTTTTTTTACCAATTCAGCAGTAGTATTTCCATACCGATGGTAAATAGTTTCCATTTTTCACATCCATATGCACCATTTAGCAGAGGATGAGGTTCACATTCTTAGATTGAACCAAAGACAGAAACACAATGATTAAATACCCTGCAGTAAATAAATAAATAAATAAATAGCATTTTGCATGAAATTAATATACGGTACATAATTAACATGTTGTTTGATAAGAAAAATGGGAAAGCCATCCCACCACTCCACGGTGACCGTAATTGGGACAGTCCTAACCTTAGTATTAAAAACCTTACCATTTGTCAAATGACATGCATGTGGATAAGGGCTGAAAAGAACTGGGCCAAACTAGTGGACACACAGCCGTGGGAGACCACATCAATATATTGCCCAGCTCAAAGGGAAGGCAGGCCACTCCTTTTACATGCACATGATGCAAACATTGTTTGTAATATACAGTATCTGCCCAATGTGCATTATAAAATGCTTTGAAATCATAGAAAGGAAATTCCACATAACCAGCTGGACATCGTAAGAATATATTTGAAGGAGAACTGACAATCTTTTGAGAATGTTGTAAAGGATAGTTTGTGGATTAAATCTATGCTGCCATAATAATACAGATTCAAATATAATGAAAAACTCTGGTGGTTTATTCAATGTGTTTCAAGGTCTATCTGACCCCTTCATCAGGAAAATACCACAAAGACATCAAGGATCTGTAGCAGCCGATACACACATGCTTTTGGTTCATGCCATCAGGTGAGCAGCTCCCTGTTAAAAAAATGCATTTAATCTGAAGGATAAGACCCTATATGTGCTTTTTGTCTCCCTAATTTACTAATCTTTTGAGAATAAAATGATAAAACTCACAATATGTTATAAAATAAACATAAAAAGCAGTATTAATCCCTTTTCCAATATTGATCTGACTGCAGCTTATATTAATGTGCCATGTAGGACACTTTTGTCAGAGCAAAAGAGTGATCTGAGGTCACTGAGCATGGGTCACTGTAGCACAACAAAACAGTAACAGTTCAAACATCGCAATGGTTCAGTCAAGTGGGAAGGAAGTTGTGAAATTTAGCCAAGCAAGAGCCACTGTACAGGGAGCATTAACTGTAACATTGTAAATTACAGGTTGGGGCATAAGACGCCAGACAGAATGAGAGACTCAGAATCAGAAAGGTTCAGCAGGGACTATGCACCTGAAAGCTAAGATGTCAAACTAATAGGTTTGGACCTAGTGCGCCACGGGCCGGGCTTACCTTGGTGGGGTGTAACTAAATGGTCTACACTACCTGGTCTTCACTAGAGCCTCTGATTGTGAGGTTAGGCTTGAGCTGCAGATAGCCGTCAGATATCACTCCAGGGCAGTACTGCAGCAGCTGACCCCGAGGGACAGGCATGCAGGTACAGAGTTGTAGTTTCTGACAGGGCAGAGACCGGAATACTGGCAGAAAGGATACTGGTGTTGGTTGAGACTGGACATGTTATAGACAGGACAGGTTCAGGATCACAGTTACTGGTTCAGACAGGGTGGCTGGTTTAAACAGGATAGGTTCAGGATCACAGGTACTGGTTTAGACAGGACTGCTGGTTAAAAAGGACGGGTTCAGGATCACAGGTACCAGTTCAGGCAGGATGGTTGGGTTACACAGTATGGATTCAGATTCATGCAGATTCATGTTGAAGCACAGACAAGACAGATTCTGTAACAGGGCCCTAACAACTAAATAGTAAGTGCCAGACTAACTAGACACTAAAGTTATGCAGATAACTCCCTACAGGGGAGGGTGCATTAAATACATGATGCCTCTCAGCTCTAGGATGGGGACACTTTGCAGAGTGCGCACGCTCCCCTTTAAGATGCGGGGAGCTGGAGCAGGAAGATTAGCAGGGCAGCATTGGTGGTGAGAATGCCAGCATCCCTGTGGGGAGAGGGTGAAGAGCCATGCAGGGACCCCAGCATTACATACGGGATTCCGCACCCTCTCAGCATTGCAATCTGAACAGACAATGGACAGACGAACATCGCATGCAGCATGCTGTTACTGTGTTTTTATCCACCTTTGACATTTTTTTTTACGGAGACTCACCATCATGTTATTAAATTAAAAAAATGAAGCAAATTCATCAATCTCCACAACATCTAATCTAATGTTGTTATTGTCATTACGGGTCAACTGCCCAGCTAGGCTGGCAGGGAAAATTTGACAGCATTAGAAGGGAGGCAGAGGGAATTGAAAAAATGATTGTGATGCATATTTTATTTTACAGCATGCTGGACATTTTCTTTATTCAGAAATGGACAACCCTGATAGACCTTTTTAAGCTGTAAGTAAACTTTTAAGCAACTTTTCAGAATAAGCCAAATGTGTCAGTCACATCAATCAATAACATTATCTCTGGCTGTTACATGGCTTGTTTCCTGCATATTCACCAGTTTTTCCATCCGCAGGTTTTTTTTCTTAATTTGCAAATAACTTTGAACTAGTGGATGGAGACCAGCTGCTATGAGATCTCCAATACACAACACAATACACAAAAAGTTATGCTTGATCTTTATTCCTTAATATGGTTGATCGAATAGCTTCGGATAAGTGCTTAGCCAAATAGCCATATAGCGCTTACCAAATAGCTGCATCGGTAACCTGGATACCTGGAGCACTCCCGATAATCAGCTGTTCGGCGCTGCAGCTGCATGTGTCGCTGCTGTGTGATAGTCACAACACACAGGCTCTCCATGCATGTACTGTGACTGTCACACAGCAGCAACACATTTGGAGCACCCCCATGGGGCCGTGGGGTACTCGGTATTGGGTCCTTCGGTTCACAGGGGGATGTCACGGTGGCTGACCCGGTCCGTGGCCCTGGGATGTCCGTGTAAAAGGGAAAGGTCTTTAAAGGGAGAAGGTTTGTGTTCGTGACGCCACCTGTTGTATTCGGTCAAGGTGACCGATGCTGCTTTAACCCCTTTCTGACATTGGACGTACTATCCCGTCGAGGTGGGGTGGGCCCGTATGACCACCGACGGGATAGTACGTCCAGAGCGATCGGCCGCGCTCACGGGTGGAGCGCGGCCGATCGCGGCCGGGTGTCAGCTGCCTATCGTAGCTGACATCCGGCACTATGTGCCAGGAGCGGTCACGGACCGCCCCCGGCACATTAACCCCCGGCACACCGCGATCAAACATGATCGCGGTGTGCCGGCGGTATAGGGAAGTATCGCGCAGGGAGGGGCTCCCTGCGGGCTTCCCTGAGACCCCCGGAGCAACGCGATGTGATTGCGTTGCTGCGAGGGTCTCTTACCTCCTCCTTGCAGGCCCGGATCCAAGATGGCCACGGCATCCGGGTCCTGCAGGGAGGTGGCTTCACTGCGCCTGCTCAGAGCAGGCGCCGGGAAGCATAGAAAAAGTGCACGTCAGATCGGTGATCTGACACCGTGCACAGCAAAGTGTCAGATCACCGATCTTACACTATAACATGATGCCCCTCCCCCTGGGGCAATGTTATAGTGTAAAAAAAAATATTCCAATGTGTAAAAAAAATTAAAAAAAAATTCCCCCCACCAAAAAATATATATATTGTTCCTATAAATACATTTCTTAATCTAAATAAAAAAACAAACAATAAAAGTACACATATTTAGTATCGCCGTGTCCGTAACAACTCCACCTATAAAACTATATCACTAGTTAACCCCTTCAGTGAACACCATAAAAAAAACGAGTCAAAAAACAACGCTTTATTCTCATACCGCCAAACAAAAAGTGGAATAACACGCGATCAAAAAGACGAATATAAATAACCATGGTACTGCTGAAAACGTCATCTTGTGCCGCAAAAAACGAGCCACCATACAGCATCATCAGCAAAAAAATAAAAAAGTTATAGTCCTCAGAATAAAGCGATGCAAAAATAATTATTTTTTCTATAAAATAGTTTTTATCATATAAAAGCGCCAAAACATAAAAAAATTATACAATGAGGTATCACTGTAATCGTACTGACCCAAAGAATAAAACTGCTTTATCAATTTTACCAAACGCGGAACAGTATAAATGCCTCCCCCAAAAGAAATTCATGAATAGCCGGTTTTTGGTCATTCTGCCTCACAAAAATCGGAATAAAAAGAGATCAAAAAATGTCACGTGCCCGAAAATGTTACCAATAAAAATGTCAACTCGTCCCACAAAAAACATGACCTCACATGACTCTGTGGACTCAAATATGGAAAAATTATAGCTCTCAAAATGTGGTAACGCAAAAAATATTTTTTGCAAGCGTCTTTCAGTGTGTGACGGCTGCCAATCATAAAAATCTGCTAAAAAAAACCCCGCTATAAAAGTAAATCAAACCCCCCTTCATCACCCTCTTAGGGAAAAATTAAAAAATTTTAAAAAATGTATTTATTTCCATTTTCCCGTTAGGGCTAGGGTTAGGGCTAGGGTTAGGGCTAGGGTTAGGGCTAGGGTTAGGGTTGGGGCTAGGGTTAAGGCTACAGTTAGGGTTGGGGCTAAAGTTAGGGTTAGGGTTGGGGCTAAAGTTAGGGTTGGGGCTAAAGTTAGGGTTAGGGTTTGGATTACATTTACGGTTGGGAATAGGGTTGGGATAGAGGTTGTCTGGGATAGAGGTGTGGTTAGGGTTACCGTTGGGATTAGGGTTAGGGATGTGTTTGGATTAGGGTTTCAGTTATAATTGGGGGGTTTCCACTGTTTAGGCACATCAGGGGCTCTCCAAACGCGACATGGCGTCCGATCTCAATTCCAGCCAATTCTGCATTGAAAAAGTAAAACAGTGCTCCCTCCTTTCCGAGCTCTCTTGTGTGCCCAAACAGGGTTTTTCCCCAACATATGGGGTATCAGCGTACTCAGGACAAATTTGACAGTAACTTTTGGGGTCCAATTTCTCCTGTTACCCTTGGGAAAATACAAAACTGGGGGCTAAAAAATAATTTTTGTGGGAAAAAATTTTTGTTTTATTTTTACAGCTCTGCATTATAAACTTCTGTGAAGCCCTTGGTGGGTCAAAGTGCTCACCAAACTCTAGATAAGTTCCTTAGGAAATCTACTTTCCAAAATGGTGTCACTTGTGGGGGGTTTCAATATTTAGGCACACCAGTGGCTCTCCAAACGCAACATGGCGTCCCATCTCAATTCCTGTCAATTTTGCATTGAAAAGTCAAACGGCGCTCCTTCCCTTCCGAGCTCTCCCATGCGCCCAAACAGTGGTTTACCCCCACATATGGGGTATCAGCTTACTCAGGACAAATTGTACAACAACTTTTGGGGTCCAATTTCTTCTCTTACCCTTGGGAAAATAAAAAATTGAGGGCGAAAAAATAATTTTTGTGAAAAAATAAGATTTTTTATTTTTACGGTTCTGCATTATAAACTTCTGTGAAGCACTTGGTGGGTCAAAGTGCTCACCACACCTCTAGATAAGTTCCTTAGGGGGTCTACTTTCCAAAATGGTGTCACTTGTGGGGGGTTTCAATGTTTAGGCACATCAGTGGCTCTCCAAACGCAACATGGCGTCCCATCTGAATTTCAGTCAATTTTGCATTGAAAAGTCAAATGGCGCTCCTTCGCTTCCGAGCTCTGTCATGCGCCCAAACAGTGGTTTACCCCCACATATGGGGTATCGGCGTACTTAGGACAAATTGTACAACAACTTTTGTGGTCCATTTTCTCCTGTTACCCTTGGTAAAATAAAACAAATTGGAGCTGAAATAAATTTTTTGTGAAAAAAAGTAAAATTCCTGTGAAACACCTGAAGGGTTAATAAACTTCTTGAATGTGGTTTTGAGCACATTGAAGGGTGCAGTTTTTAGAATGGTGTCACACTTGGGTATTTTCTATCATATAGACCCCTCAAAATGACTTCAAATGAGATGTGGTCCCTAAAAAAAAAGGTGTTGTAAAAATGAGAAATTGCTGGTCAACTTTTAACCCTTATAACTCCCTAACAAAAAAAAATGTTGGTTCCAAAATTGTGCTGATGTAAAATAGACATGTGGGAAATGTTACTTATTAAGTATTTTGTGTGACATATCTCTGTGATTTAATTGCATAAAAATACAAAGTTGGAAAATTGCGAAATTTTCAAAATTTTCACCAAATTTCCATTTTGTTCACAAATAAACGCAGGTAATATCAAAGAAATGTTACCACTATCATGAAGTACAATATGTCACGAGAAAACAGCATCAGAATCACTGGGATCCGTTGAAGCGTTCCAGAGTTATATCCTCATAAAGGGACAGTGGTCAGAATTGTAAAAATTGGCCCGGTCATTAACATGCAAACCACCCTTGGGGGTGAAGGGGTTAAGGGGTATGCTGGGGTGATGTTATGGCAGCTAGATGGTATACCTTCCCACAGGTGAAGTATGTCCCAAGGGCTTCCCAGTGTGTAGATGGTGAATGATGAATGGCACAGTGAAGAACGAGGACACAATGTTGGAGTCTCTTTACTTTTACTGAGGACTTCAGCATCCACAGTCCAGAGCACCAGATCACAGGGCAGGCAGAGTCCGGCTGGTTTGGAGGCAAGTCCAGAGTCCCCTTGTTCAAGTGGAAATCAGTAGCCTTCCTCTAGTGCCATGGTGTTGTAGTTCCTTACTGCCTAAGACTTCACATAAGGTCCTCACAGATGTAATGTCTCTCTCTTTCTGTCCCCCGGTTAGGATAGGACAAACCCATATGACTGGTGGCTTGAGGCGGTTTATAGGGACTCTATCATGCCCCAGCCTCTAAGGGGTGCTACCATGCCTCCTGGGTGTAGGGCAGACAGGAAACGTAAAATTAGCTGTCCTGCCGGTCTCTGGAGCGAGGCATAAAGATCGTTACTCCCTCGGTGTTCCGGCTACCGGGCTTCTGCACCTCAGAAAAAGGCAGCCTGTGTAGGGCTGGTCTCCTTCTGGTATCCAATCCTTTGCTACGACTTCCTTCACGCTCGCTGCAATACAATTCTGCCTTCAATGTCTCTTTCTAGAAGCTGCAGCTCTGAGGGCATGCACAGCTCCGTGTCTGATGCAGCTATTTGGTAAGCGCTATAGCTATTCGGATAAGCACTTATCCGAAGCTATTCGATCAACTCTATTCCTTAATTAGAAAGCAGGGAGGTACAGCCACTAACTGGAAGAAATTAGACAACTAAGCAGTGTAAAAGTGAACCAAGCTTTGGAGTGAGGTAAAAGACTTGTCAGAAAGTTCAGTAGAATCTGTGTCTATCTTTGCCTGTTTATTCACTCACTGTTCACTCCTCCTCCCCTCTTTATACACCATAAAAGGAGGTGTAATCTGTAGCCTCACTGTAGTTGCAGTCTATCTTATCTTGAACAAGAGTGAACTCTTTTTTTAGCATGAATAGTGAGTTTAGGACACAGGTAGGAGAAGATGTGGCTCAAAAATGGAGAACAAAGCAGAAGCTAAAAACAAGCCATGTGCAATACTTCCTTCCTTCTATTTCTTATTTCATGCTAACCTAGAAAATGTACAATAATAGGAAAAAAAAGACCAACAGCATGAAGAACAATTGCAGAACCACAATATACAGAGATTGTTTATAGTGAGTTACTGTGGAGAAACATACAGCAGATCTTCATGGAAGCTGTTGACACAAAATTGTAGAATATTTTTGAAAAGTCATAGTAAATATTTATTAAAAGTATCCTATCATTTATAATGGCTTCTATTTAGATTTACTGTATGAATCCATTATCACAAACTGCAAACAATCCATGTCTAGCTTGATCATGCAGTCACAGGATTACAGGGTTTGTTTGTAGTCCTGTACAGTGTAAAAAACTCACAGAAGAAATCCCCTGTGCTCAATAGATAAAAATTACCTTTTATTATTTAATTTATTAAAAATCCAAAAATTGGTGCACTACAAAAACCATCACCATGACAATAACATACCATCATGTACAGTGAACACTCATACAGTAGACCTCCAAAGACAAAAAATACAGAAGTAGAATATTCTTGAAGAAGCACATGATTGGTATGATTGATAAAGATCAGTCACCTTGGACTTCCATGATCTTGGGAACAGGGGTCCCAAATAGGGTTGAGCGACTTTTATTTTTATAGGATCGGGTCGGGTTTCACGAAACCCGACTTTCTCAAAAGTCGGGTCGAGCGAAATCGGCCGATCCTATAAAAAAAGTCGGGGTCGGGGTCGGCCGAAACACGAAACCCAATGCAGTGCAATGGGATACTATGGTTTCCAGGGTCTGAAGGAGAGGAAACTCTCCTTCAGGCCCTGGGATCCATATTAATGTGTAAAATAAAGAATTAAAATAAAAAATATTGATATACTCACCCGTCCGGAGGCCCCTGGACATCACCGCTGGTAACCGGCAGCCTTCTTTGCTTAAAATGAGCGCGTTCAGGGCCTTCCATGACGTCACGGCTTCTGATTGGTCGCGTGCCGCTCATGTGACCGCCACACAACCAATCACAAGCCGTGACGTAATTCTCAGATCCTAAATTCCTAATTCTAGGAATTTGGGACCTGAGAATTACGTCACGGCTTGTGATTGGTCGCGTGGCGGTCACATGGGCGGCCGCGACCAATCACAAGCCGTGACGTCATCTAAGGCCCTGAACGCGCTCATTCTTAGGAAGGAAGGCTGCCGGAAAGAAGCCGAGGGTGAGTATATTCCTATTAGGTATATACTCACCCTCGGACGCGCCCTGCTTCTTTCCGGCAGCATTCCTTCTTAAGAATGAGCGCGTGAAGGGCCTTAGATGACGTCATGGCTTGTGATTGGTCGCGGCCGCCCATGTGACCGCTCACGCGACCAATCACAAGCCGTGACGTAATTCTCAGGTCCTAAATTCCTAGAATGAGGAATTTAGGACCTGAGAATTACATCACGGCTTGTGATTGGTCGCGTGGCGGTCACATGAGCGGCACGCGACCAATCAAAAGCCGTTACGTCATGGAAGGCCGTAAGCGCGCTCATTTTAAGCAAAGAAGGCTGCCGGTTACCAGCGGCGATGTCCAGGGGCCTCCGGAGAGGTGAGTATATCAATATTTTTTATTTTAATTCTTTATTTTACACTTAAATGTGGATTCCGATACCGATTTCCGATATCGCAAACATATCGGAACTCGGTATCGGAATTCCGATACCAGATTCAGAAGATCGCCGACCTCATGGCCGACCCCACACAGGGGTCGGGTCGGGTTTCATGAAACCCGACTTTGCCAAAAGTCGGCGACTTCTGAAAATGGCCGACCCGTTTCGCTCAACCCTAGTCCCAAATTCATGTGTGAATGGATTGGTAGTATGCATGTGCCATTCCCACTCCACTCCCACTACGTTTACTTCTCTGAGTCTACACTGTGTGCAGAATTATTAGGCAAGTTGTATTTTAGAGGATTATTTTTATTATTGATCAACAACTATGTTCTCAATCAACCAAAAGACTCATAAATATCAAAGCTTAATATTTTTGGAAGTTGGAGTGGTTATATCTGTTTGTGCAGGTAACTATTACTGTGCAGAATTATTAGGCAACTTAATAAAAAACAAATATATTCCCATCTCACTTGTTTATTTTCACCAGGTAAACCAATATCACTGCACAAAATTTAGAAATAAACATTTCTGACATGCAAAAACAAAACCCCCCAAAATTAGTGACCAATATAGACCCCTTTCTTTATACTGACACTCAATATCCTTCCATCCATAGATTCTGTCAGTTGCTTGATCTATTTACGATCAACATTGCATGCAGCAGCCACCACAGCCCCCCAGACGCTGTTCCGAGAGGTGTACTGTTTTCCCTCCCTGTAGATCTCACATTTTATGAGGGACTATAGGTTCTCTATGGAGTTCAGATCAGGTGAACAAGTCAGCCATGTCATTATTTTTTCTTCTTTGAGACCTTTACTGGCCAGCCACGCTGTGGAGTAGTTGGAGGAATGTGATGGAGCATTGTCCTGCATGAAAATCATGTTTTTCTTGAACGATACCGACTTCTTCCTGTACCACTGTTTGAAGAAGTTGTCTACCAGAAACAGGCAGAAGTGTCATGAATCCCAATGGCTAGGGATAGCAAGGGACAAGCAAAGTAATACAAAATATCGGACGAGCTCTAGGGTGATGGAACCTGGGCTGACCGCTGCCCTATGCCTGACAAACGCAACTAGAGATAGCCAGGGAGCGTGCCTACGTTGGTTCTAGACGCCACGCACCAGCCTAAGAGCTAACTAGTACTGCAGAGAAAATAAAGACCTCACTTGCCTCCAGAGGAATGAACCCCAAAAGGTATAGTTGCCCCCCACATGTATTGACGGTGAAATGAGAGGAAGGCACACACATAGAGATGATATATAAAGGTTCAGCAAATTGAGGCCCGCTGTAAACTAGAAAGCAGAACGATACAAAAGGGGTCTGAGCGGTCAGCAAAAATCCCTAATCAAAAAACCATCCTGAGTTTACAAGAACCCATGTGCCAACTCATGGCACATGGGGAGAACCTCAGTCCACTAGAGCTACCAGCTAGCATAGAGACATAATAAGCAAGCTGGACAAAAAACCAACAACTGAAAATCAGCACTTAGCTTATCCTGAAAGATCTGGGAGCAGGTAGGCAGGAACCAAACAGAGCACATCTGAATACATTGATAGCCGGCAAGGGAATGACAGAAAGGCCAGGTAAAATAGGAACCACCCTGCCTCTGATGGACAGGTGGAAACCAAAGGCCGCAACCCACCAAAGTCACCCAGTACCAGCAGTAACCACCAGAGGGAGCCCACAAACAGAATCCACAACAGTACCCCCCCCTTGAGGAGGGGTCACCGAACCCTCACGAGAACCCCCAGGGCGATCAGGGTGAGCTCTATGGAAGGCGCGGACCAAATCAGTCGCATGAACATCGGAGGCGACCACCCAGGAATTATCCTCCTGACCATAACCCTTCCACTTAACCAAATACTGGAGTTTGCGTCTGGAAACACGAGAATCCAAGATCTTCTCAACAACATACTCCAATTCTCCCTCCACCAGCACCGGAGCAGGAGGCTCAACCGAAGGAACAACGGGCACCTCATACCTCCGCAACAACGACCGATGGAACACATTATGAATAGCAAACGATGCTGGGAGATCCAAACGAAAAGATACAGGGTTAAGAATCTCCGAGATCCTATAAGGACCGATGAACCGAGGCTTGAACTTAGGAGAAGAGACCTTCATAGGGACAAAACGAGAAGACAACCACACCAAATCCCCAACAAGAAGTCAGGGACCCACGCGGCGACGGCGATTAGCAAACTGCTGAGTCTTCTCCTGAGATAACTTCAAATTGTCCACCACCTGATTCCAAATCTGATGTAGCCTGTCCACCACCACGTCCACTCCAGGACAATCCGAAGACTCCACCTGACCAGAGGAAAAACGAGGATGAAACCCCGAATTACAAAAAAAAAGGAGAGACCAACGTGGCAGAACTAGCCCGATTATTAAGAGCAAATTCGGCCAGTGGCAAAAAAGCAACCCAGTCATCTTGATCAGCAGAAACAAAACACCTCAAATAAGTTTCCAAGGTCTGATTAGTTCGCTCCGTCTGGCCATTCGTCTGAGGATGGAATGCAGACGAGAAAGACAAATCAATGCCCATCTTGGCACAAAACGTCCGCCAAAATCTAGACACAAACTGGGATCCCCTGTCAGAAACGATATTCTCCGGAATCCCATGCAAACGAACCACGTTCTGAAAAAATAAAGGGACCAACTCAGAGGAGGAAGGCAACTTAGGCAAGGGCACCAAATGAACCATCTTAGAAAAGCGGTCACACACAACCCAGATAACGGACATTTTCTGTGAAACCGGGAGATCAGAAATAAAATCCATGGAAATGTGCGTCCAAGGCCTCTTCGGGATGGGCAAGGATAACAACAACCCACTGGCCCGAGAACAGCAAGGCTTAGCTCGAGCACACACTTCACAAGACTGCACAAAGGTACGCACATCCCTAGACAAGGAAGGCCACCAAAAAGACCTGGCCACCAAGTCTCTAGTACCAAATATTCCAGGATGACCAGCCAACACAGAAGAATGGACCTCGGAGATGACTCTGCTGGTCCAATCATCCGGAACAAACAGTCTTTCTGGCGGACAACGATCCGGTTTATCCACCTGAAACTCCTGCAATGCACGTCGCAAGTCTGGGGATACGGCGGACAATATTACCCCATCCCTAAGGATACCAGTAGGCCCAGAGTCTCCAGGAGAGTCAGGCACAAAACTCCTGGAAAGAGCATCTGCCTTCACATTCTTTGAACCTGGCAGGTATGAAACCACGAAATTAAAACGAGAAAAAAACAACGACCAACGAGCCTGTCTAGGATTCAAACGCCTGGCAGACTCAAGGTAAATGAGATTCTTGTGATCAGTCAAGACCACCACACGATGTTTAGCACCCTCAAGCCAATGACGCCACTCCTCAAATGCCCACTTCATGGCCAAAAGCTCCCGATTACCCACATCATAATTGCGCTCGGCGGGCGAGAATTTTCTAGAGAAGAATGCACATGGCTTCATCACCGAGCCATTAGAACTTCTCTGTGACAAAACCGCCCCCGCTCCAATCTCGGAAGCATCAACCTCAACCTGAAAAGGAAGTGAAACATCTGGTTGACACAACACAGGAGCAGAAGAAAACCGGCGCTTAAGTTCCCGAAAGGCCTCCACGGCCGCAGGAGACCAATCAGCAACATCAGCACCCTCTTTAGTCAAATCAGTCAAAGGTTTAACAATACTGGAAAAATTAGCAATGAACCGACGATAAAAATTAGCAAACCCCAAGAACTTCTGAAGGCTCTTAACAGATGTAGGTTGTGTCCAGTCACAAATCGCCTGAACCTTGACGGGATCCATCTCAATAGTAGAAGGAGAAAAAATGTACCCCAAAAAAGAAATCTTCTGGACTCCGAAGAGACACTTTGAGCCCTTCACAAACAGAGAATTGGCCCGCAGAACCTGAAACACCTTCCTGACCTGTAAAACATGAGACTCCCAGTCATCAGAAAACACCAAAATATCATCCAAATACACAATCATAAACTTATCCAGATATTCACGGAAAATATTGTGCATAAAGGACTGAAAGACTGACGGAGCATTGGAGAGTCCAAAAGGCATTACCAAATACTCAAAATGGCCCTCAGGCGTATTAAATGCAGTTTTCCACTCGTCACCCTGTTTTATCCGCACCAGATTATACGCACCGCGAAGATCTATCTTAGTGAACCACCTAGCCCCCTTAATGCGAGCAAACAAATCAGTCAATAATGGCAGTGGATACTGATATTTGACTGTAATCTTATTCAGAAGGCGATAATCTATACAAGGCCTCAGGGAACCATCTTTTTTTGCCACGAAAAAAAAACCTGCTCCCAGAGGGGACGAAGATGGACGAATATGTCCCTTTTCCAATGACTCCTTAATATAATTCCGCATAGCAGTATGCTCTGGCAGTGACAGATTAAATAAACGACCCTTAGGGAACTTACTGCCAGGAATCAATTCTATAGCACAGTCACAATCTCTATGAGGAGGGAGCGAATTGAGCTTAGGCTCCTCAAAAACATCCCTATAGTCAGACAAAAACGCAGGGATCTCAGAAGGAGTAGATGAAGCGATTGAAATCGGAGGTGCATCATCATGAACCCCCCGACATCCCCAGCTTAACACAGACATTGTTTTCCAGTCCAGGACAGGATTATGAGTTTGTAACCATGGCAGACCAAACACTAGTACATCATGTAAATTATACAGTACAAGGAAGCGAATCACCTCCTGATGAACGGGAGTCATGCGCATGGTCACTTGTGTCCAATACTGCGGCTTATTCATAGCCAATGGTGTAGAGTCAATTCCCTTCAGAGGGATAGGAACTTCCAGAGGCTCCAGACTAAAACCGCAGCGTTTAGCAAATGACCAATCCATAAGACTCAGGGCAGCGCCTGAATCCACATAGGCATCGACGGAAATGGAAGACAGTGAAAAAATCAGAGTCACAGACAAAATGAACTTAGGCTGCAGAGTACCAATGGCAAAAGATTTATCAACCCTTTTTGTGCGTTTAGAGCATGCTGATATAACATGAGCTGAATCACCACAATAAAAACACAATCCATTTTTCCGCCTATAATTTTGCCGTTCACTTCTGGACTGAATTCTATCACATTGCATAGTCTCAGGTGCCTGTTCAGAAGACACCGCCAAGTGGTGCACGGGTTTGCGCTCCCGTAAACGCCGATCAATCTGACTGGCCATAGCCATCGACTCATTCAGACCTGTAGGCGTAGGGAACCCCACCATAATATCCTTAATGGCCTCGGAAAGACCATTTCTGAAGTTTGCAGCCAGGGCGCACTCATTCCACTGAGTAAGCACCGACCATTTCCGAAATTTTTGACAATATATTTCCGCTTCATCATGCCCCTGAGAGAGGGCTAATAAAGCCTTTTCAGCCTGAATCTCCAGGTTGGGTTCCTCATAGAGCAATCCCAATGCCAGAAAAAACGCATCCACATTGAGCAATGCAGGATCCCCTGGTGCCAATGCAAATGCCCAATTCTGAGGGTCGCCCCGCAGGAAAGATATTACAATCTTGACCTGTTGAGCAGGGTCTCCAGAGGAGCGAGATTTTAAAGAAAGAAACAATTTACAATTGTTCCTGAAATTCAGGAAGGTAGATCTATCTCCAGAAAAGAACTCTGGAATAGGAATTCTAGGTTCAGACATGGGAGTGTGAACAACAAAATCCTGTATGTTTTGAACTTTTGCCGCGAGATTACTCAGGCTGGAAGCCAAACTCTGGACATCCATGTTAAACGGCTAATATCAGAGCCATTCAAGGGTTAAGAGGAGGTAAGAAGCAGCTAGACAGCAATTAAGGGCTAGGCAGCAAAACTCTGAAGGAAAAAAAAAAAAAATTTCCCTTAAACACTTCTTTTTCTCCTGCTTCAGCCCAAACAATTAACACTTTGTGGGCCGGCTATACTGTCATGAATCCCAATGGCTAGGGATAGCAAGGGACAAGCAAAGTAATACAAAATATCGGACGAGCTCTAGGGTGATGGAACCTGGGCTGACCGCTGCCCTACGCCTGACAAACGCAACTAGAGATAGCCAGGGAGCGTGCCTACGTTGGTTCTAGACGCCACGCACCAGCCTAAGAGCTAACTAGTACTGCAGAGAAAATAAAGACCTCACTTGCCTCCAGAGGAATGAACCCCAAAAGGTATAGTTGCCCCCCACATGTATTGACGGTGAAATAAGAGGAAGGCACACACATAGAGATGATATATAAAGGTTCAGCAAATTGAGGCCCGCTGTAAACTAGAAAGCAGAACGATACAAAAGGGGTCTGAGCGGTCAGCAAAAAACCCCAATCAAAAAACCATCCTGAGATTACAAGAACCCATGTGCCAACTCATGGCACATGGGGAGAACCTCAGTCCACTAGAGCTACCAGCTAGCATAGAGACATAATAAGCAAGCTGGACAAAAAACCAACAACTGAAAATCAGCACTTAGCTTATCCTGAAAGATCTGGGAGCAGGTAGGCAGGAACCAAACAGAGCACATCTGAATACATTGATAGCCGGCAAGGGAATGACAGAAAGGCCAGGTAAAATAGGAACCACCCAGCCTCTGATGGACAGGTGGAAACCAAAGGCCGCAACCCACCAAAGTCACCCAGTACCAGCAGTAACCACCAGAGGGAGCCCACAAACAGAATCCACAACACAGAAGGTCAGGGAGTTGAGCTTCACTTCATCCTCAATCCGAAAAGGTCCCACAAGTTCATCTTTGATGATACCAGCCCATACCAGTACCCCACCTCCACCTTGCTAGCGTCTGAGTCGGAGTGGAGCTCTCTGCCCTTTACTGATCCAGCCTCTGGCCCATCCATCTGGCCATCAAGAGTCACTCTCATTTCATCAGTCCATAAAACCTTTGAAAAGTCAGTCTTAAGATATTTCTTGGCCCAGTCTTGACATTTTATCTTGTGTATCTTGTTCAAAGGTGGTCGTTTTTCAGCCTTCCTTACCTTAGCCATGTCCCTGAGTATTGCACACCTTGTGCTTTTTGTTACTCCAATAAGGTTGCAGCTCTGAAATATGGCAAAACTGGTGGCAAATGGCATCTTGACAGCTTCACACTTGATTTTCCTCAATTCATGGGCAGTTATTTTGCCGAACACGCTTCTTGCGACCCTGTTGGCTATTTGCTATGAAACGCTTGATTGTTCGGTGATCACGCTTCAAAAGTTTGGCAATTTCAGGACTGCTGCATTCCTCTGCAAGACATCTCACAATTTTGGACTTTTCAGAGCCTGCCAAATCTCTCTTCTGACCCATTTTGCCAAAGGAAAGGAAGTTGCCTAATAATTAAGCACACCTTATATAGGATTTTGATGTCATTAGACAACACCCCTCCTCATTACAGAGATGCACATCACCTGATTTACTTAACTGGTAGTTGTCTCTCAAGCCTGAACAGCTTGGAGTAGGACAACATGTATAAAAAGTATCATGTGATCAAAATACAACTTGCCTAATAATTCTGCACAATTCTGTGTATTAGTGCCTACAAATGTACAAATGATCAGTTCAGATCAGAGAATGTCCCGATGTTCGCCGTACGGTTTGATGATCATGCCCAAATGCCATTGACTTCAATGGAAGGCAAAATCAAACGCATAGACAACACCTTCAGGGGAGCCAAAAAGCTGCCAAAACAGATGAAATTAGTGACAGACACTAGGAAAAGTGGAATCAATTGACACATCAATTGAGCTATAAATAAATATTTTTAAAAAAATTGACATGAGTTCCATTGCATCTATTAGATGCACCAATTCTGGCATTTTTTTTCAGCTCTTCCCACTTGCCTTGTGGCGGTGGCAAGTGGGCTTTATATTTGTATTGTCCGGTGACATCAAGCCCACGGAGAAGCGGTGAAAAAATGGAAATTTTGCAAAAACTTTGAAAATTTAGCAATTTTTAAACTTTTAATTTTTGTGCCCTTAAATCAGTTATTTTGCACAAAATAGTTAATAAGTAGTGCTGTTCTTGGTGTCTGAGAGGCCATGGAGCAGGGTAGGGCAGGTCTTTGGAAGGGGTTCATGCTGTCCTTCGATCAGGCTAAGGCTTTTGACCAGGTGAATCATGAGTACCTCTGGTCCACTCTTCGGAGGTATAGCCTGCCGGGTGGGTTTGTGGAATGGCTCAGAACATTGTACAAGGGGGCTGACAGTTTTCCACTGGTGAATGGTTGGACTGGGCAGCCTTTTGAGGTCGGTTCTGGTGTTCGCCAGAGTTGCCTTCTCAGTCCTTTGCTTTATGCATTCGTGAACAATCCCTTTGTCAGAAGGGTAGATTGTGGACCGTTGGTGGGGATAGAGATGATGCAGGAGGCCCTTCTAAAGGTTGTGGCATACACTGACAATGATGTTGGAGGTGGAGCGCTATTCGGAGGCATCCAGATCTATGATCAACTTGGACAAGTGTGAAAGTCTTTGGCTGGGTGGGGGGAAACCCTGGTTTTGGTCTCCTGGGCACCTTTCCAGAACTCCAGGAGTATGCCAAGGTCCTAGGCATTGAATTCAGCCAGAGTGATTACCTTACTAAAAACTGGGAAGGTAAGCTTAAGTGTGCCACCCAGAGTGTGGACCAATGGAAGGGTTGGTCTTTGACTCTGAGAGAAAGGAAAAACTTGTGCAAAGCTTTCCTGCTCCCCTTGTTAATCTACCTTGGCAGTGTGTGCATCTTGCAAGAACCTCTCTGGACTTGGGTTTTATAGCCTTTTCTTCCAGCTGTTATGGGGGAATAGGCTGAACCTAATCAAACGGGAGGTTACTTACCGTACGAGGAGACTAGGGGGGTTAAATATGGTCAACCCCATTGTATTTTTAACAGATACAGTACCTTTTTGAAAGCTAATGTCACAATTCTCTGGAAAGAGAGGGCTCCTTCGTGGGTATTCTCCTGCAGGGGATGGTCTCAGCCTTTCTTCCAGGAATGGGAGACAAGAGGGCGTGTGAAGGATCTTCGCTCACCGCATGGGCATCTCTTGGCTTATGTTACCCCAGTTCTGAAGATAATCTGCTGGTGGGGCCTGGGGGTGTGGGAGGTAAGAACTCTGTCAAAGAAACTACTTGATGAGAGAGTCTTGTCAACACATTTCCAAAAACCCTCAGGGACTGTCCAAGTCAGGATCTGGAGGTAGCGTTATGGCTTTTGAATTCAAGGAGGATCCCCTCAAAGTTTTGTGACTTGACTTGGCGTTGTTTCCATGGTAAGCTATATGTGAGGGACAACCTGAAGTACAGGAACTCTGAGGACAGGAATTGCCCTCGAGAGGAATGTGCTCACATTATGGAAAGTATGGAGCACTTCCTGCTTTGGCGTCCCTTCAATATAGAGGTCTACAAGAGGGTGGGTGCTTCCTTGGGCTGGCCTCGTCTGGCTCACCTCTCTTAGGCCAGGTTCACACTTGCATTTATGTGCACACCTTAGGCCTGCGTAAGCTTCGCATGCATCTTGCATACCTATCTTTAACATGGTGTACGCAGGGACATGCGTTAGAATCAGTTCACCTGCGGATGCGTACGCATGCGTTGTTTCGTGGTGTCCGGCGAAAGCAACATGTTGCATTTTTTGAGGCGTCAGTTATGCGCAGTCATGCGCATGCGGATGGGTGCGTCAAAACAATGCATTACTGTCCATGAGAACGCATCGGAATGCAGGGACATGCGTATGCATGCGTTTGATACGCATGCGAACTTCAGACTTTGCAGGTCCAGGAACTGATTTCACCACCTGCTAATTGCCAATTGTATAAAAAGAAGTGTGGACACTGCAAGGACATCACTCTCCAGACTCTGAATGTGAGCACAAGACTGTATATGTAAGTATAGAAGCTTTGAAAATGTCTGTCTCTCTCTCACACTGCAGTATGTAATCTGTACTTATTTTTTTTTGTTGTTCCTTGTAGACTGGTTGCTGCTCCATTCCTGGACTACTGTTGTGGCTTGCTTCTCCTGTCCAGGATTTCTCCGTTCCGATGGTGTTGTACTGACCCTCTCAGCTGCTACTTAATGTAAGTATGAGTGTCTGTACTTTTCAATAACTAAGTTTCCTTGCCCAGTCTCACACTCTGCCCAGTTTCACACTCTTCATAACTTTGTGTCTTATGTTTTGCTTTCTTTACCTTGTAGACTGTGTTGTGCTGCTGTTCCCGTCTTGTGGTGCTGTGCTGCTGTCCTGGTGCTGTGCTGCTGTCCATGTTCTGTGCTGCCTGACTGCTGTGCTGTTGGACTACTGCCTGTAATGTAAGTATTGGTGTACATTGTGTTTACATTTTTTTCTTTTAATTTTGTTTTCTTCTTTTTTTGCCTACATTGTGTTTTGCTCTTTTAACAAGTTTAATTTTTCCTTTCTGTTCTTTTCTTTAGTGTTTCACTTGACTGCTGCCTGCTCTTCAAACATGTCCTCAAATGAAGAACTGACTGCTTCCCATGGTAGACATGACACTGATTATGTAATCACATTTGATATACTGATTGGTATGTATTGACTGGCAATACTATACATGTGGTAAATCATGTAATTTCTTTACAGGTACCTTCCAGTGATGAAGAGCAGGAGCAGTTGAGTGGAAATGAATCTTCACAGGGTCATCAGGCTCAAGTTTCTGAGGAGGAAAGACAGGGTGTAAGTAGTGTTTTCATTATTAGAGTTGTAATTGAATTTGATTTCAATTTTGCATTTTTAAAACTATATGAATTACAACTTTTTTTTATTTAATTTGATCTATAGGTTCCACAATATGAGGAAGCCAAACAAGTGATTGACAATGACCAACTCATTCACCTTGTGCAAGAGCGAGTACCGTTGTGGGACAAATGTGATCATCAGCACTCCGACATAGTAGTGATTAGACGACTCTGGGAAGAAGTGGCCAGATTGCTGTTGGATGATTGGGACCATGCCACGCCAAATGTGAAAAAGAATTTTGTAAGCATTGCAATGTGGTCTGTCGCGCCAGTGAACCTGTAAATGTAGGTGTATTGTTTTACAATTTCTTTTTTAGTTTTTTTTCCCCCTTCACAGTGAAGAGAGTAAAAGTGCGTTGGCGTTCAATGAAGGATCGCTTCAATAAAGATATGAGAGAGGAGATTCAGGTTAAAAGTGGTGCTGCTCAAAAGCTAACAAAATACAAATACCACGGTATGCTTTTTTTCTGAGGCCTGTGGTTGCTCAGTGAACATGAGTATCTTTTTTGCTGTCTTACTATTATATAAATTATATAATTTTTTGTAGTAATTAGTGTTGAGCGATACCGTCCGATACTTAAAAGTATCGGTATCGGAAAGTATCGGCCGATACCGGCAAAGTATCGGATCCAATCCGATACCGATACCCGATACCAATACAAGTCAATGGGACTCAAGTATCGGACGGTATTCCTGATGGTTCCCAGGGTCTGAAGGAGAGGAAACTCTCCTTCAGGCCCTGGGATCCATATAAATGTGTAAAAGAAAGAATTAAAATAAAAAATATCGCTATACTCACCTCTCCGACGCAGCCTGGACCTCAGCGAGGGAACCGGCAGCGTTGTTTGTTTAAAATTCGCGCTTTTACTTGGTTACGTGAAGTCCCGGCTTGTGATTGGTCAGGGCGGCCATGTTGCCGGGACACGGACCAATCACAGCAAGCCGTGACGAAATTACGTCACGGCTTGCTGTGATTGGTCCGCGTCCCGGCAACATGGCCGCCATTAACCAATCACAAGCCGTGACGTCACGGGAGGCTGGACACGCGCGCTTTTTAAAATGGGCGCGTGTCCAGCCTCCCGTGACGTCCCGGCTTGTGATTGGTTGCGCCGCGGTCAACCAATCACAAGCCGGGAGGCTGGACACGCGCGCATTTTAAAATTTTAAAATGGGCGCATGTCCAGCCTCCCGGCTTGTGATTGGTTGACCGCGGCGCAACCAATCACAAGCCGGGACGTCACGGGAGGCTGGACACGCGCCCATTTTAAAAAGCGCGCGTGTCCAGCCTCTCGTGACGTCACGGCTTGTGATTGGTTAATGGCGGCCATGTTGCCGGGACGCGGACCAATCACAAAGCCGGGACGTAATTTTAAAATCCTTAAGGACCTGAAATTACGTCACGGCTTGCTGTGATTGGTTGTGTCTCCCATGTGACTGCGACGCAACCAATCACAACGCCGGAACGTAATTTTAAAATCCTGAAGGACCTGAAATTACGTCACGGCTTGCTGTGATTGGTTGCGTCCCGGTCACATGGGCGGCACGCAACCAATCACAAGCCGGGACTCACGTAAAGGAAAGAAAAGCGCGAATTTTAAACAAAGAACGCTGCCGCTTCCCTCGGTAAGGTGCAGGCTGCATCGGAGAGGTGAGTATAGCAATATTTTTTATTTTAATTCTCTCTTTTACACATTTTTACATTAATGTTGTTTCGATACCGATACCCGATATCACAAAAATATCGGATCTCGGTATCGGAATTCCGATACAGCAAGTATCGGCCGATACCCGATACTTGCAGTATCGGAATGCTCAACACTAGTAGTAATGTTTTTCATTTATTTTCTACACAGAACCTGGTGCAGCACAACACAACCTGGATCGTCCTCAGTTGAAGCGGCTCCTCGTCGACCAACCAACAAGCAGTCCCAACCATTCACCAGCGATGGAGCAACCAGACAGGCTTCACAGGCTGGGGAACAGGCAGCCGGTCCATCAGGTTTTCCTCTCTCCCAGCCCTCAGCCCCTGCTTTTGTTGGGTCTTCTCATCAGCGGCAGAGGGCCTGGAAGAGGTCAATCATGCCCAAGGTTATTCATTTAAGCTCGATCTTCCAGGATGGGATTAAGGCACTTGGAGATAGACTGAACAGTGGGTTCACTCAAGTGAACACACTTTTCCAGGAAGCCCACAGATGCCTTGACTACCTGGAAGCCAACCTTCAGAGACTGGCACAACATTTTTTTGCTTCAATAGAGCGGGGCGTGTCGTAAAACCTACCGCCTGATCTCCAGCTGTATGTCATGAAGACCTGTCAGGATGCTTACACTCAGGCCATGCAACAGTACCAAAACTACAACCCACAGTCAAGATATCAGCAGCTGCCACACATTTTGTTTCCCACATGGCAACAAGGAACAGCACAGCACAGTGACATAATCCGCCAGCACCACTGCAGACATCACAAGGACTTGGATACCCGTCTGCCCCACAACTGACAGCACAAATGAACTTTCCTCCACCACCACCACTGGACATTTCGACAGTTCAAACAGTACCCAGTTACACCAAGTAGCCAAGTGCAGCAGCCATGCAGCATGCATCTTCCACCACGCAGCCGAGTGCAGCATCCATCCAGCATGCAGCTTCCACCACGCAGCCAAGTGCAGCACCCCTGCAGCGTGCAGCTTCCACCTCGCTGCCGAGTGGGGGGAGCGAGAGGGAACAGCAAAAAAAGGCACCCAGTACACACCCAAAAGAAAACACCGGCAGAAGAAAAGTAGGACAAAAAAACTACCCACCACCTCCACCCTCACCTCCCAATGTGTCTCTGTTTTCAAGTCTGTCTCCACCTTCCCTTGGTTCTCTCCCTTCCAATGTATTAATCCCTTCCAATTTATCTTCCACTCCTAATGTATTTTCTGCCCCGGAATTTACCCCATCCGCAAAATGATAGACCACACCATCCATGTCCCAATCCTCCAGTTTATTGCCACTTCCCCTGTAACCACTTCCCCACCCTCTCCTACCCAATGATACCAGCCCGGCACCCCCCTGGTCTACAATATCACACCATTGGACAAGCGGAGAAAGTAAACCACATTTTTATTTATTGTTTTAATTTATCTATGTTAAATTAAAACATTTTTTATTTTTGTTAATAAAAATTGTTTTCACAATCCCTGTGTTTTCTTTATCTCGAAGCAGTAAGGGGTGTCACAGTTGAGCGAAGTAGTAATGGGTGATACAGTTGAGGTGAAGTATTAAGGGGTGTTATAGTTGAGGTGTTATTATTATAGTCAGCAAACATTACAGGTACATTTTATTAAAAGCGTATGAAACCATTTTGTCTTGCCATGCCACACGTCCAATATCAGAAACAAAGTAAGGAGCAAATTTATCCCTCGTTTGGGCAACTTCCACTATAGTTCTCAGATGGTAATCTTGTAATCCTGCAATGTGCTAACAACAGGTTCCTCAAGTTCTAAGTAGTGTCGCTCTTTCGCCAGTATGTAATTGTGCAGAACAACACACGCTTTCACAACCTCATCAATTGTCTAAATTTTTAGATTGATGGCTGTTCCCAAAATGCACCATTTAGATGCCAGCAATCAAAAGGCACACTCCACAGTTCTCCGTGCCCTTGTCAGTCAGTAGTTGTAAATCTTTTTGGTGTGATTCAAGTCCCAATTTGAATACGGTTTTATGAGGTTACAAATTTCTTGAATTTTGCAGCCAGAGTTCAGTTGTGAGTTGGGGGAGGAATTCTTCATGCAGAACATCACATAAAGCATGGCTGGTTTCTGCAACTATCCTAGAAAGGGTGGACACTCCAATCCGGAATTGAAAATGTAGAGATGATAAGTTCTCTCTGGTAGCCAGGAATCTGTCGAACAGAAAATGGAAAAAAGAAATTCAGTACATGGCTTTTAGAACAATAATATTAATGACAGGTGTTTCTTTCTCCAAATTACGTACCTCAGGGTCACCAACAGACGTTCCTCTGCATGAATTGCTTGGCGTAGTTGTGTGTCCTGCCTGGTGATGGATCCTCGGACATGTTGCAGCAAGTCATTGAAGCTCTGTTCCAAGCTCTGTAGTAGGCTCCATGGCTCTTTCAGCCTTCAATGATGGGGTGTTGCCAATAGCGACAACAACGTCTTCTTCATCTTTGTCCTCTTCTTTCTTCTTCTCAAGGCACAGCAAAGGCAAAAGCAAATTTTAATGACAAATCAAGATGAAGATTGAAGCTCACCATGTTAAGATCCATCTTGCAGCTGGATACAGCAGCAAAAGACGAGGATTTCATCAGTGCAATGTGTCTATATATAGAAATCCCATGAGACACACACATTGGGTGTCTTGTGTCAAGGAAATTCTACGGGAAAAGCATTGGAAATATCAAAAGCATGAGCATAAACAACGCAAACGCATGCAAAAATCCATACAAAAGCATGCACACGCAGCGTTTTTTTTAGCGTCATGCGTAAGATGATGCGGATAAAAAATGCAGCATAAACATGCGTTTGCATGCATTTTGGCAAGCGTTTGCGCATGCAGATGATATGCTGCGCATGGAAACGCTAATGTGAACCTAGCCTTATGCCAAGTGGGCCTATTGGGTTTTCAGAGACCTTGGTGGAAGGGACAGAACCACTTTATTTTTAGTTAGCACAGTGGTTAGGTTTTTCACTTGGAATGCACAGTGTTTAGTGTCGACGAGTAACAAAATCCTCCCATTGGAAGAGGTTTGTAGTAACATTCTAGGTGACCTGGTGGAGGTCCGCTCCTTGGAGTATGATTAGGAGCTCGGAGGGCATCTCGACTTTTCAGTGGTCCTCCTTTAGAGTTCCTGTAGTACTTCAAGTCTTCTGGGTGGAGGGCTGTTATCCTTTCCACTATTAATTTTTTTGTTTTCATCTGGATAAATGGTGGAAAGGGTTTGCAAGCACTGAACTTGAGCAAGCTTTGTTGATATAGTTAAGTCATGTATTGTTATTATTATAATGTATAGCGTGGTGGAGGGGTAAAAAATTCTGTGTACCGTAGTGGCGGGGGTTTAGTTAGGTTGAATGGGGTTTTTTTCAGGATGGGAGGGGGGTGTTTTGATTGTTATAAGGACTGGTCTGCTCTGTCCCGGGCCCATCTGGGGAAAAACTTGTAGGGTCTGACTCAAGCTCGGAAAACTGTCCTTGAACTCAGTGACCAGAGCTGGGTCAGGGGTGGGGGTTTAGTTTAGGATAGTTGTGTGGTGTGTGTGTATACTGTGTATATATATATATTTATATATATATATATATATATATATATATATATATATATATATATATATATATATATGCATATGCAGTATATATATTATAAATTTTTGGTTTATGGGCTTTTTTTGCCATTTTTCTTACGGTGTGAGAGGTGATAATTTGGAATAAGTGTGGTGGCAGTAGAGCCAAGAGTGATGGAGTGAATGGTGAATAGTTGAGGTTTGGTGTATGGAGGGTCAGGTGGGGCACTTGTTAATTTTGGCTGGTGTTTATGCTATGTAAGTAGCTTTATCTTATGTTTCTTATCTGTAATGGTTTGTGTATTGTTTCTACTTTTATAATAAAATAGAGTTCCAGTTCTGTCTGCTGCTATTACAGATATTTGTAGACATAGCCCGAGGTATCCGGGGCCTGAAATAATTTTTTTACAGGCCAGCTATTTAAAACTGTGGTTTGTCTGTCACACACGGATCAGAGATAAAAAGTACGCTCCAAATTCTGTCATTTCTGGCCTCCCTTTAAATTTTGTTGCAGTGTTTTAGCGAAGTTATTTTTACCAGTTTGCTGGTAAAAATAATTACCTACAGGCCAGCTATTTAAAACTGTGGTTTGTCCGTCACACATGGATCATAGAACAACAGTGCTCTCCAAATTCTGCCATTTCTGGCCTCCTTTTAAATTTTGTTGCAGTGTGTTAGTGTAGGGAGGTGCACCAGGCTAGCGGTCCCTCTTGCATGTCTGCGCTGGAACTGTCGGGGCTGTCACCATTATTCCAGGGAGAAGAGATTTCTGATCGAAGCAGTTCTGGACACCTGACTGGTGGGGGTGGGTCTGACTTAAATAGCAGTGTGCGGGGGAAGACTAGGCTTTTGGTGGGGAACCAGTGTGTGAGGACAGAGATGGTTGACTCCCTCTCAACTTACCCACGCCAGCTATCCATGCCAATATACCCAGTTAGCGAGTCTATCCCGACTGACAACACACAGCTCAGAGAGACCTCCGCACTGTACAGTGACTGGTACAGAGTGAATTGCATCGTTCCGCTTACCACCACGGAGGTACCTCTCAGCCATATCTCTGCGGTGCCCACTGAGAACCGGTCTGCTCCTGAGGTGGTGATCGCTGGACTGTGTACTTCTCCTGCGGCCTTGTCTACTGAATTGTTTGCTACACCCGCTGTGCCGTGGACCTACACCTCTACAACGTCTCGTGCCCAGACCAGGAGACCATGTGCCGAAGGACCCGGAGGATTCTTCACCGCACGGAGACAGTGCATTGCCTTTCTGCAGGACCAGATCGGAGACATCTCGTGCCGCCTACGGCGCCACCGAAGGATCTTCCAGCCACCTTCCACCAAGGCCCAGAGACAGATAAGTTAAATTTTTGCTACCTCTATTATTGTACCCCCTTTCTTGACCTACTATTGTTTTACATAAAAACACCTGATAACCCCTGCTCTGCCTCCTGTGTGTCACTGCATCCTACGCACCTGCTAGCTTCCTATATTAGCAAACGTGATGTGATGGTGCATGCAGAGGCCAAGGCCGTGGCCATGAGCAAGCTGAAATTGTGCCACAACAAACACCCAAATCTTCTCGCCCAACCTTCCTGTACGAATTACTAGGGGACCGCAGCACACTACTATTAAATCCAGAGCAGTGTCAAAAGATTGTTGCTTGGATAGCAGGCAATGCTTCCAGTCACTTTGCCACCACCACCACCCTGTCTTCCACACGGTCAAGTCTCAGTAGCCATGAGCCTGGACCGCATATTCCTCACCCTGATCCTCCTTCTTCCCATCAGGCCGAGTGCCCAGAGACAAATGATCCCACACTTAGACACTCTGAAGAGCTGTTCACTTTTCCATTTATAGATTTTGGCTTCTCGCTTAGTCCTAGTAATAGCAAGGTAGTAGTGTTATTGGATAAAAAATAACTTTTAATATGTATCTTAAAAGAGGTCTCAAGCCTCAAGCAACACCAAAAGAATAAAACAACAAACCACACACAACATCCGTATACTGCCAGATGCTCCTGCTCAGCGCTGCAGTTTTTATAGCAAGGTGAAACTCATTTTCTTTAAGATATTACACCATAACGAAATATACCCTTCCAAAAACCTTTAAACAATTGTTTTGTGCCCAACATACAATTTATGCACAATGAATGATATATTTTTATATATATATAATGAAGGGTATAAACAGGAATGGTCTCACCAAAATCCAGGGACCTTCCTTACAGCGTTATTCCATGCGTCCGATGCATAAAACTCAGGGGGAGGATTCTCCCCGAATCCTACTTACCACCCCTTTTTTTCTGTGATGCAAAAGGACCCCATGGGAAGCCTCCTTTATAGGTCAGTCTCCCGACGCATTTCTTTTGGACTCTGTCATCAGGGGAGAAGCCGAATGTAACAAAAAGACTGTGTGTGTACCAGTCATCGCACTTCCTCTTCCAGTATGAAGTGCGATGACTGGCACACACACAGTCTTTTTGTTACATTCGGCTTCTCCCCTGATGACAGAGTCCAAAAACGGTCCTCCAGTGTGAAGTGCGATGACTGGCACACACACAGTCTTTTTGTTACATTCGGCTTCTCCCCTGATGACGGAGTCCAAAAGAAACGCGTCGGCAGACTAACTTATAAAGGAGGCTTCCCATGGGGTCCTTTTGCATCACAGAAAAAAAGGGGTGGTAAGTAGGATTCGTGGAGAATCCTCCCCCTGAGTTTTATGCATCGGACGCATGGAATAACGCTATGGAATCACTATCGCTTTTCTGTATTCTGTCACGCTCTCTGCTCACAACCAAAGAGGATGCATTTCAGGTGGAGCACGATGAGATTGGAGCAAGGAACCATACAGGGTGATTACACACAGGCCAGCCTCATCTCATCCCAAAGTGGATTGGGTGACATTGAGGAAGAGGAGGAGGAGGAAGAACATGAGCTAGTTTCATGCGCTATAGACGGTACTACCTGCACAACTGTCATACTGTCTGTTCAGCATAGATGGCCTGAGCACAGGGAGCAGTAGGAGGAGGATGAGAGCATGGTCAGTCATCCTCTTGGTGAGGACAAGGAAGTCTTGCCTGTTACAGGTGTGGCATGCATAGCTGAGTTTATGTTACGCTGCCTTTCCCATGACCCTCATGTTCTCAAAATTTTGGTTGAGAGTCATTACAGGTTGGTGACACTTCTAGACCCATGCCACAAGGAGTACTTTCTATCTCTTATTCCCGAGGCGGTCTACTAAAATGGGGCAGTACCAGAAGGCCCTTGTTGTGGAATTGTTGCTGGCAATAGAGGTCACAGTTTATTGGATAACCAAGGAGTACAGGCAAGAGAGACGCAACTCCAATCCAGCAGTGGCAGGGGAACATTGGCAAAGTTCTGGGAGAGTTTTCTCAGACCCTCCCATTGCACAGGCCCTGATGCATGGAGTGATCTCATAAGGAGTGCAAAGTTTGGGAAGATGCTGAGGGAGTACCTTGCTGACCGTACCAACGTCCTCCATGACTCCTCTGTGCCTTATAATTATTGGGTATCTAAGCTGGACACGTGACATGAACTGGCTCTCTATGCCTTGGAGGTCCTGGCCTGCCCAGCCACTAGCGTTTTGTCAGAGCGTTTTTTTAGTGCCGCTGATGGAATTATAACTGATAAGGGCATCTGCCTGTCAACTTAAAATGCTGACAGGCTAACTCTTATAAAATTGAACAAGGGCTGGACTGGGCCAGACTTCTCAACACCACCGCATGATAGCAGCGTAATATAAACTAAAATCCAGTGTCTTTTTTGAGAGATCTATTACCATGCACCTCTTCACACCCATACATGGGTATATGCTTCCTGATTTTGGCTATTTGCTGTTGTTCTCCTCCTTCTCCTCTACCTCATCCTCCACCACCATATCACCAGGGTAACATTGGTCCGTGATGCAAGACCGACATAATTATTTTAAAGGGTGTTTATGATGTCAGCAAAAAAATTGACATACAGTATGTTCATGTATACCCCCAGGGGTAAATGTTTGTTAGCTAATACACTTATTGCATGGGCATTAGAAGTCTAGGAGACCCATTCCTTTCTAATGGGAACATTTGTTTATGACGCCCTCCTCTATGTCTCTTCAATGGGGCATTGGAGTGCCCCCTAAATTTTTGGCAGCCCTTGCATTCACTGCATAGGAAAACACTATGGGAGACCCACTTCCTAATAATGGGAACATTGTTTTCAGGAGGCCCTCTGACCTCTACGTCTCTTCCAAGGGACTTTGGAGTTCCTCCAAATATTGGCAGCCCTTGCATTCACTCCATAGGAAAACACTATGGGAGACCCACTTCCTAATAATGGGAACATTGTTTTCAGGAGGCCCTCTGACCTCTATGTCTCTTCTGAGGGCATTGGAGTTCCTCCAAATTTTTGGCAGCCCTTGCATTCACTGCATAGACCAATCAGAGACGGGCACAGCATGGCGACGATGATGTCATAATGGAAATCCTGCGTCTCTGATTGGTCGAGGCCGCCAGGCCTCGACCAATCAGCGACGGGCACAGTATCGACGTAGATGTCATAATGGTTGCCATGGCGACGATGATGTCATAAAGGTTGCCTCGACCAATCAGCAACGGGCTCAGTCTGCTGCGAATTCTGGAATCATCATTGTCAATATACTACGGGGACATGCATATTCTAGAATACCCGATGCATTAGAATCGGGCCACAGTCTAGTCGTACATAAACAGTTTGCCTTTCTCTTTCCACAGCTGTTGAGTCTCTTGTGGAGCATCTGGACCAGGGTACAAATTGGCTTGTGTCAGCAGCTCCTTGATCAGACAGCCGGGTCACTGTCCTGTGTCTCTGCCCACCCATGATGGGGCAATGGGTTCAGCATGGCTTCTTGCTTGTTTCGGAGCCTGTTCCTCACGTGATGGGAAAACTGAGTTGCCCTGGGGCGATGGAAAGCTGGCAACTCTATTTCTTTGAGTGTTTCTGAGTCTTCTCTCATCTCTGGCAAATTGGGCATCCTGGACAAGGCATCAGCATTTGCATGCTTGTGCCCCGCGCGGTACTTGATGGTGAACTTGTAATTGGACAACCGAGCCATCCATCGCTGCTCCAAAGCACCTAGTTTTGCCATCTCCAGGTGTGTCAGTGGATTGTTGTCTGTGAAGACGGTGAACCTTGCCGAGGCCAGGTAGTGCTTGAACCTCTCTGTCACCGCCCAGATGATAGCGAGGAACTCCAAATTAAAGGAACTGTAGTTCTCGGGGTTCCTTTCGGTGGGTCGAAGTTTTCTGCAGGCTTAGGCGATTACCCTTTCTTTGCCTTTCTGTACCTGGGACAACATGGCTCCCAGTTCCATGTTGCTGGCATCTGTGTACAGCACAAACGGTTGGTCATATTCAGGGTAAGCCAGTACCTCATCTCCTGTGAGAGCCAACTTCAATTGAGTGAAGGATCTCTCCAGCCTGTCGTCCCAGTCAAATGTGGTATTCTTACCCTTGGTTTTCTTGGATTGGCCCACTAACAGGTCTTGTAGTGGTGCGGCTATCTTGGTGAAGTCTTTGATAAATCTTCTGCAGTAGCCTACGAACCCAAGGAACTGCCGGACTTCATGGAGGTTGCTGGGCTTTGGCTGGTCTCTGATCATGGTGACATTGTCTGGGTCTGGTGCCACTCCTTCGGCGTTCACCACATGGCCCAGGTACTGCACTTTGGGCTTTTAACAGATGGCATTTGGATGGTTTTACCTTTATGCCAAAGTTGGACAGAGCTTCGAACACCTCGGGGAGGTGTTTCAGATGGTCCTCATAAGTCTTGGAGAAGATGATGACATCATCCAGGTACAACAAGATGGTTTCGAAGTTCTTGTGCCTGAGACAGCACTCCATCTTCTTCTGAAATGTTCCTGGGGCCTTGCACAGTCTGAACGGCATGTAGTTGAATTCACAGAGACCCATCGGTGTGGTGAAGGCCGTCTTTTCCTTATCTGCCTCTGCCACGGGAACCTGCCAGTACCCACTGGTGAGATCCAAGGTAGAGAAGTAGTTAGCAGATTTTAAAGCAGCTAATGACTCTTCTAATCAATGGGTATGCATCCTTATGTGTAATGCAGTTTATCTGCCTATAATCTACACACATTCTCATGGTGCCGTCCTTTTTCCTGAAGAGGACTAATGGGCTGCCCAGGGGCAACAACTATCTCTGATTACCCCAGCCTCCTTCGTCTCTCATAGCATGTCTTTGGCACACTACTAATGAGCTGGAGGTACAGGCCGGTATCTCTCCTTAATGGGCGGATGGTCTCCCATGGGGATATGATGTTGAATCCCTTTTACCTGCCCAAAATCTAGTGGATGTTTGCTGAATACTTGCTTATACTCATGTACCACTCTGTAAGCCCCTTGTTTTTGGTGTGATGGTGTAGTCAGTGCCCACGTGTAATTTCTGACACCAATCCTCCATTTGTCCTGCAGAGCCATTGTCCTCCACCTGGTTGGACGGGACCAAGGGTTCTGGTGCCTGTATTACATTATTATCAACAGTAAACAGTTTGGCAAGTGTGGCATATTTGGTTTGGTGGACCTCCTTCCCTCCACAGTTAAGGACCAGTACTGGTACTTTCCCCTTGCTGACTTCAACCACCCCTCTGGGTGTCAGGATTGTGGGCCTACTATCTGAATTCCCAGCTTCTACCAGGGCCTGGTAGTCTTTACCTCTGAGGCCTATTGCTGCCCGACACCATATTAACATTTCACTCCTGTGGGGTATTGCAATGGGGATTGAATCACTGTTGCACGGCCAATTTCTCCACCAGATAGTCCTACCTGCTGTCTCTGCACCAGAGCTCTGATTTTTTTCTGCAGGACACGTTGTTCACTGGAACCAGCAGTTTCGGCCACCTGTTGCAATAAGACAATGACCTCTGCAAGACTATTTTCTATGACATTAGTACCAATGGTCATCATGGGGTTATGTTCACGTCGGTCAATATCAACAATCACCATTCCTTGGGCCTTCAATTCTACCCACCTCACCTTAATGGTGACCTCTTTGTACCCCACCTGTGGCAACGACTGACCGTTACTGACTACTATTGTCAAACCATCATCTGGGCCACGATTAATGTCTGTGTCAGCCCAGTACCATTTATATAGAATGTAAGGCATAGTTGTCACCTGAGAACAGGTGTCCAATAAAACGTTCATAGGGATGCCGTCGATCACAATGGGGAGGACAGGTCGTCCTCTGACATACTTGGCTCACCAACTTTGTGGACCTGGTCATCCTATTCCTGGGGGTTGGCCCTCTGCCCCAGGTATCATTTGCTTAAATGACAGTACCTTGCCATGTGTCCTGCATGGTCGCAGCAGCGGCAGATGGGTCGTCCGTCCTGATGATAGCGATCGTCGTCTCTCCCTCTGGTCGGTGGGATCCTCTTCTGTCGTCGCCAGGGGACATCCTCCAGTCTGGAAGCCAGCTTGATCTTTTCTTTCAGCAACTCCTGCAGGGACTGCACAGTTTTGGCAAGTGCAGCTACGCTTTTAGTCAGTTCCTGGACCTGGAGGTGTAGTTCTGTGGAAGAGTCATCATCCAGGATCTGTGCGTCGGCCTCAACTGGGACCTGATGGCAAGGTTCCACCTCCTGGTGGTACATGAGGGCTGGATGCCTAGGGGGCACTGTGCGGCTGGGCTGAGGTTCGTGCAGCACCCGAATGGCCCTGTCCTTGAATTGCGCAAAGTCCAGGTCAGGGTTTTTCAAGGCCAGGATGCGCAGCTGTGTCCTGTGGTTGCTGGACAGGAGACCCTCAATAAACTGCTCCTTTAAGAGCTTGTCTCCATCCTGTACACTGTTAGGGTCAACCTGTCTGACAGCCCGCAGTGCCTCCTGGAGATTAAGGGCATAGTCCCGTATGCTATCCTATGCTCTCTGCTTGCACCCAAAGAACTTCATTTTGATTTCTGTAGCGGTGCGGGTGTCAAAGGTGGTTTTAAGTTTAGCAAATATCTGCTGCACAGTTCCTTTTTGCATATTTGGCCAGGATTTCACTTCTCTTAGGGCTGCGCCTATCAATTGTCCAATTAAGATGCTGACCTCTTGATGCTCGGTCAGGGGATATACCTCAAATAGGCTGCAGAGTCTTTCCTTAACTTCACTTAATGTATGGGACTCCCCGGAATATTGTGGAAGCCAGGCCGCTCCAGGAATATAGGGCATGGACAGCGGCATGATGAGCACTGTAGCTGAAGTGGGGTCCGGCCTGTGGGTAGAAGCTGTGGGGCCTGCGGGGCCAGGTGGCAATATAGGGCCTGCAGGTGCATCTGCGGCAGGGCCCAGGAGTGCCAGGAGCACGGCGGCTGCATCCCCCACAGGGTCTTGAGGCATCACAGGGGCCGCCGCCATTTCTCCCCCCGGTCCAACATAGCTTCTCCCCCCGGTCCAACATAGCTTCTCCCCCTTGCTAACCTTATAGGGGCCGGTGTCTCTCCTCCGGAGTTTGTAGCGGTTCCTCCGGTGCATCGCTCGGCACTTTGCAGCGTCCTCACTTCTGGCTTTGCTGTACAGCGTCTTCACTTTCAGCATTCCTCTAGCAGTGCGGCACCCATTTCCTTCTTTGCGCTCTTTCCGGCTGGCTCCACCCACGAAGGTATGTTTCCTCCTCCTCACGCCCCACGTGGCGTGGCAATGGCAACAGTTTTGGCGGCAAGTCGCAATACACAGTCTCTTAATAAATCACGGTTAAGCACAGTCTTTTAGGCGCACATGACACGATTTGCTTGGGTCAGTCCATCCTGTTCGTGAGGCCAAGATGAGTCGCCCGCCAGGGCCGTGGGGTACTCGATATCGGGTCCTGCATTCACAGGGGGATGTCACAGTGGTGACCCAGTCCGTGGCCCTGGGCGCCATTGTAAAAGGGAAAGGTCTTTTAAGGGAATAAAGTTTATGTTTGTGATGCCACCTGTGGTATTCGGTCAGTGGGGACCGACACTGCTTTAAGGGGTCCACTGGGGTGATGTTGTGGCAGCTAGATGGTATAACTTCCCACAGGTGAAGTATATCCCCAGGGCTCCCGGTGTGTAGATGGAAGATGGTGAATGGCGCAGTAAGAAACGAGGACACAGGCTTGCAGTCTCTTTACATGGTTTACTGAAGACTTCAGGCAGCCACAGTCCTGGGTACCAGATCACAGGGCAGGCAGAGTCCGGCTGGTTTGGAAGCGAATCCAGAATCCCCCTTGACCAGGTGGGAGTTAAAAGCCTTCCTCAAAGCGCGATGGTGTTGTAGTCCCTTACTGCCTAAGGTGTTGTGAATTAGACTTTTTTGGCTCCCTCTTGTGGTCACTAGTGATATGACTCTGGGATTGTCTTTCCTCAGTTTGGCACCCACCTGGGTCGTTAGTCCAGGGGTGTTGCTATATAAACTTCCTGGTTTCTCAGTGCTGTGCCTGGCATCGTTGTAATCAGTTCCTTTCTGTTTGCTCCTGTCTGCTGGTCTTGGATCTTGCAAAATTAAGCTAAGTCCTGCTTCCTTGTTTTTTGGTTATTTGCTTTGCTCTTATTTTTTGTCCAGCTTGTACTAAATGTGATTCCTGATTTTGCTGGAAGCTCTAGGGGGCTGGTGTTCTCCCCCCGGGCCGTTAGATGGTTCGGGGGTTCTTGAATATCCAGCGTGGAAATTTTGATAGGGTTTTTGCTGACCATATAAGTCATCTTACTATATTCTGCTATTAGTCAGTGGGCCTCTCTTTGCTAAATATCTAGTTCATTCTTACGTTTGTCTTTTCTCCTTACCTCACCGTTATTATTTGTTGGGGGCTTGTATCCAACTTTTGGGGTCTTTTCTCTGGAGGCAAGAAAGGTCTATCTTTTCCCTTCTAGGGCTAGTTAGTTCTCCGGCTGGCGCGAGACGTCTAGAACCAACGTAGGCACGTTCCCCGGCTGCTGCTATTTGTGGTGCTAGGATTAGATATATGGTCAGCCCAGTTACCACTGCCCTATGAGCTGGTTTTTTGTGTTTGCAGACTTGGTATGTACTTTTGAGACCCTCTGCCATTGGGGTCATAACAGTATGCCAGGCCAAGGTTGAATGTTTAATGCATTGCAGAAGTGGGATTACAAGAAAGGAAAGTCTGAGTTTTTTTTTTTTTTTTTCTTTCCTCTCTTTTTTCCTCCCCTTTACCTCTGAGTGGCTTGTGCTTGCTGCAGACATGAATGTCCAGACTTTGATTACAAGTGTGGATCAGCTTGCTGCTCGTGTGCAGGGCATACAAGATTTTGTTACCAGTAGTCCAATGTCTGAACCTAAAATACCTATTCCTGAACTGTTCTCTGGAGACCGATTTAAGTTTAGGAATTTCAGGAATAATTGTAAATTGTTTCTATCTCTGAGACCCCGTTCATCTGGAGACTCAGCTCAGCAAGTAAAAATTGTTATCTCTTTCTTACGGGGCGACCCTCAGGATTGGGCCTTCTCGCTAGCGCCAGGAGATCAGGCATTGGCAAATATTGATGCGTTTTTTCTGGTGCTCGGATTGCTTTACGAGGAACCCAATCTTGAAATTCAGGCAGAAAAAGCCTTGCTGGCTATTTCTCAGGGTCAGGATGAAGCTGAAGTGTATTGCCAAAAATTTCGGAAATGGTCCGTGCTTACTCAGTGGAATGAGTGTGCTCTGGCCGCAAATTTCAGAAATGGCCTTTCTGAAGCCATTAAGAATGTGATGGTGGGTTTCTCCATTCCTACAGGTCTGAATGATTCCATGGCGCTGGCTATTCAAATTGACCGACGTTTGCGGGAGCGCAAAGCCGCGAATCCTCTGGTGGTGTTGTCTGAACAAACACCTGATTTAATGCAATGTGGTAGAATTCAGACTAGAAATGAACGGAAAAATCATAGACGTCAGAATGGGTTGTGTTTTTACTGTGGTGATTCTACACATGTTATATCAGCATGCTCTAAACGCCTAACTAGGGTTGTTAGTCCTGTCGCCATTGGTAATTTGCAACCTAAGTTTATTTTGTCTGTGACTTTAATTTGCTCATTGTCCTCCTACCCTGTTATGGCGTTTGTGGATTCAGGTGCTGCCCTGAGTCTTATGGATCTGTCGTTTGCCAAGCGCTGTGGTTTTGTTCTTGAGCCGTTGGTAAATCCTATCCCTCTTAGAGGTATTGATGCTACGCCATTGGCGGAAAATAAACCGCAGTTTTGGACACAGGTAACCATGTGCATGACTCCTGAACATCGGGAGGTGATTCGTTTTCTTGTTCTGCATAAAATGCATGATTTGGTCGTTTTGGGTCTGCCATGGTTACAGACCCATAATCCAGTCTTGGATTGGAAGGCAATGTCTGTGTCAAGTTGGGGCTGTCAGGGAATTCATGGTGATTCCCCGCCGGTGTCTATTGCTTCCTCTACTCCTTCGGAAGTTCCTGAGTATTTGTCTGATTACCAGGATGTATTCAGCGAGTCCAGGTCCAGTGCTCTTCCTCCTCATAGGGACTGTGACTGCGCTATAGATTTGATTCCAGGTACTAAATTTCCTAAGGGAAGATTATTTAATCTGTCTGTACCTGAGCATACCGCAATGCGTTCGTATATCAAGGAATCTCTGGAGAAGGGGCATATCCGTCCATCCTCTTCTCCTCTTGGTGCGGGATTCTTTTTTGTGGCCAAGAAGGACGGATCTTTGAGACCTTGTATTGACTATCGGCTTCTGAATAAAATCACTGTTAAATTTCAGTATCCTTTGCCTCTGTTGTAGGACTTGTTTGCCCGGATTAAAGGTGCCAAGTGGTTCACCAAGATAGATCTTCGTGGTGCGTACAACCTTGTGCGCATTAAGCAAGGAGATGAATGGAAAACTGCATTTAATATGCCCGAAGGTCATTTTGAGTACTTGGTGATGCCTTTCGGGCTCTCTAATGCTCCTTCAGTGTTTCAGTCCTTTATGCATGATATTTTCCGGAAGTATCTGGATAAATTTATGATTGTTTATCTGGATGATATTCTGTTTTTTTCTGATGATTGGGACTCGCATGTAGAGCAGGTCAGGATGGTGTTTCAGGTTTTGCGTGAGAATGCTTTGTTTGTTAAGGGCTCAAAGTGTCTCTTTGGAGTACAGAAGGTTCCCTTTTTGGGTTTTATTTTTTCCCCTTCTGCGGTGGAGATGGACCGAGTCAAGGTCCGAGCTATTCATGATTGGACTCAACCCACGTCAGTTAAGAGTCTTCAGAAGTTCTTGGGTTTTGCTAACTTCTACCGTCGTTTTATCGCTAATTTTTCTAGAGTTGTTAAACCTTTGACGGATATGACCAAGAAAGGTTCTGATGTTGCTAACTGGGCTCCTGCAGCCGTGGAAGCCTTTCAAGAGTTGAAGCGCCGGTTTACTTTGGCGCCTGTGTTGTGCCAGCCTGATGTCTCACTTCCCTTTCAGGTTGAAGTGGATGCTTCTGAGATTGGGGCAGGGGCCGTTTTGTCGCAGAGAGGCCCTGGTTGCTCTGTAATGAGACCATGTGCTTTTTTCTCTAGGAAGTTTTCGCCTGCTGAGCGGAATTATGATGTTGGCAATCGGGAGTTGTTGGCCATGAAGTGGGCATTTGAGGAGTGGCGTCATTGGCTCGAGGGTGCTAAGCATCGTGTGGTGGTCTTGACTGATCACAAAAATCTGATGTATCTCGAGTCTGCTAAACGCCTGAATCCTAGACAGGCCCGCTGGTCATTGTTTTTCTCCCGTTTTGACTTTGTGGTCTCGTATTTACCAGGTTCAAAGAATGTGAAGGCTGATGCTCTTTCAAGGAGCTTTGTGCCTGACTCTCCTGGAGTCGCAGAACCAGTTGGTATTCTCAAAGAGGGAGTTATCCTGTCAGCCATTTCTCCGGATTTGCGACGTGTGTTGCAGAGATTTCAGGCTGGTAGACCTGACTCTTGTCCACCTGACAGACTGTTTGTTCCTGATAAGTGGACCAGCAGAGTCATTTCCGAGGTTCATTCCTCGGTGTTGGCAGGGCATCCGGGAATTTTTGGCACCAGAGATCTGGTGGCTAGGTCCTTTTGGTGGCCTTCCTTGTCACGGGATGTGCGGTCATTTGTGCAGTCCTGTGGGACTTGTGCTCGAGCTAAGCTTTGCTGTTCTCATGCCAGCGGGTTGCTCTTGCCCTTGCCTGTCCCGAAGAGGCCTTGGACACACATTTCCATGGATTTCATTTCAGATCTTCCGGTGTCTCAGGGCATGTCTGTCATCTGGGTGGTATGTGATCGCTTTTCCAAGATGGTCCATTTGGTATCTTTGCCTAAGCTGCCTTCCTCTTCCGATCTGGTTCCTTTGTTCTTTCAGAATGTGGTTCGTTTACACGGCATTCCTGAGAATATTGTGTCTGACAGAGGATCCCAGTTTGTTTCCAGGTTCTGGCGATCCTTTTGTGCTAAGATGGGCATTGATTTGTCGTTTTCGTCTGCCTTTCATCCTCAGACTAATGGACAAACGGAGCGAACTAATCAGACTCTGGAGGCTTATTTGAGGTGTTTTGTTTCTGCAGATCAGGATGATTGGGTGACCTTCTTGCCGTTGGCTGAGTTTGCCCTTAATAATCGGGCTAGTTCCGTTACTTTGGTTTCGCCATTTTTTTGCAACTCTGGTTTCCATCCTCGTTTTTCCTCGGGACATGTGGAGCCTTCTGACTGTCCTGGGGTAGATTCCGTGGTGGATAGGTTGCAGCGGATCTGGAATCATGTGGTGGACGACTTGAAGTTGTCACAGGAGAAGGCTCAGCGTTTTGCCAACCGCCGCCGCGGTGTGGGTCCCCGACTTCGTGTTGGGGATTTGGTATGGCTGTCTTCTCGATTTGTTCCTATGAAGGTCTCCTCTCCTAAATTTAAGCCTCGCTTCATCGGTCCTTACAAGATATTGGAAATCCTTAATCCTGTGTTCTTTTGCTTGGATCTTCCGGTGTCGTTTGCCATTCACAACGTGTTCCATAGGTCTTTGTTGCGGCGGTACGTTGTACCTGTGGTTCCTTCTGTTGAGCCTCCTGCTCCGGTGTTGGTTGAGGGCGAGTTGGAGTACGTGGTGGAGAAGATCTTGGATTCTCATCTCTCCAGGCGGAGGCTTCAGTATCTGGTCAAGTGAAAGGGCTATGGTCAGGAGGATAATTCCTGGGTGGTTGCCTCTGATGTGCATGCGGCCGATTTAGTTCGTGCCTTTCACGCTGCTCATCCTGATCGCCCTGGTGGTCTTGGTGAGGGTTCGGTGACCCCTCCTTAAAGGGGGGGTACTGTTGTGAATTAGACTTTTTTGGCTCCCTCTTGTGGTCACTAGTGATATGACTCTGGGATTGTCTTTCCTCAGTTTGGCACCCACCTGGGTCGTTAGTCCAGGGGTGTTGCTATATAAACTTCCTGGTTTCTCAGTGCTGTGCCTGGCATCGTTGTAATCAGTTCCTTTCTGTTTGCTCCTGTCTGCTGGTCTTGGATCTTGCAAAATTAAGCTAAGTCCTGCTTCCTTGTTTTTTGGTTATTTGCTTTGCTCTTATTTTTTGTCCAGCTTGTACTAAATGTGATTCCTGATTTTGCTGGAAGCTCTAGGGGGCTGGTGTTCTCCCCCCGGGCCGTTAGACGGTTCGGGGGTTCTTGAATATCCAGCGTGGAAATTTTGATAGGGTTTTTGCTGACCATATAAGTTATCTTACTATATTCTGCTATTAGTCAGTGGGATCCGATAAAGCGTTCCAGAGTTATAACCTCTTAAAGTGACAGTGGTCAGACATATTGTACTTCAAGTTAGTGGTCAGTGTACTTCAAGTTAGTGGTTAGTGTACTTCAAGTGTCAGTGGTCGTGACATATTGTACTTCAAGTTAGTGGTAACATTTCTTCAATATTACTTGCGATTATTTATGAAAAAAACGGAAATATGGCGAAAATTTTTAAAATTTTGCAATTTTCAAACTTTGTATTTTTATGCCCTTAAATCAGAGAGATATGTCATGAAAAATAGTTATTAAATAACATTTCCCACATGTCCACTTTACATCAGCACAATTTTGGAAACAAAATTTTTTTTTGTTAGGGAGTTATAAGGGTTAAAAGTTGACCAGCAATTTCTCATTTTTACAACACCATGTTTTTTTTAGGGACCACATCACCTTTGAAGTCATTTTGAGGGGTCTATATGATAGAAAATAACCAAGTGTGACACCATTCTAAAAACTGCACCCCTCAAGCTGCTCAAAACCACATTCAAGAAGTTTATTAACCCTTTACGTACTTCACAGGAACTGAAACAATGTGGAATAAAAAAATGAACATTTAACTTTTTTTGCAAACTGAAGTAAAACTTCAGAACCATTTTTTTTAATTTTCACAAGTGTAAAAACAGAAATTTAACCACAAATTTTGTTGTGCAATTTCTCCTGAGTACGCCGATACCCCATATGTGGAGGTAAACCACTGTTTGGGTGCACCGTAGAGCTTGGAAGTGAAGGAGTGCCGTTTGACTGTTTCAATGCAGAATTGGCTGGAATTGAGATCGGACGCCATGTCGCGTTTGGAGAGCCCCTAATGTGCCTAAACAGTGGAAACCCCCCACAAGTGACACCATTTTGGAAACTAGACCTCTTAAGGAACTTATCTAGATGTGTGGTGAGCACTTTGAACCCCCAAGTGCTTCACAGAAGTTTATAACGTAGAGCCGTGAAAATAAAAAATCGCATTTTTTCTACAAAAATGATCTTTTTGCCCCCAAATTTTTATTTTCACAAGGATAACAGGAGAAATTAGACCACAAAAGTTGTGCAATTTCTCCTGAGTACGTTGATACCCCATATGTGGGGGTAAACCACTGTTTGGGCGCACCGCAGAGCTTGGAAGAGAAGGAGTGTCGTTTTACTTTTTCAATGTAGAATTGGCTGGAATTGAGATCGGACGCCATGTCTCGTTTGGAGAGCCCCTGATGTGCCTAAACAGTGGAAACCCCCACAAATGACACCATTTTGGAAACTAGACCCCTTAAGGAACTTATCTAGATGTGTGTTGAGCACTTTAAACCCCCAGGTGCTTCACAGAAGTTTATAACGTAGAGCCGTGAAAATAAAAAAATCGCATTTTTTCTACAAAAATGATCTTTTTGCCTCCAAATTTTTATTTTACCAAGGGTATCAGGAGAAAATTGACCCCAGAAGTTGTACAATTTGTCCTGAGTACGCCGACACCCCATATGTGGGGGTAAACCACTGTTTGGGCGCATGGCTGAGCTCGGAAGCAAAGGAGCGCCATTTGACTTTTCAATGCAAAATTGACTGGAATTGAGATCGGACGCCATGTCGCGTTTGGAGAGCCCCTGATGTGCCTAAACAGTAGAAACCCCCCAAAAGTGACCCCATTTTGGAAACTAGACCCCCCATGGAACTTATTTAGATGTGTAGTGAGAACTTTGAATGCCCAAGTGCATCACAGAAGTTTATAATGCAGAGTCGTGAAAATAAAAAATATTTTTTTTTAACAAAAAAGATTTTTTAACCCCTAATTTTTTATTTTCACAAGGGTAACAAGAGAAATTGGACCCCAAATGTTGTTGTCTAATTTGTCCTGAGTATGCTGGTACCACATATGTGGGGGTAAACCACTGTTTGGGCGCATGGCTGAGCTCGGAAGGGAAGGAGCGCTGTTTTGGAATGCAGACTTTGATAGAAATGTCTGATGGCGTTATGTTGCGTTTGCAGACCCCTAATGTACCTAAACAGTAGAAACCCCCAACAACTGACCCCATTTTGGAAAATAGACCCCCCAAGGAACTCATCTAGATATGTGGTGAGAGCTTTGAATGCCCAAGTGCTTCACAGAAGTTTATAATGCAGAGTGTTGTGGATTCTGTTTGTGGGCTCCCTCTGGTGGTTACTGCTGGTACTGGGTGACTTTGGTGGGTTGCGGCCTTTGGTTTCCACCTGTCCATCAGAGGCTGGGTGTTTCCTATTTTACCTGGCCTTTCTGTCATTCCCTTGCCGGCTATCAATGTATTCAGATGTGCTCTGTTTGGTTCCTGCCTACCTGCTCCCAGATCTTTCAGGATAAGCTAAGTGCTGATTTTCAGTTGTTTGGTTTTTTGTCCAGCTTGCTTATTATGTCTCTATGCTAGCTGGTAGCTCTAGTGGACTGAGGTTCTCCCCATGTGCCATGAGTTGGCACATGGGTTCTTGTAATCTCAGGATGGTTTTTTGATTAGGGTTTTTTGCTGACCGCTCAGACCCCTTTTGTATCGTTCTGCTTTCTAGTTTACAGCGGGCCTCTATTTGCTGAACCTATATATATCATCTCTATGTGTGTGCCTTCCTCTCATTTCACCGTCAATACATGTGGGGGGCAACTATACCTTTTGGGGTTCATTCCTCTGGAGGCAAGTGAGGTCTTATTTTCTCTGCAGTACTAGTTAGCTCTTAGGCTGGTGCGTGGCGTCTAGAACCAACGTAGGCACGCTCCCTGGCTATCTCTAGTTGCGTTTGTCAGGCGTAGGGCAGCGGTCAGCCCAGGTTCCATCACCCTAGAGCTCGTCCGATATTTTGTATTACTTTGCTTGTCCCTTGCTATCCCTAGCCATTGGGATTCATGACAGTATAGCCGGCCCACAAAGTGTTAATTGTTTGGGCTGAAGCAGGAGAAAAAGAAGTGTTTAAGGGAATTTTTTTTTTTTTTTTTTCCCTTCAGAGTTTTGCTGCCTAGCCCTTAATTGCTGTCTAGCTGCTTCTTACCTCCTCTTAACCCTTGAATGGCTCTGATATTAGCTGTTTAACATGGATGTCCAGAGTTTGGCTTCCAGCCTGAGTAATCTCGCGGCAAAAGTTCAAAACATACAGGATTTTGTTGTTCACACTCCCATGTCTGAACCTAGAATTCCTATTCCAGAGTTCTTTTCTGGAGATAGATCTACCTTCCTGAATTTCAGGAACAATTGTAAATTGTTTCTTTCTTTAAAATCTCGCTCCTCTGGAGATCCTGCTCCACAGGTCAAGATTGTAATATCTTTCCTGCGGGGCGACCCTCAGAATTGGGCATTTGCATTGGCACCAGGGGATCCTGCATTGCTCAATGTGGATGCGTTTTTTCTGGCATTCGGATTGCTCTATGAGGAACCCAACCTGGAGATTCAGGCTGAAAAGGCTTTATTAGCCCTCTCTCAGGGGCATGATGAAGCGGAAATATATTGTCAAAAATTTCGGAAATGGTCGGTGCTTACTCAGTGGAATGAGTGCGCCCTGGCTGCTAACTTCAGAAATGGTCTTTCCGAGGCCATTAAGGATATTATGGTGGGGTTCCCTACGCCTACAGGTCTGAATGAGTCGATGGCTATGGCCATTCAGATTGATCGGCGTTTACGGGAGTGCAAACCCGTGCACCAGTTGGCGGTGTCTTCTGAACAGGCACCTGAGACTATGCAATGTGATAGAATTCAGTCCAGAAGTGAACGGCAAAATTATAGGCGGAAAAATGGATTGTGTTTTTATTGTGGTGATTCAGCTCATGTTATATCAGCATGCTCTAAACGCACAAAAAGGGTTGATAAATCTTTTGCCATTGGTACTCTGCAGCCTAAGTTCATTTTGTCTGTGACTCTGATTTTTTCACTGTCTTCCATTTCCGTCGATGCCTATGTGGATTCAGGCGCTGCCCTGAGTCTTATGGATTGGTCATTTGCTAAACGCTGCGGTTTCAGTCTGGAGCCTCTGGAAGTTCCTATCCCTCTGAAGGGAATTGACTCTACACTAGGGTTGAGCGACTTTCATTTTTTTAAGATCGAGTCTGGTTTTGTGAAACCCGATTTAGTCCAGAGTCGAGTCGAGTGAAGTCGGCCGATTATCGCTAAAAGTCGGGGATCGACCGAAACACGAAACCCAATGCAAGTCAATGGGGAAGCATAGCCGGCAGTGAGTGGAGGCCAGGAAAACACCTACAGTGCACATTTTACTGCCAAAAACATCCATTCTTGTTTTCTGAAGCTTGTCAATCTTAATTAACTTTATAATAATAGTTGGGCACTGGAAATTGGGGGTCATTTGGCAAAAGTTGTGGGGGTAGGGCTGGTTCAAGGTTTTAGTGGGCCCAGGAAACATGGACTACGTCATGGTGGTGGAGCAGGGAGAGGTAAGTATTTCAACGTTGCAAGTGCTGTGATCCTGAGCAAGCAGGGGGGGCCCACTCGTTCGCATTGGCACTGGCACAGGGCCCCTCAAAGTACGGCGGTGTGTTTGCATGGCGGGGGCGCCTCCCACCAGCAGCGACACTTTTGCGTACTCTGAGTGGCCCTGTGCCAGTGACGTCGCCAACGAGTATGCCCCCCCACCTGATGAAGGAACCTGCACTTTCATCTGCACCTTCCTCTTTGTCCCTGTGTAAGGTGGTATAATATGCGGGAAGGGGAACCTTACTTTCAGCAGGGTCAGATTCTGGCTGTGTAGAGTACAAGGGGAATGTAGTGGTCTAGGTCAATGTACCAGCAGACTCATCTAGCAGTGGCTGGGCAATGGGCAGGATGATGAGGAAACAGATATAGGGCCAAAGAATAAAGTAGGCTAAATGCAGATCAAAATTGGTAACAGGACTAAACAGGCGGCATTGCTTTGTTCAGTGGAGTAGCAAACCCAAGAGCAGCAGACACTGTTTCAAGGGCCTAACCACACTAGTAGGCCAAATGCAGTTTAATATCTGATAGTATAGGCCGAAAGCCAGAATGTGGAAGCTCAGCTTTGTTCAGTTGAGGACAACACCAGGGAGGGGCAGACACCTTTAGTAGGCCCTAACCACCATTTTGTTTTTTAAAAAACACTTAATGAGAGCCAGAAGGTTGAAGCTCAGCTTTATTCAGTTGAGGGCAACACCAGGGAGGGGCAGACACCGTTAGTAGGCCCTAAACACCATTTTGTTTTTTAAAAAACACTTAATGAGAGCCAGAAGGTTGAAGCTCAGCTTTATTCAGTTGAGGGCAACAACAGGCAGGGGCAGACACCGTTAGTAGGCCGGAACCACCATTTTGTTTTTTAAAAAACACTTAATGAGAGCCAGAAGGTTGAAGCTCAGCTTTATTCAGTTGAGGGCAACACCAGGCAGGGGCAGACACCGTTAGTAGGCCGGAACCACCATTTTGTTTTTTAAAAAACACTTAATGAGAGCCAGAAGGTTGAAGCTCAGCTTTATTCAGTTGAGGGCAACACCAGGCAGGGGCAGACACCGTTAGTAGGCCGGAACCAGCAATGTGTATAAAAACAGCAGTTAATCAGAGCCGGAAGGTAGAAGCTCAGCTTTATTCAGTTGAGGGCAACACCAGGGAGGGGCAGAAGCCGTTAGTAGGCCGGAACCACCATTTTGTTTTTTAAAAAACACTTAATGAGAGCCAGAAGGTTGAAGCTCAGCTTTATTCAGTTGAGGGCAACACCAGGCAGGGGCAGACACCGTTAGTAGGCCGGAACCACCATTTTGTTTTTTAAAAAACACTTAATGAGAGCCAGAAGGTTGAAGCTCAGCTTTATTCAGTTGAGGGCAACACCAGGCAGGGGCAGACACCGTTAGTAGGCCGGAACCACCATTTTGTTTTTTAAAAAAACACTTAATGAGAGCCAGAAGGTTGAAGCTCAGCTTTATTCAGTTGAGGGCAACACCAGGCAGGGGCAGACACCGTTAGTAGGCCGGAACCACCATTTTGTTTTTTAAAAAACACTTAATGAGAGCCAGAAGGTAGAAGCTCAGCTTTATTCAGTTGAGGACAACTTGAATTAGGGACTGCATACAGACTTAGCAGGCTGTCCCCTGTGTGGACCATGCATCCAATACATTAACCCATTGAGCCACAAAGGACACGTAACCTTCCGTGGCCATGCCTACAGGTCCATGTGTCTGTTGTCAGGTGTACCTTTGTCAGTGTAGGCCTATTGGAAGGAGGGACCGCAGACAGGCTTCGAAGGCCTAAAATAACAAACAATAGGCTCATGGCAGTTTTACAGCGGTTACATGGATACACGGGCAGGCAGCTTGGTGGTGAGTGGAGGAGTATTTAAAGTAGGGACCGCAGACAGGCTATCAAAGGCCTAAAATAACAAACAATAGGCTCATGGCAGTTTTACAGCGGTTACATGGATACACAGGCAGCTTGGTGGTGAGTGGAGGAGTATTTAAAGTAGGGACCGCAGACAGGCTATCAAAGGCCTAAAATAACAAACAATAGGCTCATGGCAGTTTTACAGCGGTTACATGGATACACAGGCAGCTTGGTGGTGAGTGGAGGAGTATTTAAAGTAGGGACCGCAGACAGGCTATCAAAGGCCTAAAATAACAAACAATAGGCTCATGGCAGTTTTACAGCGGTTACATGGATACACGGGCAGGCAGCTGGTGATGAGTGGAGGAGTATTTAAAGTAGGGACCGCAGACAGGCTATCAAAGGCCTAAAATAACAAACAATAGGCTCATGGCAGTTTTACAGCGGTTACATGGATACACGGGCAGGCAGCTGGTGATGAGTGGAGGAGTATTTAAAGTAGGGACCGCAGACAGGCTATCAAAGGCCTAAAATAACAAACAATAGGCTCATGGCAGTTTTACAGCGGTTACATGGATACACGGGCAGGCAGCTGGTGATGAGTGGAGGAGTATTTAAAGTAGGGACCGCAGACAGGCTATCAAAGGCCTAAAATAACAAACAATAGGCTCATGGCAGTTTTAAAACGGTTACATGGATACACGGGCAGGCAGCTGGTGATGAGTGGAGGAGTATTTAAAGTAGGGACCGCAGACAGGCTATCAAAGGCCTAAAATAACAAACAATAGGCTCATGGCAGTTTTACAGCGGTTACATGGATACACAGGCAGCTTGGTGGTGAGTGGAGGAGTAGTGCAAGGAGTGTCTGTCCCAGTACTCCCAAAATATAAATAGATGTTAATGTCTCGCAAAACAACCAAAACAAAAAAAAAGGTGGCATACTTAGGTACAGGGGTGGGCTCATCTACTGAGTTTCTGACATAGTAATTTGGCAGTAACTATTTAATGGTGCCAATATAGGACACAGACACAGACTACTTTAAGTTGCATCATAGATGTCTACAAATTTGTATTGTCAGTGCCAGACATTGAATGATGTCAGCGAATAGACTAAAGATTGGTGGAGCTGTGCGACATAATTTTGCACGTGGTAGAGCACATTTTGAGCTGGGGTAGGGGGGAACTCTCTTGAGGCCGGCGGGACCGCCCCAGGGCCCCTCATGTTACAACGGTGTGTCTGACGTTGGGTGCGCACCGCCACCGCCAGAGACACTACATTGTACTATGAGGGACCCAGTAGCAATGCCGTCAACCAAAAGCGAGCACACCCACCTCTTCAGACAAACAGCAGTCTCACGGGTGCTTGCGCCAAGTCGCGATACCACGGCCCCGTGTGGGGAGTTTTGCCATTTAGGGAGGTGTAAACATGTCGTATGCTGTACAATCAGCTGCAGCAAATTAGACATTAGAAAAGTAATTCACAGGCAAGAGCTTTTCATAGGAAAGCTAGGTGTCGGCCGGGCAAGGTGGGGCAAAAGATTTCGAAATCCAGTTGTGGTTCATTTTAATGAATGTTAGATCGTCAACATTTTGGGTAGCCAGACGAGTCCTTTTTTCGGTTAATATTGAACCTGCAGCACTGAATACTCTTTCTGATAGGACACTTGCTGCCGGGCAAGCAAGCTCCTGCAATGCATATTCTGCCAATTCTGGCCAGGTGTCTAATTTGGAGGCCCAGTAATCAAATGGGAATGACGGTTGAGGGAGAACATCGATAAGGGATGAAAAATAGTTAGTAACCATACTGGACAAATGTTGTCTCCTGTCACTTTCAATTGATGCAGCAGTACCTGTCCTGTCTGCGGTCATAGCAAAATCACTCCACAACCTGGTCAGAAAACCCCTCTGTCCAACGCCACTTCTGATGTGTGCACCCCTAACACTCCTAGTCTGCTGCCCCCTGGAGCTCGTGTGAGAACGATCACGTGCGCTGTGTGCTGGGAATGCCTGAAGCAAACGGTCAACAAGAGTTGATTGTTTGGTTGCTAATATTAGTTCCAAGTTCTCATGTGGCATAATATTTTGCAATTTGCCTTTATAGCGTGGATCAAGGAGGCAGGCCAACCAGTAATCGTCATCGTTCATCATTTTCGTAATGCGTGTGTCCCTTTTTAGGATACGTAAGGCATAATCCGCCATGTGGGCCAAAGTTCCAGTTGTCAAATCTCCGGTTGTGATTGGTTGAGGGGCAGTTGCAGGCAAATCTACGTCACTTGTGTCCCTCAAAAAACCAGAACCCGGCCGTGACACGCAACCAATTTCCTGTGCCCCCGGGAAAGGTTCGGCATTAAAAATATACTCATCCCCATCATCCTCCTCGTCCTCCACCTCCTCTTCGGCCGCTACCTCGTCCTGTACACTGCCCTGACCAGACAATGGCTGACTGTCATCAAGGCTTTCCTCTTCCTCTGGTGCAGACGCCTGCTCCTTTATGTGCGTCAAACTTTGCATCAGCAGACGCATTAGGGGGATGCTCATGCTTATTACGGCGTTGTCTGCACTAACCAGCCGTGTGCATTCCTCAAAACACTGAAGGACTTGACACATGTCTTGTATCTTAGACCACTGCACACCTGACAACTCCATGTCTGCCATCCTACTGCCTGCCCGTGTATCCTCCCACAAATAAATAACAGCACGCCTCTGTTCGCACAGTCTCTGAAGCATGTGCAGTGTTGAGTTCCACCTTGTTGCAACGTCTATGATGAGGCGATGCTGGGGAAGGTTCAAAGACCGCTGATAGGTCTGCATACGGCTGGCGTGTACAGGCGAACGTCGGATATGTGAGCAAAGTGCACGCACTTTGAGGAGCAGGTCGGAGAACCCAGGATAAGTTTTCAATAAGCACTGCACCACCAGGTTTAAGGTGTGAGCCAGGCAAGGAATGTGTTTCAGTTGGGAAAGGGAGATGGCAGCCATGAAATTCCTTCCGTTATCACTCACTACCTTGCCTGCCTCAAGATCTACTGTGCCCAGCCACGACTGCGTTTCTTGTTGCAAGAACTCGGACAGAACTTCCGCGGTGTGTCTGTTGTCGCCCAAACACTTCATAGCCAATACAGCCTGCTGACGCTTGGCAGTAGCTGGCCCATAATGGGACAACTGGTGTGCAACAGTGTCATCTGCCGATGGAGTGGTTGGCAGACTGCGTTCTGTGGAAGAGCTGTAGCTTCTGCAGGAGGACGAGGAGGAGGAGGAGGAGGGGGTGCGAACGCCTACAGCCAACTGTTTCCTAGACCGTGGGCTAGGCACAACTGTCCCTAAATTGATGTCGCCTGTGGACCCTGCATCCACCACATTCACCCAGTGTGCCGTGATGGACACATAACGTCCCTGGCCATGCCTACTGGTCCATGCATCTGTAGTCAGGTGCACCTTTGTACTCACAGATTGCCTGAGTGCATGGACGATGCGCTGTTTAACATGCTGGTGCAGGGCTGGGATGGTTTTTCTGGAAAAAAAGTGTCGACTGGGTAGCTCGTATCGTGGTTCAGCGAACTCCATCAGGGCTTTGAAAGCTTCGCTTTCAACTAACCGGTAGGGCATCATCTCTAACGAGATTAGTCTAGCTATGTGGGCGTTAAAACCCTGTGTACGCGGATGCGAGGATAAGTACTTCCTTTTTCTAACCAGAGTCTCATGTAGGGTGAGCTGGACTGGAGAGCTGGAGATCGTGGAACTTTCGGGTGTGCCGGTGTACATGGCAGACTGAGAGACGGTTGGAGACGGTATTGTTTCCGCCGGTGCCCTAGATGCAATATTTCCTCCTACAAAACTGGTGGTTCCCTGACCCTGACTGCTTTTGGCTGGCAAAGAAACCTGCACAGATACTGCCGGTGGTGCGGAAAATGGTGGCCTTACAGTGACGGAAGGGATGTTGCGTTGCTGACTAGCTTCATTGGCCGAGGGTGCTACAACCTTAAGGGACGTTTGGTAGTTAGTCCAGGCTTGAAAATGCATGGTGGTTAAGTGTCTATGCATGCAACTAGTATTTAGACTTTTCAGATTCTGACCTCTGCTTAAGCTAGTTGAACATTTTTGACAGATGACTTTGCGCTGATCAGTTGGATGTTGTTTAAAAAAATGCCAGACTGCACTCTTCCTAGACTCGGATCCCTTTTCAGGGATTGCAGACTGAGCTTTAACCGGATGGCCACGCTGTCCTCCAACAGGTTTTGGCTTTGACACGCGTTTTGGGCCAGATACGGGCCCGGCAGATGGAACCTGTTGCGATGTTGATGCCTGCTGCGGCCCCTCCTCCACCTCCGCTTCTGAACTACTGCCGCCTGCACCCTGTTCCCCCAATGGCTGCCAATCGGGGTCAATAACTGGGTCATCTATTACCTCCTCTTCGAGCTCGTGTGCAACTTCGTCTGTGTCACTGTGTCGGTCGGTGGTATAGCGTTCGTGACGGGGCAACATAGTCTCATCAGGTTCTGATTGTGGATCTGTACCCTGAGAGGGCAATGTGGTGGTCTGAGTCAAAGGAGCAGCATAGTACTCTGGCTGTGGCTGTGCATCAGTGCACTCCATGTCAGAATCTACTTGTAATGGGCATGGCCTGTTAAATGTTTCACTTTCTAAGCCAGGGACGGTATGTGTAAAGAGCTCCATGGAGTGACCCGTTGTGTCGCCTGCTGCATCCTTCTCTCTTGTTGTAGTTTTTGCTGAGGAGGACAAGGAAGCGACTTGTCCCTGACCGTGAACATCCACAAGCGACGCGCTGCTTTTACATTTACCAGTTTCGGAAGAGGAGGCAAAAGAGCTAGAGGCTGAGTCTGCAATGTAAGCCAAAACTTGCTGTTGCTGCTCCGCCTTTAAAAGCGGTTTTCCTACTCCCAGAAAAGAGAGCGTTCAAGGGCTTGTGTAGCCTGACGACGAAACTGGCTCCACAGCTCCAGACTTAGGTGGAATATTTTTATCCCCACGACCACCTGATGCTCCACTACCACTACCATCATTACCAGCTGACAATGAACGCCCACGACGACCTCTTGCACCAGACTTCCTCATTGTTTTAAAATCTTAACCAAAGTAACTTTATTTGTTGCTGTCAAACAACTTACACGGTGAGCTATAACTTCAGTATGATTTCAATATCCCTTAACAGGTTGGTGAGACCACAAGGAAAATCAGGCACAATGTTACACACTCTGTTTTCTGTGGCACAAAATCACAGAGATGACACACACGCAGGACTGTCACTCAAGCACTAATGTCAATATTAATCTCCCACCTAATTTATTTATTTTTTTTTCTCAGGGAGACTTTAGAAACCAAATAATATTAAAAAAACCAAAAAAAAAAATAGCCTTTCTATGGCCCACTGAATGAGAGAGAGAGGTGGCACACCCAGGAGTCAAGACTGGCACACAAGCTGAAAGGGCAATATTACTCTCCCACTGTTTTTTTATGTATTTTTTGTTTTTTAAGGGAGACTTTAGAAACCCAATAATATTTAAAAAAACAAAAAAAAAAGGCTTTCTATGGCCCACAATTAGAGAGAGAGAGGTGGCACACCCAGGAGTCAAGACTGGCGCACAAGCTGAAAGGGCAATATTACTCTCCCACTGTTTTTTTAAGTTTTTTTTTTTTTTCAGGGAGACTTTAGAAACCAAATAATATTAAAAAAACCAAAAAAATAAATAGCCTTTCTATGGCCCACTGAATGAGAGAGAGAGGTGGCACACCCAGGAGTCAAGACTGGCACACAAGCTGAAAGGGCAATATTACTCTCCCACTGTTTTTTTATGTATTTTTTGTTTTTTAAGGGAGACTTTAGAAACCAAATAATATTAAAAAACAAACAAACAAAAAAAGGCTTTCTATGGCCCACAATTAGAGAGAGAGAGGTGGCACACCCAGGAGTCAAGACTGGCGCACAAGCTGAAAGGGCAATATTACTCTCCCACTGTTTTTTTAAGTTTTTTTTTTATTTTCAGGGAGACTTTAGAAACCAAATAATATTAAAAAAACCAAAAAAATAAATAGCCTTTCTATGGCCCACTGAATGAGAGAGAGAGAGGTGGCACACCCAGGAGTCAAGACTGGCACACAAGCTGAAAGGGCAATATTACTCTCCCACTGTTTTTTTATGTATTTTTTGTTTTTTAAGGGAGACTTTAGAAACCCAATAATATTTTAAAAAAAAAAAAAAAAAAGGCTTTCTATGGCCCACAATTAGAGAGAGAGAGGTGGCACACCCAGGAGTCAAGACTGGCGCACAAGCTGAAAGGGCAATATTACTCTCCCACTGTTTTTTTAAGTTTTTTTTTTTTTATTTTCAGGGAGACTTTAGAAACCAAATAATATTAAAAAAACCAAAAAAATAAATAGCCTTTCTATGGCCCACTGAATGAGAGAGAGAGGTGGCACACCCAGGAGTCAAGACTGGCACACAAGCTGAAAGGGCAATATTACTCTCCCACTGTTTTTTTATGTATTTTTTGTTTTTTAAGGGAGACTTTAGAAACCCAATAATATTTAAAAAAAAAAAAAAAAAAGGCTTTCTATGGCCCATTGAATGAGAGAGAGAGGTGGCACACCCAGGAGTCAAGACTGGCACACAAGCTGAAAGGGCAATATTACTCTCCCACTGTTTTTTTATTTATTTTTTTTTTTCAGGGACACTTTAGAAACCAAATAATAAGAAAAAAAATAAATAAATAAATAGGCTTTCTATAGCACACTGAATAAGAGATAGCACACACAGCAGTGGCACACAAGCCCTGACTGAGGCCAATATTTTTCTACCACTGATTGATGTAGTGTTTTTGTGTTGAGGTAGAATTTAGAACACAAATCACGGAAAAAATAAATAGGCTTTCTATGGCCCACTCAGTGAGAGATGGCACACACAGGGATGGCACTGTAGCAGAAATGCCAATCTTAATCTCCCACAAAAAAAAAAAAAAAAAAAACAGGGACTGTCCTACAATTACTATCTCCCTGCAGTAATCTAAGCCAGGTATGGCAGGCAGCAATAGGAGTGGACTGATGCACAAATTAAATAAAAAGTGTGGACAAACAAAAAAGATAGCTGTGCAGAAAGGAACAAGAGGATATGTGCTTTGAAAAAAGCAGTTGGTTTGCACAGTGGCGTACACACAGCAATACAGCTATCACGGAGCCTTCTAGGGCAGCCCAATGAGCTACAGCGCTGAGGAAAAAAAAAAAAAATAGCTTCCACTGTTCCTGCACACCGAAGGTGGTGTTGGACAGTGGAAATCGCTACAGCACAAGCGGTTTGGTGGTTAGTGGACCCTGCCTAACGCTCTCCCTGCTTCTGACGAAGCGGCAGCAACCTCTCCCTAAGCTCAGATCAGCAGCAGTAAGATGGCGGTCGGCGGGAACGCCCCTTTATAGCCCCTGTGACGCCGCAGACAGCAAGCCAATCACTGCAATGCCCTTCTCTAAGATGGTGGGGACCAGGATCTATGTCATCACGCTGCCCACACTCTGCGTTCACCTTCATTGGCTGAGAAATGGCGCTTTTCGCGTCATTGAAACGCGACTTTGGCGCGAAAGTCGCGTACCGCATGGCCGACAAGCACAGGGGTCGGATCGGGTTTCATGAGACGCCGACTTAGCCAAAAGTCGGCGACTTTTGAAAATGATCGACCCGTTTCGCTCAACCCTACTCTACACCATTGGCTATGAATAAGCCGCAGTATTGGACACAAGTGACCATGCGCATGACTCCCGTTCATCAGGAGGTGATTCGCTTCCTTGTACTGTATAATTTACATGATGTACTAGTGCTTGGTCTGCCATGGTTACAAACTCATAATCCTGTCCTGGACTGGAAAACAATGTCTGTGTTAAGCTGGGGATGTCAGGGGGTTCATGATTATGCACCTCCGATTTCAATCGCTTCATCTACTCCTTCTGAGATCCCTGTGTTTTTGTCTGACTATAGGGATGTTTTTGAGGAGCCTAAGCTCAATTCGCTCCCTCCTCATAGAGATTGTGACTGTGCTATAGAATTGATTCCTGGCAGTAAGTTCCCTAAGGGTCGTTTATTTAATCTGTCACTGCCAGAGCATACTGCTATGCGGAATTATATTAAGGAGTCCTTGGAAAAGGGACATATTCGTCCATCTTCGTCCCCTCTGGGAGCAGGTTTTTTTTTCGTGGCAAAAAAAGATGGTTCCCTGAGGCCTTGTATAGATTATCGCCTTCTGAATAAGATTACAGTCAAATATCAGTATCCACTGCCATTATTGACTGATTTGTTTGCTCGTATTAAGGGGGCTAGGTGGTTCACTAAGATAGATCTTCGCGGTGCGTATAATCTGGTGCGGATAAAACAGGGTGACGAGTGGAAAACCGCATTTAATACGCCTGAGGGCCATTTTGAGTATTTGGTAATGCCTTTTGGACTCTCCAATGCTCCGTCGGTCTTTCAGTCCTTTATGCACAATATTTTCCGTGAATATCTGGATAAGTTTATGATTGTGTATTTGGATGATATTTTGGTGTTTTCTGATGACTGGGAGTCTCATGTTTTACAGGTCAGGAAGGTGTTTCAGGTTCTGCGGGCCAATTCTCTGTTTGTGAAGGGCTCAAAGTGCCTCTTCGGAGTCCAGAAGATTTCTTTTTTGGGGTACATTTTTTCTCCTTCTACTATTGAGATGGATCCCGTCAAGGTTCAGGCGATTTGTGACTGGACACAACCTTCATCTGTTAAGAGCCTTCAGAAGTTCTTGGGGTTTGCTAATTTTTATCGTCGGTTCATTGCTAATTTTTCCAGTATTGTTAAACCTTTGACTGATTTGACTAAAAAGGGTGCTGATGTTGCTGATTGGTCTCCTGCGGCCGTGGAGGCCTTTCAGGAACTTAAGCGCCGGTTTTCTTCTGCTCCTGTGTTGTGTCAACCAGATGTTTCACTTCCTTTTCAGGTTGAGGTTGATGCTTCCGAGATTGGAGCGGGGGCGGTTTTGTCACAGAGAAGTTCTAATGGCTCGGTGATGAAGCCATGTGCATTCTTCTCTAGAAAATTCTCGCCCGCCGAGCGCAATTATGATGTGGGTAATCGGGAGCTTTTGGCCATGAAATGGGCATTTGAGGAGTGGCGTCATTGGCTTGAGGGTGCTAAACATCGTGTGGTGGTCTTGACTGATCACAAGAATCTCATTTACCTTGAGTCTGCCAGGCGTTTGAATCCTAGACAGGCTCGTTGGTCGTTGTTTTTTTCTCGTTTCAATTTCGTGGTTTCATACCTGCCAGGTTCAAAGAATGTGAAGGCAGATGCTCTTTCCAGGAGTTTTGTGCCTGACTCTCCTGGAGACTCTGGGCCTACTGGTATCCTTAGGGATGGGGTAATATTGTCCGCCGTATCCCCAGACTTGCGACGTGCATTGCAGGAGTTTCAGGTGGATAAACCGGATCGTTGTCCACCAGAAAGACTGTTTGTTCCGGATGATTGGACCAGTAGAGTCATCTCCGAGGTCCATTCTTCTGTGTTGGCTGGTCATCCTGGAATATTTGGTACTAGAGACTTGGTGGCCAGGTCTTTTTGGTGGCCTTCCTTGTCTAGGGATGTGCGTACCTTTGTGCAGTCTTGTGAAGTGTGTGCTCGAGCTAAGCCTTGCTGTTCTCGGGCCAGTGGGTTGTTGTTATCCTTGCCCATCCCGAAGAGGCCTTGGACGCACATTTCCATGGATTTTATTTCTGATCTCCCGGTTTCACAGAAAATGTCCGTTATCTGGGTGGTGTGTGACCGCTTTTCTAAGATGGTTCATTTGGTGCCCTTGCCTAAGTTGCCTTCCTCCTCTGAGTTGGTCCCTTTATTTTTTCAGAACGTGGTTCGTTTGCATGGGATTCCGGAGAATATCGTTTCTGACAGGGGATCCCAGTTTGTGTCTAGATTTTGGCGGACGTTTTGTGCCAAGATGGGCATTGATTTGTCTTTCTCGTCTGCATTCCATCCTCAGACGAATGGCCAGATGGAGCGAACTAATCAGACCTTGGAAACTTATTTGAGGTGTTTTGTTTCTGCTGATCAAGATGACTGGGTTGCTTTTTTGCCGCTGGCCGAATTTGCTCTTAATAATCGGGCTAGTTCTGCCACGTTGGTCTCTCCTTTTTTTTGTAATTCGGGGTTTCATCCTCGTTTTTCCTCTGGTCAGGTGGAGTCTTCGGATTGTCCTGGAGTGGACGTGGTGGTGGACAGGCTACATCAGATTTGGAATCAGGTGGTGGACAATTTGAAGTTATCTCAGGAGAAGACTCAGCAGTTTGCTAATCGCCGTCGCCGCGTGGGTTCCCGACTTCTTGTTGGGGATTTGGTGTGGTTGTCTTCTCGTTTTGTCCCTATGAAGGTCTCTTCTCCTAAGTTCAAGCCTCGGTTCATCGGTCCTTATAGGATCTCGGAGATTCTTAACCCTGTATCTTTTCGTTTGGATCTCCCAGCATCGTTTGCTATTCATAATGTGTTCCATCGGTCGTTGTTGCGGAGGTATGAGGTGCCCGTTGTTCCTTCGGTTGAGCCTCCTGCTCCGGTGCTGGTGGAGGGAGAATTGGAGTATGTTGTTGAGAAGATCTTGGATTCTCGTGTTTCCAGACGCAAACTCCAGTATTTGGTTAAGTGGAAGGGTTATGGTCAGGAGGATAATTCCTGGGTGGTCGCCTCCGATGTTCATGCGACTGATTTGGTCCGCGCCTTCCATAGAGCTCACCCTGATCGCCCTGGGGGTTCTCGTGAGGGTTCGGTGACCCCTCCTCAAGGGGGGGGGGTACTGTTGTGGATTCTGTTTGTGGGCTCCCTCTGGTGGTTACTGCTGGTACTGGGTGACTTTGGTGGGTTGCGGCCTTTGGTTTCCACCTGTCCATCAGAGGCTGGGTGTTTCCTATTTTACCTGGCCTTTCTGTCATTCCCTTGCCGGCTATCAATGTATTCAGATGTGCTCTGTTTGGTTCCTGCCTACCTGCTCCCAGATCTTTCAGGATAAGCTAAGTGCTGATTTTCAGTTGTTTGGTTTTTTGTCCAGCTTGCTTATTATGTCTCTATGCTAGCTGGTAGCTCTAGTGGACTGAGGTTCTCCCCATGTGCCATGAGTTGGCACATGGGTTCTTGTAATCTCAGGATGGTTTTTTGATTAGGGTTTTTTGCTGACCGCTCAGACCCCTTTTGTATCGTTCTGCTTTCTAGTTTACAGCGGGCCTCTATTTGCTGAACCTATATATATCATCTCTATGTGTGTGCCTTCCTCTCATTTCACCGTCAATACATGTGGGGGGCAACTATACCTTTTGGGGTTCATTCCTCTGGAGGCAAGTGAGGTCTTATTTTCTCTGCAGTACTAGTTAGCTCTTAGGCTGGTGCGTGGCGTCTAGAACCAACGTAGGCACGCTCCCTGGCTATCTCTAGTTGCGTTTGTCAGGCGTAGGGCAGCGGTCAGCCCAGGTTCCATCACCCTAGAGCTCGTCCGATATTTTGTATTACTTTGCTTGTCCCTTGCTATCCCTAGCCATTGGGATTCATGACAGCAGAGTAGTGAAAATAAAAAATATATTTTTTTCCCACAAAAAAGATTTTTTAGCCCCCAAATTTTTATTTTCACAAGGGTAACAAGAGAAATTGGACCCCAAAAGTTGTTGTCCAATTTGTCCTGAGTATGCTGGTACCCAATATGTGGGGGTAAACCACTGTTTGGGCGCACGGCAGAGCTCGGAAGGGAAGGAGCGCCATTTTGGAATGCAGGCTTTGATAGAATGGTCTGCGGGCGTTATGTTGCGTTTGCAGAGTCACTGATGTACCTAAACAGTAGAAACCCCCCACAAGTGACCCCATTTTGGAAACTAGACCCCCCAAGGAACTTATCTAGATATGTGGTGAGAACTAGGGTTGAGCGACCTTTACTTTTATAGGATCGGGTCGGGTTTCACGAAACCCGACTTTTTCAAAAGTCGGGTCGAGTGAAATCGGCCGATCCTATAAAAAAGTCGGGGTCGGGGTCGGCCGAAACTCGAAACCCAATGCAGTGCATTGGGTTTCCAATGGTTCCCAGGGTCTGAAGGAGCGGAAACTCTCCTTCAGGCCCTGGGATCCATATTTAAGTGTAAAATAAAGAATTAAAATAAAAAATATCGCTATACTTACCCTCTGACGGGCCCTGGTACTAACCGGGAATCTTCCTGCCTTAGAATCAGCCTTCCAGGACCTTGCGGTGACGTCACGGTGACGTCGCGGCTTGTGATTGGTCGCGCGGCCGCCCATGTGACCGCTCGGGCGACCAATCACAAGCCGCGACATCACTGTGACGTCACCGAAGGTCCTGGAAGGGCTGATTCTTAGGAAGGAAGGCTGCCGGAAAGAAGCAGGGCGTGTCCGAGGGTGAGTATATACCTAATAGGAATATACTCACCCTCGGCTTCATTCCGGCAGCCTTCCTTCCTAAGAATCAGCCCTTCCTGGACCTTCGGTGACGTCACGGTGACGTCGCGGCTTGTGATTGGTCGCGCGAGCGGTCACATGGGCGGCCGCGCGACCAATCACAAGCCGCGACGTCACCGCGACGTCACCGCAAGGTCCTGGAAGGCTGATTCTAAGGAAGGAAGGTTCCCGGTTAGTACCAGGGCCCGTCAGAGGGTAAGTATGGCGATATTTTTTATTTTAATTCTTTATTTTACACTTAAATCTGAATTCCGATACCAATTCCCGATATCTTAAACATATCGGGAATCGGTATCGGAATTCCGATTCCAGATTCAGAAGATCGCCGACTTCATGGCCGACCCCACACAGGGGTCGGGTCGGGTTTCATGAAACCCGACTTTGCCAAAAGTCGGCGACTTCTGAAAATTGCCGACCCATTTCGCTCAACCCTAGTGAGAACTTTGAATGCCCAAGTGCTTCACAGAAGTTTATAATGCAGAGTAGTGAAAACAGAAAATATTTTTTTTTTCCACAAAAAATATTTTTTAGCCCCCAAGTTTTTATTTTCACAAGGGTAACAAGAGAAATTGGACACCAATATTTGTTCTCCAATTTTTCCTGAGTATGCTGGTACCCCATATGTGGGGGTAAACCACTGTTTGGGCACACGGCAGAGCTCGGAAGAGAAGGAGCGCCATTTTGGAATTCAGACTTTGATAGAATTGTCTGTGGGTGTTATGTTGCGTTTGCAGAGCCCCTGATGTACCTAAACAGTAGAAACCCCCCACAAGTGACCAAATTTTGGAAACTAGACCCCCTAAGGAACTTATCTAGATATGTGGTGAGAACTTTGAATGCTCAAGTGCTTCACAGAAGTTTATAATGCAGAGTAGTGAAAATAAAAAAATATTTTTTTTCCCACAAAAAAGAGTTTTAGCCCCCAAGTTTTTATTTTCACAAGGGTAACAGGAGAAATTGGACCCCAAAAGTTGTTGTCCAATTTATCCCGAGTATGCTGATGCCCCATATGTGGGGGTAAACCACTGTTTGGGCGCACGGCAGAGATCAGAAGGGAGGGAGCACCATTTGACTTTTTTAGCGCAAAATTGTCTGTCGTGTTTGGAGACCCCCTGATGTACCTAAACAGTGGAAACCCCCCAATTCTAACTCCAACCCTAACTCCAACACACCCCTAACCCTAATCTCAACCCGATCCATAATCCTAATCACAACCCTAACGATAATCACAACCCAAAACAGCCCTAATCTCAACTCTAACCATAACCCTAATCAAAACCCTAAATCCAACACACCCCTAACCCTAATCTCAACCCTAACCTCAAACCTAACCCTAATCCCAATACACCCCTAACCCTAATCCCAACCCTAACCTTAACCCTAATCCCAACCCTAATCCCAACCCTAATCCCAAACGTAACCCTAATCCCAACTGTAACCCTAATACCAACCCTAATCCAAACCCTAACTCTAATCCCAACTCTATCCCTAACTTTAGCCCCAACCCTAACCCTAACCCTAATTTTAGCCCCAACCCTAGCCCTAACCCTAACTTTAGCCCCAATGCTAACCCTAAATTTAACTCTAACCCTAGCCCTAACTTTAGCCCCAACCCTAACCCTAAGGCTACTTTCATTTGGCATCCGTCACAATCCGTCATTTTGGACAAAAAACGGATCCTGCAAATGTGCCCACAGGATGCCTTTTTTGCCCATAGACTTGTATTACCGACAGATGGCCACACGTCGCGTCCATCGTGCACTGGATCCGTTGTGTTTTGGCAGACCATTGTCACAAAAAAAGTTCAATGTAACCTTTTTTTTCTACGTCGCGTCCGCCATTTCCGCGCATGCGTGGCCGTAACTCTGCCCCCTCCTCCCCAAGACATAGACTGGGCAGCGGATGTGTTGAAAAACTGCATCCACTGCCCACGTTGTGCACAATTTTCACAACATGCGTCGGTACGTCGGGCTGACGCATTGCGACCGCCCCGTACCGATGCAAGTGTGAAAAAAGCCTAAGGCTACTTTCACACCAGTGTCGTACTCGGCCCATCGCAGTGTGTCGGGCCGACGTACCGACGCTAGCGTTGTAAGCGCCGCACAACGGGTGCAGAGGACGCTGTTTTTTCAATGCATCCGCTGCCCCATTGTGAGGTGCGGGGAGGCGGGGGCGGAGTTCCGGCCGCGCATGCGCGGTCGGAAATGGCGGACACGTTGCACAAAAAAAGTTACATGTAGCGTTTTTTTGTGCCGACGGTCCGCCAAAGCACGACGCATCCGTCGCACGACGGATGCGACGTGTGGCAATCCATCGCAATGTGTCGCTAATGCAAGTCAATGGAGAAAAAAACGCATCCTGCAAGCACTTTTTCAGGATGCGTTTTTTCTCCAACGACGCATTGCGACGGAAGCCAAAAAACGCTAGTGTGAAAGTAGCCTAACCCTAACCCTAGCCCTAACCCTAAATTTAGCCCCAACCCTAGCCCTAACCCTAACCCTAACCCTAGCCCTAACTCTAACCCTAACCCTAGCCCTAACCCTAGCCCTAACCCTAGCCCTAACCCTAGCCCTAACCCTAGCCCTAACCCTAAATTTAGCCCCAACCCTAGCCCTATCCCTAACCCTAACCCTAGCCCTAACCCTAACCCTAGCCCTAACCCTAACCCTAGCCCTAACCCTAGCCCTAACCCTAGCCCTAACCCTAACCCTAACACTAGCCCTAACCCTAACCCTAACCCTAGCCCTAACCCTAACCCTAACCCTAGCCCTAGCCCTAACCCTAACCCTAGCCCTAACCCTAATTTTAGCCCCAACTCGTCTCTCCTGCCGGCCGGCAGATGGCAGCAGATGGCGGGCGCACTGCGCATGCGCCCGCCATTTTCTTTGCAGAGGAAGAAGCCGGCCGGCAAGAGGAGATGCAGGAGGACCCGGGGACACCGGGTGAGTATGATAGGGTCCCCGAATCCCCCTATTTCTCTGTCCTCTGATGTGCGATCACATCAGAGGACAGAGAATTACAGATCGCTTTTTTTTTTTTTTTTTTTTTGCGGTCGCCGGTAAACAGTTAATTACCGGCGATCGCAAAACAGGGGTCGGTAAAAACCGACCCCGATCATGTTCTTTGGGGTCTCGGCTACCCCCGGCAGCCGAGACCCCAAAGATCTTCCGGGTGCCGGGCGGCGGGCGCACTGCGCATGCGCCCGCCATTTTTTCCCAGAAAAAAGATGGCGGCGCCCATCGGGAGCCACGAGGAGCACCGGGGGAGATAGGTGAGTATTGGGGGGCTATTGGGGGCCATCGGGGACACTATTTCTCTGTCCTCCGATGTGCGATCACATCGGAGGACAGAGAAATTAAATGGCAAATCGCGTTTTTTTGTTGTTGTTGCGACCGCCGGTAAACGGTTAATTACCAGCGATCGCAACTCGGGGGTCAGTAAAAACCCCCCGAATCATGTTCTCTGGGGTCTCGGCTACCCTCGGCAACCGAGACCCCAGAGAAAATCCGACTCTGGGGGGCGCTTTTCACTTTTTCCACAGCGCCGTTAATTAACGGCGCTGTGGTTTAAGTACCCTTAGCGGCCGCCGTTAAAAGGCGTATCGGCGGTCGTTAAGGGGTTAAAGGTATATTTTTTAGTAAAATGTAAATTGTTATTTTATTCTATAAACTACTGACAACATGTCTCTGAAGTTCCAAGCAATAAATTTTGTATTTATTTTCTGGAAATGTGAAATGGTCAAAATAAAAAAAAATGCATTGCTTGCAGACCTCAAATAATGCAAAAAAACAAGTTCATAATCATTTATAAACAACAATACTAATGTTTTAACTCAGGAAGAGTTCAGAAATCAATATTTTGTGGAATAAACATGATTATTAATCACAGCTTTCATGCGTCTTGGCATGCTTTCCACCAGTCTTTCACACTGTTTTTCGGTGACCTTATGCCACTCCTGGTGCAAAAATGTAAGCAGTTCTTCTTTCTTTGATGGCTTGTGAATATCAATGGGGTTTGGGTCTGGAGATTGGGCTGGGCATGAGAGGGATTTGATGTGGTGGTCCTTCATCCACACCTTGATTGACCTAGCTGTGTGGCTTGGCGCATTGTCCTGCTGGAAAGCCAGTCCTCAGAGTTGGGGAACATTGTCTGAGCAGAAGGAATCAACTGTTTTTCCAGGATAACCTTGTATGCAGCTTGATTCATATGTCCTTCGCAAAGAACAACCTGCCCAATTCCAGCCTTGCTGAAGCATCCCCAGATCATCACCTATCCTCCACCAAATGTCACAGTGGGTGCAAGACACTGTGGCTTGTACTCCTCTCCAGGTCTCTGTCTAACTATTAGATGACCAGGTACTGGGCAAAGCTGAAAATTAGGCTCATGAGAGAAGATTACCTTACTCCAGTCCTCTATGGTCCAATCTGTATGGTCTTTGGCAAACTTCAGCCTGGATCTCCTTTGCTTCTTATTGATGAAAGGCTTTTTTCTAGCTTTACATGACTTGAGTCCTGCCTCTAGGAGCCTGTTATGAACTGTTCTTGCTGTGCATTTCACCCCAGCTGCCATTTGCCATTCCTTAAGTAGGTCACTTGATGTCATCCTGTGGTTGCTGAGTGACATTCGAATAAGATGACAGTCATCCCGGTCAGTGGAGAGTCGTTTTCACCCTCTACCGATCTGTAGCTTCGTTGTTCCCAATGTCTGCTGCTTGACCTTGTTGTAATGGACTGCTATCTTAGAAATTTAAGGATGGAGGCAACATGACGCTCACTATGTCCCTCTGCTAGTAAAGCCAGAATTGAGCCCTTTTTTTCCTTACTCAAGACTTTTTTTTCAACTCCTTTGGCATGGTTAATAGTTATTTTTTCATTCCTATTACTTTTGGGATATTACTAGCATGTGTTTTACCATCCAGCTTGTCCTATTGCAAGAGGATTGTGAACACCACAGCATTTTTTTTATACTTTCCTTCGTTAAATAAGATTAGGTTCAGGTGATCACCTAATCAGAAGCACATTAAGTAGAATGAGGTGTACTCTGGTTGGAATTCAACTGACACTGGAATGGAATGACTGTCAGACATGTAGAGAAGCTGATTTTTATAATAACTGTGCAGTGGTCTCTTAATTTTTGCCAGAGCTGTATATGTATATAAATTTTGTAAAATAACTCCCCTCTTAATGTCCCACTGGTATGATCGCACCGTAAGGGTATGGGTATGGGTAAGGGTATTGCGCTCACCAAAACAAGCATACTAAGTAGCCTGATTAATAAAATATGTGTAAAGTACAAATCCTTGCCGCTGCTATTTATGCTGTGTATTAATCTCTTTAGGTTGCCATTTCTCTACATGTCTAGTTCCTTGTCATGTTGACTCTGTTTAAAATTAGATCATTTCATATAACTGCCTCTTTTCTCATCCTAAATGAACACTTGTGTCAGAAGTGGCTAATGCAATTGGGCATGCCAACCCAGTGGAATGACTGTTTCCAACCATTACTAAATTGACTGATGAAAGCTCTTTAAGGAGAGGTTGAAATGTGGAGAGAAGTCTATGAAAATATTTCTGTAAGAGGTGATATATACTCTTTAACAGCAGGCAATACGCAGTCTTCAGACATGAGTATAAAACCACTTAATGCTTGCATCATTGTCAGCTACCATGACTGTGTCAATTTGATGTAAAAGGTGGATTATGTAACATATCGTTCATTATGTGTAAACCTTATGAGGATAAAACAGAATTTACTAGAGCTATTATAGTACTTGCTTGTCTGCAGTCTGACACAGAAAAATAACCTCAGATTTTCTGTATCTAATAGACCTTGTGACATATTTAAAGGCACAGAAAGGCACAATACAGCCACCTTTCCAAAAATCAAGAGTTGCCTTTTGTACGTGGACCATAAAATATGATCGTCTGAACCCTGTCCTAGGCTCACCATCACTCTAAGGAACACAATATTAAAGACAATGAACAATTTTAGGGACTTTTTTCTTTTTGGCTATATGCATGTATTTTGAGCTAAAAGTAATTTTTATTACTTTCATTAACCCCTTTCTGACCTCGGACGGGATAGTACGTCCGAGCTCAGATCCCCTGCTTTGATGCGGGCTCCAGTGGTGAGCCCGCTTCAAAGCCAGGACATGTCAGCTGTTTTGAACAGCTGACATATGCCCGCAATAGCGACGGGTGGAATCACGATCCACCCGCCGCTATTAACTAGTTAAATGCCACTGTCAAACGTTGACAGCGGCATTTAACTACCGCCTCCGGCCATCGGGACGGAAATGAGTGCATCGCCGACCCCAGTCACATGATTGGGGGTAAGCGATGCGTCGGCATGACAACCTGAGGTCTCCCTGAGACCTCTATGGTTGTTGATGCCGCCTTGCTGTGAGCGCCACCCTGTGGTCCGCGCTCATAGCAAGCCTGTAATTCAGCTACAAACTGTAGGAGCGATCTGATGATAGGAAAAATTAAAAAATGAAAACTATGTTTTACTTATCTCTGCACCACTATTCCATGATGTGGCAAGTTTAACATGCTCAAATTGTTGAAAGGTCCCCTTTGACTCATTCTGCAGTCAGCAATGTGCAGGAAAACAAACAGCATGTAAGAGTCAAAGGGAGCTAAATTTTTTATAAAAGCCAACTGCAAATGTTATTTTTAGCCCAAAACACATATAAGTAAAAATTTTATTGCACCACATTTTTAATTCAAGACATATTGTATAGCAAGTTTCAAGTGTCAGCAGTCTCGTATGCAATACCTCTACAATAGATAAATGAATTGATTGGTTAGGCATAAAGCTCATAACTTGTAATAAATTAACATTAGTTATAAGTGAATATAAGGATACCCTTGCCTGGAGAATAAGCCCACTTTAATGCAGCCTTTTTACAGATCTAATTTGCATGCATGTATTAGATGGCATCCATAATGCATTTTCATATAGCCCCAGCTTTAATAAGGGCATTTCGAGTTTTTATATGTATAAATTATAAGAAACAGAAGTGGGCATGTTCCATTGCATGTGGTATTGTGGAGAATTTCTCCAGTAGACTTGTAGTGTCTATGGCTCTGAAATACTGAAATGTAAAGATGTTGTTCCAGTGGCGCTACTAGAGAATGTTGGGTCCCGGTGCAAAATTTGGACCTGTGCCTTACTCACTCCTGCGTGTTGGGCTGTATGGGCTCATGTGGAATTCTAAATCCCTTACCTTGTAGTCCCTTATCTTGTGCCCCATAGTGGTATATATATCCCCCATCCTGGTATATACTGTATGTTCCCCATCCTGGTATATATGTCCCTTATCCTGAGCCCATCCTGGTATATATATCCACTATCCTGGTATATATGTTCCCAATCCTGGTCTATATATTCCCCAAACTGATCCAATCCTGGTATACAGTATTGGCTGAAAGTGTTGAAACCCTTGATATTGTTGCAGAAAATGAAGTATCTTTCCCTGAAAATGATTGCAATTGTTATAAAAAAAATCTAAAGAAAGACCCTCCTACTATTTGCAATAATTGTATTTAAATACTTAGAAAAAGGGGACACTTCTCACATTAGCGATCAAATGAGGGACAGGTAGGTAATCTAGCCCTTTTAAGTCGTATATCTTCCCATGCCTTGTCATGAAGGTTAGCACATTAGGATTACCATTTGGCACCCCCCGCACACTGTCGGTTTGCCCTCAATGACCCTAATAAGCCCTAAGTATAACAAACCAATATAGTGACAAAACTTAAAATATTGTGAAAGCAAGAAGACAATAATCCAACAAGTCAACAGAATCTCACATATCCAAGGCTATTTCTTTAGAAAAATGAGCACCAAATAGAAAATCCAATCACTGGTTTATACAGTAGCAATTACAAATGCATGCATTGCCATTTTGTGACACTGAATAACAGCATCAATATTCTTATACCCAGTGACATCAGACATCTAGCACCTTAGGTTTCTATGAACTCCTTAACCATGGTACATATATGATGCTTTTCATATATTTTTTGAAGACCGCATGTAGATGATACCTATCGCTTGTTTTTGCTCAGATACAGTACAGACCAGAAGTTTGGACACACCTTCTCATTAAAATATTTTTCTGTATTTTCATGACTATGAAAATTGTACATTCACAATGAACACATCAAAACTATGAACTAACACTTGTGGAATTATATACTTAACAAAAAAGTGTGAAACAACTGAAGTTATGTCTTATATTCTAGGTTCTTCAAAGTAGCCACCTTTTGCTTTGATGACTGCTTTGCACACTCTTGGCATTCTCTTGATGAGCTTCAAGAGGTAGTCACCGGGAATGGTTTTCACTTCCCAGGTGTGCCCTGTCAGGTTTAATAAGTGGGATTTCTTGCCTTATAAATGGGGTTGGGACCATCAGTTGTGTCGTGCAGAAGTCTGGTGGATACACAGCTGATAGTCCTACTGAATAGACTGTTAGAATTTATATTATAGCAAGAAAAAAGCACCTAAGTAAAGAAAAATGAGTGGCCATCATTACTTTAAGAAATGAAGGTCAGTCAGTTTGAAAAATTGGAAAAACTTTGAAAGTGTCCCCAAGTGCAGCGGCAAAAACCATCAACGCTACAAAGAAACTGGCTCACATGAGGACCGCCCCAGGAAAGGAAGACCAAGAGTCACCTCTGCTTCTGAGGATAAGCACTTATTTGGGCTAAAGAATACAAGGAATGGACTTTAGCCCAGTGGAAATCTGTGCTTTGGTCTGATGAGTCAAAATTTGAAATCTTTGGTTCCAACCGCCGTGTCTTTGTGTGACACAGAAAAGGTGAACGGATGGACTCTACATGCTTGGTTCCCACCATGAAGCATGGAGGAGGCGGTGTGATTGTGTGGGGGTGCTTTGCTGGTGACACTGTTTGGGATTTATTCAAAATTGAAGGCATACGGAAACAGCATGGCTACCACAGCATCTTGCAGAGGCATGCTATTCCATCCGGTTTGCGTTTAGTTGAACCATCATTTATTTTTCAACAGGACAATGACCCCAAACACACTTCCAGGCTGTGTAAAGGCTATTTCACCAAGAAGGAGAGTGATGGGGTGCTACACCAGAAGACCTGGCCTCTACAGTCACCAGACCTGAACCCAATCAAAATGGTTTGGGGTGAGCTGGACTGCAGAGTGAAGGCAAAAGGGCCAACAAATGCTAAGCATCTCTGGGAACTCCTTCAAGATTGTTGGAAGACCATTCCCGGTGACTACCTCTTGAAGCTCATCAAGAGAATACCAAGAGTGTGCAAAGCAGTCATCAAAGCAAAAGGTGGCTACTTTGAAGAACCTTGAATATAAGACATAATTTCAGTTGTTTCACACTTTTTTGTTAAGTATATAATTCCACATGTGTTAATTCACAGTTTTGATGCCTTCAGTGTGAATGTACAATTTTCATAGTCATAAAAACACAGAAAAATCTTTAAATGAGAAGGTGTGTCCTAACTTTTGGTCTGTACTGTGTACATTCCCAACTCCCAAGATTCAAGGAACTCTTTAAACATGGTGCATACTGTATATAATGCTTATCATATTTTTTTATATCAGCATGTAGATGATACTTATTGTGCATCTTTGCTCAGATATACATTCCAAACTCCCAACACGTTTCCCCCCTCTTGTTCATCATGGAATAAGTTTAAAAAAGCATGTAAAACAGCCCTAATAGTCTGTATCACACTGAGTGCTTAATGAATCGATGTCTCCTATGTGTGGGAACACAGGGTTCAGGCTGGAGCCCTCTTATTCTGGGTCAGGTGCACCATATGTCTGTGAAAAAACAGTGTTTTGCCCAATCCCCATTCATATTCATAAAGATTATTATTATTATTATTATATTCCCTGCTAGATCTGTATCTTTATTGCAACAACGCTTGACCGCAAATGCGCTCCACACAGGAGCACACGTGACAAGAAGATATTGGTCACATAGTACATAAGGCTATGCTAGAACGCAAATGTGCTCCATCATGCGCATGACAGGAATTATAGCTAGGTAACAGACCTCCATTATCTAAAGTGCAGGATGTGTGCATTCTGGAAGGCAAAAATGCGTTCCACGCAAAATCAAACCACTTTTTGATTATTGTGTGTCTATGAAGAGAAGTGATCACTGCATCAATGAATGGGGAAACACAAGAAATCAACCCTTATGTACCATGTTATAAGGCAGAGGTGTCAAACTGCATTCCTCGAGGGCCGCCAACAGGTCATGTTTTCAGGATTTCCTTGTATTGCACAGGTGATAATTTAATCACCTGCACATAATGATTCCAGCACCTTGTGGAATGCTAAGGAAATCCTGAAAACATGACCTGTTGGCGGCCCTCGAGGAATGCAGTTTGACACCTTTGTTATACGGTATTTAAGACTATAGTAAAGGGATATGAGGGCACCACCAATATAATAGGAATCAGCCTAGCACATACTGAAAACGTGACCAATGAGCAAAGAAGAAAGAAGTATGCATACACTGTGGGATTACCTAGAATTCTATACTAATTAGTATGATGTACAATAACAAATTGTATTGTGGTACCGTGTTAGCCAAAAAATTTGATGTGAATACTTTTCTGCCTAATGATGACAGAAGTATTCTAGGAGTGATACCTTTATTGGCTAACCAGAAAATAATATGTTTGCAAGCTTTCAGAGCACAGCGGCTCCTTCTTCATCCAAGATTACAATCTTGCCTGAAGAAGTAGCCACTGTGCTCTGCAAGCTTGCAAACATATTATTTTCTGGTTAGCCAATAAAGGTATCACTCCTAGAATATTTCTGTCATCATTGGGCAGAAAAGTATTCACATCGATATTAATTAGTATGAAATACATGGCAAGCACTGGCAGTACATACAAACATGATTAAAAATAATTAAAAAGGTCTATGGCCCAAAATAATGAATGAAAAGGTGACAAAACTATAATGAGATTGACACCCATCCTCATTTGCCAAAAAAACAAATACAGTATATGCACAATAAGCACAATATCCAAAAAGTCATATAAATAATGTACATCCTGATATAGAGGTGCAAAAGGATATACAGTATACACAACCTCAATTATATGTATAGCGGTACGACGATAAAATGCACAGTATAAAAGATTAAAAATAAATCTTTATTGATATTTAGTAAAAAAAAAGTTGTATGTTCAATAGAATGATGATAAATCAAGCTTTCGGAACAAAAGAAGAGTGCAGGGGCATAGGGACACAAGGTGAGTATTTTTGCACATATGTGCTCATTATAAAATCCATGAAAAAATCAATCAAAAAAGGAGGAGGGGAAGACTTTTCTGTTGAGAAAATATGGACCGCTAAGTCAATAACAATTTATAAATAACATGTAAAGTGCATAGTGCATAATATCAACATTCATTGTGAATCAGTAAAATGTTAAATGTACAAAACCAAATCTCAATGAGAAAGTGACAAGTGCATGGGAAAAAATGAAATGGATGATGTATAACACATAATGCAAGAAGTTGCGCCAAAATCCAGTGGCAATCAGTTCAAGCTAAAGGATGAACTGAATGAATGAAAGTCAGTGCTAAAGAGTACCTGAAAAGTGCTTTGTGTGCAGGTCCCAGATGCCACATGTTCTCACCCCGAAAGCGCCATTTCGCAGAATGCTTCTTCCATGGGGGCATGGTTACATAAGTAATATAAATCCTAGTGTGCAAATGCAGCAAAAAAGAATGGATAAAACAATGTAGCAAAAGATACAACGTTGTATAAAGGCAAATTCTAGGAAACCTCTATCTATATAATCATCTAAGGGTCACTTCCATCTGTTTGTCTGTTTGTCTGTCACGGAAACCCCGCGATGCTGATTGGTTGCGAATTCGCACCTTCCTACTCTCTGTCAGTGCCCCCTCCATACTCTCCTCCAGTCAGCGATCACACAGGGTTATTGGCTGCGTTACACCGCGTTATGCCGTGGTGTAACGCAGTCTGTTAACGCTGCTATTAACCCTGTGTGACCAACTTTTTACTATTGATGCTGCCTATGCAGCATCAATAGTAAAAAGATCTAATGTTAAAAATAATTACAAAAAATAAAAAATCATTATATTCTCACCTTCCGGCGCTTATCCCGCTCCTCACGATGCTCTGGTCCCAAGAAGGCATTGCGGTCTCGCGAGATGATGACGTAGCGGAGACCGCTATGTCATCGTCCCGCGAGACTGCAATGCATTCTTGGGACCGGAGCATCGCAAGGAGCATCGATAAATGCCTGGCCTGGATCCGGGGGCCACCAGAAGGTGAGTATATAACTATGGCCTGTGTGGGGCTGTGCTATATACTATGTGGGCTGTGCTATATACTATGTGGGCTGTGCTATACAATGCGTGGGCTGTGCTATATACTATGTGGCTGTGTTATATACTACGTGGCTGTGTTATATACTACGTGGCCTGTGCAATATACTACGTGGCTGTGCTATATGCTACATGGGCTGTGTTATATACTACATGGCCTGTGCTATATGCTACGTGGCTGTGCTATATGCTACGTGGGCTGTTTTGTAGCTATGTGGGCTGTGTTGTAACTATGTGGGCTGTGTTATATGCTATGTGGCTGTGCTATATTTCTCTGCTGTATCTGTGCATCATGAATAGTGGTATGTGTTAAAGAGGGGGGCCCACTGAGACTCTTTCACCCGGGGCCCTCAAAAACCTGGAGCAGGTCCTGGCTTTACTGATTTGTCACACCCGACCAGCCGCGAACAATCAGAGACAGGCACTGTCCGGCCGCGAATTGGCGCAAAATTTGAACCACGCTTCGCTAATTGGTCACGCCCCGGCTGGCCGAATCCTGTGTATAAATTGCATTATTCTGAAAACTTCATAAATAAACTACATACATATTCTAGAATATCCGATGTGTTAGAATCGGGCCACAATCTAGAAATCATATAAAGTGTATAAAAAAGACAGGAATTTAAATTGCTGGGAATGTGCTAGATTTTCAATACAATGTCAATAGAAAAATCACAATGTCAGTAAATATATTATATGTCAGTACTTAGCGCTTAAAACCCCCCCGAAAAACCGAGCCATCCCCCACAAAGTACAAGACACGCATTCCTAGAGGAACATACATAATTTGTATTAAACCTTCAAAAACCATTTGTAGAATATCCAGTTATATGCACACATATTACGCAATATGCATGCGCCACGTTAGTAGATCGTACATAAAGTAATCGCTTTACTAATAGACCAAAATTAACTGGACACTGAAAGATTAAATAAAGCTGAAAAAGCTCAGCTGTTCATTGATCTCTCCCTGGGTTATAGATTCCAACCAAAAGGTCCATCTCGCCTCACGCTGCAGGGATTTTTTTGTCCCAGCCTCCTAATCTCACAGAAGTGGGAATAACCTCAATGACTCTGAATGAAATGGCATTACTGTCACCCCCGTGCGTCTGAATGACATGATGGGGACAGATGGGAACATAGTTTATGGGGCAAGAACACGTAGTACATACACATATAAACCACTCTCGCTGTTCTGCAATTGGCAAAATGCCTCATATCATGTGTTCTCCTAGTCACAGAGATTTTGAGTGATTTGCATGATAAGACATACTGGCAGAAGCTGCAGGAGCCACATCTAAATGTACACAGTTTTTTTTGGTCACGCCAGGTACCAGCCGGTTTAGGGGGCAAGAATGGGCTATGCACCGGATGGTCCTATATGGATCTACCCCTTTGTAATGTAACAGATGGTAAGGATGTAATACACTGTCCAATATCAGGGACTGCCCTCAAAATCCTCGAAAATCTTCTCAAGATGCCTATGATTTTATCGGTTTGGTTATCAAGAGTACCAATAAGTCATGTAATATCCTAATTTTCTTGTCTAGGTCTATCTACTGCCAATGCATGATGCTAAGCTGCATTAATGATGTTTTCATGATAACCCCTACCTTTCAATCTCCTTTTCAGATCATCCCCTTGTTTACAAGAATCTGTAAGACTCAAACAATTGCACCTGAGTTTAAAGAATTGACCCTTAGGGATCCCTAAGCAAATTGTTAAATTGTTTGTTGATATTTCTTTATGAAAAATGGAAGTCCTTAGGGAGCTATCTTTTTCTTTTGATATCAAGAGATCCAAAAATACAATTCTATCCCCCCCACTTCACAGGTAAAGGCCAGACCCAAATTGTCAACATTGAGACTTGTTACAAATGCCTCAAAAGATATTTTATCTCTTGCCCAAATTACCAGGATATCATATATGTATTGGCCCAAATAAATGATAGGTGTACACCAAATATCGTCCTCCTCATGGAACACGATTGTATCCTCCCACCGACCCAGGAGCAGATTGGCATATGTGGGGGCTGAAGGGCTCCCCATCGCAGTACCCCTGAGTTGGTGGTAGTATTTGTTGTTAAACATGATGAAAATATGGCTGAAGATGTAATCTGGCAAACCCAAAATAAAGGCTTTATGCAGTCTAAGATTTATTTTTATATAGCGCTAACATATTCCACAGCGCTTTACAGTTTGCAGACATTATCACTGTCCCCGATGGGGCTCACAATCTAAATTCCCTTTCAGTATGTCTGAAATAATTATATGGGAAAACTCAGGAGATTCTTTGCGTGGAACAAGACAACTACAGGACACAGTTTTATAAGTGGTAAAGTCTATAGTATCACACGGTGATTCAAACAGGTGCAGAGAGAAACTCAAGTCCACAACACTTGGTGTAAATATTAAATGCAGCTTAGCAGTCTATAGGAAACTTCAGAGGAAAATGCAATCAAGCAGAAAGTCTATGAAGCACAATTATTCTTGAGGATACTTGACATGAATAAATCCTTGTCTTAGTCCAAACACAGATAGATATGCTTATAAGGCAGTTCAAATAATATCTTGGCTCAACCAGGGAGGCCTGGTTAATAATCTCAGGTCTTTGCAGAGCAGAAACAGCTTACATGTCCAGCAAATGCAGATGGAAGTAAACATGAGCAGCAGATGAAGGAGGATTACTGGAACTGGTGTATGCAGCAGGAACTCCGAGCAGAGTAGCAGGATCACCACACAGGTTCACAGGAGCAGGTATATAGCCAGGGAGTAATCAGAGGTCAGGAGCTGGATGCAAGGCAGAATACTCTAGCACAGACTGAAGGCTGGGGTGGAGTTATATAGCAGGAAGACACAGTGCACATGAGACCAAAGACACCATCTTGGAAAAGGGCAGTAATGCACAAAAGGTAAAAAATGTTCAGAGTCCTGACAATGTCTTTGGAATGTGGGAGGAAACCAGAGTACCCGGAGGAAACCCACGCAAACACGGGGAGAACATACAAACTCCTTTCAGATGTTGTCCTTGGTGGGATTTGAACCCAGGACTCCATCGCTGCAAGGCTGCAGTGATAATAACCACTGAGCCACCGTGCTGCCCCATTATCCATTATCATATCTTCTAATTTGGTCAAAAGATATGTTGTATAACTCAAGTAGGATGGTAGGGCCGTGACAAAGGGATGCAGCATTCAATCAAGGTATATGCTCGAGTTTTGGCATAAGGCGTCTACACCTGAAGCTATTGGACATCCATTAAGGGGGTGAAGCACGTTATGGACTTTGAGTAAGGCATAGAATGCAGCAATTGTCTTTCTCTTAGGGAGCAAGAAATCAAATTTGTCCTATGAAATAAGATTCTTTTCACGGGCTTCACTCAATATTTTAGACAGCCCAAGAGAATACTCATGTAGTTTTATCCGACAATATTGAATAGCACATCTTTACCACCTATCATTATACCTCACTACTACATTTCCCCTCTTATCTGATGGCTTTATAGAGATCTCAGAGTTTTGTTCAAGCACGAGTGCCTCCCTTGTATCAAAAGACAAATTAGAAGGTGTATAAGGGTTCTGGGGTTAATCCTGTGAATATCATCAATTATGAGTCTTGCAAAGATATTGATATTGCTATAGTCCCCCTGTGGTGCCATCCGGGTAGTATTGACCTGCCAATAAAACATCTGACATGCTCCTCAGTTAACATGTCCAGCTGATCACACTTACATTTATTATTCTTGATGAAAAAGTCTTCAATTTTAATTTTGATAAAAACAAAAAATAATATATTTAACCCAATTAAATGGGTCAATTTTGGTAGTGAGGACAAAAGACAATCCAGAATTGAGGACGATACATTCCTTTTCCAAGGAATGTATCATCCTCATTTTTTATGAAAAGGAAGACAGGTTAATGACTCAATTAACATCCTCCTGGGTACATATTATAGACCCTCTCACTCTTATTTGTATATATTCTGACCAGGTTTGTCCCTTCCGGTCAAGTGTGGTACTGTGTGGAGTGCATGTGCAGTCCAGCTTTGCAGCAATACTGATACAGATCTCACAGTGAGTATGTATCAGGATTCGGCCAGGCGCTGTTTTTTCATAGACATATGGCGCACAACCCCCACAATAAATGGGCTCTATCCAGACCCATTAATTCATTAAACATTTAGTGTGATCCAGCCAATGAGGACTGTTTTACATGCTTTGTTTAAACTTGTCCACTGATGAACCCTATAACAAGAGGGGGGAAAGGTGTTGGGAGTTGGGAATGTATATTTGAGCAAAGATGCACAGTAAATATTATCTACATGCTGCTATCAAAAAAATATATGATAAGCATTATATGTATCCTGTTTAAAGAGTTCCTTCAATCTTGGGACTTGGGAATGTATATGTGGAGACTTTATGGTCAGTGGGTGCTCTCATCCACTGGCCTGGCTGTCTTTAGAAAGACCGCATGGACCAGGGCTCATCCCACTGAACGTCCGCAATCCCTCCCTGTGGGCAGAATACTACTCAGACAACGCAGGGTGAGGGTAAAACAGTGTAGCAATACTTTATTGAACCACCAACAGACAATAACATAAAACAGTCTCAGCAAATACACAAGGTGAAAATTACAGAGTCTCACCCTTCTGCTGGCTGGCCGAAATTAGAGCAGCTGCGATTTTGTGGCTTCTAGGGCCGACTACCCCCCCATTGGTACCATGCTTTTGGTAGGCAACCACAGAGAGGGGGTAACAACAAGCTTAAGAAGATTACAGCTCATTGAGGTAACTGGCCAGGTGACCTAATTGTCCCAACCTGACTTCTCCAAATGTCTCCATGGCGCCTGGTGACGTGATTGTCCTAACCTAGCTTCAGTGATGTGATGGTCAATAGATTAGATCTGTATTCCTCCATCTGGGGCCATGGTCCCTTAACCCCTTCCCGATATTTGTAGTAAATACAGCTCTGGCAAAATTTAAGAGACCACCACATGGGCAGCCCAATCTCCAGACCTGAACCCCATTGAAAACCTCTGGAATGTAATCAAGAGGATGATGGATAGTCACAAGTAGTGTTGAGCATTCCGATACCGCAAGTATCGGGTATCGGCCGATATTTGCTGTATCGGAATTCCGATACCGAGATCCGATACTTTTGTGGTATCGGGTATCGGTATCGAAACAACATTAATGTGTAAAATAAAGAATTAAAATAAAAAATATTGCTATACTCACCTCTCCGACGCAGCCTGCACCTTACCAAGGGAACCGGCAGCGTTGTTTGCTTAAAATTCGCGCTTTAACTTCCTTACGCGAAGTCCCGGCTTGTGATTGGTCGCGCGCCGCCCATGTGGCCGGGACGCAACCAATCACAGCAAGCCGTGATGTAATTTCAGGTCCTTCAGGATTTTAAAATTACGTTCCGGCGTTGTGATTGGTTGCGTCGCGGTCACATGGTCGACGTGACCAATCACAAGCCGTGACGTCACGGGAGGCTGGACACGCGCGCATTTTAAATCACAACGCCGGAACGTAATTTTAAAATCCTGAAGGACCTGAAATTACGTCACGGCTTGCTGTGATTGGTTGCGTCCCGGCCACATGGGCGGCGCGCGACCAATCACAAGCCGGGACTTCGCGTAAGGAAGTTAAAGCGCGAATTTTAAGCAAACAACGCTGCCGGTTCCCTCGGTAAGGTGCAGGCTGCGTCGGAGAGGTGAGTATAGCAATATTTTTTATTTTAATTCTTTATTTTACACATTAATATGGTTCCCAGGGCCTGAAGGAGAGTTTCCTCTCCTTCAGACCCTGGGAACCATCAGGAATACCGTCCGATACATGAGTCCCATTGACTTCTATTGGTATCGGGTATCGGTATCGGATTAGATCCGATACTTTGCCGGTATCGGCCGATACTTTCCGATACCGATACTTTCAAGTATCGGACGGTATCGCTCAACACTAGTCACAAGCCATCAAACAAAGCAGAACTGCTTAAATGTTTGCGCCAGAAGCAGTGTGAAAGACTGGTGGAAAGCATGCCAAGACGCATGAAAGCTGTGATTAAAAATCATGGGTATTTCATAAAATATTGATTTCTGAACTCTTCCTGAGTTAAAACATTCGTATTGCTGTTTTAAATGATTGTAAACTTGTTTTCTTTGCATTATTTGAGGTCTGAAAGCACTGTTTTTGTTTTTTTAATTTTGACCATTTTTCTTTGTCAGAAAAAAAATTCAAAATGTATTGCTTGGATATTTGGAGACATGTTGTCAGAAGTTTATAGACTAAAAGAACAATTTACATTTCACTCAAAAATATACCTATAAAGAGAAAAATCAGACAAACTGAACATCTCAGTGAACATTAATGAACATTATTTTGTATATATGCATTGGAAGTTCTTTCTTATTATTCATTAGGTCTATTGGGAATGTGCAATATATTTAAGGTCATATGATACTCTTATATACTATATACCGTTAGCTAGTGTGCCCATATCTCGCATGTGCATGTTTTTGTTGGTTCATTCCCCCGTTTCCATGTACCCCTATTGTAAACTAAAGATTTGTGTGTTTTTGATAAAACAATTTTGGGATTTTTTTGATTGTTGGTATCGTTCGTATAGTAAATGGCAGAAGCAATTTATTTGAGTAGTTTTACACATTTTTTACACCATCCCATGCACCAACAGAGTACAAGACTGACACATAGTGAATGACTGGAGAGGATGATGCAGGAGTATCTCAAGCTCAATATCGATGCCATCAGGGCAGTTTGGACCCTTTTGCATTTTGTTTTTCAAAAATGAAAGCGTAGCCTGAACTCGTCTGTCATGCCTTGGAGGTTTTGGCATTCCTGGCAGCCAGCATTCTCTCAGAACCTGTCTTCGGCTTTGCTGTTGGTGTCCTGACAGAGAAGCGCATCCGGCTGTGGCCTGAAAGTATAGACCACCTAACTTTCATCAAGATGAACAAGTCATGGATCTCCAATGATTCTTGCTCCCCAGTCGCAGACTGGGCAGACTAGGTGATGGTGTAGTTTTTAGTGTGCTGCATTGATCTTGTGTTGTTGCAGTCAGTGACCACTGTGTCATGGCTTCTGTGGCTGTCCACACTCTGTGTCATCCATTCATGCTACTCCATTAAAATTTCTACTGTGGGTCAATTGATGCCACTTTTCCTGGGATCTGCCCCTAATTTTTAGAAATGTTTTGACTGCAAGTTGGGTCTCCTTCATGTGTGTTGCCTGAATTTGGCAGGGTTCCCACCACAGCAGCCTTACACCAGTCCCTCAACCACCTCCTAATTTCAACTTAATTTCAAAGCTGTAAATGCTGGCCCATGCCTGACTGCTAATAATAATAGTCTACGAATCTGATATTTGTGCCACCTGAGTGAGGTTCAGCAAAAATGCAGTTTGAGCTGTTGCATGAGGTATCAGGGCTCCCAGCACAGCAGCCCCCCCCCCAACCCACCTCTCAATTGTAACTTAAATTCAATGCTAAAATTTCTGGCCCAGATCCTGTCTCGTGCATGGCTCATGCCTGACTGCTGTGTCATTAAAACATTTCTACTGCGGATCAATTGATGCCACTTTTCCTGGTGTCTGACCCTAACTTTTTGGAAATGTTTGAACTCCAAGTTGGGTTTCCTTTATGTGTGTTGCCTGAATTTGTCAGGGTTCTCAGAGCACCAGGCCTACACCTGTCACTCATTCACCTGTTACTGATCAATGTTTAAGCTAGAAATGCTGGTCCAAGCCCTATCCCAGGCCCAGGGGCGCACCTATAATAATGCCAGTTGAGCATTTGGCCTCAAGCGGCAGGGAGATACAGTAGGGTGCGGCAGCTGCCCTGCAGTCAGATAAGGTGGATCTGTCAATCCTGTTTGTAAGTGTGAGTCACTGTGTGAGAAGAAGATAACAGAGAAGAGCTGTGGGACTCGGGAGGGAGGACGGAAGAGGAGACTGCCTGACTACTTTCACTTTTAATATAAGCTGCAGTTGGATCTGCATCCTCCAGCCCCTCCAGCCCTGAAAGTGTGATCGTCCACCTACAGCTCTAAACCAAGTGACTGTGTCTGTGTTCATCACATATCTGACCTTCAGAAGATAAATGCTCCCTCTTCTATTCTCCTCTGTAATGATAAGTCCCCATGGTTGTGTTACCTTACACACCATGCCCTCACAGTCTGCTCTGGCAGCTTTGTGAAGGGACAGACTGCTCATAGGACATGGTGACCAAGCACAACACCAGCTCCTGCCCTCAGTGCAACTTCAGGTAACTTCATCTCACATACTGGCTGCTTTATGCAGGGTCAGTGCGGTGTGTGCAGTATACAGTGTATACCATTGATTTGTGTGTGATTGCAGTAGAATCCCACGGGTCATTTTATCCAAATTTCCACTCTGAATGGATCAGAGAAGAAAGGCAAGAAGTTTCCAGCAAACCATTTTTATTAACAGATATTGCAAGTGCAGGTTCCATGGAGCAGGCTGTGGAGTAATGCACATTTGTACTTTTATAGTAGCTTTTCCAACCCATACTTACGATCTTTTTAGATCAAACAACTAAGGCTGGTTTCCCAGTTGCATATTTTTTAATTCGTGGGCATACAGGAAAACCCTGTATGCCCACGGATTCCCACGCACTAAAAAAACAGGATGCTGCAAGCAGTATCCGCTTGCATATCTTTCATGGATCAGTAGGATCCATAATGACACTCCCCCAGCAGGCATGTCAATTAGAACTGCGTCCCTGCGCATGCACAGTTCATGCATCATAGCTCGGAAGTACGGATCCGCCGAGGTCTGTTCTGTCTGGCTGTTTCTGTGCCCGTAAGCACCCATTGTAAATTTTCACATGGTGCTACGGATCCGTGTGGATCCACGGCATCACGTTACTTTTCACGGATACTAAAAAGGTATCTCAATGCAGATTTAAAAAAATATATTTTGCCACGGATCCACACAGATCCAGGGCAAATCAGAGACACCTGGATGCCCACGCAAGTGTTTCCATCAATGGGGCCGAAAACTGATTCGTGAGCATTCAGTTTGTGATGGATTCACACGCATAGAAAAATATGCAAATGTGAAATCATCCTAAGAGGTTAGAGATTGTGTTTCCAAGTTCACCACCAAAAATGTTACCCATAGAAGCACCCCTTTTCAGCAGCGGTCACAGACAGAAGCGGGTCCTATGCAAGAACAATATAAGGGGTCTTTAGAGCCCAATAACTCATCATAATGCACAATTCCTACTGCGTTGGACATTTTTTATAGACATGGACCCTCTTGCCTCTTGGACTACTGTGCAGGGGCACACAAAGCATCCATGGTATAACCGCCTCTGCCTCTTTTCATTCCTATCATAACGGATTCGATCTGTTTAGGTGCAAGGTGGATTTGTGGTTTCTCACTACCTGCATCCCAGTACTTTTGCTTGGCTATTTTCTATATTAAATATATGTTTGCTTAGGTCCAGATTTTTTTCTAGATTTATACATACTCTGAAGGGTGCCATTTATATATTTTCTGTTGGCTCACCACTGACACATATATGGTTACCAGTCGTGTGTTTGTTTTGTTTTTTTCTTTTTGTTTTTTTATGTATGTTATGAGGACTGAATCCTCTATTTCTTATTACAAATAAAGATCAGTTTTACTAAAGTGTTCATAATACGCATTTTTTTCTTCCTATGAGTTCAAGTATATGGCGTTGAACATGTATATATTGTCCGCTACCATAGACGCTGCAGGTATTTGCCATTAATGGCCTATAGACATGTGATGTATGCAGTCTATTTTGACAAAGGTAATCTATTGGTTTTCTCTCCATACCTCAATTACACCCTCCTCACACCTCTTCCTCATCCAATCCAGCAGGTTTCAGTGGGATTTGCTAATCTCTAGGCATCTGGGAGACAGTGGCGCACCTGTCATGAGGCGACCTGAATTGTCTGCCTCAGGCAGCTCCACCTGCTGGTAAACAGAGGGCGGCATCTGCAAGGGGACCCAGTGGTAGCATGGGCCCCCTGTGGATGCCACTCCCATTTCTATAGTTTGAATGAATTCTTCCAGGTGCCGGACACCGCTGTCTAACCTCTGCAGCTCAGCACGACAGGGAGTGATGATGTCATCACTGAGCACCCCTGTACTGAGCCTTGCAGCTCAACAGACACACACTCAAGAGTCTGGAGCAGCAAGGAGAGAGATGAGAATTTTTTTTTTTGTAAAGTCGTGAGTACACTGATGGAAGACTATGGGGATGGGCATGATAATATATGGAGGACTATATTGAAAACTATGGGATGCATTATGCTATATGGAAGACTATGGAGGTGCATTATACTATATGGAGAACAATGCGGGTGCATTTTACTTTATGGAGGACTATGGGGGTGTATCATACTATATGGAGGACTATGGGGGTGCATTATACTATATGGGTAGCATTATACTATATGTGAGACTATGGTGGTGCATTATACTATATGGAGAACTATGGGGGTGCATTATACTATAGGGAGGACTATGGGTGTTAGGACTGGCAGAATGCACCAAATAATAATATTAAAGAATATAAGGTGCGTTTGCAGTCCGGGGTCCATCGTGCAGGGATGATACCTGATGCTGAGTAATGGCGGATGGACGCTTGCTCACATGTGGGTTAAACCTCACCCAGTGTGAATGAAAGCGAACTCTGTTGCTTCACAGAGTCGCTATAAGAGTCTGCGCCCTGTTATCAGTCACAGGATGCAGCTGAAGACACTAGTGGGATCCCTATGAATCACCCCCACTAAACTGGTGATTGGACTCGCTCTGACCCTCAGTGGCTTTTCAGCCTGCGCCTGAGGACGCCCAGTGTTAGGCCATGTTTACACGTTGCGGTTTTTACTGCGGATCCACAGCAGTTTTCCATGCGGTGTACAGTACCATGTAAACCTATGGAAAATAAAAACCGCTGTGCACATGCTGCGGAAAAAACCGCGCGGAAACGCAGCGGTTTATTTTACGCAGCATGTCAATTCTTTGTGTGGATTCCGCAGCGGTTTTTCACCTGCTCCATATTAGAAAACCGCAGGTGTAAAACCGCAATTGAATCCACACAAAAAACGCGGTAAATCCGCAGTAAATCTATGATAAATCCGCAGGAAAAACGCAGTGTTTTTGCCCTGCGGATTTATCAAAATCAGTGCAGAAAAATCCGCACACCATTCCGCAGCGTGTGCACATAGCCTCAGATGCAGAGTCCAAGCAGGAATTCCCACCCTACACTGACCGACTGTCAGGAAAGCGCACTGAAAGCGCACAATGCCGTACAGGCGGGCACTGCAAATAGACGCTGTACGTATGCTAAATGTGAAGGTAGCACTGTCGGGTGCTACGTAGCTTCCACCATTCGCGAACATTCATCAACACAAGGAATGGGAATGATTAAGGAGCTTTCATCCATCGACAGACATACATCTACACACACGATATCAAGTTTATACTAGCGCATGGCCATTCGGCCATGCAAACCTTTTATAGCAGAAGCTGTCTGGGACCTTCCTAGTGATCTAATAGGAGCTGCTACAGGACCTGAGCATGTGACCTCTAACTTCCAATGAGAGGTCGTCCCTTGGGCATGCTCAGTAGAGGAAAAACAGGACTTAGTCCCAGGAGCGTCTGCTCGCAACTGATCAGTGCTGGTTACAATGGCTGTACCTGGAAGGGCAGCAGTAACCAAGCGCACAGTATCTGCCTGAGCCAGACCCTGGAACCGATGTCTCTGCTGAGCAGGCTCCACTGCGGCTGGAGAAGAATGGGAGACCACAGTGAACATGGTTTGAGATTCCATCTGTGCAGCAGTGGAACTCGACACCTAACAATAGGGGTGCATTATACTATATGGAGGTGCATTATACTATATGGGGGAGTATAGATGCGCATTATACTATGTGGAGGACTATAGGAAGCTCAATATACTATATGGGGACTATGGAGTGCATTATACTATATGGAGGATTGTGGAGTGTATTATACTATATGGGGGTGCTTTATACTGAGGACTATGGGGTGCATAATAATAAATGGAGGACAATGGGGGCTGCAATATTCTATAAGGAGGACTATGGGTGGTACATTATACGTGCCAGGGTAGTTGAGGGGGTACAGTAAGTTCATCATACAGTGTTTGTGGAGGGTAGTGTGGAAGAATTCACTGTGGGGGATTATACAGTGTTTGTGGGGCACTTTTGTTGGCATCATACTTCATGGGTGCAATGAAAAAGGAATGTAGGGGCTTCAATAGGAGAAGAATTACATTCTAACGGTTGCAGAGTTGTGAGATATGTACCTATGTGACCCAGCCAAATATTTATTTATTTTTTTAGGGGGGGGACCCAATTAGAACTTCTAGTATGGAGCCCCATGATTTCTATGTATGCCTCTGGTGCAGGATGCATTGTCCCTTTCACATACGCCTCTGCTGCAGGACTGATTGGTCATAACTTACGCATCACATCCAATGCCACCCCTTGGTACATACAGGCATCCAGCCATGTTTCTCCCAATCGGCAGTTGGTCAGTGGCGCTCATCCCCTTTCCTGCTCCCACATCCCTCGCTCAACATAATTGGAAGGCCCCTGCTATTAGCTCCGGACAGCCCTGTTTGCGGCGCTTGTGATTGGCTAAGAGAAGGAGGCGTGGTCTGTTGGGGAAGACGCACCATTTTACCAGCTTAGTGCAGTGGCGGCTTATTGATGCTCAGACTGCAGGTTGTTGCATGTGGTGTGTGATGGTGCTGTATGGTGGACATGTCTGACTAGTTAGTGCCAGGCAGCAGCCACATTGGAGCTACCCAGAGTTTTGTAGGCATGCGCCAGAAATAATAGGTAGGCAATCAGCGCTACCTCATGTGCTATAAGGATGCAGGACTGTGTCTGCATACAGGACCATAGCTCTGCAGCCATCATTGTGTGCCTGTATGCTTGTGCCAAGCCTGCCATTGCCATTAATGATCCTAGTCCTGGATTCTTCTGTGTGGTTCTTGTAAGTGCGGTGATGGAGCTGAAATCCTTGAATTTGGACTAGTGATGAGTGAGTATACTCGTTGCTTGGGTTTTCCCGAGTAAGCTTGGGTGATCTCCGAGTATTTGTTATTGCTCGGAGATATAGTTTTCATCGCCTCATTTGCATGATTTACAGCTTCCAGATACGCTGAATACATGTCAGGAATGCCTCTTTGTTAGGGAATTCCCACATGTATTCAGCCTGTCCAGCAGTCGTAAATCATGCTGCTGAGGCGATAAAAACTATATCTCCGAGCAATAACAAATATTCGGAGATCACACGAGCAACGTGTATACTCGCTCATCACTAATTTGGGCATCTTTTTTTTCTATTTCTCTAAATTTAAATTTTTACAGGATAGATATAAATCTGTATGAACCAGATTCATTTTTAACAATTTTAAAAATATACTATGGGGGGTATGCGGCGTTTTGCAGTTCAACTCAGGCAGCAGAGAGGCTAGGTTCACCCTTGCCCAGGCCCTGTTCCATGCATCCATGCTGCACCATTATACTATTTGTACTCTGGATCAATTGATGGCTCTTTTTCTGGTGTCTGCCCCTAATTTGAGCTGTTTTGGCAGATTTTGGGCCCACCTGAAGGTGTTGTGTATGCATTTGTTTTTGCCTCCCATTGAAATCAATGGGGTTCAGATACGTTCGGCGATCATTGGCCAGTCTGGAACTGCTATCACCCACACATGGCAGTATCTTTGCTTATCTAGTGAGACCAATGGTAATAAACCGTTGTTCTTTGAATGGACATGTTGGAGCCAGCCCAAATTGAGTTGAACCTGTCCTACACAAGAACTTTCTTCCCAAGTACGAAGATGCCATCTGCAGGAAGGTGACGATTACTGCAGCCAATGACAGTGTTCACATTGCCAGAAGACGATTGGACATTTGCCACAGAAGATACCGGAAGCAAGGGTGGAGTCATGGCTTGTATGTGGGTGTGGATGTGTATTGGTTTAATATATATGTAAGGATCAGTTATGTATCTTTTCCTTCCCACATCCCAGTTTCCTCTACCCTCTCCTATTACCTCTTCCCTTTAATTTACCCTTGCCCCTTAGTTAGACTTCCCTTATGTATGTCATTGTAAATACCTTGTTTGTAATAAACCCCCTTTTAAAGATCCAGTAGTTCTTGTTGATTAGTATTAACTGGCACCCCAAAGCTCAGCAGATTCTACAAATATCATGGGACAAACATACTGTTTCTTATGAGTATTGGCCCACATAGAAACATAATAGAGTTCAAAGAAAAAATGTGATTGTTTTGCAGAATGTGTTTTCATGGCTTTTGTTCCAGTCTTTCACTGGCCGCACATTTAAATTTGCACTTAAGAATTAACATTAAATAAATACAACAGCCCATTGATTGCTTATTTTACTCGTTTTTGTATGTTATTGGTTCATCGGGCCCATATGCTAACCTAATAACAATACCAACACTGACATTTGCATTGCAATTTGCTTTTCCCCAGCTGGCACAGAAAAATCATTCAATGGCACCTGCTTATATCGGCTGGTTCATCAAGGCTGTGTTTGAAGAAGTTGTGCATAATTGTGTGCATTAACATGTAAGTATTCTCACCTGCGTTAGCCTGGAGAGAAATTGGAGACTTATAAAATGTCACAATAAATTAATTGAACATTCCTAAAGTGGTTTTTGCTATATAATTTTGATTGTTTTATATTTATATTGTCTTTTTCAGCAAATTCCAACTTTACTGATGATCATGATTTGAATCTCCTTCCATTTGTTTAGAAATAGGCCAGAGTCACACAAGCGAAGATTTTCTCATGCAAGAGAATCGGTTAGAATATGCTAATGACACTCAACTCAAACTCTGTCAGAGTTTTAGCCGAGTGTCTTCTTAGTGTGACCCGATTTTCTTGAATTCGAGAATGGTATCACAGGTGTGGAGAAGGCGGAGAACTTAATTTCTCCATCTTCTCCATTCTCTGAGTCTGCGGATCTTTAACTTTAACTACACTTGGATGATGTGATTGTTTTCTCTCATCAGCATGAGAAAAAATAGCAGATCTAAGCTGCCCCATAGAATAACATTGGTTCGAGTGCTATCCGATAAAACATTGATACCACTCGACCGAGCGAGTCCAAATAGACAGAATTGAAACACAGCTTTTTATTACAATCTTTTCTATAAAAATGTTATGCTTCATAAACCCCCAATAACGTAAGATCAATCTTTATGTTTTCTTTAAGAGTCCAAGATTCTTCCACTTTTGTCATGCAGTTTGCCATGTGGTGTAGGGAAGTTAACACTCTGTCATAGCAGTGACAAAGAAAATAAAATGAAAGAAAGTTTGTGACCCCAGGGTGCAGTTAATTAACTTTTGCTTCCTGGTAGTGTGATGCAATGTGGTGCACTCCCAATAGTCCAGAAAGCAGGGAGGCCAGAGGGGCTGTTGGTAGCTTTTACTTGTTACACGAATACACAGGTGCATCCAGATAAATGATGATTGAACAGAAATTCAATTCCTATGCAGCAATCACAGTTACTTTCCAGTACAGTAATGCAGATATATAAATGCTTCAGTGATTTCTGAGCTTCAACTTCTGTTTATATGCACTGTCCTTAACACACGGCTGTCTCAAGCCGAAGCTCACTCACATGTACACAAAATGCCTTCTTCTCCTTCCCTGCTAGACCCAGGACTGGGTCATGTGGTCTAACAATGTGACCATGTGGCCATATATGGAAAGCACTGCGGCTTTGTCAACTTTTTACAACTTCCTAGTAGGAGAACATAATAAGTACATCACTTTGTGCATATATATACACCACTTCTATGTACTGAATTGTCATGTACATTATCTGAAAGGGAAAATATCAACATAGTGCAAACACAATAAGGTAGCTTTTAAAGGCACATAACAACTTTGAGGCTTTACACTTTCTCCACAATCAAAAAAAGTGATGGTCAAATTTTGTAATTGCAGCAAATTCAGGTTGCGTCCATTTTTTTTATTTTTTATTTTCTAAATTAAAAGCTTATTTGGTTTAGAGCTATCTCTCTCAACTGTCCCATATACATAAATGCTTGGCTTGTCTGAGAGTTCGTGTGTTCTATATAAGGACAGAAAACTCCTCTGGAGAAAAAGAGATCCTTACATCCCCTGACATCTTCTGTTCTGTCTTCTAATAGACTATAAATGTCCAAATATTTGGACATTATGTATAATAGATAGATGGATAGATAGATAGATAGATAGATAGAAGCAATTCTCTGAAAGCAAGTTTTGGAGGCGCTGCCACCCTCAATACATACACTAGTAACAACACTTTTATGCGAGCTAATATTGACCATTACAAGTACCTCAATTCATCAGAAGGACTGTATTAAACAGCCATAAACGACTTGGTGTTCTCTGACTATAACCTCCTTCTCATCAAGCAGTTGGTGAGCAAAAGGACCATATACTGTTCTTATACAGAGAGCTGCTTCACCCCTGGATAGCATACAATAGATCAAATAGTCTCATCGTATGTCTACATACTTAGCTCTTAATCAAAATGTATTTTAGACAGTCATGCTGGTTTACATTATCTATCTTCCTGGGCTTAGCCCACTGATTTGCTTGTTTGACAATTATCGAACTGGCATGTATATAGTAGGCCAGTATTATTGCTAATTAACACAGACGAATTGACAAGGTTAAAGCATTTTCTCTACTCTGAGGGATTCCATCAACTTTCAGAATGAAAATTACTGGGTAAGACCTAAGGGCTGGTATATCTGTAAACTGTGGAAAAACATTTAGTGAAATCATTGATTTTTGCATAGACTATATTTTCCATATGACTCTTTGTTCCCAGCTAGTCAATGCGGTACTGTCTGTATTAGACCTCCTTCACATGTCCTGGTGTTTCCTGTACAGAAAAACAGTACTGGTGAGATCCATCATCTGCGTTTGTGTGCCATCCGTGTATCTGTGTGCTGTCCATGTGTCACATCCTGAGAAAAGCAGTATAGTTCGCTTTGATCCCAGGCTCCGCCTGGTGAAGGCAGCTCTCATAATTGTCGCTGGGTCTCCCTGAGATCAGCATGACCGGGCGACAATAATGGAAGTTGTATTCAGCACTCACTGTATACATTCTGTGTAAAATAAAGATCTAAATTAAAAACATGCCATGTGCTCTCTTGTAGTTTTCATAACCAACAAAAGGAAAGCCCACTGCTGAGGGCTGATGTTAATAATCTGGGAAAAGGGAAAATATCCCAAAAGGTTCCCAGGCTAGTAACAGCAGCTCACAACTGTTTGCTTAGCTTTTACTGGTGAATTTCCAGAGACCCCCCCCCCAAGAAAAAATTACGTTAGGTCCCCCTATGAATTCAAACCAGCAAAGACTAATCAGACAGCTGTGGGTTGATAGTAATAGCCTCAGAAAGGGCCAAAGATATTGCCCCCCCAGGCTACCAACATCAGCCCTCAGCTGCCCCAGAAATGGTGCATCCATAAGATGCGCCAAATCTGGCACTTAGCCTTGCTCTTCCCACTTACCCAGTGGTGGTGGCAAGTGGGATAATATTTGTGGGGTTTATGTCAGCTTTGTATTGTCAGCTGACATCAAGCCCAGGGATTAGTAATGGAGAGGCATCTATAAGTCACTCCCATTATAACCCCACAGTAAGTTTTGAAATAAACACAGCAAGAATAAAATACTTTATTTAAGATAAACACACAGGCTCCTTTTTTTAAAAAATAAATAAATAAATAAGTAAAGCTATACTCACCTTTACATCTAATCCACTATACCCTTGTCCCCTCCAAAAAGAAAACCAAAATAATACACAACCATGTTCCTCACATGTCCGACGTGAAGAAAATCTATACTGTCCCATGCTGTAATCAATCTCTGTGACATCTGATTTTCAAAATGAATGGTGCCATGATGCGACAACTCACACTGAAAACCAGGACACAATGAGCTGTTGCGAGTGCAGCTTCTGTGACAAGCGGTGACTTCATAAAGGTTACTGCTGGTCACTTAGTCTACACTTCCCATGGGCAGTTCACTATGAGCAGACCGATTAACTGCGGTGACCTCAATAAGATCACCGCTAGCACTGTTAGAAAAATCTGTGTGAAAAACCTGACATGTGCACACCACCATTGAATACAATGGGTTTGCATGTGTCCACATTTGTGGCCCTTAAAAAACGAACCACCTACGGACACAAAAAAAGGTGGCCTTACATATTGACAGATGAGGAAATTTGCTTCTTTTCTTCAATATTGATTCCTTTTTGGGTGAAAGACATTGGAAAGAGCAGATTCTGATTAAGGTAGCATTGGAAAGGTACAGGTTCTCCAGCTTGCCCACAGGTGTTAAAGAGCATAATTCTAATGCCGATATTAAGGCCCAGGCAATATTTGCTAGATTTATATAGATTAGTCGTAGCTGTGCTGGTGGCACAGAGAGCTATCAGAAACATTTCTATACATATGAGGATCTTAGTTTCCTTTGCACAGTTTTAAGCATCAAGTATGGAGGCTGTGCTGCTTACATTAAGAGATTCTCTAGTCTTAAGCTACAAGTCTGCAGTCAATCTATGTGACTGCAGACATGTGAAAACTTACAACGAGCTCACAGCACACTGTGAGGATTCTCTAGTGTTGGTGCCTGGAGCTCTTCATTCATACGAGCCACAGTCTCTTGTTTCAAGTGTCTCATGTCTCACCTATCACATTATAAGTGAAAGAGGTGACCTGTTCTTCCAATAGTGAAGGTCTCTGGAAACTATGTTATCACAAAAAACCTTTTATTGTACTCACAAGATGAAAACTTGTTGTAATGTACATCTGAATTCATGATTATGAGGTTATAATGACCCTGCATCGGGGCAGTGGTCAGTGTTCACTACACAGTGATCTGGTAAAAATTGAAAATATTATATAAATACAGTATAAAGCTGGTTATTAACATTCATATATGATTGTAATAATGTTTCAATTCCTTTTGTTTGATTTATGTTTATATTATTTAGCACATTCTGATCAAGTATATGGTTGTGATAGAACTGGCATTTGAATCACTCTTGATTATCAAAAGATCCAACACAGAGACAAAAGCTCCTCATAGGACTTAATGAAGCTAACATTTACAACAGTGCAATGTATTCTGTCGCCCATCTGCCATGCATCCTGATGCACTGCAAGTGGTCCAAAAATTGGGCTTAATTGAATCCTAAGGTGACCAGTTTCAACTTTACAAAAGCTTTGACAGCTTTGCTTCCTCGTTACATTATTATTGCTGGTCTTAACGGGCCAAGTGCTTTAATAGAGGGCACAGATTTCCAAAATGACTTTTAATATTCTTTATAATTTACAGCGAAGGATAAATTATTTCATATTGTACACCCCTTATCTGCTGTAAAACTCTTTAGGAAGATTTAAGATATATGCACACATTGACTTTTAGATGCATAGATTGGAAAAAGGAAGACGCTTCAGTAAAATGCCGGCCGGCATCTTCCTTGGCATCTTTTAACTAGTTTTTGCGGTAGCTTTGTGGTCTGGGGTTTTCTTCTTTTAAACTTGCTTGTATAAAATAGTGAATGGCTTCATGGAAAATCCTAGGTCACTCAGTGCCCTCAAAATTGCCCTTACATTTTTCCAATCACTGTGTGCACCACCCTACACATGGACAAACACTGTATCTCTAAGGGGGTCTTAAGATTCTCCTAGATTATCGATTCCAAAGCTCAGAAGTAATTACCGTATATACTCGAGTATAAGCCGAGATTTTCAGCCCAAATTTTTGGGCTGAAAGTGCCCCCTCGGCTTATACTCGAGTCACGGTCTGTGGCAGGGTCGGCGGGTGAGGGGGAGAGGGCGCTGAGGCATACTTACCTAGTCCCGGCGATCCAGTCACTCCCCCTGCCCGTCCCACGGTCTCCGGGTGCAGCAGCCTCTTCCCCTGAGCGGTCACGTGGGACCGCTCATTAGAGAATGAATAGGCTGCTCCACCTCCCATAGGGGCGGAGCCGCCTATTCATTTCTCTAATGAAGCGGTGCCGGTGACCGCTGACAGAGGAAGAGGCTGCGGCACCGAACACAGGCAGGGGGAAGGAGCGGGACGCCGGGAGCAGGTAAGTATGTCATATTCACCTGTCCTCGTTCCACACGCCGGGCGCTGTCTCCATCTTCCCGGCGTCTCTCTCTCCTCACTGACTGCAGGCAGAGGGCGCGATGACGCATATAGTGTGCGCGCCGCCCTCTGCCTGATCAGTCAGTGCAGGGAGACGCCGGGAAGATGGCGCCGAGAAGCTGCAAGCAAGACAGGTGAGTATGTGTTTTATTATTTTTATTGCAGCAGCAGCAGCACAGCTATGGGGCAATAATGGACGGTGCAGAGCACTATATGGCAGAGCTATGGGGCAATGGTGCAGAGCACTGTATGGCACAGCTATGGGGCAGTAATGGTGCAGAGCACTGTATGGCACAGCTATGGGGCAGTAATGGTGCAGAGCACTATATGGCACAGCTATGGGGCAGTAATGGTGCAGAGCACTGTATGGCACAGCTATGGGGCAGTAATGGTGCAGAGCACTATATGGCACAGCTATGGGGCAGTAATGGTGCAGAGCACTGTATGGCACAGCTATGGGGCAGTAATGGTGCAGAGCACTATATGGCACAGCTATGGGGCAGTAATGGTGCAGAGCACTATATGGCACAGCTATGGGGCAGTAATGGTGCAGAGCACTGTATGGCACAGCTATGGGGCAGTAATGGTGCAGAGCACTATATGGCACAGCTATGGGGCAGTAATGGTGCAGAGCACTGTATGGCACAGCTATGGGGCAATAATGGTGCAGAGCACTATATGGCACAGCTATGGGGCAGTAATGGTGCAGAGCACTGTATGGCACAGCTATGGGGCAATAATGGTGCAGAGCACTATATGGCACAGCTATGGGGCAGTAATGGTGCAGAGCACTGTATGGCACAGCTATGGGGCAATAATGGTGCAGAGCACTATATGGCACAGCTATGGGGCAGTAATGGTGCAGAGCACTATATGGCACAGCTATGGGGCAGTAATGGTGCAGAGCACTGTATGGCACAGCTATGGGGCAATAATGGTGCAGAGCACTATATGGCACAGCTATGGGGCAGTAATGGTGCAGAGCACTGTATGGCACAGCTATGGGGCAATAATGGTGCAGAGCACTATATGGCACAGCTATGGGGCAGTAATGGTGCAGAGCACTATATGGCACAGCTATGGGGCAGTAATGGTGCAGAGCACTGTATGGCACAGCTATGGGGCAATAATGGTGCAGAGCACTATATGGCACAGCTATGGGGCAGTAATGGTGCAGAGCACTGTATGGCACAGCTATGGGGCAATAATGGTGCAGAGCACTATATGGCACAGCTATGGGGCAGTAATGGTGCAGAGCACTGTATGGCACAGCTATGGGGCAATAATGGTGCAGAGCACTATATGGCACAGCTATGGGGCAGTAATGGTGCAGAGCACTGTATGGCACAGCTATGGGGCAATAATGGTGCAGAGCACTATATGGCACAGCTATGGGGCAATAATGGTGCAGAGCACTATATGGCACAGCTATGGGGCCATAATGAACAGTATGGAGCATCTATTTTTATTTTTGAAATTCACCGGTAGCTGTTGCATTTTCCACCCTAGGCTTATACTCGAGTCAATAAGTTTTCCCAGTTTTTTGTGGCAAAATTAGGGGGGTCGGCTTATACTCGTGTAGAGACCGCAGGTAAAGAAGGATGCAGGGACAAATAGGAGCCAGAAAGCAAATAGCGTTTTTAACTTTCTTTTTAACTTCCAACCAAAAAGATAACAAACGTTTTCCACGCAGGGAACTTATATACAAGAACACAATCTCGCAGTAAATCCCAATTATTATATGGCCGCCCTGAACTACACCCGTAGAACGCGGCAGCGCCTCACTAGTGACTCCCTACTAAGATAAAGTCAACAACGGTCACTTATCAGTGCTGGTTCAGCGATGTAGTCCTGACGGGGAGGCTCCGACAACGCCGTAGTCCTGATGGCGGAGGAAGGAGGTGTCTTCTGGCGACGGGCCCAGGCGTAGAGTCAAGTCCAGAATGTCTTTTGCGGTGCTGCGTTCCCTCCTGCAGGCGGACGTTGATCCGAGGTAACAGCCTCCCAGTCCAGAGAAGAGTCTTTTTGAGGAGGATTAGGAGAATAATCAGTATCAGTCACAGCTGAGACGAAACCATGCGAGTCCGTAGCACTCTCTGGCAAGGTGTTCTCAGGGAGCGCGGTAATACTGTCCCTGAGCTGGTCAGCACTACCCCTCTGCCTGGGGGGTCGCTGACGACGAATGCGTCTCTTTTTGGGGGCTCCAGTAATTGCCCGCAGTGTCTGTTGCACGTTTTCCCCCTGCTTCCTGCAAGTCTCACTGCGACCTGCACACTCACAGCAACTGCGCTGCAGTTTCCTCTCCTCAGAGATTTCCCGCGCTTCTCTGCCCCTGCTTTCGCGCGTTTTGCTTTTTATCCTCTCCTCTCCCTGCGTCACTCTGCCTCCTGTCACATGAGCCTGGCTTCCCATGCACCCCTCAAATCCGTCCCCCGGAACCCCGACTCCCGGCAACAATGGTTCCACCCGTCTGCACAGCTCACCAGGTCCCTGTCCCCTACATTCCCCCACCCTGTATGCTCGCCAGTCCCTGGGCGAGGCCTTCGCACTGACAGGTCGCCCACCTGATGGATTGTTCCACACTTGGGTCTGTCTAGTGTGTAAGTCAGGACTGTAGCGAGTTGGGGGTCTACCGGCAGTAGAACGTTCAGAACGTCGTGGCTCGGGTCCTTGTGTAGGGGGTGTTGGGGGAATGTCGTCAGCGGAAGGGTGACTGGTCAGGGGTAGTGTAGTAGTCGAGATAGGGGGAGTATTTTGACGCCGTTCTTCTTCTTCATCATCTTCTTCATCCCACCAATGGTTGTTGGGGGACTCAGTCGTAGGTGGCTCTTCCCTGATTGCGGATTCCGGGGTGTCCGAGTCAACAGAGCGACACAACCGGAGCATGTTGCGATGAAGAATGCGAGTACCTGTACTTCCGAGGGCCTCAGACTGCACTTCATATACAGGTCCATGCGGGTCTATACGGCGAAGCACCCGATAGGGTGTTTTTTCCCAACGATGGTCTAACTTGTTTTGCGGTCTTTGCTCTCGAACGAGTACTCGATCACCTGGCCGGAACTCTGGGGGTTTTGCTGTAGGGGTGCTCCGATGCTCCACTTCCCGAATTCGAGTGTGTACCAGTCGGTGTAAGGTCTGCAGCCGATGCCGATGATCACGCACCCACGAAGCCATCCCTGTTCGGGGGCCTTCTTCCTCCGAAGACAGTTCCAGATCTGTCATGCCTTTTCCTGGGCGCCCAAAGACCACTTCATACGGGGTGCGTCCTGTGACTTGATGAACTCTATTGTTGTAGACCCACACTAGGTCAGACACGTACTCCGGCCAGCGGGCCTTCTGATCTTGTTCTAGCGCACGCAGCATTTGAAGCAAAGTCCGGTTAAACCGCTCACAAGCCCCATTTCCCTGGGGATGATACGGTGTGGTGCGTGACTTATCAATGCCGTAGAGGCGATGCAGCTCTTCCATGACCTTGCCCAAGAAACAGGCGCCTTGATCCGAATGTATTCGCCTCGGACAGCCGTAAACTTGAATAAAGTTCTTACAGATAGCGCTCGCCGCCGACTCAGCTGTCTGATCACGGGTAGGGATGACTACCGCGAATTTTGAAAAATGATCTACCATAACGAGGCAGTGTTCGTAGCCTTGATGCGCTGCTCCAATGGTAATGTAGTCTATCATTAATACTTCAAAAGGGGCAGACGTCGTGATGCTCTGCACAGGCGCCCTTTCCTCCGGTGACTTGGTTAGCTCACATTGTCGACATTGTCTACAGGCAGTTTGTACTTCCGCAAGAGGCCGAGGATGATAGAACCGAGTTTGCAGCCACTTAAACGTCCTCTTCACTCCGAAGTGTGCCCCGGACTCATGAGCTTCTTTAGCAACTGCGGCCACCACAGGCCCTGGTAAGACCATCTGCCAGGTCGGCTCAGAATCTGCCAGAGCCATGGTTAAGTGGCATAAGAGCCCGTCCTGAAGAGTTAGGCGCTCCCACTGCCGCAGAAGAAGGTTCAGATCTGACGGGAGAATTTGTCCAGGGGTTCTCACGGGCAATAGACCATTCGTTATCCACTGTCGCAATGGAGCTAGTTCCTGGTCTTCCTGTTGTAGCCGTATCCATTCGTCCCGACTCTGAACCAACAGTCCTGCAGCCGTTCCGTTCCCGGTCTGTTCCCGGCTCACAGCCGTCTGAGCAGCGCCCCCGATGGCGTAGGGGATTTCTTCTCCCTCCAGCTCCTCATCTCGGTTAGTTCTTGGGGGATTTTTCCGCAGACGAGATAATGCGTCAGCATGAACATTCTCCGCTCCTCGCTTGTAAAGGATACGGTATCTGTACTTGGCCATCCGGGCTACCCAGCGCTGTTCTAGGGCACCCAATTTCGCATTTTCCAGATGTGCCAATGGGTTGTTATCCATGCGTATCAGCACCTCGGAACCGGCCAGGTACTCAGCGAACCGCTCCGTCATAGCCCACACCACGGCCAGCAGCTCCACCTTGAAAGAACTGTAATTGTCTGGGTTCAACTCAGAGTCATGAAGAGACCGACTCGCATAGGCGATCACTCTCTCCCGCCCATCCTGAACCTGAGACAACACAGCCCCCAATCCCTGAGAGCTGCCGTCGGTGTGTAGGATGAACGGTTGCGAAAAGTCCGCATAAGCCAACACCGGCGGCTCCATGAGAGCTGTCTTCAAGTCCCGGAACGCTGCTTCTTGTGGCTCCTGCCATTGTATCTTCTTTCCCCGTTCCTTGGGGGAGCTTCCTTTCAGCAGGACTTGTAGATTGTGAGAACGGCGAGCAAAATTCTTCACGAAGCGCCGGTAGTACCCAGCGAGGCCCAAGAATGCCCGTACATCTTTAGCGGTCTCCGGTGTGGGCCACTCCTGGATTGCAGCAATCTTCTCCTGCGATGGCCGGACTCCTTCGGCGGACACCACATGCCCCAGGTACTCGATCTGTTCCCGGAACAAGTGACACTTCTGGGGCTTCACCTTAAGCCCGTATTTCAGCAACCGGTCTAGTACCTGTTCCAGTCGGCACAGATGTTCCTCGAATGTTGGGGCGTAGATGATGATGTCATCCAGATAAATGAGAGTGGCCTCGAAGTTCAAATCCCCCAGACACCGCTCCATTAATCGTTGGAAGGTGCCTGGAGCGTTGGCCAGCCCAAACGGCATTCGATTGAACTCAAATAGTCCCATGGGAAGGATGAACGCTGTCTTAGGACGATCTGCTTCTGTCATCGGGACCTGCCAGTATCCGCTGGCTAGGTCTAAGGTGGAAAAATATTTGGCCCGACCCAGCACGGAGAGAGACTCCTCAATACGGGGAAGTGGATAAGAGTCTCGGACGGTGCATGCATTTAGCTTACGGTAGTCCACACAGAACCGGAGCGTGCCGTCCTTTTTCCGCACCAGCACGATCGGGGCAGCCCACGGGCTCTGACTCTCGCGGATCACTCCCTTTTGTAGCATCTGGCCTAACAACGTCTTTACTTCCTGGTACATCTGCGGGGGAATCTGTCTGTACCGCTCCCTGATGGGCACTGTATCTCTGGTCGGAATTCCATGTTCGATGGCCGTGGTACAGCCAAAATCATCTTCATGTTGCGCAAACACTTCAGCATAGTGTCCAAGGAGCCGCTGCACTCGCGAGACTTGTGATGGATCCAGACCCGGTAATTCTGCTCGCATATGTTCCAGAATAGTTTGACCTTTTCGTAACGCTATCAGCTCAGGATCCTGTGTAGACCGGACACTGACCATCCAGGGATCAGGGGAATCCACCTTTAACTGTAAAGTATCTGGAGGAGGCATCACTTCTAACGGTCGTAACACTTTGGCCATCTCACTTCGGACCCGTAGCACGACATCGTGTTCGTCCACATTCACACATCGCACTGGTACGGCCCCATTTTTAACAGTAGCCAGAGATCGGGCCACCAGCAGTCCTGTGGGCAAAGGGGACGTAAAGGTGGGCTCAACCTGCACTTGCACTCCTTCCAGAGGGATGCGAGCTCGGATGGGCAGGGATATAACAGTCTGTCCTGGGGGAAACGTCACTTCTGCTGTCGGGGAGGTGATTACTTTCCCTAGTATGTCTCCCTCCTGAAAGGTCTCTTGCACACGGACTTCCCTCACTAACTGTCTGAACACGGAGCCTTGAGGTGTACTGGTCCCCCACTGATTGAGTGTCTCTTGTGTGGTCTCCCCTAACAGCAAACTGCCAAAGTCCTTCAATACATTCATCCCCAAAGTCACGATATGTTGTGGGCTGGGATCCCCCCGTGTCAACACAACCCCCCGGCGGCCCAGGTCTTTCCCACATAAAGATATTTGCATCCAGGTGACCCCTTCCACTGGGATGGGCAGCTGATTGGCGGCCTGCAACCGGATTACGGGGCCCCATTGGGGTCTGACTGACACAGGGAAGTGTTTTCTAAAATAGGCCTCGGGCATAGTCGTGACTTGAGATCCGGTGTCCACCAGACAACGTACAGCCCGCCCTTCAAACTCTGCCCAAACCAGGGGGCAGCTGGCAACCAAATTTTCGGGACTTTCACCACCCATCCGCGGGGATTCTGACTCCGAGCGTCGTCCCCTTAGCTCGGAGTCCTCTAGTTTAACGCCCGCCGTGACGAGGCCCTCCCTCTCCGGGGGCACTCCCGTGCGAAATGTCCTGCCTCCCCGCAACCATAGCAAGCACCGGAGACCGGATAATATCCTGAACGAGCGCCACGAGCTGGACTCCCAGACCCTTGCCCCTGGGGTAGCTCCCTTGGGCTACGCGCATTTTTTTTTACTTCGGCCAGTTCGTCTCGGATTTGTTTGAGCTCCTGCCGCATCTCCTGAACCCACGACGGCTCACCCCCTCCTGGTGCAGCGGTCTGGATAACCCGAGCCTCTCCTGTCAGGACCGTCACCCCCCTCTCTTGCTCCCGGGTGCGGGCCTCATTGCCTATGTCGGAGAAAGTCAGGCGCGGGTCGACCCGCACTCGTTCACGTAGAGCCTGTTTGGTCAACTCATCCCGCAGTCCCGTCACCAGTTGGTCGCGCAGGGTCACGTCGACATGTCCCATCCCCATACCATCTTTCCGCACGATTGCAATGTTTAGCTCTTGCAGAGCATTCATGTACTGAGTGACAGTCTCGCCCTCTTTTTGTCGCCGTCCAAACAACCGGGCCCGCAGCTCTCCCACGTCGGTGGGATCCCCGTGCGTCCCCTCTAACACATGTAACACCCCGGTAAAAGTATTCCGCTCTGTGGGGGGTCTCAACATCACTGATTCTCGGGCCTCTCCGTCTAATGCCATAATGGCTACCTCAGCTTCCAGGGCCGGGGTCATAGGATGCATTCTCAACAGCCCCCTCATCCTCTCAGTCCAGCTCCACAACAACATGTTGCTCCCATTAAACTTGGGCAAATTGTTTAACATGGCCCCCAATGAGAGAGAAGCTCTAGGCCCAGCCCCATCCTCCGTATCTTCTGGCTCCTTCTTTGGATCCTGCATCCTGCCGACTACGCCAAATGTAGAGACCGCAGGTAAAGAAGGATGCAGGGACAAATAGGAGCCAGAAAGCAAATAGCGTTTTTAACTTTCTTTTTAACTTCCAACCAAAAAGATAACAAACGTTTTCCACGCAGGGAACTTATATACAAGAACACAATCTCGCAGTAAATCCCAATTATTATATGGCCGCCCTGAACTACACCCGTAGAACGCGGCAGCGCCTCACTAGTGACTCCCTACTAAGATAAAGTCAACAACGGTCACTTATCAGTGCTGGTTCAGCGATGTAGTCCTGACGGGGAGGCTCCGACAACGCCGTAGTCCTGATGGCGGAGGAAGGAGGTGTCTTCTGGCGACGGGCCCAGGCGTAGAGTCGAGTCCAGAATGTCTTTTGCGGTGCTGCGTTCCCTCCTGCAGGCGGACGTTGATCCGAGGTAACAGCCTCCCAGTCCAGAGAAGAGTCTTTTTGAGGAGGATTAGGAGAATAATCAGTATCAGTCACAGCTGAGACGAAACCATGCGAGTCCGTAGCACTCTCTGGCAAGGTGTTCTCAGGGAGCGCGGTAATACTGTCCCTGAGCTGGTCAGCACTACCCCTCTGCCTGGGGGGTCGCTGACGACGAATGCGTCTCTTTTTGGGGGCTCCAGTAATTGCCCGCAGTGTCTGTTGCACGTTTTCCCCCTGCTTCCTGCAAGTCTCACTGCGACCTGCACACTCACAGCAACTGCGCTGCAGTTTCCTCTCCTCAGAGATTTCCCGCGCTTCTCTGCCCCTGCTTTCGCGCGTTTTGCTTTTTATCCTCTCCTCTCCCTGCGTCACTCTGCCTCCTGTCACATGAGCCTGGCTTCCCATGCACCCCTCAAATCCGTCCCCCGGAACCCCGACTCCCGGCAACAATGGTTCCACCCGTCTGCACAGCTCACCAGGTCCCTGTCCCCTACACTCGGGTCGGCTTATACTCGAGTATATACGGTAGCTTATCCTCAACTGTGAACAGAACCTGTATGGACCTACCGAAGCCCCTATAAAAATCATTCAGCTGACAGATATTTTTCCCAACTTTCCCAAACACAGGAATGCTCAGCCAAGCGCTCTGGTGTTCTCTGTGAGATAACTGCTGCTGTATTCCTCTATCAGTGGTCTTTATTCTCCACATAAAATGGATTGGCTATAGGAATTGTGGTACCATCCTTTTCTCTCATATCATCATCTCTGAGAAGAATCAGGAGGTTTTCAACCCATACAGGTTAGGCCTCATTCAGAGATCAGTGATTTTTCTCAACTTATGGAGGTTTCTTAAGCTTCATCTTTTGTAAGTAGGTATGGAGCGGCCCCCAGATGCAGGGCAGCGGGGTACTCGGTACCGGGTCCCTCGGTTCTGGGGATGAAACGGTGGCCTGACCCGGTCCGTGGCCCTGCTAAGGGGCGCCCAATTAAAGATGTAGGTGACGGTGTAGGTCGCAGTAAATGACGAGGACACAGGGTTGCAGTCTCTTTACCTCTTTACTGAAGGCTTCGGCATCCGCAATCCAGAGCACTGCTAACAGGGCTGGCTGAGACCAGCCGGTCCGAAGGCACCTCCAGAGTTCCCTTTGCAGGTGGAAATCAGTAGCCTACCTACTAGCGCCTGGGTGTTGTAGTACTGAGCACCACGGGATAGTCCTCACAACTGTCGTGTATGTTTCTGTTCTCTCTCTGTCCCCCAGATGATATGGATAGGACGCACACGTATGACGGGGTAGGCCTGGAGTTATTTTATAGGGACCCTAGAGACGCCCCTCTCCCACAATTACCTCCGTTGTCTTCATTAGGTGAAAAGGTGAGACAGCCAACCTAGAGTTAACTGCCCTGCCATAGTTCAAAGTAATGCGTAGAGTCTATTACTTCCTCGGCGTTCCGGCCGCCGGCTATGCGCCTCAGAAGGATGTTGCCGATCTCGGGGCACGACTCCTTCTGGTTCTATCGCCTTTGTGCTGTGATCTTGTTTCTCACTTCTCCACAATATACTTCGCTTCGTGTCCTTTCTTAAGATGCCGCCGCAATGAGGTGCAGGCACGGCTCCGTAACGATCTGTCCTGTGCTAGGCCACTGTCAGGATCCCACCCCTGACAGGGACCTCCCTGAGTCCTTCCAAGCAACCTCTTCTCTCACTAGATGTTACCTGGGCAAAACCCAGTCAGCTTCTCTCTAACTTCCTATCCAACCCCCAGTTTTACCAGAGTGTGAGGAGTGGCCTAATACATAGGACCTTTTGCTCCCCCTGGTGGCCAGAGTGTGAAGTGTAATGTGTGACTGTGATACCTGGTCAGGTGAACTCCTTTAGTGCCATCAGACGTACCATCACTCCCCTTAGCGGCAGAGCGACACTACTGCAATGACCAGGACTCTGGGGCGCTGCATGTAGACCAGGCTGCAAGTACCTGTATTGAGCAGGGTCCGGAACTGCTGAGGCTGTGTCCTTTGTTTCCCGGGGGAAGGCAAAAAGGACTGGACCGAGGCTCTGACCCGGAAGCTGGGGGCCTGATCATAAGTGAAAGGGCGCGCAGCATCGTGCAGTTTCCCGCTGGCAGTGACAGAAGCAAGGTGCGTGCGCAGCAGACTCCAAGGGGTGAGCAGCCAGGCCGTGAGGACATGCGGCTGATCCGATGCCAGGATGCTGGCCCACCACAGTAAAAAGGAAAGAGCCGAGAGCCCTGATCAGTTAAGCGCCGCAGGCCAGCCTAAGAGCCAGCGCAGAGTTCAGGACTGTTCACTGCTGCCCTCATTGCAGGACCTCGCTGGAGAAGCAGTGCACCAGTAGTTGTCAGCGCTTCAGTCTTGGAGGGAACAGGCAGCATACAGCATAGAGAGAAAAGTGCAGCGTGCCCCATAGCTGACAGAGATCGAGGTGCCGTGTGCTTCATGACTGTGAGCACAGCGCACGTGCTGCAAAGAGAGAACCGAGCACTGGATAGACTTTTGTAACCCACCTTACCTGCATATACTTTCCCGCCCACAGGAGACCCTGATTGAGCTGAGGCCTTGTTTTCTCCGGCCGCATATGTTCATGGACTAGGGGAAGGTACCGGACACTGACCACTGCCGCCAGTAGACGGACCGTTGTTTGCAGGACCCCACTGGAACAGCACCACACCAGTCATTGTTTGCATCATCGCATGCTCCGTATTTGCCGCGGCCTGGAAGATGACTGACAGGCTAAGTTGATCTAACACGAACTGCCACTATCTTTTCCCTTGTTTTCATTGACTCTGCACATCTTTTGCATCTGAACTGTTTTTGTTCTCGCTTTAACTGTTTGCCTCCCTGCCTGGAGTATTCCCCTATTAAGTAAAGTTGTTTGTTAACCCTTGCTCTGCCTCCTGTCCGTTACTGCATCTAGCAACCTGCTTACACTTTCAGTCTGTGAAAAACTTACACCACATGGATGACATTCAAGTGGTAGTCCATTTTTTTACTGACCCATAGACTTCTATAAGTTTAATCCGTGATCCAAATCAGACATGTCTGTGTTTTGATGTGGACCACTCGTTCTATAAATGTACAATGACATGTGAACAGCCCCATCTACTATATAATTGTCTAAGGGTCACTTCCGTCTGTCTGTCCTTCTGTCTGTCTGTCACGGATATTCATTGGTCGTGGCCTCTGTCTGTCATGGAAATCCAAGTCACTGATTGGTCGCGGCAAAACAGCCACGACCAATCAGCGAAGGCCACAGTCTTACTCCCCGCAGTCAGTGCCCAGCGCCCGCATACTCCCCTCCAGTCACCGCTCACACAGGGTTAATGGCAGCGTTGACCGCGGTGTAACGCACTCGGTTAATGCTGCTATTAACCCTGTGTGACCAACATTTACTATTCATGCTGCCTATGCAGCATGAATAGTAAAAAGATCTAATGTTAAAAATAATTAAAAAAATTAAAAATTGTTACATACTCATCCTCCGTTGGCCCCCGGATCGAAGCAGTTACCGATGCTCCCAGATCGAAGCGGTTACCGACTCTCCTCGTGACACCCCGGTGACCGCTGCATGCATTGCGGTCTCGCGAGATGATGACGTGCGGTCTCGCAAGACCGCTACATCATCATCTCGCGAGACCGCAATGCACTCTTCAGACCGGAGCGCGCGAGGACCATCGGTAACCGCTTCGATTCGGGAGCCAACGGAGGGTGAGTATGTAACTATTTTTTATTTTAATTCTTTTTTTTTTAACAAGGATACAGTGCATACTACATGACTGGCCAATATACTACGTGACTGGGCAGTATACTACGTGGCTCTGTGCTGTATACTGCATGACTGGGCAATATACTATGTGGCTGGGCAATATACTATGTGGCTGGGCAATATACTACGTGGCTCTGCTGTATACTGTTATGACCCCAATGGCGAGGGTCTCAGAGAAATAGGTAAGTCTGCGAAGTACAAAAATCCAGCTCATAGGGCAGTGGTAACTGGGTTGACCATATATCTACTCCTAACGCCAACACTAGAAGTAGCCGGGGAACATGCCTACGTTGGTCGCTAGATGTCTCGCGCCAGCCGGAGAACTAACTACCCCTAGAAGAGGAAAACAAAGACCTCTCTTGTCTCCAGAGAAAGGACCCCAAAAGTAGGATACAAGCCCCCCACAAATAATAACGGTGAGGTAAGAGGAAATGACAAACATAGAAATGAACTAGGTTTAGCAAAGAGAGGCCCGCTTACTAATAGCAGAATGTAGTAAGATAACTTATATGGTCAACAAAAACCCTATCAAACATCCACGCTGGAAATTCAAGAACCCCCGAACCGTCTAACGGCCCGGGGGGAGAACACCAGCTCCCTAGAGCTTCCAGCAAGGACAGGATACAGATTAAGTACAAGCTGGACAAAAATGCAAACAAAAACAAATAGCAAAAAGCAAGAAAGCAGACTTAGCTTAATCTAGCAGGAACCAGGATCAGTAGACAAGAGCACAACAGATTAGCTCTGATTACAACGTTGCCAGGCATTGAACTGAAGGTCCAGGGAGCTTATATAGCAACACCCCTGAACTAACGGCCCAGGTGAGCATACAAGGGATGACTGACATACCCAGAGTAAAATCACAAGTAACCACTAGAGGGAGCCAAAAAGCAAATTCACAACAGTACCCCCCCCCTTAGTGAGGGGTCACCGAACCCTCACCAAGACCACCAGGGCGATCAGGATGAGCGGCGTGAAAGGCCCAAACTAAATTGGCCGCATGCACATCAGAGGCGACCACCCAGGAATTATCCTCCTGACCATAGCCCTTCCACTTGACCAGGTACTGAAGCCTCCGCCTGGAGAGACGAAAATCTAAGATCTTCTCCACCACGTACTCCAACTCGCCCTCAACCAACACCGGAGCAGGAGGCTCAGCAGAAGGAACCACAGGCACAACGTACCGCCGCAACAAGGACCTATGAAATACGTTGTGAATGGCGAACGACACCGGAAGATCCAGGCGAAAGGACACAGGATTAAGGATTTCCAATATCTTGTACGGACCAATGAAGCGAGGCTTAAATTTGGGAGAGGAGACCTTCATAGGAACAAATCGAGAAGACAGCCATACCAAATCCCCAACACGAAGTCGGGGACCCACACCGCGGCGGCGGTTGGCAAAACGCTGAGCCTTCTCCTGTGACAACTTCAAGTTGTCCACCACATGATTCCAGATCTGCTGCAACCTATCTACCACAGAATCCACCCCAGGACAGTCAGAAGGCTCCACATGTCCCGAGGAAAAACGAGGATGGAAACCAGAGTTGCAGAAAAATGGCGAAACCAAGGTGGCGGAACTAGCCCGATTATTAAGGGCAAATTCAGCCAACGGCAAGAAGGTCACCCAATCATCCTGATCAGAAGAGACAAAACACCTCAAATAAGCCTCCAGAGTCTGATTAGTTCGCTCCGTTTGTCCATTAGTCTGTGGATGAAAAGCGGACAAAAACGACAAATCAATGCCCATCCTACCACAAAAGGATCGCCAGAACCTGGAAACAAACTGGGATCCTCTGTCCGACACAATATTCTCAGGAATGCCGTGTAAACGGACCACGTTCTGGAAGAACACAGGAACCAGATCGGAAGAGGAAGGCAGCTTAGGCAAAGGAACCAAATGGACCATCTTGGAGAAACGATCACATATCACCCAGATGACAGACATGCCCCGAGACACCGGAAGATCAGAAATGAAATCCATAGAGATGTGTGTCCAAGGTCTCTTCGGGACAGGCAAGGGCAAGAGCAACCCGCTGGCACGAGAACAGCAAGGCTTAGCTCGAGCACAAGTCCCACAGGACTGCACAAAAGACCGCACATCCCTTGACAAGGACGGCCACCAAAAGGACCTGGCCACCAGATCCCTGGTGCCAAAAATTCCCGGGTGCCCTGCCAACACCGAGGAATGAACCTCGGAAATGACTCTACTGGTCCACCTAGCAGGTACAAACAATCTGTCAGGTGGACAAGAGTCAGGCCTACCAGCCTGAAATCTCTGCAACACACGTCGCAGATCCGGAGAAATAGCTGACAAGATAACTCCTTCCTTAAGAATACCCACAGGTTCAGCGACTCCAGGAGCATCAGGCACAAAGCTCCTAGACAGAGCATCGGCCTTCACATTCTTCGAACCTGGTAAATACGAGACCACAAAGTCAAAACGGGAGAAAAACAATGACCAGCGGGCCTGTCTAGGATTCAGGCGTTTAGCAGACTCGAGATACATCAGATTTTTGTGATCAGTCAAAACCACCACACGATGCTTAGCACCCTCAAGCCAATGACGCCACTCCTCAAATGCCCACTTCATGGCCAACAACTCCCGATTGCCCACATCATAATTTCTGTTGTGAATTTGCTTTTTGCTCCCTCTAGTGGTTACTAGTTTTTTGACTCTGGTTTTTCTGTCATTCCTTTTATCCGCACCTGGGTCGTTAGTTAGGGGTGTTGCTATATAAGCTCCCTAGACCTTCAGTTCAATGCCTGGCAACGTAGTTATCAGAGCTAGTCTGCTGTGCTCTTGTCTACTGATCCTGGTTCCAGTTATATCAGCTAAGTCTGCCTTTTGCTTTTTGCTATTTGTTTTGGTTTTGTATTTTTGTCCAGCTTGTTCCAAATCTATATCCTGACCTTTGCTGGAAGCTACTAGGGGTGTCATTTCCTCTTACCTCACCGTTATTATTTGTGGGGGGCTTCTATCCAGCTTTGGGGTCCCCTTCTCTGGAGGCAAGAAAGGTCTTTTGTTTTCCTCTACTAGGGGTAGCTAGATTCTCCGGCTGGAGCGTGTCATCTAGAATCAACGTAGGAATGATCCCCGGCTACTTCTAGTGTTGGCGTTAGGAGTAGATATATGGTCAACCCAGTTACCACTGCCCTATGAGCTGGATTTTTGTATTCTGCAGACTTCCACGTACCTCTGAGACCCTCGCCATTGGGGTCATAACAAATTTCGCTCTGCAGGCGAAAACTTCCTAGAGAAAAAGGCACAAGGGCTCATAGTAGAGCAACCAGGACCTCTCTGAGACAAAACGGCCCCTGCCCCAATCTCCGAAGCATCCACCTCAACCTGAAAGGGCAGTGAGACATCAGGCTGGCACAAAACAGGCGCCGAAGTAAACCGGCGTTTCAACTCCTGGAAAGCCTCCACGGCAGCAGGAGCCCAGTTAGCTACATCAGAGCCTTTCTTGGTCATATCCGTCAAAGGTTTAACAACGCTAGAAAAATTAGCGATAAAACGACGGTAAAAGTTAGCAAAACCCAAGAACTTCTGAAGACTCTTAACTGACGAGGGCTGAGTCCAATCATGAATAGCTCGGACCTTGACTGGGTCCATCTCCACAGCAGAAGGGGAAAAAATGAACCCTAAAAAGGGAACCTTCTGTACACCAAAGAGACACTTTGAGCCTTTAACAAACAAAGAATTTTCACGCAAAATCTTGAAAACCATCCTGACCTGTTCTACATGCGAGTCCCAATCATCAGAAAAAAACAGAATATCGTCCAGATAAACGATCAAAAATTTATCCAGATACTTCCGGAAAATGTCATGCATAAAGGACTGAAAAACTGAAGGCGCATTAGAGAGCCCAAAAGGCATCACCAAGTACTCAAAATGACCTTCGGGCGTATTGAATGCGGTTTTCCATTCATCTCCCTGCTTAATGCGCACAAGGTTGTACGCACCACGAAGATCTATCTTGGTGAACCACTTGGCACCTTTAATCCGGGCAAACAAGTCTGACAACAGCGGCAAAGGATACTGAAATTTGACAGTGATCTTATTTAAGAGCCGATAGTCAATACAAGGCCTCAAAGATCCGTCCTTTTTGGCCACAAAAAAGAATCCCGCACCAAGAGGGGAAGAAGAAGGACGGATATGCCCCTTCTCCAGAGACTCTCTAATATATGAACGCATAGCGGTATGTTCAGGTACCGACAGGTTAAATAATCTTCCCTTAGGAAACTTACTGCCTGGAATCAACTCTATTGCGCAGTCACACTCCCTATGAGGAGGCAGTGCACTGGACCTGGACTCGCTGAAAACATCCTGATAATCAGACAAATACTCCGGAACTTCCGAAGGCGTAGAAGAAGCAATAGACACGGGCAGGGAATCCCCATGATTTCCACGGCATCCCCAACTTGACACTGACATGGCCTTCCAATCCAAGACTGGATTATGGGTCTGCAACCATGGCAACCCCAAAACAACCAAATCATGCATTTTATGCAAAACAAGAAAACGTATAACCTCCCGATGTTCAGGAGTCATACACATGGTAACCTGTGTCCAAAACTGCGGTTTATTTTCTGCCAACGGCGTAGCATCAATACCCCTAAGAGGGATAGGATTTTCTAATGGCTCAAGAAAAAAAACCACAGCGCTTGGCAAATGACAGATCCATAAGACTCAGGGCAGCACCTGAATCTACAAACGCCATGGCAGGATAAGATGACAGTGAACAAATCAAAGTTACAGATAGAATAAATTTAGGTTGCAAATTACCAACGGTGACAGGACTAACAACCTTAGTTAGACGTTTAGAGCATGCTGAGATAACATGTGTAGAATCACCACAGTAGTAACACAAGCCATTCTGGCGTCTATGAATTTTCCGCTCATTTCTAGTCAGGATTCTATCACATTGCATTAAATCAGGTGTTTGTTCAGACAGCACCATAGGTGAATTTGCGGTTTTTCTATCACATTGCCTTAAATCAGGTGCCTGTTCAGACAACACCATAAGGGAATTTGCGGTTTTGCGCTCCCGCAACCGCCGGTCAATTTGAATAGCCAGGGCCATGGAATCATTTAGACCTGTGGGAATAGGGAAACCCACCATCACATTCTTAATGGCTTCAGAAAGGCCATTTCTAAAATTTGCGGCCAATGTACACTCGTTCCACTGAGTCAGCACGGACCATTTCCGAAATTTTTGGCAATACACTTCAGCCTCGTCCTGGCCCTGAGACATAGCCAGCAAGGCTTTTTCTGCCTGAATCTCAAGATTGGGTTCCTCATAAAGTAAACCGAGCGCCAGAAAAAACGCATCAATATCCGCCAATGCCGGATCTCCTGGCGCCAGCGAGAAGGCCCAATCCTGAGGGTCGCCCCGTAAAAAAGAAATAACAATTTTCACTTGCTGAGCGGAGTCTCCAGATGAACAGGGTCTCAGGGACAAAAATAATTTACAATTATTCCTGAAATTTCTAAACTTAAATCGGTCTCCGAAAAACAATTCAGGAATCGGTATCTTAGGTTCTGACATAGGATTTCTGGTAACATAATCTTGTATGCCCTGCACACGAGCAGCAAGCTGGTCCACACTTGTAATCAAGGTCTGGACATTCATGTCTGCAGCAAGCTTGAGCCACTCAGAGGTAAAGGGGAAAAGAAAAAAAAAATGAGAGAGAGAAAAAAAAAAACTCAGAATTTTCTTTCCTATAATCCCGCTTCTGCAATGCATATAACATTTAATACTGGCCTGGCAAACTGTTATGACCCCAATGGCGAGGGTCTCAGAGAAATAGGTAAGTCTGCGAAGTACAAAAATCCAGCTCATAGGGCAGTGGTAACTGGGTTGACCATATATCTACTCCTAACGCCAACACTAGAAGTAGCCGGGGAACATGCCTACGTTGGTCGCAAGATGTCTCGCGCCAGCCGGAGAACTAACTACCCCTAGAAGAGGAAAACAAAGACCTCTCTTGCCTCCAGAGAAAGGACCCCAAAAGTAGGATACAAGCCCCCCACAAATAATAACGGTGAGGTAAGAGGAAATGACAAACATAGAAATGAACTAGGTTTAGCAAAGAGAGGCCCGCTTACTAATAGCAGAATGTAGTAAGATAACTTATATGGTCAACAAAAACCCTATCAAACATCCACGCTGGAAATTCAAGAACCCCCGAACCGTCTAACGGCCCGGGGGGAGAACACCAGCTCCCTAGAGCTTCCAGCAAGGACAGGATACAGATTAAGTACAAGCTGGACAAAAATGCAAACAAAAACAAATAGCAAAATGCAAGAAAGCAGACTTAGCTTAATCTAGCAGGAACCAGGATCAGTAGACAAGAGCACAACAGATTAGCTCTGATTACAACGTTGCCAGGCATTGAACTGAAGGTCCAGGGAGCTTATATAGCAACACCCCTGAACTAACGGCCCAGGTGAGCATACAAGGGATGACTGACATACCCAGAGTAAAATCCCAAGTAACCACTAGAGGGAGCCAAAAAGCAAATTCACAACAGTATACTACGTGGCTGGGCAATATACTACGTCGCAGGGCAATACACTACGTGGTTGGGCAATATACTGCGTGGCTGGGCAATATACTACGTGACTGGGCAGTATACTACGTGGCTCTGTGCTGTATACTATGTGACTGGGCAATATACTATGTCGATGGGCAATATACTACGTGGCTGGGCAATATACTACGTGGCTGGGCAATATACTACGTGGTTGGGCAATATACTGCGTGGCTGGGCAATATACTACGTGGCTGGGCAATATACTATGTGGCTGGGCAATATACTACGTGGCTCTGTGCTGTATACTATGTGGCTGGGCAATATACTACGTCACTGGGCAATACACTACGTGGCTGGGCAATATACTACGTGGCTGGGCAATATACTACGTGGTTGGGCAATATACTGCATGGCTGGGCAATATACTACATGGCTGGGCAATATACTATGTGGCTGGGCAATATACTACGTGGTTGGGCAATATACTACATAGCTGGGCAATATACTACGTGGCTGGGCAATATACTACATGGCTGGGCAATATACTACGTGGATGGGCAATATATTACGTGGGCTGTGCAATATACTACATGGCTGGGCAATATACTACGTGGCTGGGCAATATACTACGTGGCTGGGCAATATACTACGTGGCTGGGCAATATACTATGTGGGCTGTGCAATATATTACAAGGCTGGGCAATATACTACATGGCTGGGCAATATACTATGTGGCTGGGCAATATACTACGTGGCTGGGCAATTAACTATGTGGGTTGTGCAATATACTACGTGGACATGCATATTCTAGAATACCAGATGCGTTAGAATCGGGCCACGATCTAGTAGACTATAATAGGTAAAAGTTCTATTCATGAAGAACACAAATAGAACTCACAGGGGAAAAACTGACATCGCAATAAAATCTACAACTGTTAGTAGATCCCACCGATATCAGCGGGTTGAGATTGCGTTAGGTTAATGTGTATGGAGGCCTTTAGAATTGAGACTGTACAATGCCCTGCTGATGCTACAGGTTAAATTAAGAACTTTTTTAGCTTACTTTAGGAGATTAGGGGATCTCAGGTCTCATGATCAGCAATACTTAAAGGAACTATAACATATCAAAATTGCTAACAGTTTATATATCCCTTAATATTTACCATAATGGCTGCAGCAGGACATAATTACTATGAAACAATGTATTTGAAATCTCATACACAAAGATAGAGAGGACTACCAAATCATTTGCAGCAGGTGGCAAAAATATGTTTTTCTTTTGCTTATAGGTTGCAGATTGTTTTTCAAAAGCACCACAAGGGAACAACAAGCAACAGTTATATTTACATCATCAGATCTGATAAAAATGTCTTATGAGTAGTAGAATGAATATGAATCATTACTTGATATTCCAAAGGAGGAAGAACATAAACTACGGAGATCAGTATCTCTCAGGTAAAGTAGGTTTCATTTTATGTTAAAGGGAACCTGTCACCTCAAATTGGCGGGATATTTAAAAGAGTTTTTACCTGTCTGATGGCTGGCGTTTTATCTTAATTTCTCCACCCCGTCCGTCTGTGTTGTCTGCAACATGTTAGTGAATTAGAGTATGTGTGCTCCATAGTTGGCGCGTGTGCAATGCAATCTTCGGTGGCGCACGAGCAGTATGCTTTGCCCAACTGCGGGCAAAGCCGAAAAGCATTACTGTGCATGCGCCCGCGAACTCTATCCCGCAACACAGCGAAATACTTCTGGGACATAGTGCGTGGGCACATGTGCAGTAATGCTTTTTGGCTTTGCCCGCAGTTGGGCAAAGCATAATGCGTGTGTGCCACCGAAGATTGCATTGCACACGCGCCAACTGTGGAGCACACGTACTCTAGTTCACTAACATATTGCAGACAACAGGGACGGACGGGGTGGAGAAATGAAGATGAAATGCTGCCCATTGGGCTGGTAAAAACTAATTTAAATATCCCGCCAATTTGAGGTGACAGGTTCCCTTTAAGAAAAGATATGTTCGACTTGCTCTATAGGGTTCTACAAATCTACACAGTATCCACTATTCGAAAGTTCTCCTGGATATTTAGCTGAATCCTGAATAATGAGCTGAATTCTACTTTGTTTTATATTTAGAATCTAAAGGCTCGCTCATATGAGTGAATAAATCAGACAAGTGCAATCTGATAATCGGATTGCACTTGGCCCAATGTAATACTATAGGGCAATGCACATCTGCGATTATTTTCTCATGCCCATTCAGCATGTGAACACAATCGCAGCATGTTGTGAATATCTGCAAGAATTGAATCGCTAGTGTGACTCCAGCCTTAGGGTAGGTGCACACGGCCATTTTCACTCCATCCGAGTAAAATGGTTTGACAATTCTGATAAATTCCTGGTCAGAGTTTGATTAAAGTGGCATCAGTTTTTATTGGAGATAGAGAGAGAAAAATAAACGAATATGTGCATAGCCCCATAGAATAACATGGGTATGGGTTTTATCCTTGAAAACCACGGATAGCACTCATCCGATATAATTGGTTGTGTGCATGAGCCCTAAAGGAGATACTCAAGAGAAAAATCCTGAATTTAAAATGGGATTTTTTCCCCTTATAATGACTGAACCTAGTACTTTTTTCTGTCTTTTTGCATAGCAAGAAATCTGCCAGAGCAGAATTTTTTTTAACAGAAAATAATTGCAAATACACGCGTTCGGTTATACACATGTTTATTTCCTTTGTGTGTATTGGAACAACACAAAAAATCAGAGGAAAAAAGGCAAAATTGTTGACATCCTCAACTTAATATTTGGTTGCACACCCTTTGGAATAAATAACTGCAATTAATCACTTCCTATGACCATCAACAAGCTTCCTACACCTCTCGACAGAATTTTGGACCACTCTTCTTTTGAAAACTGCTCCAGGTCTCTCATATTAAAGGGTGCCTTCTCCAACTGCAATTTTAAGATCTCTCCACAGATATTCAATGGGATTTAAAATCCTGACTGCTATGTGCACACGTTCAGGAATTCTTGCAGAAAATTCCTGAGAAAAACCTGAAATTTTCTGCAAGAAATCTGCATGAAATCTGCATGCATTTTTTGCGCGTTTTTGCCGCGTTTTTGGTGCGTTTTTGATGCTTTTTTTTCCCGGACATTTCCCAATGCATTTTATAGTGGGAAATCTGCAAAAAAACGCAAAATTAATGAACATGCTGCATTTTTTACCGTGACGCGTTTTTTTCGCGGGAAAAAAACGCATCATGTGCACAAAACATGCGGAATTCATTCAAAATGATGGGATGCATATTGTATGCTTTTTTTGCAGTTTTATAGGGTTTTTATCATGAAAAAACGTGAAAAAAACGCGAAAAATCAGCAATGTGTGCACACAGGCTTATTGCTGTCTAAATCAGAACTTTCCAGTGCTTTGTTTCCATCCATTTCTGTGTGCTTTTTTGAAGTATGATTGAGGTCAGTGTCCTGCTGGAAAACCCGTGACCTAGGAAGCAAACCAAGCTTTCTGACACTGGGCACTACATGTGCCTTTCCCAGTTCCTGATAGACCATGGACACATTTGTCCTTGGATTGTATCACTAATCTTCCTCCTTCCAAGGGTAATACTGTCATCTGTGTGGTGGTGGACAGGTTTGCTTAGCAAGCACACTTTGTACCCTTGGTGGCACTGCCCTCTGCTGAAACTTTGTCTAGGTTGTTCACTCAACATGTGGCTCGTTTGCATGGTGTGCCCTTGAATGTGGTGTCTGACTTTGGTGTGCAATTTGTGTCCAGGTTTTGGAGGGCGTTTTGTAAAAGATTGAGTATTGAGTTGTCCTTTTCGTCTGCATACCATCCGGAGTCCAATGGTCACCGTTCCCAGGCGAGCTGACCAGGTGGAACTGACCCCTATACAGGGACCGTTAGGGGCAAGCCTAGAAGGGAGATACACCCCGATAGCTTGTGCCAGAGGGACAGCTCAAAAACAACGAGGAGAATCAGGGTACTCACCAAGGACCAAATGGAAAAGCAGCCACAGAGAAAACCCAGAACTCAGGGCATGGCAGGGTTCACGCAGAGGGTACAGGATCCTGGCAGAGCAGAGCTAGCACTGGAGGAGTACAGGGACTGAGCAGAGCACGCACGCACTGGAAGCATGCAGGGACAGAGCAGAGCACGCACTGGAAACGTACAGAGACTGAGCAGAGCATGCACACACTGGAAGCATACATGGACAGAGCAGAGCACGCACTGGAAGTGTACAGGGACAGAGCAGAGCACACACACACTGGAAGTGTGCAGGGACAGAACAGAAAACGCACTGGAACCATACAGGGACTAAGCAGAGCACGCACATACTAGAAGCGTACAGGAACAGAGCAGAACATGCACACACTGCACGCGTACAGGGACCTGATGTACATAAACCTAAGTGGACCTGGAGGAAACACAGAAAGGCACAATAACAATCAGGCACTTCCTCTAGCAGGAAGTGACCTGATATACCCGGTGGCCACTGCCCAGGCAGGACAGCGCTTCTGGGTCAGTACAAGCTGGCATCATAAAGAAGCCAGGAGTGCGCGTGACCGTGACCTAAGCGCCTAGCGCACATGTGTGGGGAACGGGATCCCCAGTGCGGCTGAGGACCCGGAAGAGAAGGCAGGAGGCGGCGAGGGACCTGGGAAGCAAGGTGAGTATCTGCGTGCACCGTAATAGAGCTGTGGTGGAGCCTGGGTAGAATCTCAAGGGGGGACCAAAAATGTTGCCAGTATGTTAGCAGCCCTGATATGGCTACTGTAGGTAAGACCAACTTCAGCCTATTTGGAGGTGTAAACTGAACAGTCCCTGCATTGACAAGAGGCTTACCTAGTCTTATTTCCATAAAGTCCTTTCTCTTTATGAACCAGGTCCATTGGCAACAGAAACTTTGGGAACTTTGAACTAATCCCTCCTAGCAGGCACAACTGGGTAGTTTCTCAAGTTCTGGCTCACTGAGTTTGTTCAGGCATCCTTCTGAGTTCCTCTATTTTCCTCTTTTGGGGGCTTAGGAGATAATCTCTGTCTCCCTTCTGATTTTTGTTCCCTCTGGCGTTGGTTTGCAAGTTGTCCAGATTCTTGTGCTGAGGAGGTACCTGACATATAGCTATAGTCTACAGACCCTTATGTTACTTAGACTACAATGGACCCCTGGAAAGCCAAAGGCAGGTCCTGGCTTGTTTATTGCGCAACAGATCCACCACCAACTGAAATAGTCCAAAGGGAAGGATTTCAGAACCTTAAAGCCAACTGTTGATTCAGCTCCCCAACTCCACTTGCAGCTCTCCATTCTTGAGTGGCAGCTTTCTCCAATGCCCTCTCTTTCTTTCACCACTAAATATCTGCCACCGTGCATTGTCACATCACCCCGACTGCATACCACCAGAAACTGGTTAAAACTGCTTGCATAATTGAGGCCTATGGGTGATATAAATGAATTATCCTTTTTTTACTGATGGCCTCTCCTCAGTATAATTTCTATGGTTGCACTGACCAATAAGTGGATCCTCTGGGGACCCATTCTCTCTTTTGATAACAGAGTGTAAAGATTAAAACCTGCCTTTGTACACTTGATATGAAGCTCTATGTCAGAAAAACAAAGATCTGCTCAATATCAATCTTCATTACTGTCCACAATGTTTGAAAGTGGCCTAATTGCATGCATACTTGTCAACTTTTGCTGCTGCCGATCCACTAGCTTTTTGGAGTAAAATGCACGTTATTTACCATAGCCGCAAACTTGGGTTTGGATATTCCTGATGATAAGCCCAAGAAATCTTTCAAAACTGCTGCTTTCTAGAAGGTTTCACTGGGCTTTGGGCGTGAGAGGGAACTTTGCCTAATCTTCCAGGAGAGCAGGAGGTCTCTGTATTTTCCAGTAACCTCACAGATTTTTTGCTGTGTCAAATTATGAAGATGTCTTCTTTTTGTGAGTATTTGTATAGACACAACTGGAATGGACAGTCATGTTTTAGGTAAATCATATTAAGCTGTTTCAGTATCCAAAAAAAACATAAAGTCTGACTTTCACAGAATATTCACCCCCTTAAAATTGTTGAAACTTGGTCAATAAATAAAGCTGAAATATGCCAAAATGGAGGTTTTAGTCCTTTACAGAACATGATATCCTGTCACTGTCCTACCAACCTGTTCCCTTTACTGTGATAAGACGCTTGGCAAGCTTTTGAGAAACGATGTCGAGGAATAATGAATTAAAAACTATAAATAGCCAGACTGTGATCACATCAAAGTACTGTGCAGAGTTATATACCAGCAGAGCGAAGGTCAATTGGTTCATAAAAAGTCCCCAGAATTCAAAGGTGTGGTTATTTACGGGAGTTCATACATTATTGGTTAGAATATATGAATTTCCTTGGCTATCCATCCAGGCAGCTTACTATACAGAACGGTGTGGAGATTACAGCTCTGGACTATACGTCTGCTTAACTGCTGATATTAAATGAGTCAGTATTTCATGGGTTTCTTGGCACGGATAGTGTGAGTTTCTTGTTTTTTTTAAGGTGTCAGTAAAACACAACTTTTGACTGTTAATAATGGATAAGATGTTCACATATTACTCACAGCACAATCCAAAGTCAAAGAGGAATATTTTTTGTTTTCATGAATAGAAATTTCACAATTGAAACTAATATGTTATGATATTAATAAAGTAAACGATATAGATTAAATGTCATTCTCTAAATTATAAATTATGTATTTTCGGCTCTAGATAATTGCTTTTCAATATATTGTTTAGGGAGTAGAAGTATTTCAATGTGCAAACTAATATGGCTCCATATTAACTTGGTGCTACAGAGTCAGATTTTCTACCAGATCCAATCAAATATTTTTATTTCTTTTCTCATGAGCCATTTATCGAGTTAGTACCATATAACTACCCATCAGTAATAATGTGGTCAAAATTACTTATAGCAATTACATTTTATTTAATATCTAAAGAAATGTTAAGAGCCGTTACATAAATTCTGCATGGATTATTTTTCATTTTTAATTCATTTGGCCTCTGAAGACAGGTGTAAGGCCAAGAATGTATTGAGTTTTTCTGCATATTTTCCACATCTCATTCAGGTCTATAGGGAAAATCTGCAAATAAAACTCATATTTACCTTCAAAGAAATTGACATGTTGTATTTACTGCAGTATAACTAAGGGCTGGGGCAGACAGCCATATTTTTGATCCAAGTGCGTTCTGACAAAACATCGGATCACACTGAGACCAATGTCATTCTATTCGGCCGTGCACGTCTGTCTTTTTCGTCCGATAGATCCGTTCCAAGGAAAAACTTGCTGCATGCCTGAGTTTGATCTGATATTCGGTTAGCACTCGACCATGCAAGTCAATAAGTATGTGGGAAACATCGGACTGCACTTGAATGAGATCTGAGTAAAATCCGATTTCCAAGGACAGATAGAATGGAAAAAATGAGAAAAAAAAATTCTCCATCTTCTACTCATCTGAGAGAATCGGATTACACTCTGATCAAACTATGATCAGACTTTCATCAGAGTGTAATTTGCATAATTGACCAGATTGACCCAATTCTCTTGGATGAAAGAATATACGCTCGCGTGGCCTATGAAGCACAGTTGGCATGAGAGTTATATAAATTACATACACTTACAGTAGATGGAACTGTAACACACTGTTTTTGCACATGAAAATATGCAGCTGAAAAAATGCACCAAAATACTCATCTTGAAAAATTAGCCTTGCAGATATGATGTACAATAAACAATTAAAAATGTATATTGTGGTACAGCGTTAGCCAGAAAAGTCCATGTAAACACTTTCATGTTCAAAAATGAGAAAATTATTCTTGGAGTAATACCTTTATTAGCTAACCAGAAAAATATATTTGCAAGCATTCAGAGGACTGAGGCTCCTTCTTCCGGCCGGTTTACAAATGAATACATACTGAACACGCATAATTCTGACACTATTCACACACTTGATATATGTCCCACATGTACCCTCAAGCTTCCTCAGATGTCCATGCCAATCAGTCCAACCATGGACCACAATATGAAGCTGTCATGCTTGGGTCAGGAGACCGGTGGCCGGTCCATCTATTGTGGTCCGGGCTCTGACCAAGTTGCAATGACAGCTGGAGCAGACCTTAGAACACATGTTACACATGCACCACTCAAGCAGGACACATGCTGCATGAGTACGAAGAGTTGGTGTAAATCAATTTCCAAGATCGGGTCCAGTGGCCAGGTCAGCAATCTGTGGCCATCAAATGGGAGCCATGCAAACTGCTTATTACCTAATGGCATCCCCACCTCCTCGTTTGATTATACCATCTGGCGTGATGTTATCATTTCGGTATGATGAGCATATGGCATTGCACCAGAGTGGCTAATCAAATGAAATATGATATTGATACTGCATGGCATACTATCTTAACATATCAAAACTCTGGGCTTTAGATATATTAATATCTTACGTATATTTGGTAGAATCTTTACGGTATTGTACTGTTCACATTGTTAGTCCCACTGCAGACTTTGAGGCTTAGGTTGGTGTCCCACTTGCAACTACAATGCGAGAGACTCGTGCCTCAATACCCGGCACTGCCACTGGCACTCAGGATTGGCGTGTGCGGCTGCATGTATTTCTAAGTAGCTGAACGCTCCGGTCCGAACTGCTGGGGGTGCATTATTAAAGAGGTCTGGATTCACATGATGAGAGCATTATACTGCCTCTGTACAAATCCCTGGTTAGACCACACATGGAGTACTGTGTACAGTTTTGGGCACCGGTGCTCAGGAAGGATATAATGGAACTAGAGAGAGTACAAAGGAGGGCAACAAGATTAATAAAGGGGATGGGGAACTACAATACCCAGAGGGATTAGCAAAATTAGGATATTTAGTCTAGAAAAAGATGACTGAGGAGCGATGTAATAACCATGTATAAGTATATAAGGGGACAATACAAATATCTCTCTGAGGATCTGTTTATACCAAGGAATGTGACAGTCACAAGGGGGCATTCTCTGCGTCTGGAAGAGAGAAGGTTTTTCCACCAACATAGAAGAGGATTCTTTACTGTTAGGGCAGTGAGAATCTGGAATTCCTTGCCTGTGGAGGTGGTGATGGCGAACTCAGTCGAGGGGTTCAAGAGAGGCCTAGATGTCTTCCTGGAGAGAAACAATATTGTATCTTACAGTTGTTAGTTTCTTTAGAAGGGCGTAGATGTGGGGATTTATTCTGACAGAATATAGGCTGAACTGGATGGACAAATGTCTTTTTTCGGCCTTGCTAACTTGGTTACTATGTAACTATGTTACACACCACAGCTTTCTATGTACAAAGTTTAGCGATAGAAATTTGCTAATGAATGCTGGGGCGGGGTTGGACTAGGAGATATGAGGCTAATTGTGCTATAGTGATAATCTCCTGCTGATAAGACACTGATTGTATTGAAAAAACAGGCCAGGAAGTGACACACCCCTGGAGTCAGGATCTCTCCCTCTGCATCATGGAGCTGTCATATTACATTGCAAAATTTGGTGACAGATTCCTTTTAAGTTTTACAGTACAAAACCCTAAGAGTACAGTCATACTAAAGTTTTTTGTGCATAATTAATAATTCTGGACAACACATAAAATGAGATACATAAAATGAGAATAATGGGGATAGGGGAAAATATGTGTAAGTGGGTTAAGAGCTGGCTCAGGGATAGGAAACAAAGGGTGGTTATTAATGGAGCACACTCGGACTGAGTCGGGGTTAGCAGTGGGGTACCGCAGGGGTCAGTATTGGGCCCTCTTCTTTTTAACATATTTATTAATGACCTTGTAGGGGGCATACAGAGCAGAACTTCAATATTTGCAGATGACACTAAACTCTGCAGGGTAATCAATACAGAGGAGGACAATTTTATATTACAGGATGATTTATGTAGACTAGAAGCTTGGGCTGATAAATGGCAAATGAGCTTTAATGGGGATAAATGTAAGGTCATGCACTTGAGTAGAAGTAATAAGATGTATAACTATGTGCTTAATTTTAAAACTCTGGGCAAAACCATCAATGAAAAAGACCTGGGTGTATGGCTGGATGACAAATTCACATTTAGTGGCCAGTGTCAGGCAGCTGCTATAAAGGCAAATAAAATAATGGGATGCATTAAAAGAGGCATAGATGCTCGTGAGGAGAACATAAATTTACCTCTACTTAAGTCACTAGTGCGACCACACTTAGAATACTGTGCACAGTTCTGGTTTCCAGGGTATAAGAAAGACATAGTTGAACTAGAGCGGGTGCAGAGAAGAGCGACCAAGGTTATTAGAGGACTGGGGGGTCTGCAATACCAAGATAGGTTATTACACTTGGGGCTATTTAGTTTGGAAAAACGAAGGCTAAGGGGTGATCTTATGTTAATGTATAAATATATGAGGGGACAGTACAAAGACCTTTCTGCTGATCTTTTTAATCATAGACCGGTGACAGGGACAAGAGGGCATCCTCTACGTCTGGAGGAAAGAAGGTTTAAGCATAATAACAGACGCGGATTCTTTACTGTAAGAGCAGTGAGACTATGGAACTCTCTGCCGTATGATGTTGTAATGAGTGATTCATTAATTAAATTTAAGAGGGGACTGGATACCTTTCTTGAAAAGTATAATGTTACAGATTATATATACTACATTCCTTGATTGGGCATTGATCCAGGGAACTAGTCTGATTGCCGTATGTGGAGTCGGGCAGGAATTTTTTTCCCCAATGTGGAGCTTACTCTTTGCTACATGGGTTTTTTGTTGCCTTCCTCTGGATCAACATGTTAGGGCATGTTAGGTTAGGCTATGGGTTGAACTAGATGGACTTAAAGTCTTCCTTCAACCTTAATAACTATGTTACTTTGTTACACTGAGCAAATGTTGCCATGAGCAATTCTCCACTCTGAGCTCAAGACTTTGTGGGAAAAAAACTGCACAAATTTGGCTATGCACATCAAGTCACACACGGAACTAGTCACGTCTGACATGACTGGTCCATAGATTTCAGCACTTTTATGAAATTAGCCTAAAACTCCAACATCTAAGCTTTGGCTTTAGAAGATATAAGGCTTGTAGTGAGTCTATGTGGCCTTACTGTACTTCCATATGCCACCAATTGTATAATAGGACCAAATTCACATGTCAGCTATTTTTTCTTGTATGTGTGCTGTATCAGATTTGTAACCACTTGTGGTCCATTTATCCGTTTTTACTATTTATGTGTTATCCATTTTTCTCCAAACTCAAAAAAACAGAAAACTATCAGCGATTTCTCAACCTTTTCCAAGCATCCAGTCAATGAAAAATGGACATCATATTGGTCCAAAATGGATGGCATCTGTGTGCTTTTTTTTGTCGTTTTTACTGACTTATTCAATTAAATGGGTGAGTTTGATCAGCAAATTGGATAACAATATGAGATATCTCCTTTTTTATGCAGACCATTGGCCAGAAAAATGTGAACATGTGAATAACCTATCAGAATATGATGTTTCCTGGTACTGTTAGGAAAAAAAACACTGACAGGACACGTCAGTGATGTGTGATTGAGCCCATATTGAGGGTTTTATTACAGACACCAATCAAACATAAGATAAAATAAGGTATGCTCTATTAGGTGCTCTAATGGAAGTATTGCCTCAATGTACCACTGTCCATTCACAATGTGTGCAAAAAGTCTTTTTGGGATATAAAAAATTCAAATGTGCACTGATTGTTGTTTGCATTGATGTGTTATACAATCTAATTTCCCATGTAGTGATAGACCATACAACACCTAATATGTGATTATTCCATGTTAAAACTAACAATTGGACATCTGCAATAGATACGTGATGTGAAATATAGTCAAACCGTTTCATTTTTCATTTTATTTTGTACTTTTTGTCCTGAAATCCAATTACATCTCTAAACTTTACATCTTGCACTAGATGGAAGAAGCACTCTTAGATCTCCCGATGATTCCGCTTCAATACAATAAAGGTTGAATATCAAAAAGATTCTTCCCCTGATCTCAGGCACTCTCTCAAAAGGTTCGTAACCGTGTAAACATCATAGCGACTATACAAATAGAATACACAAGAAATGATGAAATATACTGTTTTAATAATATACCATAAACAGTCCATACAGGAGAGAATTGTAACATTTTAAATTATAGACAACATTTTCGAGTACAACACTATACGTTAGTGTTGATATTACATGTCATCTTAAACGTCCCTGCCTAAAGTCATTCATTTTACATAGACATCCATGTGGAGTGGCTGCTAAAATTTTTCTAACATATTAGGATATAAGTACATTCACTTTCTCATAATTTTTTAAAATGTTTGCTGGTGACGTGGTAAAATAGTTTTTATGTGATGAGATAGTCTTGTTATTCTTACATCCTTTATCCAGTGTTGGGCTCATTCTCCACCTCCATGGCACATGATGTCTCCTAGCTCTTTAAGGTTAGCGATTAATAGCATTAGTAGAGGAAAACCTGAGAATTAGAGCCCCCAATACACATTAGACTAATGTCATTTGAACAATTTGATATCAACGGGCTCAGCCGTCACTCTAATATCTATGGAGGCGCCGGTCAATTGTGAATGAAGATGTCAGTTGACCATGTCCAATCTTGCACTGCCGATTGCTTTGTTCTCCAGGAGATAAGCCGCTGTTTCTCATTAAGTTCACAGGAGCGCTCAGCCAAACAAGTTCTCCTGTGTATGGGAGAGACGGCCGAGATGGTTGCCATCCGAACTGTTATGACCCCAATGGCAGAGGGTCTCAGAAATAAATACCAAGTCTGCAAACACAAAAAAACAGCTCATAGGGCAGTAGTAACTGGGCTGACCGTATATCTAATCCTAGCACCACAAATAGCAGCAGCCGGGGAACGTGCCTACGTTGGTTCTAGACGTATCGCGCCAGCCGGAGAACTAACTAACCCTAGAAGGGAAAAGATAGACCTTTCTTGCCTCCAGAGAAAAGACCCCAAAAGTTGGATACAAGCCCCCAACAAATAATAACGGTGAGGTAAGAAGAAAAGACAAACGTAAGAATGAACTAGGTATTTAGCAAAGAGAGGCCCACTGACTAATAGCAGAATATAGTAAGATAACTTATACGGTCAGCAAAAACCCTATCAAAATTTCCACGCTGGATATTCAAGAACCCCCGAACCGTCTAACGGCCCGGGGGGAGAATACCAGCCCCCTAGAGCTTCCAGCAAAATCAGGAATCACATTTAGTACAAGCTGGACAAAAATAATAGCAATGCAAATAACCAAAAAACAAGGAAGCAAGACTTAGCTTAATTTTGCAAGAACCCGGACCAGCAGACAGGAGCAAACAGAAAGGACTGATTACAACGATGCCAAGCACCAGACTGAGAATTCAGGAAGTTCATATAGCAACACCCCTGGACTAACGACCCAGGTGGGTGCCAAACTGAGGAAAGACAATCCCAGAGTCATATCACTAGTGACCACAAGAGGGAGCCAAAAAAATCTAATTCACAACAGTACCCCCCCTTTAAGGAGGGGTCACCGAACCCTCACCAAGACCACCAGGGCGATCAGGATGAGCAGCGTGAAAGGCACGAACTAAATCGGCCGCATACACATCAGAGGCAACCACCCAGGAATTATCCTCCTGACCATAGCCCTTCCACTTGACCAGATACTGAAGCCTCCGCCTGGAGAGACGAGAATCCAAGATCTTCTCCACCACGTACTCCAACTCGCCCTCAACCAACACCGGAGCAGGAGGCTCAACAGAAGGAACCACAGGTACAACGTACCGCCGCAACAAAGACCTATGGAACACGTTGTGAATGGCAAACGACACCGGAAGATCCAAGCGAAAGGACACAGGATTAAGGATTTCCAATATCTTGTAAGGACCGATGAAGCGAGGCCTAAATTTAGGAGAGGAGACCTTCATAGGAACAAATCAAGAAGACAGCCATACCAAATCCCCAACACGAAGTCGGGGACCCACACCGCGGCGGCGGTTGGCAAAACGCTGAGCCTTCTCCTGTGACAACTTTAAGTTGTCCACCACATGATTCCAAATCTGCTGCAACCTATCCACCACAGAATCTACCCCAGGACAGTCAGAAGGCTCCACATGTCCCGAGGAAAAACGAGGATGGAAACCAGAGTTGCAGAAAAATGGCGAAACCAAAGTAGCAGAACTAGCCCGATTATTAAGGGCAAACTCAGCCAACGGCAAGAAGGTCACCCAATCATCCTGATCTGCAGAAACAAAACACCTCAAATAAGCCTCCAGAGTCTGATTAGTTCGCTCCGTTTGTCCATTAGTCTGAGGATGAAAGGCAGACGAAAACGACAAATCAATGCCCATCTTAGCACAAAAGGATCGCCAGAACCTGGAAACAAACTGGGATCCTCTGTCAGACACGATATTCTCAGGAATGCCGTGTAAACGAACCACATTCTGAAAGAACAAAGGAACCAGATCGGAAGAGGAAGGCAGCTTAGGCAAAGATACCAAATGGACCATCTTGGAAAAGCGATCACATACCACCCAGATGACAGACATGCCCTGAGACACCGGAAGATCTGAAATGAAATCCATGGAAATGTGTGTCCAAGGCCTCTTCGGGACAGGCAAGGGCAAGAGCAACCCGCTGGCACGAGAACAGCAAGGCTTAGCTCGAGCACAAGTCCCACAGGACTGCACAAATGACCGCACATCCCGTGACAAGGAAGGCCACCAAAAGGACCTAGCCACCAAATCTCTGGTGCAAAAAATTCCCAGATGCCCTGCCAACACCGAGGAATGAACCTCGGAAATGACTCTGCTGGTCCACTTATCAGGAACAAACAGTCTGTCAGGTGGACAAGAGTCAGGTCTACCAGCCTGAAATCTCTGCAACACACGTCGCAAATCCGGAGAAATGGCTGACAAGATTACTCCCTCTTTAAGAATACCAACTGGTTCTGCGACTCCAGGAGAGTCAGGCACAAAGCTCCTTGAAAGAGCATCAGCCTTCACATTCTTTGAACCTGGTAAATACGAGACCACAAAGTCAAAACGGGAGAAAAACAATGACCAACGGGCCTGTCTAGGATTCAGGCGTTTAGCAGACTCGAGATACATCAGATTTTTGTGATCAGTCAAGACCACCACACGATGCTTAGCACCCTCGAGCCAATGACGCCACTCCTCAAATGCCCACTTCATGGCCAGCAACTCCCGATTGCCAACATCATAATTCCGCTCAGCAGGCGAAAACTTCCTAGAGAAAAAAGCACATGGTCTCATTACAGAGCAACCAGGGCCTCTCTGCGACAAAACGGCCCCTGCCCCAATCTCAGAAGCATCCACTTCAACCTGAAAGGGAAGTGAGACATCAGGCTGGCACAAAACAGGCGCTGAAGTAAACCGGCGCTTCAACTCTTGGAAAGCTTCCACGGCTGCAGGAGCCCAGTTAGCAACATCAGAACCTTTCTTGGTCATATCCGTCAAAGGTTTAACAACACTAGAAAAATTAGCGATAAAACGACGGTAGAAGTTAGCAAAACCCAAGAACTTCTGAAGACTCTTAACTGACGTGGGTTGAGTCCAATCATGAATAGCTCGGACCTTGACTGGGTCCATCTCCACCGCAGAAGGAGAAAAAATAAAACCCAAAAAGGGAACCTTCTGTACTCCAAAGAGACACTTTGAGCCCTTAACAAACAAAGCATTCTCACGCAAGACCCGAAACACCATCCTGACCTGCTCTACATGCGAGTCCCAATCATCAGAAAAAAACAGAATATCATCCAGATAAACAATCATAAATTTATCCAGATACTTCCGGAAAATATCATGCATAAAGGACTGAAACACTGAAGGAGCATTAGAGAGCCCAAAAGGCATCACCAAGTACTCAAAATGACCTTCGGGCGTATTAAATGCAGTTTTCCATTCATCTCCCTGCTTAATGCGCACAAGGTTGTACGCACCACGAAGATCTATCTTGGTGAACCACTTGGCACCTTTAATCCGGGCAAACAAGTCCGACAACAGAGGCAAAGGATACTGAAATTTAACAGTGATTTTATTCAGAAGCCGATAGTCAATACAAGGTCTCAAAGATCCGTCCTTCTTGGCCACAAAAAAGAATCCCGCACCAAGAGGGGAAGAGGATGGACGGATATGCCCCTTCTCCAGAGATTCCTTGATATACGAACGCATTGCGGTATGCTCAGGTACAGACAGATTAAATAGTCTTCCCTTAGGAAATTTACTACCTGGAATCAAATCTATAGCGCAGTCACAGTCCCTATGAGGAGGCAGAGCACTGGACCTGGACTCGCTGAATACATCCTGAAAATCAGACAAATACTCAGGAACTTCCGAAGGAGTAGAGGAAGCAATAGACACCTGCGGGGAATCACCATGAATTCCCTGACAGCCCCAACTTGACACAGACATTGCCTTCCAATCCAAGACTGGATTATGGGTCTGTAACCATGGTAGACCCAAAACGACCAAATCATGCATTTTATGCAGAACAAGAAAACAAATCACCTCCCGATGTTCAGGAGTCATGCACATGGTTACCTGTGTCCAAAACTGCGGTTTATTTTCCGCCAATGGGGTAGCTTCAATACCTCTAAGAGGGATAGGATTTACCAATGGCTCAAGAACAAAACCACAGCGCCTGGCAAATGACAGATCCATAAGACTCAGGGCAGCACCTGAATCCACAAACGCCATAACAGGGTTGGAAGACAATGAGCAAATTAAAGTCACAGACAAAATAAATTTAGGTTGCAAATTACCAATGGCGACAGGGCTAACAACCCTTGTTAGGCGTTTAGAGCATGCTGATATAACATGTGTAGAATCACCACAGTAAAAACACAACCCATTCTGACGTCTATGATTTTTCCGTTCATTTCTAGTCTGAATTCTATCACATTGCATTAAATCAGGTGTCTGTTCAGACAACACCACCAGAGGATTAGCAGTTTTGCGCTCCCGCAAACGCCGATCAATTTGAATAGCCAGCGCCATGGAATCATTCAGACTTGTAGGAATGGAGAAACCCACCATCACATTCTTAATGGCTTCAGAAAGGCCATTTCTGAAATTTGCAGCCAGAGCACACTCATTCCACTGAGTAAGCATGGACCATTTCCGAAATTTTTGGCAATACACTTCAGCTTCATCCTGGCCCTGAGAAATAGCCAGCAAGGCTTTTTCTGCCTGAATTTCAAGATTGGGTTCCTCGTAAAGCAATCCGAGCACCAGAAAAAACGCATCAATATTCGCCAATGCCGGATCTCCTGGCGCTAGCGAGAAAGCCCAATCCTGAGGGTCGCCCCGCAAGAAAGAGATCACAATTTTAACTTGCTGAGCTGAGTCTCCAGACAAACGGGGTCTCAGAGATAGAAACAATTTACAATTATTCCTGAAGTTCCTAAACTTAAATCGGTCTCCAGAGAACAGTTCAGGAATAGGTATTTTAGGTTCAGACATTGGACTACTGGTAACAAAATCTTGTATGCTCTGCACACGAACAGCAAGCTGATCCACACCTGTAATCAAAGTCTGGACATTCATGTCTGCAGCAAGCATAAGCCACTCAGAGGTAAAGGGGAGGAAGAAAGAGGAAAAAAAAAAAAAAAAAAACCCTCAGAATTTCCTTTCTTATTATCCCACTTCTGCAATGCATTAAACATTCAATGTCGGCTTGGCATACTGTTATGACCCCAATGGCAGAGGGTCTCAGAAATAAATACCAAGTCTGCAAACACAAAAAACCAGCTCATAGGGCAGTAGTAACTGGGCTGACCGTATATCTAATCCTAGCACCACAAATAGCAGCAGCCGGGGAACGTGCCTACGTTGGTTCTAGACGTCTCGCGCCAGCCGGAGAACTAACTAACCCTAGAAGGGAAAAGATAGACCTTTCTTGCCTCCAGAGAAAAGACCCCAAAAGTTGGATACAAGCCCCCAACAAATAATAACGGTGAGGTAAGAAGAAAAGACAAACGTAAGAATGAACTAGGTATTTAGCAAAGAGAGGCCCACTGACTAATAGCAGAATATAGTAAGATAACTTATACGGTCAGCAAAAACCCTATCAAAATTTCCACGCTGGATATTCAAGAACCCCCGAACCGTCTAACGGCCCGGGGGGAGAATACCAGCCCCCTAGAGCTTCCAGCAAAATCAGGAATCACATTTAGTACAAGCTGGACAAAAATAATAGCAATGCAAATAACCAAAAAACAAGGAAGCAAGACTTAGCTTAATTTTGCAAGAACCCGGACCAGCAGACAGGAGCAAACAGAAAGGACTGATTACAACGATGCCAAGCACCAGACTGAGAATTCAGGAAGTTCATATAGCAACACCCCTGGACTAACGACCCAGGTGGGTGCCAAACTGAGGAAAGACAATCCCAGAGTCATATCACTAGTGACCACAAGAGGGAGCCAAAAAAGTCTAATTCACAACACCGAACTGTCCTTGGACTTTTCTTATTTGCTGTAGGACTTCTTTTAGAAATGTCCTCTAAATATAATTATGTTAATTGTCTTTGTAATGATTAGTGATGAGCGAGTGTACTCGTTGCTCGCGTGGTGTCCGAGTATTTGTAACTCCTTGTAGATTTATTTTTTGTTGACGCAGCTGCATTGTTTACAGCTGCTAGCCAGCCTGAGTGCATGTGGGGATTGCCTGGTTGCTATGGAATCCCCACATGTATTCAAGCTGTCTAGCAGGTGTAAATCATGCAGCTGAGGCAACGAAAACTAAATCTCCGAGCACTTACAAATACTCGGACACCACCCGAGCAACAAGTATAATCGCTCATCACTAGTAATTATCTATCATTTGATAAACAGGGTATCAACACTAAACTGAAGAGATCGTACATAAATATACTGTAAGTCATTGAGTAAATCACCTTTGGTAAACTTAATCAATTAATGTTTAACCCTGATGAAAAGGGCCAGAGCTTTTGAAATGCATTGGTTGGCTGACTAGCTATACTAGCACACGTGTCCTCTTTAGCCCCGTAGCGTGGTGATGTCACCAGCAGCTTTGCCTACCCTCTCCGACCGCTACCTCAGCGCTGCATCCGGCCGGGGCACTCGAGGTCTCGCGGTCGCGCTGCTTCTGCCGCCACTCTCTCCTTAACCCACCGCTCTGCCATAGCGGTAAGCCTAGCGGTGGCTCAGACTTTCCGGAACCGCTTCCCTACGCACTCAGCACCACAGTGAGTACAGCATATTTTATGTGCACATAGCAATTGTGGCATATTAGTGCTCCAACATACTGGGGGAGCATTTCTCCTCATCTCAACATATGGGCAATCAATTCTAATCACAGTAATCCTTGTCAGCCAGCACCTGACGGTCATCTTAGTACCTTAACCTAACAGAATCCTGTGCTACTCCCACCAGCAGTAAGTTCATTGTGTACTGGGAAAACTAGACCACATTTATTTAAAACCATACCTATAAAGGTTGTACATTTATTTAAGCAGGGGAATCTACTATAAACCTCTGAAGATTAAGCAACCGTGGTCATCACAATACCCGCATCAATTACAGATACACAGAGATCACGTCTCTTCATTGCACATTTCCATTTAATATCTGAGTGAGTATATATTATAAATCTATTTAGTCTCACTATATTCACCAATACAAACATTTACACTTTTTTTTTTTTTCTTCTCATTCCCTTAAGATTCTGGTAGTACTTTAAGGACCTATTAAAGCATCCACTGCATAACCAATGATTACTCATTAAGTAAGTGCTCTCTTATTCATTTATTCATCTATTTTTCATTTTACTGTTCACAAGTTCGTTGAGCTGGATCTCTTATGTACTAATATTTTTTTATCGATTTGGTGAGTACTGCATATTCTTTACACTACTTTTGCATATTTTAAGCGTTTTTTTGTTGAGCTCCTGTTACCATTTGATATACCGCTTAAGCTCCAATATCTGGTCGCATCACTGCTTGAAATGCCGCAAGTTTCCTGGTGCCGTTACTTCTTTCTCAGTCTAATTATATATGTACAGTATTTGCCTATTTATTTTTCTAATTCTCTTATTTATCAAGATCAGTAAACAGGGATCACTGGGAGAAAAGCATAAGTGCAATTACACATCCACATTGGCGCATAACTAACCAGAATGTTATTGTAAATTAACTGAGATACGGTTGATTGTATAGAACATGTGCACTAGAATCAGAGCAGGCATTCTTAAACCAAGGGGATACTGTTTCTCTTTGTGTTGACTGCAATGTTAATGTAGGGACCAGTGGCGTAACTTGAAACTCATGGGCCCCGATGCGAAAGCCCCAACGGGGCCCCCAAATATTTTAAATCTTTAATAGCATTAGTCTTTTTCTATAGGCCTAAGGAACTTTAGGGCCCCCTAGGCTCCAGGGCGGGGTGCGGTTGCACCTGTTGTAGTTACACCCCCGGTAGGGACGCTTATAGAATAGGTAATGCTCCCTGGGAAAATGATATGTGAATTAGGGTTTGTCCAGGACTTACATATTGATGACTTTGTAAGGGACCTGTTGCAGTGACGTGTGCTTTGAGGTCTTTAAAAACCCTCTTGCTGTATCCCCTGAGTGTGTGTATGCGATGTATGGGGTTCCTGACTACCCCTATAAGTGGATTGATGGTACGGGGACCTTGATGATAAGTACGGTAAGAGAATCAGTTTTTAAAAAATAAAAACATTTTCCTGAAATTCCTCAAACAGGGTTTTAATGTTCAATAACATGCACAATGCTTCTGATACATTTCTTCTTCATTAGGCAGAGGCTCATACCTATTTCTATTTCCATACAGCATATCGATGGTATAGTTGCAATTCAAGAGTGACAGAGTACTTATAAGCTTTCCAGCTCTGGCCTGCAGATTGATTATCCTCCACTGCACTGAGCACCCCGTGTTCTTTCCTGGTCGGAATACTACTTCTCTAAGTGACAAATTCCTGGGGACATCATTTTATTATTATTGTATAGGAAAGTGTAATTTTACTGCAAAAGGTGTATACGAATTACATACTTGTCATAAACAAATGCCCCCCCACCCCGGAGAATAATATCTAGCCATCGTCGTAAAATGACACCCTGTGAAGTTATATAAGTAAACTCTTGGGGAATATTATTCTATAATAATCCAGAGGATGCATTTTTATGATTGTATACTTTATGTGAGCCTCATTTTAAGGAAAGTATATTATATGGGGATCATGATTATATAATCCTATGCAAATGCATGACACCCCTTGCAATATAATGATACCCTTCCAACTCCAGGAACATAATCATATACACCCCTGAAAAAAAATGCCAACCCCCCTGTTTTCCACCATCAAAAAAAGCAAATGCAGTGATTATTCCCTTACCCCCACCTTTATTAATGACAACAGCACATGCAGTGTCAGACTGAGGTGCCTGGGGTCTGCCAGTAAAATTGATTTGGGGGGTCCACTTCACTGATTACAGCAAATATAATCTGAACACTGTCATAATATTCTATACACTACAATGGAAAGTTGGCTAAATGGCATTTATAGCATATCTGTTGTGGATTCTGTTTGTGGGCTCCCTCTGGTGGTTACTGCTGGTACTGGGTGACTTTGGTGGGTTGCGGCCTTTGGTTTCCACCTGTCCATCAGTGGCTGGGTGTTTCCTGTTTTACCTGGCCTTTCTGTCATTCCCTTGCCGGCTATCAATGTATTCAGATGTGCTCTGTTTGGTTCCTGCCTACCTGCTCCCAGATCTTTCAGGATAAGCTAAGTGCTGATTTTCAGTTGTTTGGTTTTTTGTCCAGCTTGCTTATTATGTCTCTATGCTAGCTGGTAGCTCTAGTGGACTGAGGTTCTCCCCATGTGCCATGAGTTGGCACATGGGTTCTTGTAATCTCAGGATGGTTTTTTTGATTAGGGTTTTTTGCTGACCGCTCAGTCCCCTTTTGTATCGTTCTGCTTTCTAGTTTACAGCGGGCCTCAATTTGCTAAAACTATATATATCATCTCTATGTGTGTGCCTTCCTCTCATTTCACCGTCAATACATGTGGGGGGCAACTATATCTTTTGGGGTTCATTCCTCTGGAGGCAAGTGAGGTCTTTATTTTCTCTGCAGTGCTAGTTAGCTCTTAGGCTGGTGCGTGGCGTCTAGAACCAACATAGGCACGCTCCCTGGCTATCTCTAGTTGCGTTTGTCAGGCGTAGAGCAGCGGTCAGCCCAGGTTCCATCACCCTAGAGCTCGTCCGTAATATATTTGTACTTTGCTTGTCCTGTGCTATCCCTAGCCATTGGGATTCATGACAGTATAGCCGGCCCACAAAGTGTTAATTGTTTGGGCTGAAGCAGGAGAAAGAGAAGTGTTTAAGGGAAAAATTTTTTTTTTTTTTTTTTTTCCCTTCAGAGTTTTGCTGCCTAGCCCTTAATTGCTGTCTAGCTGCTTCTTACCTCCTCTTAACCCTTGAATGGCTCTGATCTTAGCTGTTTAACATGGATGTCCAGAGTTTGGCTTCCAGCCTGAGTAATCTCGCGGCAAAAGTTCAAAACATACAGGATTTTGTTGTTCACACTCCCATGTCTGAACCTAGAATTCCTATTCCAGAGTTCTTTTCTGGAGATAGATCTACCTTCCTGAATTTCAGGAACAATTGTAAATTGTTTCTTTCTTTAAAATCTCGCTCCTCTGGAGACCCTGCTCAACAGGTCAAGATTGTAATATATTTCCTGCGGGGCGACCCTCAGAATTGGGCATTTGCATTGGCACCAGGGGATCCTGCATTGCTCAGTGTGGATGCGTTTTTTCTGGCATTGGGATTGCTCTATGAGGAACCTAACCTGGAGATTCAGGCTGAAAAGGCTTTATTAGCCCTCTCTCAGGGGCATGATGAAGCGGAAATATATTGTCAGAAGTTTCGGAAATGGTCGGTGCTTACTCAGTGGAATGAGTGCGCCCTGGCTGCAAACTTCAGAAATGGTCTTTCTGAGGCCATTAAGGATATTATGGTGGGGTTCCCTACGCCTACAGGTCTGAATGAGTCTATGGCTATGGCCATTCAGATTGATCGGCGTTTACGGGAGCGCAAACCCGTGCACCAGTTGGCGGTGTCTTCTGAACAGGCACCTGAGACTATGCAATGTGATAGAATTCAGTCCAGAAGTGAACGGCAAAATTATAGGCGGAAAAATGGATTGTGTTTCTATTGTGGTGATTCAGCTCATGTTATATCAGCATGCTCTAAACGCACAAAAAGGGTTGATAAATCTTTTGCCATTGGTACTCTGCAGCCTAAGTTCATTTTGTCTGTGACTCTGATTTTTTCACTGTCTTCCATTTCCGTCGATGCCTATGTGGATTCGGGCGCTGCCCTGAGTCTTATGGATTGGTCATTTGCTAAACGCTGCGGTTTTAGTCTGGAACCTCTGGAAGTTCCTATTCCTCTGAAGGGAATTGACTCTACACCATTGGCTATGAATAAACCGCAGTATTGGACACAAGTGACCATGCGCATGACTCCCGTTCATCAGGAGGTGATTCGCTTCCTTGTACTTTATAATTTACATGATGTACTAGTGCTTGGTCTGCCATGGTTACAAACTCATAATCCTGTCCTGGACTGGAAAACAATGTCTGTGTTAAGCTGGGGATGTCAGGGGGTTCATGATGATGCACCTCCGATTTCAATCGCTTCATCTACTCCTTCTGAGATCCCTGCGTTTTTGTCTGACTATAGGGATGTTTTTGAGGAGCCTAAGCTCAATTCGCTCCCTCCGCATAGAGATTGTGACTGTGCTTTAGAATTGATTCCTGGCAGTAAGTTCCCTAAGGGTCGTTTATTTAATCTGTCACTGCCAGAGCATACTGCTATGCGGAATTATATTAAGGAGTCCTTGGAAAAGGGACATATTCGTCCATCTTCGTCCCCTCTGGGAGCAGGTTTTTTTTTTGTGGCAAAAAAAGATGGTTCCCTGAGGCCTTGTATAGATTATCGCCTTCTGAATAAGATTACAGTCAAGTATCAGTATCCATTGCCATTATTGACTGATTTGTTTGCTCGCATTAAGGGGGCTAGGTGGTTCACTAAGATAGATCTTCGCGGTGCGTATAATCTGGTGCGGATAAAACAGGGTGATGAGTGGAAAACCGCATTTAATACGCCTGAGGGCCATTTTGAGTATTTGGTAATGCCTTTTGGACTCTCCAATGCTCCGTCAGTCTTTCAGTCCTTTATGCACAATATTTTCCGTGAATATCTGGATAAGTTTATGATTGTGTATTTGGATGATATTTTGGTGTTTTCTGATGACTGGGAGTCTCATGTTCTACAGGTCAGGAAGGTGTTTCAGGTTCTGCGGGCCAATTCTCTGTTTGTGAAGGGCTCAAAGTGTCTCTTCGGAGTCCAGAAGATTTCTTTTTTGGGGTACATTTTTTCTCCTTCTACTATTGAGATGGATCCCGTCAAGGTTCAGGCGATTTGTGACTGGACACAACCTACATCTGTTAAGAGCCTTCAGAAGTTCTTGGGGTTTGCTAATTTTTATCGTCGGTTCATTGCTAATTTTTCCAGTATTGTTAAACCTTTGACTGATTTGACTAAAAAGGGTGCTGATGTTGCTGATTGGTCTCCTGCGGCCGTGGAGGCCTTTCAGGAACTTAAGCGCCGGTTTTCTTCTGCTCCTGTGTTGTGTCAACCAGATGTTTCACTTCCTTTTCAGGTTGAGGTTGATGCTTCCGAGATTGGAGCGGGGGCGGTTTTGTCACAGAGAAGTTCTAATGGCTCGGTGATGAAGCCATGTGCATTCTTCTCTAGAAAATTCTCGCCCGCCGAGCGCAATTATGATGTGGGTAATCGGGAGCTTTTGGCCATGAAGTGGGCATTTGAGGAGTGGCGTCATTGGCTTGAGGGTGCTAAACATCGTGTGGTGGTCTTGACTGATCACAAGAATCTCATTTACCTTGAGTCTGCCAGGCGTTTGAATCCTAGACAGGCTCGTTGGTCGTTGTTTTTTTCTCGTTTCAATTTCGTGGTTTCATACCTGCCAGGTTCAAAGAATGTGAAGGCAGATGCTCTTTCCAGGAGTTTTGTGCCTGACTCTCCTGGAGACTCTGGGCCTACTGGTATCCTTAGGGATGGGGTAATATTGTCCGCCGTATCCCCAGACTTGCGACGTGCATTGCAGGAGTTTCAGGTGGATAAACCGGATCGTTGTCCACCAGAAAGACTGTTTGTTCCGGATGATTGGACCAGTAGAGTCATCTCCGAGGTCCATTCTTCTGTGTTGGCTGGTCATCCTGGAATATTTGGTACTAGAGACTTGGTGGCCAGGTCTTTTTGGTGGCCTTCCTTGTCTAGGGATGTGCGTACCTTTGTGCAGTCTTGTGAAGTGTGTGCTCGAGCTAAGCCTTGCTGTTCTCGGGCCAGTGGGTTGTTGTTATCCTTGCCCATCCCGAAGAGGCCTTGGACGCACATTTCCATGGATTTTATTTCTGATCTCCCGGTTTCACAGAAAATGTCCGTTATCTGGGTTGTGTGTGACCGCTTTTCTAAGATGGTTCATTTGGTGCCCTTGCCTAAGTTGCCTTCTTCCTCTGAGTTGGTCCCTTTATTTTTTCAGAACGTGGTTCGTTTGCATGGGTGTTGTGAATTTGGATTCTGGGCTCCCCCGGTGGCTACTGGTGGAATTGAACTGTGTCTTCATCTTCTCTGTTCACCTGTTCCCATCAAGATGTGGGAGTCGCTATATAACCTTGCTGCTCTGTTAGTTGCTTGCCGGTCAACAATGTTATCAGAAGCCTCTCTGTGCTTGTTCCTGCTCCTAGACAACTACTAGATAAGTTGGACTCTTGTCCATGTTTGTTTTTGCATTTTTGTTCCAGTTCACAGCTGTAGTTTCGTTACTGTGTCTGGAAAGCTCTTGTGAACAGGAATTGCCACTCTGGTGTTATGAGTTAATGCCAGAGTTTTAAAGTAATTTCTGGATGGTGTTTTGATAGGGTTTTCAGCTGACCATGAAAGTGTCCTTTCTGTCTTCTGCTATGTAGTAAGTGGACCTCAAATTTGCTAAACCTATTTTCATACTACGTTTGTTATTTCATCTTAATTCACCGCCAATACATGTGGGGGGCCTCTGTCTCCTTTCGGGGTATTTCTCTAGAGGTGAGCTAGGACTTATATTTTCCTCTGCTAGCATTATTTAGTCCTCCGGCTGGTGCTGGGCATCTAGAATCAACGTAGGCATGCTACCCGGCCACTGCTAGTTGTGTGTTAGGTTTAGTTCATGGTCAGCTCAGTTCCCATCTTCCTAGAGCTAGTTCCTATATATGCTGATGCTATGTTCTCTTGCCATTGAGAACATGACAGTTTGACCGGCCCACTAAAGGGTTAAAATCCTTGGCTGAGAAAGGAGAGAAATAAGAAGTCTGCTGAGATTTTTTTTTTTTTTTTTCTCCTTCTAATCTTTGAATGGCTCTGTGTCCACCTGTTTGTAATGGATCTTCAGAGTGTAACTGCAGGTTTGAATAATCTCGCCACGAAGGTACAAAATTTGCAAGACTTTGTTTGTCATGCACCTGTATCTGAGCCGAGAATTCCTTTGCCGGAATTTTTCTCGGGGAATAGATCTGGGTTTCAGAATTTTCGAAATAATTGCAAATTATTTTTGTCCCTGAAATTTCGCTCTGCCGGAGATCCTGCACAGCAGGTCAGGATTGTGATTTCCTTGCTCCGGGGCGACCCTCAAGACTGGGCTTTCTTATTGACACCAGGGGATCCTGCGTTGCTCAATGTGGATGCGTTTTTTCTGGCCTTGGGGTTGCTTTATGACGAACCTCATTTGGAGCTTCAGGCAGAAAAAACTTTGATGTCCCTATCTCAGGGGCAAGATGAAGCGGAAATTTACTGCCAAAGATTCCGTAAATGGTCTGTGCTTACTCAGTGGAATGAGTGCGCCCTGGCGGCGACTTTCAGAGAGGGTCTCTCTGATGCCATTAAGGATGTTATGGTGGGGTTCCCTGTGCCTGCGGGTCTGAATGAGTCCATGACAATGGCTATTCAGATCGATAGGCGTTTGCGGGAGCGCAAACCAGTGCACCATCTGGCGGTGTCCACTGAGAAGTCGCCAGAGAGTATGCAGTGTGATAGAATTCTGTCCCGAAGCGAGCGGCAGAATTTTAGACAGAAAAATGGGTTGTGTTTCTATTGTGGTGATTCTACTCATGTTATATCAGCATGCTCTAAGCGCACTAAAAAGCTTGATAAATCTGTTTCCATTTGCACCTTACCGTCTAAGTTTATTCTATCTGTGACCCTGATTTGCTCTTTGTCATCTATTACCACGGACGCCTATGTCGACTCTGGCGCCGCTTTGAGTCTTATGGATTGGTCCTTTGCCAAACGCTGTGGGTATGATTTAGAGCCTTTGGAGACTCCTATTCCTCTGAAGGGGATTGACTCCACCCCATTGGCTAATAATAAACCACAATACTGGACACAAGTAACTATGCGTATTAATCCGGATCACCAGGAGATTATTCGCTTTCTGGTGCTGTATAATCTACATGATGATTTGGTGCTAGGATTGCCTTGGCTGCAATCTCACAACCCAGTCCTCGACTGGAGAGCTATGTCTGTGTTGAGCTGGGGATGTAAGGGGGCTCATGGGGATGTACCTGTGGTTTCCATTTCATCATCTATTCCCTCTGAAATTCCTGAGTTCCTGTCTGACTATCGTGACGTCTTTGAAGAATCCAAGCTTGGTTCGTTACCTCCGCACCGAGAGTGCGATTGTGCCATAGATTTAATCCCGGGTAGTAAATACCCAAAGGGTCGTTTGTTTAATCTGTCTGTGCCTGAACATGCTGCTATGCGAGAATATATAAAGGAGTCCTTGGAAAAGGGACATATTCGTCCATCGTCATCTCCCTTAGGAGCCGTTTTTTTCTTTGTGTCAAAAAAAGACGGCTCTTTGAGACCATGTATCGATTATCGGCTTTTGAACAAAATCACTGTTAAATATCAATACCCATTGCCGTTGCTGACTGATTTGTTTGCTCGCATAAAGGGGGCCAAGTGGTTCTCTAAGATTGACCTTCGTGGGGCGTATAATTTGGTGCGAATCAGGCAGGGGGATGAGTGGAAGACCGCATTTAATACGCCCGAGGGCCACTTTGAGTATTTAGTGATGCCTTTTGGTCTTTCAAATGCTCCGTCAGTTTTCCAGTCCTTTATGCATGATATTTTTCGCGATTATTTGGATAAATTTATGATTGTGTATCTGGATGATATTCTGATTTTTTCGGATGACTGGGACTCTCATGTCCAGCAAGTCAGGAGGGTTTTCCAGGTTTTGCGGTCTAATTCTTTGTGTGTGAAGGGTTCTAAGTGTGTTTTTGGGGTACAGAGGATTTCCTTTTTGGGATATATTTTTTCTCCCTCTTCCATTGAAATGGATCCTGTCAAGGTTCAAGCTATTGGTGATTGGACGCAGCCCTCTTCTCTTAAGAGTCTTCAGAAATTTTTGGGCTTTGCTAACTTTTATCGTCGATTTATTGCTGGTTTTTCGGATATTGCTAAGCCATTGACCGATTTGACTAAGAAGGGTGCTGATGTTGCTGATTGGTCCCCTGATGCTGTGGAGGCCTTTCGGGAGCTTAAGCGCCGTTTTTCCTCTGCCCCTGTGTTGCGTCAGCCTGATGTTGCTCTACCTTTTCAGGTTGAGGTCGACGCTTCTGAGATCGGAGCTGGGGCAGTGTTGTCGCAGAAAAGTTCTGACTGCTCCGTGATGAGGCCTTGTGCCTTCTTTTCCCGTAAATTTTCGCCCGCTGAGCGGAATTATGATGTTGGGAATCGGGAGCTTTTGGCCATGAAGTGGGCTTTTGAGGAGTGGCGCCATTGGCTTGAGGGGGCCAGACATCAGGTAGTGGTATTGACTGACCACAAAAATTTGATTTATCTTGAGACTGCCAGGCGCCTGAATCCTAGACAGGCGCGCTGGTCATTATTTTTCTCTCGGTTTAATTTTGTGGTGTCGTACCTACCGGGTTCTAAGAATGTTAAGGCGGATGCCCTTTCTAGGAGTTTTGAGCCTGACTCGCCTGGTAACTCTGAGCCCACAGGTATCCTTAAGGATGGAGTGGTATTGTCAGCCGTTTCTCCAGACCTGCGGCGGGCCTTGCAGGAGTTTCAGGCGGATAGACCGGATCGTTGCCCACCTGATAAACTGTTTGTTCCTGATGATTGGACCAGTAGAGTCATCTCTGAGGTTCATTCCTCTGCGTTGGCAGGTCATCCTGGCATTTTTGGTACCAGGGATTTGGTGGCAAGGTACTTCTGGTGGCCTTCCCTGTCACGAGATGTGCGAGGCTTTGTGCAGTCTTGTGACGTTTGTGCTCGGGCCAAGCCTTGTTGTTCTCGGGCTAGTGGATTATTGTTGCCATTGCCTATTCCTAAGAGGCCTTGGACGCACATCTCGATGGATTTTATTTCAGATCTGCCTGTTTCTCAGAAGATGTCCGTCATCTGGGTGGTGTGTGACCGTTTCTCTAAGATGGTCCATTTGGTTCCTCTGCCCAAGTTGCCTTCTTCTTCCGAGTTGGTTCCTCTGTTTTTTCAAAATGTTGTTCGTTTGCATGGTATTCCTGAGAATATCATTTCTGACAGAGGGACCCAATTCGTGTCTAGATTTTGGCGGGCATTCTGTGCTAGGATGGGCATAGATTTATCTTTTTCGTCCGCTTTCCATCCTCAGACGAATGGCCAGACCGAGCGGACTAATCAGACCCTGGAGACATATCTGAGGTGTTTTGTGTCTGCTGACCAGGATGATTGGGTTGCTTTTTTGCCATTGGCAGAGTTCGCTCTCAATAATCGGGCCAGCTCTGCCACTTTGGTGTCCCCGTTTTTCTGTAATTCGGGGTTTCATCCTCGATTTTCCTCTGGTCAGGTGGAATCTTCGGATTGTCCTGGAGTGGATGCTGTGGTGGAGAGATTGCATCAGATCTGGGGGCAGGTGGTGGACAATTTGAGGTTGTCCCAGGAGAAGACTCAGCTTTTTGCCAACCGCCACCGTCGTGTTGGTCCTCGGCTTTGTGTTGGGGATTTGGTGTGGTTGTCTTCTCGTTTTGTCCCTATAAGGGTCTCTTCTCCTAAGTTTAAGCCTCGGTTCATCGGCCCGTATAAGATATTGGAGATTCTTAACCCTGTTTCCTTCCGTTTGGACCTCCCTGCATCCTTTTCTATTCATAACGTTTTTCATCGGTCATTATTGCGCAGGTATGAGGTACCGGTTGTGCCTTCCGTTGAGCCTCCTGCTCCGGTGTTGGTTGAGGGTGAGTTGGAGTACGTTGTGGAGAAAATCTTAGACTCTCGTGTTTCCAGACGGAGACTCCAGTATCTGGTCAAGTGGAAGGGATACGGCCAGGAGGATAATTCTTGGGTGAATGCATCTGATGTTCATGCCTCTGATTTGGTTCGTGCCTTTCATAGGGCCCATCCTGATCGCCCTGGTGGTTCTGGTGAGGGTTCGGTGCCCCCTCCTTGAGGGGGGGGTACTGTTGTGAATTTGGATTCTGGGCTCCCCCGGTGGCTACTGGTGGAATTGAACTGTGTCTTCATCTTCTCTGTTCACCTGTTCCCATCAAGATGTGGGAGTCGCTATATAACCTTGCTGCTCTGTTAGTTGCTTGCCGGTCAACAATGTTATCAGAAGCCTCTCTGTGCTTGTTCCTGCTCCTAGACAACTACTAGATAAGTTGGACTCTTGTCCATGTTTGTTTTTGCATTTTTGTTCCAGTTCACAGCTGTAGTTTCGTTACTGTGTCTGGAAAGCTCTTGTGAACAGGAATTGCCACTCTGGTGTTATGAGTTAATGCCAGAGTTTTAAAGTAATTTCTGGATGGTGTTTTGATAGGGTTTTCAGCTGACCATGAAAGTGTCCTTTCTGTCTTCTGCTATGTAGTAAGTGGACCTCAAATTTGCTAAACCTATTTTCATACTACGTTTGTTATTTCATCTTAATTCACCGCCAATACATGTGGGGGGCCTCTGTCTCCTTTCGGGGTATTTCTCTAGAGGTGAGCTAGGACTTATATTTTCCTCTGCTAGCATTATTTAGTCCTCCGGCTGGTGCTGGGCATCTAGAATCAACGTAGGCATGCTACCCGGCCACTGCTAGTTGTGTGTTAGGTTTAGTTCATGGTCAGCTCAGTTCCCATCTTCCTAGAGCTAGTTCCTATATATGCTGATGCTATGTTCTCTTGCCATTGAGAACATGACACATGGGATTCCGGAGAATATCGTTTCTGACAGGGGATCCCAGTTTGTGTCTAGATTTTGGCGGACGTTTTGTGCCAAGATGGGCATTGATTTGTCTTTCTCGTCTGCATTCCATCCTCAGACGAATGGCCAGACGGAGCGAACTAATCAGACCTTGGAAACTTATTTGAGGTGTTTTGTTTCTGCTGATCAAGATGACTGGGTTGCCTTTTTGCCACTGGCCGAATTTGCTCTTAATAATCGGGCTAGTTCTGCCACGTTGGTCTCTCCTTTTTTTTGTAATTCGGGGTTTCATCCTCGTTTTTCCTCTGGTCAGGTGGAGCCTTCGGATTGTCCTGGAGTGGACGTGGTGGTGGACAGGCTACATCAGATTTGGAATCAGGTGGTGGACAATTTGAAGTTATCTCAGGAGAAGACTCAGCAGTTCGCTAATCGGCAGACAGGATTATGAGTTTGTAACCATGGCAGACCAAGCACTAGTACATCATGTAAATTATACAGTACAAGGAAGCGAATCACCTCCTGATGAACGGGAGTCATGCGCATGGTCACTTGTGTCCAATACTGCGGCTTATTCATAGCCAATGGTGTAGAGTCAATTCCCTTCAGAGGGATAGGAACTTCCAGAGGCTCCAGACTAAAACCGCAGCGTTTAGCAAATGACCAATCCATAAGACTCAGGGCAGCGCCTGAATCCACATAGGCATCGACGGAAATGGAAGACAGTGAAAAAATCAGAGTCACAGACAAAATGAACTTAGGCTGCAGAGTACCAATGGCAAAAGATTTATCAACCCTTTTTGTGCGTTTAGAGCATGCTGATATAACATGAGCTGAATCACCACAATAAAAACACAATCCATTTTTCCGCCTATAATTTTGCCGTTCACTTCTGGACTGAATTCTATCACATTGCATAGTCTCAGGTGCCTGTTCAGAAGACACCGCCAAGTGGTGCACGGGTTTGCGCTCCCGTAAACGCCGATCAATCTGAATGGCCATAGCCATCGACTCATTCAGACCTGTAGGCATAGGGAACCCCACCATAATATCCTTAATGGCCTCGGAAAGACCATTTCTGAAGTTTGCAGCCAGGGCGCACTCATTCCACTGAGTAAGCACCGACCATTTCCGAAATTTTTGACAATATATTTCCGCTTCATCATGCCCCTGAGAGAGGGCTAATAAAGCCTTTTCAGCCTGAATCTCCAGGTTGGGTTCCTCATAGAGCAATCCCAATGCCAGAAAAAACGCATCCACATTGAGCAATGCAGGATCCCCTGGTGCCAATGCAAATGCCCAATTCTGAGGGTCGCCCCGCAGGAAAGATATTACAATCTTGACCTGTTGAGCAGGGTCTCCAGAGGAGCGAGATTTTAAAGAAAGAAACAATTTACAATTGTTCCTGAAATTCAGGAAGGTAGATCTATCCCCAGAAAAGAACTCTGGAATAGGAATTCTAGGTTCAGACATGGGAGTGTGAACAACAAAATCCTGTATGTTTTGAACTTTTGCCGCGAGATTACTCAGGCTGGAAGCCAAACTCTGGACATCCATGTTAAACAGCTAATATCAGAGCCATTCAAGGGTTAAGAGGAGGTAAGAAGCAGCTAGACAGCAATTAAGGGCTAGGCAGCAAAACTCTGAAGGAAAAAAAAAAATAATAATTTCACTTAAACCCTTCTTTTTCTCCTGCTTCAGCCCAAACAATTAACACTTTGTGGGCCGGCTATACTGTCATGAATCCCAATGGCTAGGGATAGCAAGGGACAAGCAAAGTAATACAAAATATCGGACGAGCTCTAGGGTGATGGAACCTGGGCTGACCGCTGCCCTACGCCTGACAAACGCAACTAGAGATAGCCAGGGAGCGTGCCTACGTTGGTTCTAGACGCCACGCACCAGCCTAAGAGCTAACTAGTACTGCAGAGAAAATAAAGACCTCACTTGCCTCCAGAGGAATGAACCCCAAAAGGTATAGTTGCCCCCCACATGTATTGACGGTGAAATGAGAGGAAGGCACACACATAGAGATGATATATATAGGTTCAGCAAATTGAGGCCCGCTGTAAACTAGAAAGCAGAACGATACAAAAGGGGTCTGAGCGGTCAGCAAAAAACCCTAATCAAAAAACCATCCTGAGATTACAAGAACCCATGTGCCAACTCATGGCACATGGGGAGAACCTCAGTCCACTAGAGCTACCAGCTAGCATAGAGACATAATAAGCAAGCTGGACAAAAAAACCAACAACTGAAAATCAGCACTTAGCTTATCCTGAAAGATCTGGGAGCAGGTAGGCAGGAACCAAACAGAGCACATCTGAATACATTGATAGCCGGCAAGGGAATGACAGAAAGGCCAGGTAAAATAGGAAACACCCAGCCTCTGATGGACAGGTGGAAACCAAAGGCCGCAACCCACCAAAGTCACCCAGTACCAGCAGTAACCACCAGAGGGAGCCCACAAACAGAATCCACAACAGTCTCCCTTGTCCCCTTATGCTTGTGTCCCTTGTCCCCGTGTGCCAGTCTCCCTTGCCCATTAGTCCCTGTGTGTCCACATGTGCCTGTCTCCTTTGTCCCCTTGTGCTTGTGTCAGTCTCCTTTGTCCCCTTGTGCTTGTGTCAGTCTCCCTTGTCCACTAGTCCCTGTGTGTCAGTCTCCCTTTCCCACTTGTCCCTGTGTGTCCCCTTGTGCTTGTATCCCTTGTCCCCGTGTGTCCCCTTGTGTCAGTCTCTCTTGCCCATTGGTCCCTGTGTGTCCCCTTGTGCCTGTCTCCCTTGTACACTAGTCCCCATGTGCCCCTTGTGTCATTCTCCCTTGCCCACTTGTCCCCGTGTGCCCCTTGTGTCAGGCTCCCTTGCCCACTAGTCCCCGTGTGTCCCCTTGTGTCAGTCTCCCTTGTCCTCTTGTGTCAGTCTGCCTTGCCCACTAGTCCCCTTGTAACCTTCTCCCCTGCCTCCTAGCCCCCATGTGTCCCCTTGTGCCTGTCTTCCTTGCTCCCTAGCCCCCCTATGTTACCCTTGTGCCTGTCTCCCCTAGCCCCCTTGTGCCCTCTCTGTTGTGAATTCTGGTCTTGGGTTCCCTCCGGTGGTTGTTGGTAGTAATGCAGTTTAGGTGTGCAGAATTCATTAGCCCTTGCCAGTTGTCCATTGTTCTTGGAGGCTTTGCATCTCTGTCTGGTTCCTCCTGCCCTGCTGCCAAATCAGCAAAGATAAGTGTCTGGTTTTGTTTCTGCAGCACACATGCTGTGTGCTTTACAATTCAGTACTATTCAATGTTTTTTCTTGTCCAGCTTAGACTGTGTTTGGATATTTCAGTCAAGTTGGATTCTCAGGAGATGCAGATATACATTCCATGTCTTTAGTTAGATGGTGGAATTTTTGTATCATCTGCTGTGGATATTTTTAGGGTTTTAATACTGATCGCTTAGTATTCTGTCCTATCCTTTTCTATTTAGCTAGCGTGGCCTCTTTTGCTAAATCCTGATTTCTGCCTGCGTGTGTCTTTCCTCTAATACTCACAGTCAATATTTGTGGGGGGCTGCCTATCCTTTGGGGTTCTGCTCTGAGGCAAGATAGAATTCCCATTTCCATCTATAGGGGTATTTAGTCCTCCAGCTGTGTCGAGGTGTCTAGGATGTGTTAGGTACACCCCACGGCTACTTCTAGTTGCGGTGACAGTTTAGGGTTTGCGGTCAGTACAGGTTCCACCTACTCCTGAGAAAGTCTCATGCGGCTCCAAGGTCACCGGATCATAACAGTACAACTGGTCAACAATGAGTTAAATGCATCTCAGAAGAAGGGAAGAAAGAGCCATTTTTTTTTTCTGTAGCCTGCTTTGTCTTTTCTTCCCTCTTTTTCTCTGGGTGGCTGAGGAGTCTTGTGCTAGCATGGATGTTCAGGGATTAGCTTCTCGTGTAGACCAGCTTGCTGCTAGGGTACAGGGTATTTCTGATTATATTGTTCAGATTCCAGTTTTAGAGCCTAAGATTCCTACTCCTGATTTGTTTTTTGGGGACAGGTCCAAATTTTTGAGTTTTAAAAACAACTGTAAACTGTTTTTTGCTCTGAGACCTCGATCCTCTGGTGATTCCATTCAGCAGGTTAAAATTGTCATCTCCCTGCTGCGTGGTGACCCTCAGGATTGGGCATTTTCCCTGGAATCTGGGAATCTGGCCTTGCTTAATGTAGACACCTTTTTTCAGGCTTTAGGATTATTATATGATGAACCAAATTCTGTGGATCAAGCGGAGAATACCTTGTTGGTCCTGTCTCAGGGTCAAGAAGCGGCAGAATTGTATTGTCAGAATTTTAGAAAATGGTCTGTGTTGACTGTTGTGAATTCTGTTTGTGGGCTCCCCCGGTGGTGTTTTATGGTATTGCCACTTATTTGCCTTCTTCTATCCTTGATCACCTGTTGACACCCATTAGGGGAGTTTCCTATTTAAGCCTGCTTGGCTGCTGGTCTGATGCCGGCCAACAATGTATCAGTAGCATTCTGTTGCATTCTCCTGCCTCAAGTTCCAGTTCAGCTAAGTTGAATTTTGTTCCTAGTTAATGCTATTTTTTGTCCAGCTATCTGCAATGTGACTCTCTGTAGCTGGAAGCTCTCGTGGACTGGAATTGCCACTCCAGTGGCATGAGTTGTCACTGGAGTTTTAAAGTAATTTCAGGATGGTGTTTTTGAGTAGTGTTTTGAAGTTGACCGTGAAGTGACTCTTTCCTGTACTTCTGCTATCTAGTAAGCGGACCTCACTGTGCTAATCTGCTGTTCATCCTACGTATGTCTTTTCCTCTTGACTCACCGTCAATATTTGTGGGGGCCTGCTATCTCCTTTTGGGGTTCATCTCTGGAGGTAAGGCAGGCCTGTATATTCCTCTGATAGGGGTAGTTAGATCTCCGGCTGGCGCGTGGTGTCTAGGGCATCGTAGGAAACACTCCCCGGCTACTTCCAGTGTTGTGTCAGGTTCAGGTCACGGTCACTTTAGTTTCCATCACCCGAGAGCTAGTCCGTTTGTTATTTTTGATTTCCCTGCCATTGGGAAAATCATAACAGTTTGGCCGGCCTCATGTGTTAAAACTATGCACTAAAGCAGGAAAGGATATGAAAAGGTTTTTTTTTCCTTCTGTATTTGGAAAGTGCACCTTAGTGCTTATTTGTACTCCTTGCTTAAACTGCAGTCTTCAGCCTTTTTTTTTTTTTTTTTTTTTTCCTTCCTCTCCTCTTAATCTCTGAATGGCTTTGGTTACACCTGTTTGAATCATGGATCCACAGAGTTTGGTTGCAGGTCTGAATAACCTGGCTACAAAGGTCCAGAACTTACAAGATTTTGTTATACGTGCTTCAATGTCTGAACCTAAGATTCCTATGCCTGAATTTTTTACCGGAGACAGATCCCGTTTTTTGAATTTCAGAGAGAATTGTAAATTGTTTTTGTCTCTGAAATCTCACTCTGCTGGTGATCATGCGCAACAGGTTAAAATTGTTATTTCTCTTTTGCGGGGTGACCCACAAAGTTGGGCATTTGCATTGTCGCCAGGGGATCCTGCGTTATTAAATGTAGATGCGTTTTTTCTGGCTTTGGGGTTGCTTTATGAAGAACCTAATTTAGAGATTTTGGCTGAGAAAGCCTTGATAGCTCTTTCCCAAGGGCAAGATGAAGCTGAGATATACTGCCAGAAATTTCGTAAATGGTCGGTGCTTACTAAATGGAATGAGTGCGCTCTAGCAGCTAATTTCAGAGAAGGTCTCTCTGATGCCGTGAAGGATGTCATGGTGGGGTTCCCTGTGCCTACAGGTCTGAATGATGCCATGAAATTGGCTATCCAGATTGATCGGCGTTTACGGGAGCGCAAATCTGTGCACCATATGGCGGTATCTTCTGAGCAAAAATCTGTGCACCATATGGCGGTATCTTTTGAGCAAAAACCTGTGCACCATATGGCGGTATCTTCTGAGCAAAAACCTGTGCACCATATGGCGGTATCTTCTGAGCAAAGACCTGTGCATCATTTGGCGGTGACCTCTGAAAAGGCACCAGAGCATATGCAATGCGATAGTGTATTGTCTAGAGGCGAACGACAGAATTACAGGCGCAAAAATGGGTTGTGCTTCTATTGTGGAGATCCAGCTCATGTTATATCAGCATGCTCTAAACGCATAAAGAAGGTTGATAAAAAGGTTGATAAATCTTTTTCTATGGGTACCTTGCAGTCTAAATTTCTTTTGTCCGTGACATTGATTTGTACTTTATCATCTGTTACTGTGGATGCTTATGTGGATTCTGGCGCCGCTCTGAGTCTCATGGATTGGTCCTTTGCCAAGCGTTGTGGGTTTGATTTAGAGCCTCTGGAGGTTTCTATTCCCTTAAAGGGTATTGATTCTACACCTTTGGCTAGCAATAAACCACAATATTGGACACAAGTGACTATGCATCTTTCCCCAGACCATCAGGAGATTATTCGTTTCCTTGTGTTATATAATCTACATGACGTATTAGTACTTGGATTACCATGGTTACAAATTCATAATCCAGTCTTGGACTGGAGATCAATGTCTGTGCTGAGCTGGGGATGTCGGGGGATTCATGGGGATGCACCCTTGGTTCCCATTTCTTCATCTACTCCCTCTGAGATCCCAGCATTTCTGTCAGATTTTTATGATGTCTTTCAGGAGCCTAAAACTGATTCTCTCCCCCCTCACAGAGAGTGTGACTGCGCTATTGAGTTGATTCCCGGTAGTAAATTTCCTAAGGGTCGCTTGTTTAATTTGTCTGTACCTGAACATACTGCTATGCGGGAGTATATCAGAGAATCTTTGGAAAAGGGTCATATTCGCCCCTCTTTGTCTCCATTGGGGGCAGGGTTTTTTTTTGTGGGTAAAAAGGATGGTTCATTGAGACCTTGTATCGACTATCGACTTCTGAATAAGATTACTGTTAAATACCAGTACCCGTTACCTTTACTGACTGATCTTTTTGCTCGCATAAAGGGGGCGAAGTGGTTCACTAAGATCGATCTACGTGGTGCGTATAATTTGGTGCGGATTAAGCAGGGGGATGAGTGGAAGACCGCATTTAATACGCCTGAAGGCCATTTTGAGTATTTGGTAATGCCTTTCGGTCTCGCGAATGCCCCTTCCGTCTTTCAGTCCTTTATGCACGATATTTTCCGTGAATATCTGGATAAATTTATGATTGTGTATTTGGATGATATTTTGATTTTTTCGGAGGACTGGGAATCTCATGTTCAACAGGTCAGGAGAGTTTTTCAGGTTTTACGAGCTAATTCTCTATTTGTGAAGGGCTCAAAGTGTATTTTTGGGGTTCAGAGAATTTCCTTTCTGGGATATATTTTTTCCCCTTCATCTATGGAGATGGACCCTGTTAAGGTTCAGGCTATTTGTGATTGGATACAACCTATTTCTCTAAAGAGTCTTCAGAAGTTCTTGGGATTTGCTAATTTCTATCGCCGATTCATAGCGGGTTTTTCTGCCATTGCTAGACCTTTGACTGATTTGACCAAGAAGGGTGCTGATGTTGCTAATTGGTCCTCTGCGGCTGTGGAGGCCTTTCGGGAGCTTAAGCGCCGCTTTTCTTCTGCTCCTGTGTTGCGCCAGCCTGATGTTTCGCTCCCGTTCCAGGTTGAAGTAGATGCTTCCGAGATCGGAGCAGGTGCAGTTTTGTCGCAGAAAGGTCCTGACTGCTCAGTGATGAGACCATGTGCGTTTTTCTCTCGAAAGTTTTCGCCCGCTGAGCGAAATTATGATGTTGGAAATCGGGAGCTCTTGGCCATGAAGTGGGCATTTGAGGAGTGGCGTCATTGGCTTGAGGGTGCTAGACACCAGGTGGTGGTCTTGACTGACCACAAAAATCTAATTTATCTTGAGTCAGCCAGGCGTCTGAATCCTAGACAGGCGCGCTGGTCGTTGTTTTTCTCTCGATTTAACTTTGTGGTCTCATATCTGCCTGGGTCTAAGAATGTGAGGGCGGATGCCCTCTCTAGGAGTTTTGAGCCTGACTCGCCTGGTGATTCCGAACCTACTGGTATCCTGAAGGATGGGGTGATATTGTCAGCTGTCTCCCCAGACCTGCGGCGCTCTTTGCAGGAGTTTCAGGTGGATAGGCCTGATCGCTGTCCGCCTGGTAGACTGTTTGTCCCTGATGACTGGACCAGTAGAGTTATTTCGGAGGTTCACTCTTCCGCGTTGGCAGGTCATCCTGGAATTTTTGGCACCAGGGATCTGGTGTCTAGGTCCTTCTGGTGGCCTTCCTTGTCTCGAGATGTACGTATTTTTGTGCAGTCTTGTGATGTTTGTGCTCGGGCTAAGCCCTGCTGTTCCCGGGCCAGCGGGTTGTTGTTGCCCTTGCCTATTCCTAAGAGGCCTTGGACGCACATCTCTATGGACTTTATTTCTGACCTTCCTGTTTCTCGTAGGATGTCCGTCATCTGGGTGGTGTGTGACCGTTTTTCCAAGATGGTTCACTTGGTACCTTTGCCCAAATTGCCCTCCTCCTCTGAGCTGGTCCCTCTGTTTTTTCAGAATGTTGTGCGTTTGCATGGTATTCCTGAGAATATAGTGTCTGACAGGGGTACTCAGTTTGTGTCTAGATTTTGGCGGGCGTTCTGTGCCAGGATGGGCATCGACTTGTCGTTTTCGTCTGCGTTCCATCCTCAGACTAATGGCCAGACTGAGCGTACTAATCAGACCTTGGAGACTTACTTGAGGTGTTTTGTGTCCGCTGATCAGGACGATTGGCTTGATTTTTTGCCATTGGCAGAGTTTGCCCTTAACAATCGGGCCAGTTCTGCCACTTTGGTTTCTCCATTTTTTGGTAATTCAGGGTTTCACCCTCGCTTTTCGTCCGGTCAATTGGAGTCTTCGGATTGTCCTGGAGTAGATGCTGTGGTTGATAGAATGCATCAGATTTGGGGACAGGTTGTGGACAATCTAAAGTTGTCCCAGGAGAAGACTCAACAGTTCACTAATCGTCATCGGCGTGTCGGTCCTCGTCTTTGTGTTGGGGACCTGGTTTGGTTGTCTTCTCGATTTGTTCCTATGAAGGTCTCGTCTCCTAAGTTTAAGCCTCGGTTTATCGGCCCTTATAGGATTCTGGAGGTTCTCAATCCTGTGTCCTTTCGTTTGGACCTCCCAGCATCTTTTACTATTCATAATGTTTTTCATCGGTCATAATTGCGGAGGTATGAGGTGCCGGTTGTTCCGTCTGCTGATCCTCCTGCTCCTGTGCTGGTTGAGGGTGAGTTGGAGTATGTGGTGGAAAAGATCTTGGACTCCCGTGTTTCCAGACGGAAACTTCAGTATCTGGTTAAGTGGAAAGGCTATGGCCAGGAGGATAATTCTTGGGTGACAGCATCTGATGTTCATGCTCCTGATTTGGTTCGTGCATTCCATAGTGCTCATCCAGATCGCCCTGGTGGTTCTGGTGAGGGTTCGGTGCCCCCTTCTTAAGGGGGGGGTACTGTTGTGAATTCTGTTTGTGGGCTCCCCCGGTGGTGTTTTATGGTATTGCCACTTATTTGCCTTCTTCTATCCTTGATCACCTGTTGACACCCATTAGGGGAGTTTCCTATTTAAGCCTGCTTGGCTGCTGGTCTGATGCCGGCCAACAATGTATCAGTAGCATTCTGTTGCATTCTCCTGCCTCAAGTTCCAGTTCAGCTAAGTTGAATTTTGTTCCTAGTTAATGCTATTTTTTGTCCAGCTATCTGCAATGTGACTCTCTGTAGCTGGAAGCTCTCGTGGACTGGAATTGCCACTCCAGTGGCATGAGTTGTCACTGGAGTTTTAAAGTAATTTCAGGATGGTGTTTTTGAGTAGTGTTTTGAAGTTGACCGTGAAGTGACTCTTTCCTGTACTTCTGCTATCTAGTAAGCGGACCTCACTGTGCTAATCTGCTGTTCATCCTACGTATGTCTTTTCCTCTTGACTCACCGTCAATATTTGTGGGGGCCTGCTATCTCCTTTTGGGGTTCATCTCTGGAGGTAAGGCAGGCCTGTATATTCCTCTGATAGGGGTAGATAGATCTCCGGCTGGCGCGTGGTGTCTAGGGCATCGTAGGAAACACTCCCCGGCTACTTCCAGTGTTGTGTCAGGTTCAGGTCACGGTCACTTTAGTTTCCATCACCCGAGAGCTAGTCCGTTTGTTATTTTTGATTTCCCTGCCATTGGGAAAATCATAACAGTTGACTAAATGGAATGATGATGCTTTGGCGGCAATTTTCAGAAAGGGTCTTTCTGAATCCGTTAAAGATGTTATGGTGGGGTTTCCCACGCCTTTCGGTCTGAGTGATTCTATGTCTCTGACCATTCAGATTGATAGGCGTTTGCAGGAGCGCAGAACTGTGTGCGCTGTGGCGTCGTCCTCAGAGCAGATGCCTGAGTCAATGCAGTGTGATAGGATTCTGTCTAGAACGGAACAACAGGGATTCAGACGTCAGAATAGGTTGTGTTTTTATTGTGGCGATGCTTCTCATGTCATTTCAGTCTGCCCTAAGCGTACTAAGAGGATCGCTAGTTCATTTACCATCAGTACTGTACAACCTAAATTTTTATTATCTGTGTCCTTGATCTGCTCATTGTCATCATTTTCTGTCACGGCGTTTGTGGATTCAGGCGCTGCCTTGAACTTAATTGACTTTGAGTTTGCCAGGCGTTGTGGTTTTCCCTTGCAGTCTTTGCAGAACCCAATTCCTTTAAGGGGCATTGATGCTACACCTTTGGCTAAAAATAAGCCCCAGTTCTGGACACAGGTGACCATGTGCATGGCGCCAGCCCATCAGGAAGATTGTCGATTTCTGGTGTTGCATAATTTACATGATGCTAACGTGCTGGGTTTTCCGTGGTTGCAGGCACATAATCCTGTGTTGGACTGGAAGTCTATGTCTGTGACTAGTTGGGGATGTCAGGGGGTTCATAATGACATTCCTTTGATGTCAATCTCCTCTTCTTCCACTTCTGAAATTCCAGAGTTTTTGTCTGATTTTCAGGATGTATTCGATGAGCCCAAGCACAGTTCCCTTCCACCGCATAGGGACTGTGATTGTGCTATTGACTTGATTCCAGGCTGTAAGTTTCCTAAGGGCCGACTTTTCAACCTGTCTGTGCCTGAACATACCGCCATGCGGAGTTATGTTAAGGAGTCTTTGGAGAAAGGACATATTCGGCCATCTTCTTCACCGTTGGGAGCGGGATTTTTTTTTGCTGCTAAGAAGGATGGCTCCTTGAGACCCTGTATTGATTATCGCCTCTTGAATAAGATCACGGTCAAGTTTCAATACCCTTTACCTCTGCTTTCCGATTTGTTTGCTAGGATTAAGGGGGCTAGTTGGTTTACAAAGATTGACCTTCGGGGGGCATATAATCTTGGTCGTATTAAGCAGGGTGATGAATGGAAAACTGCGTTTAATACGCCCGAAGGCCATTTTGAATACCTTGTGATGCCATTCGGGCTCTCTAATGCTCCATCTGTTTTTCAGTCCTTCATGCACGATATCTTCTGGACTTATCTTGATAAATTCATGATTGTATATTTGGATGACATTTTAATTTTTTCCGATGATTGGGAGTCTCATGTGAAACAGGTCAGGATGGTATTTCAGATCCTTCGTGATAATGCTTTGTTTGTGAAGGGGTCTAAGTGTCTCTTTGGAGTGCAGAAGGTTTCTTTTTTGGGCTTCATTTTTTCTCCCTCATCTATAGAGATGGATCTGGTTAAGGTTCAGGCCATTCATGATTAGATTCAACCCACATCTGTGAAGAGCCTTCAGAAATTTTTGGGCTTTGCTAATTTTTATCGCCGTTTCATTGCTAACTTCTCCAGTGTGGTTAAACCCCTGACCGATTTGATGAAGAAAGGCGCTGATGTGACGAATTGGTCCTCTGCGGCTGTCTCTGCCTTTCAGGAGCTTAAACGCCTATTTACTTCTGCCCCGGTGTTGCGTCAACCGGATGTTTCTCTTCCGTTTCAGGTTGAAGTTGACGCTTCTGAGATTGGGACAGGGGCCGTTTTGTCTCAGAGGGATCCTGTTGGTTCCTTGATGAAACCGTGTGCCTTCTTTTCCCGTAAGTTTTCGCCCGCTGAACGCAATTATGATGTCGGCAATCGGGAGTTGTTGGCTATGAAGTGGGTGTTTGAGGAGTGGCGACATTGGCTCGAGGGAGCTAAGCACCGTATTGTGGTCTTGACCGATCATAAAAATCTGATTTACCTCGAGTCTGCCAGGCGGCTGAATCCTAGACAGGCTCGATGGTCCTTGTTTTTTTCCCGTTTTGATTTCGTGGTCTCGTATCTTCCGGGCTCTAAGAATATTAAGGCTGATGCCCTCTCTAGGAGTTTTTTGCCTGATTCTCCTGAGGTCCTTGAACCGGTCGGCATTCTGAAAGAAGGGGTGGTCTTTTCTGCCATCTCCCCTGATTTACGACGGGTTCTTCAGGAATTTCAGGCTGACAAACCTGACCGCTGTCCAGTGGGGAAACTGTTTGTTCCTGATAGATGGACTAGTAGAGTGATTTCTGAGGTTCATTGTTCTGTGTTGGCTGGCCATCCTGGTATTTTTGGTACCAGAGATTTGGTTGGTAGGTCCTTTTGGTGGCCTTCTTTGTCACGTGATGTGCGTTCTTTTGTGCAGTCCTGTGGGACTTGTGCGCGGGCCAAGCCTTGTTGTTCCCGCGCTAGTGGGTTGCTTTTGCCTTTGCCGGTCCCTGAGAGGCCCTGGACGCATATTTCTATGGATTTTATTTCTGATCTTCCGGTTTCCCAGAAGATGTCTGTCATCTGGGTTGTTTGTGACCGGTTCTCTAAGATGGTCCATTTGGTGCCTTTGCCTAAATTGCCTTCCTCTTCTGATTTGGTTCCATTGTTTTTTCAGCATGTGGTTCGTTTGCATGGTATTCTGGAGAATATTGTGTCTGACAGAGGTTCCCAGTTTGTTTCTCGGTTTTGGCGGGCCTTTTGTGCTAAGCTGGGCATTGATTTGTCTTTTTCTTCCGCATTTCATCCTCAGACAAATGGCCAGACCGAGCGAACTAATCAGACTTTAGAAACTTATCTGAGATGCTTTGTGTCTGCTGATCAGGATGATTGGATGGCTTTCTTGCCATTGGCCGAGTTTGCCCTTAATAATCGGGCTAGTTCGGCTGCCTTGGTTTCGCCCTTCTTTTGTAATTTTGGTTTTCATCCTCGTTTTTCTTCGGGGCAGGTTGAGCCTTCTGACTGTCCTGGTGTGGATTCTGTGGTTGACAGGTTGCAGCAGATTTGGGCTCATGTGGTGGACAATTTGGTATTGTCTCAGGAGGAGGCTCAACGTTTTGCTAACCGTCGTCGGTGTGTTGGTTCCCGGCTTCGGGTTGGGGATCTGGTCTGGTTGTCTTCCCGTCATGTTCCTATGAAGGTTTCTTCCCCTAAGTTTAAGCCTCGCTTTATTGGTCCTTATAGGATTTCTGAGATTATTAATCCGGTGTCTTTTCGATTGGCCCTTCCGGCTTCTTTTGCTATCCATAATGTCTTCCATAGATCTTTATTGCGGAAATATGTGGTGCCCGTTGTTCCCTCTGTTGATCCTCCGGCCCCTGTGTTGGTTGATGGGGAGTTGGAGTATGTGGTTAAGAAGTTTTTGGATTCTCGCTTTTCGAGGCGGAGGCTTCAGTACCTTGTTAAATGGAAGGGTTATGGCCAGGAGGATAATTCTTGGGTTTCTGCCTCTGATGTCCATGCTGCTGATTTGGTCCGTGCCTTTCATCTGGCTCGTCCTGATCGGCCTGGGGGCTCTGGTGAGGGTTCGGTGACCCCTCCTCAAGGGGGGGTGTACTGTTGTGAATTCTGCTCTTGGGTTCCCTCCGGTGGTTGTTGGTAGTAATGCAGTTGTCCCTGGGTTGCAATCCTGGGCAGGTGTCCCTGCTGATTGCAGCTCTGACTGGGATATTTAGGTGTGCAGGATTCATTAGCCCTTGCCAGTTGTCCATTGTTCTTGGAGGTTTTGCATCTCTGTCTGGTTCCTCCTGCCCTGCTGCCAAATCAGCAAAGATAAGTGTCTGGTTTTGTTTCTGCAGCACACATGCTGTGTGCTTTACAATTCAGTACTATTCAATGTTTTTTCTTGTCCAGCTTAGACTGTGTTTGGATATTTCAGTCAAGTTGGATTCTCAGGAGATGCAGATATACATTCCATGTCTTTAGTTAGCTGGTGGAATTTTTGTATCATCTGCTGTGGATATTTTTAGGGTTTTAATACTGACCGCTTAGTATTCTGTCCTATCCTTTTCTATTTAGCTAGCGTGGCCTCTTTTGCTAAATCCTGATTTCTGCCTGCGTGTGTCTTTCCTCTAATACTCACAGTCAATATTTGTTGGGTGCTGCCTATCCTTTGGGGTTCTGCTCTGAGGCAAGATAGAATTCCCATTTCCATCTATAGGGGTATTTAGTCCTCCGGCTGTGTCGAGTGTTATGATCCCTAGTGGCGGAGGATCACCAATAGATCAGCAAGTGATTAAACTAAGGACGAGCTCTAGGGAGATGGTAACTGGACTGATCGCAAATCTGAACCTATCCAAAACAACTAGAGGTAGCCGGTGAACGTGCCTAAAAAATTCTTAGACGTCTCGAGCCAGCCTGAGGAACTAGCTACCCCTAAAGAGAAAGAAAGACCTCGCTTGCCTCCAGAGAAATAATCCCCAAAGATATAGAAGCCCCCAACAAATATTAACGGTGAAGTAAGAAGAAGGCACATACATAGGGATGAAATCAGATTCAGCAAAAGAGGCCCACTAGTACTAGAAAGCAGAAAATAGAGCAGGGGTCTATGCGATCAATAAAAAACCCTTACAAAATATCCATCCTGAGATTTCAAGAACCCACACACCAACTAACGGTGTGTGGGGAGAAACTCAGCCCACTAGAGCAACCAGCAAGCGAGGGAATTACATTTTAGCAAGCTGGAACAGAAAACATGATAAACACTGCTGATCAAAAAATGAGCAAACAAAACTTAGCTTATCCTGGATGGACTGGGAGCAAGGTAGTCAGAAGGAATCTGAGTAGCACTGATTACATCGACAGCCGGCCACAAGTGGAAGCAAAACAGAGCTATATAGGAACCTCCCAGAGGATAACGAACCAGCTGATAGCCAGAGACCAGCAGGATAACAAACAAAGCCACCAGGGGGAGCCCAAAGCAAAAGTCACACCATACCACCAGTGACCACAAGAGGGAGCCCGAAAACAGAGTTCACAACAGTACCCCCCCCTTAAAGAGGGGTCACCGAACCCTCATGAAAACCCCCAGGGCGATCAGGATGAGCCACATGGAAGGCACGAACCAAATCGGCCACATGAACATCAGAGGCGACAACCCAAGAATTATCCTCCTGACCATAGCCCTTCCACTTGACCAAATACTGGAGCCTCCGTCTAGAAACACGAGAATCCAAGATCTTCTCCACCACGTATTCCAATTCTCCCTCAACCAGCACCGGGGCAGGAGGCTCAACCGGAGGAACCACAGGTACCACATACCTCCGCAACAACGAGCAATGGAACACATTATGAATAGCAAATGATGCCGGGAGGTCCAGACGGAATGACACAGGGCCAAGGACTTCCAGAATCTTATAAGGACCGATAAACCGAGGCTTGAACTTAGGAGAGGAGACCTTCATAGGAACGAAGCGAGAAGACAACCACACCAAGTCCCCAACGCGAAGTCGGGGACCCACACAGCGACGGCGGTTGGCAAAGAGCTGAGCCTTCTCTTGTGACAACTTCAAATTGTCCACCACATGATTCCAAATCTGATGCAACGTATCCACCACAACATCCACTCCAGGACAGTCAGAAGGCTCCACCTGACCCGAGGAAAAACGAGGATGAAACCCCGAATTCCAAAAAAAAGGAAAAACCAAAGTAGCAGAACTAGCCCGATTATTAAGGGCAAACTCGGCCAATGGTAAAAAAGTAACCCAGTCGTCCTGGTCAGCAGAAACAAAACATCTTAAATAAGTCTCCAAGGTCTGATTAGTTTTATCGGTTTGGCTATTCGTCTGAGGATGGAAGGCCGATGAAAAAGACAATTCAATGCCCAACTTAGCACAAAAGGTCTGCCAAAATCTAGACACAAACTGGGATCCTCTGTCAGAAACAATGTTCTCAGGAATCCCGTGCAAACGAACCACATTTTGAAAAAACAGTGGAACCAACTCGGAGGAGGAAGGCAACTTAGGCAAGGGCACCAAATTGACCATCTTAGAAAAATGATCACACACCACCCAGATGACAGACACTCTCTGAGAGACAGGGAGATCTGAAATAAAATCCATGGAAATGTGCGTCCAAGGCCTCTTCGGGACAGGCAAAGGTAACAGCAAACCACTGGCACGAGAACAGCAAGGCTTCGCCCGAGCACAAATTCCACAAGACTGCACAAAGGAACGCACATCCCGCGACAAGGAAGGCCACCAAAAAGACCTGGCCACCAAGTCTCTGGTACCAAATATTCCAGGATGGCCCGCCAACACCGAAGAATGAACCTCGGAGATGACTCTGTTGGTCCACCTATCCGGGACAAATAGTCTCTCCGGTGGACAGCGGTCAGGTCTATCCGCCTGAAACTCTTGCAGCACACGTCGCAAATCTGGGGAGATGGCAGACAAAATCACCCCTTCTCTAAGGATACCAGCCGGCTCTGAATCTCCAGGAGAGTCAGGCACAAAACTCCTAGAAAGAGCATCAGCTTTCACATTCTTCGAACCCGGCAGGTACGAGACCATGAAATCAAAACGAGAGAAAAACAACGACCAACGAGCCTGTCTGGGATTCAGCCGCTTGGCCGACTCGAGATAAATCAAATTCTTGTGGTCAGTCAAGACCACCACACGATGTTTAGCTCCCTCGAGCCAATGTCACCACTCCTCAAATGCCCACTTCATAGCCAACAGCTCCCGATTACCGACATCATAATTCCGCTCGGCAGGCGAAAACTTTCTCGAAAAGAAAGCACATGGCTTCATCACAGAGCCATCGGGGCTTCTCTGCGACAAAACAGCCCCCGCTCCAATCTCGGAAGCATCAACCTCCACCTGGAAGGGAAGTGAGACATCTGGCTGACATAAGACCGGAGCCGAAGAAAACCGACGCTTCAGCTCCCGAAAGGCCTCCACAGCCGCAGAAGACCAATTAGTCACATCAGAACCCTTCTTGGTCAAATCCGTCAAAGGCTTAACAACGCCAGAAAAATTAGCTATGAAGCGACGGTAAAAATTAGCAAAACCCAAGAACTTCTGAAGACTCTTAACAGATGTAGGTTGCGTCCAGTCATGAATAGCCTGAACCTTGACTGGGTCCATCTCAATAGTAGAAGGAGAAAAAATGAAACCCAAAAAAGAAATCTTCTGGACTCCAAAAAGACATTTTGAGCCCTTCACAAATAAAGCATTGTCACGTAGGACCTGAAAGACCATCCTGACCTGCTTAACATGAGACTCCCAATCATCCAAAAAAACCAGAATATCATCCAGATACACAATCATAAACTTATCCAGATATTCACGGAAGATGTCATGCATAAAGGACTGAAAGACTGAAGGAGCATTAGAAAGTCCAAAAGGCATCACCAAGTACTCAAAATGGCCTTCAGGCGTATTAAATGCAGTTTTCCATTCATCACCCTGTTTTATACGCACAAGGTTATACGCACCACGAAGATCTATCTTGGTGAACCAACTAGACCCCCTAATGCGAGCAAACAAATCAGTTAACAATGGCAAAGGATACTGAAATTTGACCGTGATTTTATTCAAAAGGCGATAATCAATACAGGGTCTCAGGGAACCATCCTTTTTAGCCACAAAAAAGAATCCTGCACCAAGAGGGGATGAGGACGGGCGAATATGTCCCTTCTCTAAAGATTCCTTTATATAACTCCGCATGGCAGCATGCTCCAGCACAGATAAATTGAAAAGTCGTCCCTTAGGAAACTTACTACCAGGAATCAAATTTATAGCACAATCACAGTCCCTATGAGGAGGTAGAGAATTGAGTTTTGGGCTCCTCAAATACATCCTGGTAGTCAGACAAAAACGTAGGGACTTCAGAAGGAGTGGACGAAGCAATTGACACCACAGGAGCGTCACCATGAGTTCCCTGACAACCCCAACTTGACACCGACATAGCTTTCCAATCCAGGACTGGATTATGAGTCTGCAACCATGGCAGACCCAACACGACGACATCATGCAAATTATGCAGTACAAGAAAGCGAATCACCTCCCGATGAACAGGAGTTATGCACATGGTCACTTGTGTCCAGTACTGAGGTCTATTCGTAGCCAATGGTGTAGAATCAATTCCCCTTAGTGGAATAGGGAATTTTAAAGGCTCCAAATCAAAACCACAGCGCCTGGCAAATGACCAATCCATCAGACTCAGGGCGGCACCTGAATCTACAAAAGCATTAACCGGGTAAGATGACAGGGAACAAATCAGGGTAACAGACAAAATGAACTTAGGCTGTAAAGTACCAATGGTGACAGATTTATCAACCTTTTTTTTTGCGCTTAGAGCATGCTGAGATAACATGAGCTGAGTCACCACAGTAAAAGCACAACCCATTTTGGCGTCTATAATTTTGCCGTTCACTTCTGGTCAGAATTCTGTCACATTGCATAGATTCAGGTGTCTGTTCAGAAGACACCGCCAAATGGTGCACAGGTTTGCGCTCCCGCAAACGCCAATCAATCTGAATGGCCAGAGTCATTGACTCATTCAGACCTGCAGGCGTAGGGAACCCCACCATGACATTCTTAATGGCTTCAGAAAGACCTTCTCTGAAATTTGCAGCCAGGGCACACTCATTCCACTGAGTAAGCACCGACCATTTCCGAAATTTCTGGCAGTACACCTCTGCTTCATCTTGCCCCTGCGAGAGGGCCAATAACGTTTTTTCAGCCTGGTTCTCAAGATTAGGTTCCTCATAGAGCAATCCAAGGGCTAGAAAAAACGCATCTACACTAAGCAATGCAGGATCCCCTGGCGCCAATGCGAAGGCCCAATCTTGGGGGTCACCACGCAAAAAGGAAATGATAATCTTAACTTGCTGAACAGCATCACCAGAGGAACGAGGTTTCAAAGAAAGAAACAACTTACAATTGTTCCTAAAATTCAGGAACCTAGATCTATCTCCAGAAAACAACTCCGGAATAGGTATTCTAGGCTCTGACATAGGACTGTGAACAACAAAATCCTGAATACTTTGAACCCTAGCAGCAAGATGATCCAGACTGGAAGCCAAGCTCTGGACATCCATGTCAGCAGCTGAACTCAGAGCCACACCAAGATTAAGAGGAGGAGAGAAGCTAGCCACAGCAGCTAGACACACAGCAACAAAAAAAAAATAAAAAATTCTCAAGGCTTCTTTTCTCCTGCTTCTGCCATGCAATTAACACTTTAGAGGCCGGCTCTACTGTTATGATCCCTAGTGGCGGAGGATCACCAATAGATCAGCAAGTGATTAAACTAAGGACGAGCTCTAGGGAGATGGTAACTGGACTGATCGCAAATCTGAACCTATCCAAAACAACTAGAGGTAGCCGGTGAACGTGCCTAAAAAATTCTTAGACGTCTCGAGCCAGCCTGAGGAACTAGCTACCCCTAAAGAGAAAGAAAGACCTCGCTTGCCTCCAGAGAAATAATCCCCAAAGATATAGAAGCCCCCAACAAATATTAACGGTGAAGTAAGAAGAAGGCACATACGTAGGGATGAAATCAGATTCAGCAAAAGAGGCCCACTAGTACTAGAAAGCAGAAAATAGAGCAGGGGTCTATGCGATCAATAAAAAACCCTTACAAAATATCCATCCTGAGATTTCAAGAACCCACACACCAACTAACGGTGTGTGGGGAGAAACTCAGCCCACTAGAGCAACCAGCAAGCGAGGGAATTACATTTTAGCAAGCTGGAACAGAAAACATGATAAACACTGCTGATCAAAAAATGAGCAAACAAAACTTAGCTTATCCTGGATGGACTGGGAGCAAGGTAGTCAGAAGGAATCTGAGTAGCACTGATTACATCGACAGCCGGCCACAAGTGGAAGCAAAACAGAGCTATATAGGAACCTCCCAGAGGATAACGAACCAGCTGATAGCCAGAGACCAGCAGGATAACAAACAAAGCCACCAGGGGGAGCCCAAAGCAAAAGTCACACCATACCACTAGTGACCACAAGAGGGAGCCCGAAAACAGAGTTCACAACAGTCGAGGTGTCTAGGATGTGTTAGGTACACCCCACGGCTACTTCTAGTTGCGGTGACAGTTTAGGGTTTGCGGTCAGTACAGGTTCCACCTACTCCTGAGAAAGTCTCATGCGGCTCCAAGGTCACCGGATCATAACACCTCTCCCCTGCCCCCTCATCACCATTTGCTCGTGTCTTTCTCACTGCCCCTGTATGGAGGGGCTGCATTATACTATGAGGGGGGCGGCATTATATTCTATGGGGGTTACATTGAATTGTATGCAAGGGCTGCAGTATACTCTGCGGGGTGGCTGCATTATACTCTGTGGGGTGGCTGCATTATACTCTGGGGTGGCTGCATTATATTATGTGTGGGCTGCATTATACTGAATCAAGGACTATGGGGAATATATTATACTATATGAAGAACTATGGGGTGCATTATACTGTGGGAAGTGAATTGTGCGACATAGATGACGGTGGCGGTGCATTATACTATATGGAGCACTATGAGGAGTGTATTATACTATATGGAGGACTGAGCAGTGTATTTTAATATATGGAGGACTATGTGGAGTGTATAATACTAACTGGAGGACTGAGGAGTGTATTATACTGTATGGAGGACTATGAGGGGTGCATTATACTATACGGAGCACTATGAGCAGTGTATTATACTATATGGAGGACTGAGGAGTGTATTATATTATTTTTTATGTGTATTTTTTGTGTATTATATATATATATATATATTTTTTTTATATATATATATATATATATATATATATATATATATATATATATATATATACACACTCACCGGCCACTTTATTAGGTACACCATGCTAGTAACGGGTTGGACCCCCTTTTGCCTTCAGAACTGCCTCAATTCTTCGTGGCATAGATTCAACAAGGTGCTGGAAGCATTCCTCAGAGATTTTGGTCCATATTGACATGATGGCATCACACAGTTGCCGCAGATTTGTCGGCTGCACATCCCAAAGATGCTCCATACAAGGCAGGATGGATCCATGCTTTCATGTTGTTTACGCCAAATTCTGACCCTACCATCCGAATGTCGCAGCAGAAATCGAGACTCATCAGACCAAGCAACGTTTTTCCAATCTTCTACTGTCCAATTTCGATGAGCTTGTACAAATTGTAGCCTCAGTTTCCTGTTCTTAGCTGAAAGGAGTGGTACCCGGTGTGGTCTTCTGCTGCTGTAGCCCATCTGCCTCAAAGTTCGACGCACTGTGCGTTCAGAGATGCTCTTAGGCCCACCTTGGTTGTAATGGGTGGCGATTTGAGTCACTGTTGCCTTTCTATCAGCTCGAACCAGTCTGCCCATTCTCCTCTGACCTCTGGCATCAACAAGGCATTTCCGCCCACAGAACTGCCGCTCACTGGATTTTTTTTCTTTTTCGGACCATTCTCTGTAAACCCTAGAGATGGTTGTGCGTGAAAATCCCAGTAGATCAGCAGTTTCTGAAATACTCAGACCAGCCCTTCTGGCACCAACAACCATGCCACGTTCAAAGGCACTCAAATCACCTTTCTTCCCCATACTGATGCTCGGTTTGAACTGCAGGAGATTGTCTTGACCATGTCTACATGCCTAAATGCACTGAGTTGCCGCCATGTGATTGGCTGATTAGAAATTAAGTGTTAACAAGAAGTTGGACAGGTGTACCTAATAAAGTGGCCAGTGAGTGTATATCGATATTGTCATTTGTCATTTGCACATATTATTGTGCTTTATATACTGTCATTCATTATATGTTTTGACATTGTTATTTGCCGTTTGAGTATAACGTTGATTCATATATATTGTTATTTATTATTATTACTATCATCTGTTAGTTGTATACAATGCTGTGTTGAATATATTGCTCTATTTATTTATATACATTTATTGTTATCTTTTCTGTTTTTGATCTATATTATGGCGATTTGTTATTTTGGTGGTTCTTATATACTTAGGTGTGTGCACAGGACACTTTATTTACCTGAGTCCGGCCCTTCTATATTCATGGCATTGATCCCTCTTTAAATATGGCCGCTAGTGTGTTTCTGGCACATCTTGTACTGTAGTTCCCTTCTTCAATATGGCCGCGGGTTCATTTCCGGCCATGCGCAGTAGGTACTACCTTACACCCTGCTTCCGGGTCGTGGCCTGGCGCCGGATTGCATGGGCCCGTGCTTTCAGGTGCCAGTCTGAGCGCCCGCATTATTCGGGCTATTTGCGCACTGGCCAATCCTAGTTCCCTGCGACTACTTAAACTATTTGCGGTAATGCCATGACACACCCCCTGAGGAAGGACATCTCCGAAATGCGCATCGGGGTGGGTCTGGAGCGGACGCTCTCTCCGTGCCATCAGCTTATCAGGTATTTCTCTGGGTTACAATTGTAGTGATGTGCCATTCGGCTTTCTATTCTTGCGGGCTCTGGTTACTATTTTGTCACTATTGAGCATTACTACCATGAAGTGCGTAGTGGCCACTGCGGCCTTATGCTTCCAGTGACATTTACCTGGCTGCTGTCGTGGGGAGTTGCTGTTGTCTCCAAGCGTTCTGTGTATTATGTGAGCAGATTTTAACCCACTACTATCTCTTGATTCCTTGTGTGTGTTTTTTATATTTATATACATTCCATAATGATTTTTGGCATTTTCTTTGGACTTTGCTGCACCATTTTTTCTTTGAGGTTTTTTGCTTTTGCAGTACTTGGTGTGTCTTGCATTATTCCATAGACAGGCGTTAGCTACCTCTTGCTTACATTGTATTTATGCTATCATGAGTAGAGGGTATATATAGCTTTGCCTGCTTTGTTTTCCTTGCCTTTACTATATGGAGGACTGAGCAGTGTATTATACTATATGGAGGACTGAGCAGTGTATTATACTATATGGAGCACTATGAGGAGTGTATTATGCTATACGGAGCACTATGAGGAGTGTATTTTAATATATGGAGGACAATGAGGAGTGTATTATACTATATGGAGGACTGAGGAGTGTACAATACTATATGGAGGACTATGGGGAGTGTATTATACTATAAGGAGGACTATGGGGAGTGTATTATACTATAAGGAGGAATATGGGGAGTATATTATACTATAAGGAGGAGTATGGGGGTGCATTATACTTCTTATATGGATCCCCATGACTTCTATGTTAGCCCCTGATGAGTATAATGGTTTATTTTCTTTTATACATTACATAACAATAGTAGTACAGGGGACAAATATATCCCAGGATGGGGCACTGGATAGTTATTCAACTGAGGTCACACTATACAACTTTGCAATAAAGCTATAGTGTGCAAAATGAATAGGGCAAATGTGAATTTGGGAGGAAAATACTTTGGCATGGTGGGGGGTCCCCATTTGAAAGTTCACACCGGGGCCCATAACTTTGTAGTTACGCCACTGATATGACCCCTGGTCAGATTCCTAAGCAGCTGTTCATGGCCACCTGGGTACCTATGATTGTGGTTGATGCCATCTGGCCACATGACAAAGATGACCATTAATTAGCCTGTTAGGGTTACAGCTTGTTCACTATCATTGTTAGGAAAGCCACCACAAAACGAAATAGCGGAAAAGATATCCAAACAAAATATCAATATATCATATAACAAAGTTTATTAAGTAATACAAAAAAGCAATGGACAGAGACAAGGCTAAAATTGGTGAACCAAGTCGCAGCACAAGCGGTGGGAAACCGCATAATGTGCCAAATTAACACAACAAATAAAGCATGACCATTATCAACAACATCAATAGAAATATAAATATCCTGCTTGTAGTAACATACCAAGTGGCGTGTGATAAAGGCACATGCAATCTCCCGCCCTCCCCGACGCGCGTTTCGGAAGTATGACTTCCTTCTTCAGGGGGCGTGCCGCAAAGAACACCAGAGGAAGAATTTATAAGAAGCACTCCCGGAAGTACCCGTGCGCGTCAGTCGGCCAAAAGAGGTTCCGCCTCCATCCCAGCGCGGCCACTACCGCCGATGCAAGGACACATGGGGCCCCATGTGACCAATACGTCAGACGGAGGGCAGCGCCGGAGAAGGATGCAGGACACAGCAGACGGGTTTAATTACCACATTACCACAATTAAACCCGCCGACAAAGGTGGTAATGTCGTCCTGTGGCCCACCAATATGTATGAGAGGGAGGTTTTCCGGCAACTTAATAATACTACTTGCTATAGAAAGCTGACTTATAATCCCAATTTCTCCTGTTACCCTTGTGAAAATAAAAAATTGCTTGCTAAAACATAATTTTTGAGGAAAGAAAAATGATTTTTTTTATTTTAACGGCTCTGCGTTGTAAACTTCTGTGAAGCACTTGGGGGTTCAATGTGCTCACCACATATCTAGATAAGTTCCTTGGGGGTCTAGTTTCCAAAATGTGGTCATTTGTGGGGGGTTTCTACTGTTTAGGCACATCAGGGGCTCTGCAAATGCAACGTGATGCCCGCAGACCATTACATCAAGTCTGCATTTCAAAAGTCACTACTTCCCTTCCGAGCCCCGACGTGTGCCCAAACAGTGGTTTACCCCCACATATGGGGTATCAGTGTACTCAGGACAAACTCGGCAACAACTATTGGGGCCCAATTTCTCCGGTTCCCCTTGTGAAAATAAAAAATTGCTTGCTAAAACATCATTTTTGAGGAAAGAAATATGATTTTTTATTTTAACGGCTCTGCGTTGTAAACTTCTTTGAAGCACTTGGGGGTTCAAAGTGCTCACCACATATCTAGATAAGTTCCTTGGGGGGTCTAGTTTCCAAAGTGGGGTCACTTGTGGGGGGTTTCTACTGTTTAGGCACATCAGGGGCTCTGCAAACGCAACGTGACGCCCGCAGACCATTCCATCAAAGTCTGCATTTCAAAAGTCACTACTTCCCTTCCGAGCTCTGACGTGTGCCCAAACAGTGGTTCCCCCCCACATATGGGGTACCAGCGTACTCAGGACAAACTGGACAACAACTATTGGGGTCCAATTTCTCCTTTTACCCTTGTGAAAATAAAAAATTGTGGGCTAAAAAATAATTTTTGAGGAAAGAAAAATGATTTTTTATTTTCCAGGCTCTGCGTTATAAACTTCTGTGAAGCACTTGAGGGTTTAAAGGGAACCTGTCACCACGTTTTTGGAAGATGGGATAAAAATAGCGTTAAATAGGGGCAGAGGTGGGCGTTACATTAGTGTGTTTGTTATGCGTTTATTACCCACCTAAGTTGCCGAAATACCTTTGCAAAGTCTCCGTTTTCGCCTGTCAATCAGGCTGGTCTGGTCAAAAGGGTGTGTTGTCTTCCCCCAGATTTTGCGTAGTTTTCCGTTGGTGGCGTAGTGGTGTGCGCATGCCCAAGGTCCCGAATCCTCTGCCAGGGGATTTAAAAGAGCGCGCTGTTCGTTATTTCATTGGTGATCGGTGGGCGCGGCCATCTTCCTTTGGCCGCGCGTGCGCAGAAGCGGCGCTCTGCTGGCCGCGGCTTCAGGAAAATGGCCGCGGGATGCCACGCGTGCGCAGATGGATATCGCGGCGGCCATTTTCCTGAAGCCGCGGCCAGCAGAGCGCCGCTTCTGCGCACGCGCGGCCAAAGGAAGATGGCCGCGCCCACCGATCACCAATGAAATAACGAACAGCGCGCTCTTTTAAATCCCCTGGCAGAGGATTCGGGACCTTGGGCATGCGCACACCACTACGCCACCAACGGAAAACTACGCAAAATCTGGGGGAAGACAACATGCACTTTTGACCAGACCAGCCTGATTGACAGGCGAAAACGGAGACTTTGCAAAGGTATTTCGGCAACTTAGGTGGGTAATAAACGCATAACAAACACACTAATGTAATGCCCACCTCTGCCCCTATTTAACGCTATTTTTATCCCATCTTCCAAAAACGTGGTGACAGGTTCCCTTTAAAGTGGTCACCGCACATCTAGATTAGTTCCTTGCGAGGTCTAGTTTCCAAAATATGGTCACATGTGGGGAAGCTCCAATGTTTAGGCACACAGGGGCTCTCCAAACACGACATGGTGTCTGCTAACGATTGGAGCTAATTTTTCATTCAAAAAGTCAAATGGCGCTCCTTCCATTCCGAGCCCTGCCATGTGCCCAAACAGTGGTTTAAATTGAGGCTAAAAGAAATTTTTTGGGAAAAAAAAGTACTTTTTCATTTTGAGGGATCAATTTGTGAAGCACCAGGGGGTTCAAAGTGCTCACTATGCATCTAGATAAGCTCATTGGGGGGTCTAGTTTCCAAAATGGGGTCACTTGTGGGGGAGCTCCAATGTTTAGGCACACAGGGGCTCTCCAAACGCGACATGGTGTCCACTAAAGATTGGAGCCAATTTTTCATTGAAATAGTCAAATGGCGCTCCTTCACTTCCGAGCTCTGTCGTGCGCCCAAACAGTGGTTCCCCCCCACATATGGGGTATCGGTGTACTCAGGACAAATTGTACAATAACTTTTGTTGTCCAGTTTCTCTTTTTACCCTTGGGAAAATAAAAAAATTGTTGCTAAAACATCATTTTTGTGACTAAAAAGTTAAATGTTCATTTTTTCCTTCCATGTTGCTTCTGCTGCTGTGAAGCACCTGAAGGGTTAATAAACTTCTTGTATGTGGTTTTGAGCACCTTGAGGGGTGCAGCTTTTAGAATGGTGTCACTTTTGGGTATTTTCAGCCATATAGACCCCTCAAACTGACTTCAAATGTGAGGTGGTTCCTAAAATAAATGGTTTTGTAAATTTTGCTGTAAAAATGAGAAATCGCTGGTCAAATTTTAACCCTTATAACTTCCTAGCGAAAAAAACATTTGGTTCCAAAATTGTGCTGATGTAAAGTAGACATGTGGGTAATGTTATTTATTAACTATTTTGTGTCACATAACTCTCTCGTTTAACAGAATAAAAATTCAAAATTTGAAAATTGCAAAATTTTCAAAATTTTAGCCAAATTTCCATTTTTTTCACAAATAAACGCAAAAATTATCGACCTAAATTTACCACTAACATGAAGCCCAATATGTCACGAAAAAACAGTCTCAGAACCGCTAGGATTCGTTGAAGCGTTCCTGAGTTATTACCTCATAAAGGGACACTGATCAGAATTGCAAAAAATGGCCAGGTCATTAAGGTCAAAATAGGCTGGGTCATGAAGGGGTTAAATCAGAGAGATATATCACACAAAATAGTTTTCTTTTTGCTAGGAAGTTATAAGGCTTAAAAGTTGACCAGCAATTTCTCATTTTTACAGCAAAATTTACAAAACCATTTTTTTAGGGACCATCTCACATTTAAGGACACTTTGAGGAGTGTTCATGACAGAAAATACCCAAAACTGACACCATTCTAAAAACTACACCCCTCAAGGTGCTCAAAACCACATTCAAGAATTTTATTAACCCTTTACGTGCTTCACAGGAAATGAATCAATGTGGAAGGAAAAAAATAACATTTAACTTTTTTTTACAAACATTTTACTTCAGAACCAATTTTTTTCATTTTCACAAGCGTAAAAAGAGAAAATGAAATACAAAAAAGAAAGTAATTGTATTTTTTCCACAAAAATGATATTTTGCCCCCAAATTTTTATTTTCACAATGGTATCAGGAGAAATTAGACCTCTAAAGATGTTGTGCAATTTGTCCTAAGTACGCCGATACCCAATAAGTGGGGGTAAACCACTGTTTGGGCGCACAGCAGAGCTTGGAAGGGAAGGAGCGCCATTTGACTTTTTCTATGCAGAATTGGGTGGAATTGAGATCGGATGCCATGTTGCATTTTGAGAGCCCCTGATGTTCCTTAACAGAAGAAACCCCCCACAAGTGACACTATTTTGGAAACTAGACCCCTTAAGGAACTTATCTACATGTGTGGTGTGCACTTTGAACCCCCAAGTGCTTCACAGGAGTTTATAACATACAGCTGTTAAAATAAAAAACGTAGTTTTTTCCACAAAAATGATCTTTTTGCCCCTAAATTTTTATTTTCACAAGTGTAACAGGAGAAATTAGACAGCAAAAGTTGTTGTGCAATTTGTCCTGAGTATATTGATACCTAACATGTGGGGGTAAACCACTGTTTGGGCGCACGGCAGAGATCGGAAGGGAAGGGGCGCCGTTTGACTTTTTCATTTCAGAATTGGCTGGAATTGAGATCAGACGCCATGTTGCGTTTGAAGAGCCCCTGATGTGCCGAAAGGATTGAAACCCCCCACAAGTTATACCATTTTGGAAACTAGACCCCTTAAGGAACTTATCTAGATGTGTGGTGTGCACTTTGAACCCCCAAGTGCTTCACAGAAGATTATAAAGTAGAGCCGTGAAAATAAAAAAATCTTTTTTTCCCTCAAAAATGATTTTTTTAGCCCACAATTATTTACTTTCACAAGGGTAACAGGAGAAATTGGACCACAAAATTTGTTGTCCAGTTTGTCCTGAGTATGCTGTTACCCCATATGTGGGCGGGACCACTGTTTGGGCACACAGTGGGGCTTGGAAGGTAAGTAGTGATGTTTTAAAATGCAGACTTTGATGGAATGGTCTGCGGGCGCCATGCGTTTGCAGAGCCCCTTATGTACCTAAAAGATAAAAAAAACCACAAGTGACCCAATTTTGGAAAATAGACCCCAAAGGAGCTTATCTAGATGTGTGGTAAGCACTATGAACCCCAAAGTGCTTTACAGAAATTTATAACGTAGAGCCGTGAAAATAAAAAATCATTTTTTTTTCACAAAAATGATCTTTTCACCCCCAAATTTTTACTTTCCCAAGGGTAATAGGAGAAATTGGACCATGAAGATTGTTGAGGAATTTGTCCTGAGTACATTGATACCCCATATGTGGGGGAGGACCACTGTTTGGGCTCATGGGAGAGCTCGGAAGGGAAGGAGTGCTGTTTTGGAATGCAGACTGTGATAGAATGGTCTGCGGGCGTCATGTTGCGTTTGCAGAGCCCTTGATGTGCCTAAACAGTAGAAACCCCCACAAGTGACCCCATTTTGGAAACTAGATCCCCCAAGGAACTTATCTAGATGGGTGGTGAGCACTATGAACCCCCAAGTGCTTCACAGAATTTTATAATGTAGAGCCATAAAAATAAAAAATCATATTTTTTCCACAAAAATGATCTTTTCACTCCCAACTTTTTACTTTTACAAGGATAACAGTCAAAATTGGACCATGAAAGTTGTTGTGCAATTTGTCCTGAGTATGTTGATACCCCATATGTGGGGGGACCACTGTTTGGGTGCATGGTAGAGCTCAGAAGGGAAGCAGTGATGTTTTGGAATGAAGACTGTGATGGAATGGTATGTGGGCGTCATGTTGTGTTTGCAGAGCCCCTGATGTGCCTAAACAGTAGAAACCACCAAGTGACCCTATTTTGCGAACCAGACCCCCCAAGAAGCTTATCTAGAAGTGTGGTGAGCATTTTGAACCCATAAGTTCTTCACAGAAGTTTATAACGCCGAGCCGTGAATATAAAAAATCTTTTTTTCCACAAAAATGATTTTTTAGCCCCCAGTTTTTTTTATTTTTCCAAGGGTAGCAGGAGAAACTGGACCCCAAAATTTGTTGTGCAATTAGTCCTGAGCACACTGATACCCCATGTGTGGGGGTAAACCACTATTTGGGTGCACGGCAGAGCTCAGAAGGGGGGGAGCACCATTTGACTTTTCAACGCAAAATTGGCTGGAATCAATGTGGAGTCAAGTCGCGTTTGGAGACCCCCTGATGTACCTAAACAGTGGAAACCCCCAATTCGAACTCCATCCCTAATCCCAACACACCCCTAACCCTAATCCCAACCCTAACCATAACCCTAATCACAACCCTAATCCCAATAGACCCCTAACCCTAATCTCAACCCTAACTACAAACCTAATCCTCATCCCAACACACCCCTAACCCTAATCCCGAAGCTAACCCTAATCCCAAGCCTAACCCTAATCTCAAACCTAATGCTTCTGTTTCACTTACAGGGTTTTTTGCTGCCCGGGTTTTTACGGTCTGCCGCAATAATAGACCGCAAAAACCATGCGGATTGCTGTTTTTTGGGTTTGCAATACTATGGCAAAAGTATTGGAAAAAAAACCTGCGGTCCGCAAAACCGGAAGTCATGGTGCACCGCAAAAACAACCTTCCGTTGTTTTTGCGGCCCCACTGAATTACAATGGGGGCCGTGTCCATTAGCCGTGAAAAATATTGAGCAGGCTCGATATTTTTTCACAGCTGTAAATACAGCCCTCACGGCCATACGGCATACGGCGCGCCGTAGAATTATTGCAGCCCATTTTTGCGGCCCCATAGAAATCTTTTGGGACTGCAAAAATGGGATGCAAAACCACGGTAAGTGTAAAAATAGCCATACCCTAACCCTAATTTTAGCCCCAACCCAAGCCCTAACTCTAATTTTAGCCCCAACCCTAACCATACTTTTAGCTCCAACCCTAACCCTAATTTTAGCCCCACCCCTAACCATAACTCTAATTTTAGCCTCATCCCTAACCCTAACCCTAATTTTAGCCTCAACCCTAACCCTAATTTTAGCACTAACCCTAACCCTAATTTTAGCCTCAACCCTAACCCTAATTTTAGCCCCAACCTAACCCTAATGGGAAAATGGAAATAAATACATTTTCTTTGTTTTATCATTTTTCCCTAAGAACCGACCCGAATTATGTTCTTTGGGGTTTCGGCTACCCCCGCCACCCGAGACCACGAGATGTGCCGGCGGTACTCCTGATAAAGATGGCGGTGCCCATCTTTATCAGGAGGACCCACGGACACTGAAAGTATTGGGGGGAACGGAGACCCTATTTCTCTCTCCTCTGATGTGCGACCACATCAGAGGAAAGAGAAATTAAATGGCAAATCGCGCTTTTTCTTTTTTTTGCTGCCACCGGTAATTAACCGTTTACCGGCAGCCGCAAAAAAAAATCGCAACCCAGGGGTCGGTAAAACCGACCCGAGTCATGTTCTCGACTACCCCCGGCAGCTGAGACCCCGGAGAAAATCCGACTATGGGTGCGCTATACACTTTTTCCACAGCGCCATTAATTAACGGCACTGTGGTTTAAGTACCCTTAACTACCGCAGTTAAAAGGCGTATCGGCAGTCGTTGAGGGGTTAAGGATAACAAAATCAATGTTTTGGAGTGGCCATCACAAAGCCCTGATCTCAATCCAATTGGAAATTTATGTTCAAAGCTGAAAAGGCAAGTGATAGCAAGTCAACCTACAAACCTGGATCAGTTGCACGAGTTTTGTCTGGATGAATGGGCCCAAATTTCGACTAAGTATTGTAAGAAGCTTGTGGAAGGATATCCAAAAGGTTTGACCCAAGTCATTCAGTTTAAGGGCAATGGTACCAAATACTAATGAAATGTATGCAAACTTTTGACTTTGCAGTAGATAATAAAAATGCATTAAAACATTATCTCTCACATTATTCTGGCATTTGGCAAATATTGATAATTATGGTAATCCCAATTGACCTAAAACAGGAAAGAGTTATTCTGATTTCATTTCAGATATTGAGAAAAACATTCATATGTGTCTTTTTATATAGTGTATGTAAACTTTTGGTTTCAACTGTAGGTGACATCTTCTCTGATTGGAGTTCTTCTTACCCTTTTCTTTTTCATCTGGTCCTGTCTTGATGACATTTCACAGACTCCAGTCGTCTCTGCAGCCTTCCCTCTTGACCAGCTTTCTGCAGCTCATTCCGACACAATGCCCTTAAAAATAAGTGTCATTATAAAGCGGCCTAAATAAAAATATCCACTTATGCTGTGCACTAAATAAGCCCCATTCTGTGAGGACTGCTGTGACATATATGGCACTGTCTACAATGGTATGTATGACTCTGCAGCGCCCCAGAGTCCTGGTCGTTGCAGTAATGTCGCTCTGCCACTAAGGGGAGTGATGTTACGTCTGATTGCACTAAAGGAGTTTCTCTGACCAGGTAACACTCACACTACACTTCACACTCCGGCCACCAGGGGGGGTGGTTCTATCTAGTAGGCCACTCCTCACACTCTGGTAAAACTGGGGGTTGGACAGGAAGACAGGGAGAGAAGTAACTGGGAAGAGCTAGTGAGAGGACCTGTCAGGGATGGGATCCTGGCAGACTCCTAAGAGCAGAACTAACCAGTGAACAACGGGAATACAGAAAAGAGGCATTAGGACCAGAAGGAGTCGTGCTGTTAGACCGAGGCAACATCCTTCTGAGGCGCAAACAGTCGGTGGCCAGAACGCCGAGCAAGTAAGAGACTCTAAGTACTACTGCAAACCCCAGCCGGACAGTCAATTATAGGTTGGCTGTCTCACACAAATCACCTAAGCAGACAACGGAGGCAGCTGTGGGAGAGGGGCGACTCTAGGGTCCCGGAAGAACTCCAGGCCTACCCCGTCATACGGGTGCGTCCTACCATATCACCTGGGGGACGGAGAGAACGAACATCAGAGACAGACAGAATCAGTTGTGAGGACTATCCCGGGAGCTCAGCAGGGAAGGACTACAACACACAGGCGCTAGAAGGTAGACACTGATTCCCACCTGTAAAGAGAACTCCTGATGTGCCTTTGGACCGGCCGGTCTTAAACAGCCCTGTTGACAGCGCTCTGGACTGAGGATTCTAAAACCTTCAGTAAAGAGGTAAAGAGACTGCAACCTGGTGTCCTCGTTATTTACTGCACCGCACCACCATCCACATCCATCATATCTATCACTGTACGCCCCTCAGCAGGGTCACGGACCGGGCCTAGCCACCGTGACAACCCCAGAGCAGAGACTCAGAGGCCCGGTACCGGGTACCCCTCGGCCCTGCGGCAGTGGGGGCGCTACAACTCTCTTGCCTATTAAGACTTAAGGTGCACTTTATAAATGTAATCTGAAGACAGCATGAGGTCATGGGCGGACATACTGCCTGTTCAACCTGTTCAACAGGGGCCCAGAGCAGGAGGGGGCCCCCGGCGGACATACAAAGCAATGAATGTGAATGACAGCCGGCGGCAGTATTACTGCTAACAGGAGAAGCAGGGGGGCCCGCTCTGCTGCACGCATGTGATATGACAGTTAAACGGGCCCCCCCTCCTCACCTGCTAGCATATATTATGCTGCTGTTCTGCCGGCTGTCACTGCTGCGGTCTGCGGTGATGTGATGGGTAGCAGATGCTGGACCAGGAAGAGATGAGGGAGGGGGAGAGCATCTCAGTCACAGTGAGTCACGGAAGCTTGCTCTGCTTGTGACTCACTGTTGCTGTGCACATGCAGTGGTTCGTGCACTCTTCCCAGAGCCTCAGTGATCCGCGGGACTGGGTCTTTACATTACACATGAAAATAGGGGGGTGAGGGGAGGAATGAATTAATCACTGGGCTAGGTAGGTGAAGGGCTGGCCCCCCTGGAATAAATGTATTAAAATGATCGATCCACTATATAGGGGGTGGATGGGGATAGAGATCTACAGAGTGCCTGGTACATGTTTATGGTTATATGGAGCGCACAGTGACATTTGTGCATGGTTACCTCTCAGCCAATCACACACTGCCTTAGGCTGGGTTCACATTACGTTTCCATAGTCCGTTAGATGGACTGCGTTACACCGTGGCATAACGCGGTGTAACGCAGTCCATTAATGCAGCCATTAAAGCCCTATGTCGGACGCATCGCTAGCGCACGTCCAAAATGGGAATGTGCTAGTGATGTGCCGTCATTGAGTGATGGACCTTGGGACGCGGGCTGCAGCATTTCCGGGTTCGTCACCGCTAGCGCAGATAGAGCATCTGCTAGCTCTATCTGCGCTAGCGCGATGGCATGTCGGCACTTGCATTAACGCAGCCCGTTTAACGCATGTGTTGAACGGGCTGCTGTTAACGCAATGTGAACCTAGTCTTACAAGCACATCTGTGATTGGCTGACAGGATGATCTGCCAGTGTCTTCTGTGCAGATATGACATCAATTGCATGACTGCTTTGTGTTATATTCAGTTGTTAAGTATGGAACTTTATTGTATTATTTAGAGTTGATATTTGTGTTCTAAACTGATAATAAATATTACAACCTACAGTATATGTTTACATAGCTTTGTTGCGCTATGGAAGGGGGGCCCGGGAAGATTTCTTGCACAGGGGCCCTCTGCAGTCTCTGTCCACCCCTGCATGAGGTACAGGTTAAAGAACAGATTTCAGCAATGCCTCTCTTATCAAGCTCCTGATTTTGTTTGCTTCAAGGATTGTTATAGCACCAGGAGCTCATCATTGTGGAACATGACAGCTGCACCTCACTATTTATTTTATTTATTATTTATTTATTTATTTTTATTTTAATTATTTTAGCTTCGTCACCTCTTCTGTATTGCTAAATCTAAAAGCTCTGATTTTGTCAGATCGGCTGCACCCAGTAAACTAAGTGATACATCGTTGAATTCAGCTTCTCTTTGCATACATCAGGCTGCTCTCAGATGAGGTAGCAAAAACCTGCTGACAGATTCGCTTTAATGACACTTCTCTTTCCTTCACAACTTGCATTTAACAACAGTCCAGAAGACTTTTATGGGAATCTCCATCTTTGCCTATGAGGGCCGCATGGGTAGACGTGTAATGCTACAGCCACTCACAGCTTCTCTCAGTTCCCAACTGACTAATGAGGACCTCACTGTTCGAGGTACGTTGGTATGACACCTCAATAGTAGTGTTGAGCATTCCGATACCGCAAGTATCGGGTATCGGCCGATACTTGCGGTATCGGAATTCCGATACCGGGATTCCGATACTTGCCGCGTATCGGATACCGGAATCGGAAGTTCCCAGATTCAAAATTCCGAAATTCAGCCAATGAGAATGATTCCAAGTGTGGGCACATCCTGTTTAGCATGGAGGGCATGAAACTACTGGCAAGGCTGTGATTGGCTGCTGAAATGATGTCATGATGCAGTTTAAAAGTCGCTGGCGCCATTTTGCGATCACTCTGCTGTGAATTCAGTTAGTGACAGGACGCTGTTTGCTGACTGAGGGACAGTTTAGAGATAGCGATTTGCTTCTTTGTGCTTTCCAAAGGCTAATTTAGCAACCGCTGTGTTCACCTACTATTCACCTTGCTTTTGCCTTGTAGCGCTGTTTTCACAGCGATCTGCAAGGTCTGTGTGTGTGTGTGTGAGTGCAGCCCACTCTCTAGTCTGAGTGCAGCCACATAGGCCATCCATAGCTGGTTGTATTCAGTTCAGGGAGGGTGGTTCATTGCCTCATACTGTTCTTTTTTATTTATTTTTTTTTTTTTTCAAGTAGTGTAGTCTGCTGCTAATTAATTTAAAAAAATCCTATTAGTGTCTTTCCACCCGTCTCCAGCTAATTTGTGGAAAAACACTACATAGGATAAAGTAGAGGAGGGTTTTTGGGCCTTGCAGCGCCGTTTACGGCTGTCTGCACGGTCTCCGTGTGACTGCAGCTCGCCCTGTAGTCTGTGAGCAGCCGTAGCCTGGTTGTCTCCAGCTCAGGGTTGTTCACTGCGTCATACCGCCAAATCAATTTTAATTTTTTTTCAAGTAGTGTAGTCTGCTGCTAATTAATTTAAAAAAATCCTATTAGTGTCTTTCCACCCGTCTCCAGCTAATTTGTGGAAAAACACTACATAGGATAAAGTAGAGGAGGGTTTTTGGGCCTTGCAGCGCCGTTTACGGCTGTCTGCACGGTCTCCGTGTGACTGCAGCTCGCCCTGTAGTCTGTGAGCAGCCGTAGCCTGGTTGTCTCCAGCTCAGGGTTGTTCACTGCGTCATACCGCCAAATCAATTTTAATTTTTTTTCAAGTAGTGTAGTCTGCTGCTAATTAATTTAAAAAAATCCTATTAGTGTCTTTCCACCCGTCTCCAGCTAATTTGTGGAAAAACACTACATAGGATAAAGTAGAGGAGGGTTTTTGGGCCTTGCAGCGCCGTTTACGGCTGTCTGCACGGTCTCCGTGTGACTGCAGCTCGCCCTGTAGTCTGTGAGCAGCCGTAGCCTGGTTGTCTCCAGCTCAGGGTTGTTCACTGCGTCATACCGCCAAATCAATTTTAATTTTTTTTCAAGTAGTGTAGTCTGCTGCTAATTAATTTAAAAAAATCCTATTAGTGTCTTTCCACCCGTCTCCAGCTAATTTGTGGAAAAACACTACATAGGATAAAGTAGAGGAGGGTTTTTGGGCCTTGCAGCGCCGTTTACGGCTGTCTGCACGGTCTCCGTGTGACTGCAGCTCGCCCTGTAGTCTGTGAGCAGCCGTAGCCTGGTTGTCTCCAGCTCAGGGTTGTTCACTGCGTCATACCGCCAAATCAATTTTAATTTTTTTTCAAGTAGTGTAGTCTGCTGCTAATTAATTTAAAAAAATCCTATTAGTGTCTTTCCACCCGTCTCCAGCTAATTTGTGGAAAAACACTACATAGGATAAAGTAGAGGAGGGTTTTTGGGCCTTGCAGCGCCGTTTACGGCTGTCTGCACGGTCTCCGTGTGACTGCAGCTCGCCCTGTAGTCTGTGAGCAGCCGTAGCCTGGTTGTCTCCAGCTCAGGGTTGTTCACTGCGTCATACCGCCAAATCAATTTTAATTTTTTTTCAAGTAGTGTAGTCTGCTGCTAATTAATTTAAAAAAATCCTATTAGTGTCTTTCCACCCGTCTCCAGCTAATTTGTGGAAAAACACTACATAGGATAACGTAGAGGAGGGTTTTTGGGCCTTGCAGCGCCGTTTACGTCTGTCTGCACGGTCTCCGTGTGACTGCAGCTATATCTGTTGTCAGTTCAGCCCCCAAAAAAGAAATAAATAATAAAGTTCACCAAACACACCAGTTACACCACTTTACATTTCTGTAGGCCACATTAGCTCATATTAAAGTCTAGTCCACACTTTAGAAAATTAGTGTTTCTTATACCTGTTAGGAGGAGTTGCTCAGGAATAAGCACACAAATCCGTTAGTACTTTTCTGCTTATCTTTATCAGTCAACCAAGATGAAGAAGGCAGTGAGTAAGGCACGTGGGCGTGGGCGTGGGCGCGGAGCAGGGAGGGGACGTGGGGATTCTGTGCCTGCTGCGGGCACCGGTGACTCATCAGCACCCACTTTCACCAGGCAACAGTCGTTCATGCGCAGCTTTGTGTCAGAGCGCCGTACACCGCTGCTGCGTCAAGACCAAATTGAAGCTGTTGTCGGATGGATGGCAGCTAATGCATCAACTTCCATTAGTGCCACATCCTCTCAGACACAGAGCACTGGAGAGCAGCCATCTGTCTCTTCACCACCTGCCAAATTGCCCAGGCAGACAGAGAGCCCAGGACAGGAGCCGTCTCTACTTCTGTTCTCTGAATCTCTTGGCTTGGAAACAGGGGGCCAGCCAAGCAGCATTGGAGAAATGGAAGAAGAGGCAGGGTGCAGTGATGCCCAACAGCTTTTTCTGTCTTCCTCTGAAGAGGCGGGTGGGCCAGTGGCTCCAGTCACCACATCGCAGGCCGCATCAGCTGATGATGACACTCAGGTGCCACTTACTGGTGCGTGCTCTGCTGCTGAGACTACCCAGGAGGAGCAGTTGGGGGCAGAGGGTAGTGTAGATGATGAGGTCCTCGACCCATCTTGGCGTGAGGGACAGGAAGGTGGTGGGAGCAGCTCTGAGGAAGAGATTCCCCGTACGGCCCAAAGAGGGAGAGGGAGGGGGAAGACTGCGGATCCTGCAGCCTCCGCTTTGGCACCCGTTAGGAGCATGTCTCTTCCAAAAGCCAAAAAGGGCGCTCCCAAGACTTGCAGTGCCTGGTCCTTTTTTGACACAGTTGCAGATGACATTTGCTATGTCAGATGCAACGTGTGTCATCAAAAAGTCAAAAGAGGTCGAAATGTCAGCAACCTCAATACCTCCAACATGTGGAAACATGTGCGCAACAGGCACCCGGCGGAGTTAGAAAAACACACTGAAGAGGTAGGCCAACCAACAGCGGCAGCTACCACCTCTTCAGCTCGTGTTGCCTCTTCCTCTAGCTCACACGCAGCTGGTTCGGCTTCCTCCCAGGATCGCCGTGGAAGAACCTCTGGCCCTGTTGTCCAGAGACCCGCTGTAATTCCACCCGCAGCGCCACTTTCCCAGTCATCCACACACTCCCAGCCCAGTCTACAGCCATCGGTAGTACAGGCATGGGAGAAAAGGCGGCCTTTCTCGTCAAACCACCCACGAGCACAGGCTCTGACTGCAGGCATTGCCAAACTTCTGTCACTGGAAATGCTGTCATTCAGGCTGGTGGAGACTGACAGCTTCCGTGACTTGATGTCATTGGCAGTCCCACAGTACAATGTGCCCAGCCGCTTTTACTTCAGCAGGCAAGCCGTCCCTGCCCTGCACAAGCATGTGGAGGGACACATAAAACACGCGCTACTGAACGCCGTCAGTAGCAAGGTCCACCTCACCACCGATGCGTGGACCAGTCAACATGGACAGGGGCGATACCTTTCCCTCACTGCCCATTGGGTTAATGTTGTTGAGCCAGGTACAGACCGTGCGAGTGGCGCAGGACGTGTCCTGCCCACTCCAAGGATTGCAGGAATCCATTCTGTACGCATTGACTCCTCCTCTTACACCAGTTCCTCAGAATCATCGCTGCAGGAGCCGTCACAGTCCACCTCCACATGGACCCGTGATGAACGTGTACCTGTTACGACCGACATGAGCACAGCCGTGGCCAAACGTCAACAGGCCGTCTTGAAATTAATTTTTTTGGGGAATCGTAGCCACACAGCGCAGGAGCTCTGGAATGCCATCAAGCAGGAGAGCGATGTGTGGTTTGTGCCAGCGAATCTCCAGCCAGGCATGGTAGTGTGTGATAATGGCCGAAATCTGGTGGCAGCTCTGGGCCTCGGCAACCTCACTCACATCCCATGTCTGGCACATGTGCTCAATTTGGTCGTGCAGAGCTTTTTGAGGGACTATCCGGATCTTGATGCACTGCTGCACAAGGTCCGCCTAGAGTGTGCTCACTTGCGGCGTTCCAGCACGGCAAAAGCGCGCATTGCGGCTCTGCAGCGCTGACACCGCCTGCCGGAACATCGCATCATATGTGACCTACCTACCAGGTGGAATTCCACGTTACATATGTTGGAGCGGTTGTGTGAGCAGCAGCAAGCTGTAATGGAGTACCAGCTGCTTCAGGCGCAAAAAAGTCGCAGTCAGCGCCATACAGACTTCACAACCACAGAGTGGGCCACTATGAATGACGTCTGCCAGGTTTTGCGTCCCTTTGATTATTCCACGCGGATGGCGAGTGCAGATGATGCACTAGTCAGCATGACTGTCCCCCTTATCTGCCTGCTTGAAAAATCACTGCAAGCGATGATGTTGTGGAAGAGGTGGAGGATGAGGATTCACCATTTCCATCATCTTCTGGACAGTCAGCGCCACGTGGTTCCTCACAAACGCGTAGGCAGGGGACAGTTTGTGAGGAGGATGAGGAGGAGTCAATGGAGGAGGAAGACGTCCGTCCAGAGGAGGGAGTTACCGAATTGTCCAGTACTCAGTGTGTACAGCGAGGGTGGGGTGATGACGAGCAGGCAGAGATCACGCCTCCAGCAGGGGACACCGTTTCTTGGGCAGTTGGCAGTCTGCAGCACATGGTGGATTACATGCTGCAGTGCCTGAGAAACGACCGCCGCATCGCCCACATTCTCAACATGTCTGATTATTGGGTGTTCACCCTCCTCGATCCTCGCTACCGGGACAACGTAGAAAGCCTCATCACACCGTTGAACCGGGAGCGAAAAATGCGGGAGTACCAAGACACACTGGTCAATTCCATCATCTTCTCCATTCCAACTGAGAGAAGTGCTGCTAGTGCATTACAAAGCAGCTCAGTGCGTCCAGGCAGTGGAGGAGGCTCTGCACAAAGAGGGAGCAGAAGCAGTGCCTCTGCCCAAGGCAAGACCAGTATGGCCCAACTGTGGCACAGTTTTCTGTGCCCCCCACAAAAGTCTACACCATCACAGACGGCTCCAGTCAGCAGGAGGCAACGGTTCCGTCAGATGGTGACAGACTACATGTCTTGCCCTCTTGCTGTACTCCCAGACGGCTCTTCCCCTTTCAAGTTTTGGGTCTCAAAGCTGGATACATGGCCAGAGCTAAGCCAGTATGCATTGGAGGTGCTGTCTTGCCCTGCGGCCAGTGTATTATCGGAACGTGTCTTTAGTGCTGCAGGTGGTGTACTAACTGACCGTCGCATGCGACTATCCTCCGATAACGTTGACCGGCTTACTTTCCTGAAAATGAACAAGGCCTGGATCTCGCAGGAATTTGCCACTCCTCCTCCTGATTAAATAATTAGGTCACTGTATACGTTATCCAGGTCTCCTGTTGTGTTCATCTTTCTACCACCTGAACTTAAATTCCTGTGCTCCAACACCGCCAGTTGAGGCTCAGAAGTGCCGTCTGCACAGTCAAAACATACGACCCAGTGTTATTGGGTTTCAGTAACGTCAGCTGATCCCCAGCTGTGTAGCCGGCAATGTGTCATGCGACCGCCACGCTGACACAACAACTGAAATGTAAGGGAATCTGTCCCCCCCCCCCCAAGGCGTTTGTTACTGAAAGAGCCACCTTGTGCAGCAGTAATGCTGTCCATGGACATGCGCAGTGCATATCTGAACCTCCACCTCTCACTCATTTCCCTATGGCTTCTTCAGACTGTTCGGTGTCAGCTGGTCCCTAATAGCATGCCACGGCCGTGACACCGCACAGTCTTAAGAAGCCGTAGGGAGGGGAGTGAGAGGCGAGGATATGCACTGCGCATGTCCATGGATCCCAGGCCCCCAGTGGGATTAAATCAGAAGACTCTGCGAGGCGGGCTCTCTGCCAGCGCGGCCGCACAGGCGCAGCCATCCTGACACCAAATGATGCCAGAAGACGGGCAGCGCTAAGTGTGCCTGGCCACGGGATAACATAACAGCGCAGGCTCCGGGACGGAATAAAACAACGCTGAGGAGCCGGTGCGCGGCGCCGGGGGGGTAGGAATGACGGCTGTGCTGCGTCACATTACGAAGGAAAGTCCCACCTCCGGGACGGTTTTACGGTTGCAGGGGACACATTTTATAAGTGTTTAGTTCTGTGTTTGCAAGGAGCATGATGAAAAGAGCCACCTTTTCCTTTTGCATCTTTTGTGCTGCACAAGCTGGCTCTTTCAGCTACAAACGCCTTGGGGGGGGGGTTAAAGGTTCCCTTTCGACTTTCTCAGGCTTCGGCCTACATTGTGTTCCTCTGCTTTTCCACCTGTCCCTGGGCTTCAACACCGCCAGTTGCCGTCCAGAAGTGCTGTACGCACAGTCAACAGTCCCTCCTCTGTTATTGGGGTTCAGTAACGTCAGCTGTTCCCCTGCTGTGTGTGTGGCAATCCCTCCTACCTCCTCCAACCTCCTCCTCCTCCACCTGCCCCTGGGCTCCAACACCGCCAGTTGCCGTCCAGAAGTGCTGTACGCACAGTCAACAGTCCCTCCTCTGTTATTGGGGTTCAGTAACGTCAGCTGTTCCCCTGCTGTGTGTGTGGCAATCCCTCCTACCTCCTCCAACCTCCTCCTCCTCCACCTGCCCCTGGGCTCCAACACCGCCAGTTGCCGTCCAGAAGTGCTGTACGCACAGTCAACAGTCCCTCCTCTGTTATTGGGGTTCAGTAACGTCAGCTGTTCCCCTGCTGTGTGTGTGGCAATCCCTCCTACCTCCTCCAACCTCCTCCTCCTCCACCTGCCCCTGGGCTCCAACACCGCCAGTTGCCGTCCAGAAGTGCTGTACGCACAGTCAACAGTCCCTCCTCTGTTATTGGGGTTCAGTAACGTCAGCTGTTCCCCTGCTGTGTGTGTGGCAATCCCTCCTACCTCCTCCAACCTCCTCCTCCTCCACCTGCCCCTGGGCTCCAACACCGCCAGTTGCCGTCCAGAAGTGCTGTACGCACAGTCAACAGTCCCTCCTCTGTTATTGGGGTTCAGTAACGTCAGCTGTTCCCCTGCTGTGTGTGTGGCAATCCCTCCTACCTCCTCCAACCTCCTCCTCCTCCACCTGCCCCTGGGCTCCAACACCGCCAGTTGCCGTCCAGAAGTGCTGTACGCACAGTCAACAGTCCCTCCTCTGTTATTGGGGTTCAGTAACGTCAGCTGTTCCCCTGCTGTGTGTGTGGCAATCCCTCCTACCTCCTCCAACCTCCTCCTCCTCCACCTGCCCCTGGGCTCCAACACCGCCAGTTGCCGTCCAGAAGTGCTGTACGCACAGTCAACAGTCCCTCCTCTGTTATTGGGGTTCAGTAACGTCAGCTGTTCCCCTGCTGTGTGTGTGGCAATCCCTCCTACCTCCTCCAACCTCCTCCTCCTCCACCTGTCCCTGGGCTCCAACACCGCCAGTTGCCGTCCAGAAGTGCTGTACGCACAGTCAACAGTCCCTCCTCTGTTATTGGGGTTCAGTAACGTCAGCTGTTCCCCTGCTGTGTGTGTGGCAATCCCTCCTACCTCCTCCAACCTCCTCCTCCTCCACCTGTCCCTGGGCTCCAACACCGCCAGTTGCCATCCAGAAGTGCTGTACGCACAGAGCCAAACACCTCGCCAATGTGTTAGTGGGGTTCAGCACCGCCAGCTGTTCCCCTGCTGTGTATACGGCAACGTGTACTGCGACCGCCACGCAGGCACAACAAGTTAAATTTAAGGGAACCTGTCCCCCCCCCCCCCAGGCGTTTGTTACTGAAGGAGCCACCTTGTGCAGCAGTAATGATGCAAAGGGAAAAAGTGCATCTTTTCGTGGTGCTCCTTGCAGATGCTGAACCTAACACTTATGAAATGTGTCCCCTCACAGCGTTCAACCGTCCGGTAGGTGGAACTTTCCTTTGTCATGTGATGCAGCACAGCCGTCATTTTTACCCCCTTGTCGCCGTGCGCCGCCTCCTCAGCGTTGTTTGAATCTGTCCCGGAGCCTGCGCTGTTAGGTTACCCCTTGGCCATGCACATATTTTGCGCTGCCCGTCTTCTGACATCATTTGCTGTCAGGCTGGCTGCGCCTGTGCGGGTGCGCTGTCCGAGATTCAGCCTCGCGGTGTCGTCTAATGTAATCCCACCGCGGGCCTGGGATCCGTGTCCATGCGCAGTGCATATCCTCGCCTCTCACTCCCCTCCCTACGGCTTCTAAAGACTGTTCGGTGTCAGCTGATCCCTAATAGCATGCCACGGCCGTGACACCGCACAGTCTTAAGAAGCCGTAGGGAGGGGAGTGAGAGGCGAGGATATGCACTGCGCATGGACACGGATCCCAGGCCCGCGGTGGGATTACATTAGACGACACCGCGAGGCTGAATCTCGGACAGCGCACCCGCACAGGCGCAGCCAGCCTGACAGCAAATGATGTCAGAAGACGGGCAGCGCAAAATGTGTGCATGGCCAAGGGGTAACCTAACAGCGCAGGCTCCGGGACAGATTCAAACAACGCTGAGGAGGCGGCGCACGGCGACAAGGGGGTAAAAATGACGGCTGTGCTGCGTCACATGACAAAGGAAAGTTCCACCTACCGGACGGTTGAACGCTGTGAGGGGACACATTTCATAAGTGTTAGGTTCAGCATCTGCAAGGACCATAATTAAAAGAGCTAAGTTTACCTTTTCCAGCATTAGTGCTGTACACGATGGCTCTTCCAGCTACAAACGCCTGGGGGGGGGGTTAAAGGTTTCCTTTCAACTTGCTCCAGTGCAGGCTTCGGCCTACACTCCGCTCCCCCTGCTCCTCCTGCTGACCCTGGGCTCTAACACCGCCAGTTGGGGCCCAGATGTGCTAGCTGCACAGAGAAAAACACCTCGCCAATGTGTCAGTGGGGTTCAGCACCGCCAGCTGTTCCCCTGCTGTGCAGCCGGCAACGTGTCCTGCAACAGCCACGCAGGCACAACAGACCCAAAGCTGCCGCCAGTGCAGGCTTCGGCCTACACTCTGCTCCCTCTCCTCCTCCTGCTGACCCCGGGCTCCAACACCGCCAGTTGGGGCCCGGTACTGCTAGCTGCACAGAGAAAAACACCTCGCCAATGTGTCAGTGGGGTTCAGCACCGCCAGCTGTTCCCCTGCTGTGCAGCCGGCAACGTGTCCTGCAACAGCCACGCAGGCACAACAGACCCAAAGCTGCCGCCAGTGCAGGCTTCGGCCTACACTCTGCTCCCTCTCCTCCTCCTGCTGACCCCGGGCTCCAACACCGCCAGTTGGGGCCCGGTACTGCTAGCTGCACAGAGAAAAACACCTCGCCAATGTGTCAGTGGGGTTCAGCACCGCCAGCTGTTCCCCTGCTGTGCAGCCGGCATCGTGTCCTGCAAAAGCCACGCAGACACCAGAACTGAAATTGAAGGGAACCTGTCCCCCCTCCCCCAGGCGTTTGTACGTTTTTAAGGCCACCTTGTACAGCGGTAATGCTGCATGTGTGCAAGGTGGCTCATAAACGTATTCTCCTCGCACATGTGGAACGGAAAACACGTCTAAAATGTGTCCTCTGTGTGACCATTTAACCGTCCCGGTGGTGTGACTTTCCTTTGTAATGACACGCTGCAACCCCCTTGGTAGCGCTGCCCGTCTTCTGGCATCATTGTTTGGCTGCCTGCGCCTCTGCGGCCGCCCTGACCCACACAACGCCCCTCGGTGTCTTATTTCTTGGGAGTGCGAGGGTGTGTTTGATGGGCATGAGCAGTGCATCAGTTCGCCTGTCCCTCATCTCCTTCCGCCTTCTTCAGACTGTGCGGCTTCATGGCCGTGGCATGCGATAAGGGATCAGCTGACGCCACATAGTCTGAAGCAGGTGTAAGAACCCAAGCGAGAGGCGAACATATGTACTGCGCCAGGCCATGAATCCCAGCCCCGCAGTGTTTTAACTATGTCAATACACTGCGGGGCTGTGATTCATGGGCATCGCGAACCGCACCAGCCAACATTAAATGAGGTCAGAAGATGGGCAGCGCTAACAACGCTAGGCCAGGGGATAACACGACAGCGCAGACTCCTGTACAGCAAATAACAATGCTCAGGAGGCTGCACCCAGCACCAAGGTGGGATTCTTGACATCTGTGCTGCGTCTCATTACAAAGGGAACTCGCGCCTCCAACACAGTTTGACTGTATAAAGGGCTAAATGTTATACGTGTTCCATTCAGCGTGTGCAAGGAGCCAAATTAAAAGAGCAACCTTTGACTTGTGCACCACTACTGCTGCATAAGCTGTGGCTCTTCTACTTTGTAACCCCTGAGGGGGGGTTAAAGGTTACCTTTGAAATTGGTTCGATTAGGCTTCGGCCTACACTCTGCTCCCCCTGCAGAGCCCGGGCTCCAACACCGCCAGTTGGGGCCCGGTACTGCTAGCTGCACAGAGAAAAACACCTCGCCAATGTGTCAGTGGGGTTCAGCACCGCCAGCTGTTCCCCTGCTGTGCAGCCGGCAACGTGTCCTGCAACAGCCACGCAGGCACAACAGACCCAAAGCTGCCGCCAGTGCAGGCTTCGGCCTACACTCTGCTCCCTCTCCTCCTCCTGCTGACCCCGGGCTCCAACACCGCCAGTTGGGGCCCGGTACTGCTAGCTGCACAGAGAAAAACACCTCGCCAATGTGTCAGTGGGGTTCAGCACCGCCAGCTGTTCCCCTGCTGTGCAGCCGGCATCGTGTCCTGCAAAAGCCACGCAGACACCAGAACTGAAATTGAAGGGAACCTGTCCCCCCTCCCCCAGGCGTTTGTACATTTTTAAGGCCACCTTGTACAGCGGTAATGCTGCATGTGTGCAAGGTGGCTCATAAACGTATTCTCCTCGCACATGTGGAACGGAAAACACGTCTAAAATGTGTCCTCTGTGTGACCATTTAACCGTCCCGGTGGTGTGACTTTCCTTTGTAATGACACGCTGCAACCCCCTTGGTAGCGCTGCCCGTCTTCTGGCATCATTGTTTGGCTGCCTGCGCCTCTGCGGCCGCCCTGACCCACACAACGCCCCTCGGTGTCTTATTTCTTGGGAGTGCGAGGGTGTGTTTGATGGGCATGAGCAGTGCATCAGTTCGCCTGTCCCTCATCTCCTTCCGCCTTCTTCAGACTGTGCGGCTTCATGGCCGTGGCATGCGATAAGGGATCAGCTGACGCCACATAGTCTGAAGCAGGTGTAAGAACCCAAGCGAGAGGCGAACATATGTACTGCGCCAGGCCATGAATCCCAGCCCCGCAGTGTTTTAACTATGTCAATACACTGCGGGGCTGTGATTCATGGGCATCGCGAACCGCACCAGCCAACATTAAATGAGGTCAGAAGATGGGCAGCGCTAACAGCGCTAGGCCAGGGGATAACACGACAGCGCAGACTCCTGTACAGCAAATAACAACGCTCAGGAGGCTGCACCCAGCACCAAGGTGGGATTCTTGACATCTGTGCTGCGTCTCATTACAAAGGGAACTCGCGCCTCCAACACAGTTTGACTGTATAAAGGGCTAAATGTTATACGTGTTCCATTCAGCGTGTGCAAGGAGCCAAATTAAAAGAGCAACCTTTGACTTGTGCACCACTACTGCTGCATAAGCTGTGGCTCTTCTACTTTGTAACCCCTGAGGGGGGGTTAAAGGTTACCTTTGAAATTGGTTCGATTAGGCTTCGGCCTACACTCTGCTCCCCCTGCAGAGCCCGGGCTCCAACACCGCCAGTTGGGGCCCGGTACTGCTAGCTGCACAGAGAAAAACACCTCGCCAATGTGTCAGTGGGGTTCAGCACCGCCAGCTGTTCCCCTGCTGTGCAGCCGGCAACGTGTCCTGCAACAGCCACGCAGGCACAACAGACCCAAAGCTGCCGCCAGTGCAGGCTTCGGCCTACACTCTGCTCCCTCTCCTCCTCCTGCTGACCCCGGGCTCCAACACCACCAGTTGGGGCCCGGTACTGCTAGCTGCACAGAGAAAAACATTTCGCCAATGTGTCAGTGGGGTTCAGCACCGCCAGCTGTTCCCCTGCTGTGCAGCCGGCATCGTGTCCTGCAAAAGCCACGCAGACACCAGAACTGAAATTGAAGGGAACCTGTCCCCCCTCCCCCAGGTGTTTGTACGTTTTTAAGGCCACCTTGTACAGCGGTAAAGCTGCATGTGTGCAAGGTGGCTCATAAACGTATTCTCCTCGCACATGTGGAACGGAAAACACGTCTAAAATGTGTCCTCTGTGTGACCATTTAACCGTCCCGGTGGTGTGACTTTCCTTTGTAATGACACGCTGCCACCCCCTTGGTACCTCTGCCCGTCTTCTGGCATCATTGTTTGGCTGCCTGCGCCTCTGCGGCCGCCCTGACCCACACAACGCCCCTCGGTGTCTTATTTCTTGGGAGTGCGAGGGTGTGTTTGATGGGCATGAGCAGTGCATCAGTTCGCCTGTCCCTCATCTCCTTCCGCCTTCTTCAGACTGTGCGGCTTCATGGCCGTGGCATGCGATAAGGGATCAGCTGACGCCACATAGTCTGAAGCAGGTGTAAGAACCCAAGCGAGAGGCGAACATATGTACTGCGCCAGGCCATGAATCCCAGCCCCGCAGTGTTTTAACTATGTCAATACACTGCGGGGCTGTGATTCATGGGCATCGCGAACCGCACCAGCCAACATTGAATGAGGTCAGAAGATGGGCAGCGCTAACAGCGCTAGGCCAGGGGATAACACGACAGCGCAGACTCCTGTACAGCAAATAACAACGCTCAGGAGGCTGCACCCAGCACCAAGGTGGGATTCTTGACATCTGTGCTGCGTCTCATTACAAAGGGAACTCGCGCCTCCAACACAGTTTGACTGTATAAAGGGCTAAATGTTATACGTGTTCCATTCAGCGTGTGCAAGGAGCCAAATTAAAAGAGCAACCTTTGACTTGTGCACCACTACTGCTGCATAAGCTGTGGCTCTTCTACTTTGTAACCCCTGAGGGGGGGTTAAAGGTTACCTTTGAAATTGGTTCGATTAGGCTTCGGCCTACACTCTGCTCCCCCTGCAGAGCCCGGGCTCCAACACCGCCAGTTGGGGCCCGGTACTGCTAGCTGCACAGAGAAAAACACCTCGCCAATGTGTCAGTGGGGTTCAGCACCGCCAGCTGTTCCCCTGCTGTGCAGCCGGCAACGTGTCCTGCAACAGCCACGCAGGCACAACAGACCCAAAGCTGCCGCCAGTGCAGGCTTCGGCCTACACTCTGCTCCTTCTCCCTCTCCTCCTCCTGCTGACCCCGGGCTCCAACACCGCCAGTTGGGGCCCGGTACTGCTAGCTGCACAGAGAAAAACACCTCGCCAATGTGTCAGTGGGGTTCAGCACCGCCAGCTGTTCCCCTGCTGTGCAGCCGGCATCGTGTCCTGCAAAAGCCACGCAGACACCAGAACTGAAATTGAAGGGAACCTGTCCCCCCTCCCCCAGGCGTTTGTACGTTTTTAAGGCCACCTTGTACAGCGGTAATGCTGCATGTGTGCAAGGTGGCTCATAAACGTATTCTCCTCGCACATGTGGAACGGAAAACACGTCTAAAATGTGTCCTCTGTGTGACCATTTAACCGTCCCGGTGGTGTGACTTTCCTTTGTAATGACACGCTGCAACCCCCTTGGTAGCGCTGCCCGTCTTCTGGCATCATTGTTTGGCTGCCTGCGCCTCTGCGGCCGCCCTGACCCACACAACGCCCCTCGGTGTCTTATTTCTTGGGAGTGCGAGGGTGTGTTTGATGGGCATGAGCAGTGCATCAGTTCGCCTGTCCCTCATCTCCTTCCGCCTTCTTCAGACTGTGCGGCTTCATGGCCGTGGCATGCGATAAGGGATCAGCTGACGCCACATAGTCTGAAGCAGGTGTAAGAACCCAAGCGAGAGGCGAACATATGTACTGCGCCAGGCCATGAATCCCAGCCCCGCAGTGTTTTAACTATGTCAATACACTGCGGGGCTGTGATTCATGGGCATCGCGAACCGCACCAGCCAACATTAAATGAGGTCAGAAGATGGGCAGCGCTAACAGCGCTAGGCCAGGGGATAACACGACAGCGCAGACTCCTGTACAGCAAATAACAACGCTCAGGAGGCTGCACCCAGCACCAAGGTGGGATTCTTGACATCTGTGCTGCGTCTCATTACAAAGGGAACTCGCGCCTCCAACACAGTTTGACTGTATAAAGGGCTAAATGTTATACGTGTTCCATTCAGCGTGTGCAAGGAGCCAAATTAAAAGAGCAACCTTTGACTTGTGCACCACTACTGCTGCATAAGCTGTGGCTCTTCTACTTTGTAACCCCTGAGGGGGGGTTAAAGGTTACCTTTGAAATTGGTTCGATTAGGCTTCGGCCTACACTCTGCTCCCCCTGCAGAGCCCGGGCTCCAACACCGCCAGTTGGGGCCCGGTACTGCTAGCTGCACAGAGAAAAACACCTCGCCAATGTGTCAGTGGGGTTCAGCACCGCCAGCTGTTCCCCTGCTGTGCAGCCGGCAACGTGTCCTGCAACAGCCACGCAGGCACAACAGACCCAAAGCTGCCGCCAGTGCAGGCTTCGGCCTACACTCTGCTCCCTCTCCTCCTCCTGCTGACCCCGGGCTCCAACACCGCCAGTTGGGGCCCGGTACTGCTAGCTGCACAGAGAAAAACACCTCGCCAATGTGTCAGTGGGGTTCAGCACCGCCAGCTGTTCCCCTGCTGTGCAGCCGGCATCGTGTCCTGCAAAAGCCACGCAGACACCAGAACTGAAATTGAAGGGAACCTGTCCCCCCTCCCCCAGGCGTTTGTACGTTTTTAAGGCCACCTTGTACAGCGGTAATGCTGCATGTGTGCAAGGTGGCTCATAAACGTATTCTCCTCGCACATGTGGAACGGAAAACACGTCTAAAATGTGTCCTCTGTGTGACCATTTAACCGTCCCGGTGGTGTGACTTTCCTTTGTAATGACACGCTGCAACCCCCTTGGTAGCGCTGCCCATCTTCTGGCATCATTGTTTGGCTGCCTGCGCCTCTGCGGCCGCCCTGACCCACACAACGCCCCTCGGTGTCTTATTTCTTGGGAGTGCGAGGGTGTGTTTGATGGGCATGAGCAGTGCATCAGTTCGCCTGTCCCTCATCTCCTTCCGCCTTCTTCAGACTGTGCGGCTTCATGGCCGTGGCATGCGATAAGGGATCAGCTGACGCCACATAGTCTGAAGCAGGTGTAAGAACCCAAGCGAGAGGCGAACATATGTACTGCGCCAGGCCATGAATCCCAGCCCCGCAGTGTTTTAACTATGTCAATACACTGCGGGGCTGTGATTCATGGGCATCGCGAACCGCACCAGCCAACATTAAATGAGGTCAGAAGATGGGCAGCGCTAACAGCGCTAGGCCAGGGGATAACACGACAGCGCAGACTCCTGTACAGCAAATAACAACGCTCAGGAGGCTGCACCCAGCACCAAGGTGGGATTCTTGACATCTGTGCTGCGTCTCATTACAAAGGGAACTCGCGCCTCCAACACAGTTTGACTGTATAAAGGGCTAAATGTTATACGTGTTCCATTCAGCGTGTGCAAGGAGCCAAATTAAAAGAGCAACCTTTGACTTGTGCACCACTACTGCTGCATAAGCTGTGGCTCTTCTACTTTGTAACCCCTGAGGGGGGGTTAAAGGTTACCTTTGAAATTGGTTCGATTAGGCTTCGGCCTACACTCTGCTCCCCCTGCAGAGCCCGGGCTCCAACACCGCCAGTTGGGGCCCGGTACTGCTAGCTGCACAGAGAAAAACACCTCGCCAATGTGTCAGTGGGGTTCAGCACCGCCAGCTGTTCCCCTGCTGTGCAGCCGGCAACGTGTCCTGCAACAGCCACGCAGGCACAACAGACCCAAAGCTGCCGCCAGTGCAGGCTTCGGCCTACACTCTGCTCCCTCTCCTCCTCCTGCTGACCCCGGGCTCCAACACCGCCAGTTGGGGCCCGGTACTGCTAGCTGCACAGAGAAAAACACCTCGCCAATGTGTCAGTGGGGTTCAGCACCGCCAGCTGTTCCCCTGCTGTGCAGCCGGCATCGTGTCCTGCAAAAGCCACGCAGACACTTGCTCTTGTACCTTCTGCTCCCCATCCTGGTTCCAGTACCGTCAGCTGGTTCCGGGCAGAGCCTTTGGCTTAGGTGCCTCCCTCTGGGTATCCGAGTTCCACCAACGTCAGGTGGTCCTTGGTAGTGCTTTCAGGCACGGGTACCTCCTGCTTAGTAACCGGGTTCCAGTAACGTCAGCTGGTCCTCGGTAGTTCCATTGGCTCTTGGACCTTCGGCTACCCATCCGGGTTCCAGCACCGTCAGCTGGTTCTCGGCACTGTCTTTTGCTCTTGTACCTTCTGCTCCCCATCCTGGTTCCAGTACCGTCAGCTGGTTCCGGGCAGAGCCTTTGGCTTAGGTGCCTCCCTCTGGGTATCCGAGTTCCACCAACGTCAGGTGGTCCTTGGTAGTGCTTTCAGGCACGGGTACCTCCTGCTTAGTAACCGGGTTCCAGTAACGTCAGCTGGTCCTCGGTAGTTCCATTGGCTCTTGGACCTTCGGGTAGCCATCCGAGTTCCAGTTCCATCAGCTGGTTCTCGGCATTTTCTCAGCCTTCTTGTACCTTCTGCTACATTTCCAAGTTCAAGAGACTAAACACGATGACCCGGAAGAACACCCCTAAGATGACGACGACACCAGAGACGACAACCACCGTGATGACGACGACCCTGGAGACGATGACCCTGAAGACCACCGTGATGACGACGACCCCGGAGACGACGACCCTGAAGACCACCCCGATGACGATGACCCGGGAGACGACGACCCTGGAGACGACGACCCTGGAGACGACGACGACCTGGAAGACCGAGAAGCAGAAGAACAAGAGGCTGCAGAACAAAGAGCAGAAGAACATTAAGCATAACACTAAATATCAGAGCAAAAAATATTATCTAAATTATAAGCAGAAGAAGACTAAGCAGTGTATGGGGGTGAGTCCGTTCCTCCTCGTGGTGCCCCTGGATAAAGCCTGATGCTGCAGGCCAAACTGAACGCGGACAAATGTAACTGTTTTGTGACAGGCAGAACGGAAGGTGTAATCTTCAAACTTTTATAGATAACAACTACAGGAATGCCTGTCACAAATAAGAATATGATGAAGAAGTAGAATATGATGAAGATAATAGTAAAATAAAAAGAATATGAACAATGTAACCCAAAAAATAATAGGTAGAAGATGAAGAAGAAGATGAATAAGGTGAAGAAGTTGATGTCAAAGAAGCTGATGATGAGGATAATGAAGAAGAAAGCGTGGGAGAAGAAAAAAAGAAGGTGAAGGGCGTTGAAGTAGTGAAACATCAATATGTGGCATAAAAAAAAAAAAAAAATTAACATAGTCAAATTCTTTCTAACGCCGAACGTCATCCAAAAAAAAAAAAATCCTGCTATTCTATTACATTGGGCTAAACCTCTGTGCCTTTAATGTCTCCGCCACGTCCCCCAATACATCCTACATTATTCTTAGTTGTTTTCCTTCATGTAGAATGAACCTACAAGTGTATAAAGGGTTTATTTTAATTCCGATATTTTCGTCCCATTGACTTGCATTGGGATCGGGTATCGGTATCGGATTGGATCCGATATTTTGACGGTATCGGCCGATACTTTCCGATACCGATACTTTCCGATATCGGAAAGTATCGCTCAACACTACTCAATAGTTATAGAAACTTGATTCCAGCTCACCCAGTTGCTCTATGCTCATCCACCTGGAGCTCAGACACTGGCCTCGCCCTGGCCTCACATCGAGGAAAATAGAAAAAATTGGAGTCCAGCTCAACAGGACTGGATTTTCCTTTTCTTTTTCAAAAGAAAATATGGTGCATACAAAAAAAAATTACATGAGTAAGACTGCCTAGTGCAGTCGAAACGCGTTGACTGAGTCATGTCAACCATGTAAATTTTTCTTTTGTATGCACTATGTTTTCTTTTGAAAAAGAAAAAGAAAAGGAAAATCCAGTCCTGTTGAGCCGGACTCCAATTTTTTTCTAGACACCTCAATAGTGTCTGGAAAGTCCACTGATCTCCGTAAGAGAATTCATGTTCCAGTATTGTGACCCCATCTTCCTTTCAATTTAGACATTTAGCAAATTATTCACAGCGTCCTTTGGATACAGTTCCCTCTGTTTTCAAGTCCCTTTAAGTGGGCCTTCTGCACCCCTCTTGGCAAAGTTCCATACTATTTAGATGGCCTCCCTGGCTTGGGTTCCTATCTGTCAAATACCTCTTCACGTTTCCTTAGGAGGCATTATCTGATGTGTATTGGTTCTCCCTCTTCCCACACAATATGCGCTGGCATGAAAGTCTGCAAGTTATTAGACCTTAGGTTTTTAACTGCTGAATGCTAGGCCTTAACTACTAGTGAGCTGTCTACTCTATCTCTGCCTAACCCCTCCTATTCTGAGTTAGTACCAACCATTAACTCCATCTCTACCCAGCTAAGTGCATACAAAATACCAAACAGACAAACTCACATTTAAAACTATGCAATGCATTATATGCCAACAGGGTAGGTTCAAGGTGGGAGTGGGCAGCACCTTCACTTCCTTACACCACTACAAGTACTGACTATTAAAATAAAAATAGATATCATATACTCAACCACTCCAGATCCTGGTGAGTCTACCAGCACGATGCGGTTAGACTGAGGTAATTGCCCTGGGACACACACAGAATGTTTGACTTCCAGTGCAATGAGGTCACCACGTGGATCTGCTAGTGCCATGACTTTGACATCCTGTACGAGATCTTGCCATGCATTGTAGGGTCTAACTTTACCAGTGTTCTGTGATACAGTTAATACCATCTGCCCCGCAGGTAGCTATGCTACTGACTCCTACTTCTTCATGCTGTTTACCTGGATGTGAGCCAAATTACAGACCATGTCTATATTCTGACACACCTTGGACAATAGGCAATCATTCAGTAAATGGCCGCATGGCACAATCAGATTGAATGCTAATATATATTGTCCACTGTGCTACTATCAGCCACAAGTATCCTTGATTGTAAATGCCTATCCTTAAACTCACATGTACCATCCTGCAGCCAGTTCATTTTTTTACTAATACTAGAAGAAACTGTATTTGCTGTAGAAAAAAACAAGCACTGAGTGATCAAAAAATAACCTTAATGAACAGTTGCGAGACAATCCTAGTACCTTAGCATAAATGGACAGGGAATATTTTGTGTTCTCAGTCTATACACATAATTGTCATCTAACATTACTTATTTATTCGACATTAAATATTGATGGGGAAATTACTATATAAGTGCTATAAACATCCATTCTTTTAATAAGTAGTGACTCTCCAATTTTTCTTCATTGACTGCTTATGACAGTCTACTTTAGAGATGCAGGCTGCTTTCGCATTCAGGATTTGAAGTCTCACAACAGGTAGAGTGCAAAGTTCAGAATTTGGGATCTTGCTGGAAATGATTAATATAAAGGTTTTGAACAGGTTAGAATTATTTTCCAAAAAATAGCACAACTCTTGTCCATAAGCTATCTGATATTACAGGTCATTCCTTTACACTTGAATATGAATGAGCTACAATACCAGACACTGCCTATGAACAAGAGTAGCTCTATTTCAAGAAAAGCAGACTCTTTATGTAATCCGGAAAATGTTTTCATTTACTAAAGGTTTTTTGAGGCTTAAAGCATAACTCTTGCTTCTGGTGACCTTTCAGAATAAGCTGTACTAATCTTGTACAAGAGTAATAGTTCTATTTCTGACCATGGTATGACTTGCAGCCTGTATTTTTCACCAGTTCTCACCTCTGCAGACTTTTGGTCTAATTTTCATTGATCTATGAGCTAATGAGTAGTGATTAGTAGGGTTGAGCGACTTTCATTTTTTTAAGATCGAGTAGGGTTTTGGGAAACCCGATTTTGTCCAGAGTCGAGTCGAGTGCAGTCGGCCGATTATCGCTAAAAGTCGGGGATCGACCGAAACACGAAACCCAATGCAAGTCAATGGGGAAGCATAGTCGGCAGTGAGTGGAGGCCAGGAAAACACCTACAGTGCCCATTTTAATGCCAAAAACATCCATTCTTGTTTCTGAAGCTTGCCAATCTTAATTAACTGTATAATAATAGTTGGGCATAGGGAATTGGGGGAAAGTTGTGGGGGGAGTAGGGCTGGCTCAAGTTTTTCGTGGGCCCAGGAAATGCGGACTACGTCACGGCGGTGTTGCAGGGAAAGGTAAGTATTTAAACGTTGCAAGTGCTGTGATCCTGAGCAAGCAGGGGGGGGCCCACTCGTTCGCATTGCCACTGGCACAGGGCCCCTCAAAGTACGGCGGTGTGTTTGCATGGCGGGGGCGCCTCCCACCAGCAGCGACACTTTTGCGTACTCTGAGGGGCCCTGTGCCAGTGATGTCGCCAACGAGTATGCCCCCCCACCTGATGAAGGAACCTGCACTTTCATCTGCACCTTCCTCTTTGTCCCTGTGTAAGGTGGTATAACATGCGGGAAGGGGAACCTTACTTTCAGCAGGGTCAGATTCTGGCTGTGTAGAGTACAAGGGGAATGTAGTGGTCTAGGTCAATGTACCAGCAGACTCATTTAGCAGTGGCTGGGCAATGGGCAGGATGAGGAGGAAACAGATATAGGGCCAAAGAATAAAGTAGGCTACATGCAGTTCAAAATTGGTAACAGGACTAAACAGGCGGCATTGCTTTGTTCAGTGGAGTAGCAAACCCAAGAGCAGCAGACACTGTTTCAAGGGCCTAACCACACTAGTAGGCCAAATGCAGTTTAATATCTGATAGTATAGGGCGAAAGCCAGAATGTGGAAGCTCAGCTTTGTTCAGTTGAGGACAACACCAGGGAGGGGCAGACACCTTTAGTAGGCCGGAAAAGCCTATTGCATTTTTTAAAATGGTAATTTGGAGCAGAAGGTTGAAGCTCAGCTTTATTTAGTTGAGGACAACACCAGGCAGGGGCACACAGACAGACACCTTTAGTAGGCCGGAAAAGCCTATTGCATTTTTTAAAATGGTAATTTGGAGCAGAAGGTTGAAGCTCAGCTTTATTTAGTTGAGGGCAACACCAGGGAGGGGCAGAAGCCGTTAGTAGGCCCTAACCACCATTTTTTTTTTTTTAAACCACTTAATGAGAGCCGGAAGGTTGAAGCTCAGCTTTATTTAGTTGAGGACAACACCAGGCAGGGGCACACAGACAGACACCTTTAGTAGGCCGGAAAAGCCTATTGCATTTTTTAAAATGGTAATTTGGAGCAGAAGGTTGAAGCTCAGCTTTATTTAGTTGAGGACAACACCAGGCAGGGGCACACAGACAGACACCTTTAGTAGGCCGGAAAAGCCTATTGCATTTTTTAAAATGGTAATTTGGAGCAGAAGGTTGAAGCTCAGCTTTATTTAGTTGAGGGCAACACCAGGCAGGGGCACACAGACAGACACCTTTAGTAGGCCGGAAAAGCCTATTGCATTTTTTAAAATGGTAATTTGGAGCAGAAGGTTGAAGCTCAGCTTTATTTAGTTGAGGACAACACCAGGCAGGGGCACACAGACAGACACCTTTAGTAGGCCGGAAAAGCCTATTGCATTTTTTAAAATGGTAATTTGGAGCAGAAGGTTGAAGCTCAGCTTTATTTAGTTGAGGGCAACACCAGGGAGGGGCAGAAGCCGTTAGTAGGCCCTAACCACCATTTTTTTTTTTAAAAACCACTTAATGAGAGCCGGAAGGTTGAAGCTCAGCTTTATTTAGTTGAGGACAACACCAGGCAGGGGCACACAGACAGACACCTTTAGTAGGCCGGAAAAGCCTATTGCATTTTTTAAAATGGTAATTTGGAGCAGAAGGTTGAAGCTCAGCTTTATTTAGTTGAGGGCAACACCAGGCAGGGGCACACAGACAGACACCTTTAGTAGGCCGGAAAAGCCTATTGCATTTTTTAAAATGGTAATTTGGAGCAGAAGGTTGAAGCTCAGCTTTATTTAGTTGAGGACAACACCAGGCAGGGGCACACAGACAGACACCTTTAGTAGGCCGGAAAAGCCTATTGCATTTTTTAAAATGGTAATTTGGAGCAGAAGGTTGAAGCTCAGCTTTATTTAGTTGAGGGCAACACCAGGGAGGGGCAGAAGCCGTTAGTAGGCCCTAACCAAAGTTGAAGGCCAAATGCAGTTTAATTTCTGATACTATAGGCCGAAAGCCAGAAGGTGGAAGCTCCGATTTAGACAGTGGAGGACAATTTGAATTAGGGACTGCAGACAGACTTAGTAGGCTGTCCCCTGTGGACCATGCATCCACCACATTAACCCATTGCGCCGTAATGGACACGTAATCTTCCGTGGCCATGCCTACAGGTCCATGCGTCTGTTGTCAGGTGCACCTTTGTACTCACAGATTGCCAGAGTGCATGGACAATGCGGTCTTCTACATGCTGGTGGAGGGTTGGGATGGCTTTTCTCGCAAAAGAAGTGTCGACTGGTTAGCTTGTAGCGTGGTACAGCGTAGTCCATCATGGCCTTATTAATAGTAAATAAAATATATAACTAGGCTCTATGAACTTTTAAATAGGTTCCAGGGGTACACGGGCAGCATTGGTGTGGTCAGTGGAGGAGTATTGCAAGTAGGGGCTGCAGACAGGCTATCAAAGGCCTAAAATAACAAACAGTAGGCAGTCATGGCAGTTTTACATCGGTTACATGGATACACAGGCAGGCACTCCAGGCAGCATTGTGGTCAGTGGAGGAGTATTGCAAGTAGGGGCCGCAGACAGGCTATCAAAGGCCTAAAATAACAAACAGTAGGCAGTCATGGCAGTTTTACATCGGTTACATGGATACACAGGCAGGCACTCCAGGCAGCATTGTGGTCAGTGGAGGAGTATTGCAAGTAGGGGCCGCAGACAGGCTATCAAAGGCCTAAAATAACAAACAGTAGGCAGTCATGGCAGTTTTACATCGGTTACATGGATACACAGGCAGGCACTCCAGGCAGCATTGTGGTCAGTGGAGGAGTATTGCAAGTAGGGGCCGCAGACAGGCTATCAAAGGCCTAAAATAACAAACAGTAGGCAGTCATGGCAGTTTTACATCGGTTACATGGATAGACGGGCAGGCACTCCAGGCAGCATTGTGGTCAGTGGAGGAGTATTGCAAGTAGGGGCCGCAGACAGGCTATCAAAGGCCTAAAATAACAAACAGTAGGCAGTCATGGCAGTTTTACATCGGTTACATGGATAGACGGGCAGGCAGCTTGGTGGTGAGTGGAGGAGTATTTAAAGTAGGGACCGCAGACAGGCTATCAAAGGCCTAACATAACAAACAATAGGCTCATGGCAGTTTTACAGCGGTTACATGGATACACGGGCAGGCAGCTTGGTGGTCAGTGGAGGAGTATTTAAAGTAGGGACCGCAGACAGGCTTCAAAGGCCTAACATAAGAAAATGGGCTGGCTGTAGGCACTTTATAATTGGTTCCAGGGGTACACGGGCAGCAGTGGTCTGGCCAGTGGAGGACTAGTGGAAGGAGGGACCGCAGACAGGCTTCAAAGGCCTAACATAAAAAAATGGGCTGGCTGTAGGCACTTTATAATTGGTTCCAGGGGTACACGGGCAGCAGTGGTCTGGCCAGTGGAGGACTAGTGGAAGGAGGGACCGCAGACAGGCTTCAAAGGCCTAACATAAAAAAATGGGCTGGCTGTAGGCACTTTATAATTGGTTCCAGGGGTACACGGGCAGCAGTGGTCTGGCCAGTGGAGGACTAGTGGAAGGAGGGACCGCAGACAGGCTTCAAAGGCCTAACATAAAAAAATGGGCTGGCTGTAGGCACTTTATAATTGGTTCCAGGGGTACACGGGCAGCAGTGGTCTGGCCAGTGGAGGACTAGTGGAAGGAGGGACCGCAGACAGGCTTCAAAGGCCTAACATAAAAAAATGGGCTGGCTGTAGGCACTTTATAATTGGTTCCAGGGGTACACGGGCAGCAGTGGTCTGGTCAGTGGAGGACTAGTGGAAGGAGGGACCGCAGACAGGCTTCAAAGGCCTAACATAAAAAAATGGGCTGGCTGTAGGCACTTTATAATTGGTTCCAGGGGTACACGGGCAGCAGTGGTCTGGTCAGTGGAGGACTAGTGGAAGGAGGGACCGCAGACAGGCTTCAAAGGCCTAACATAAAAAAATGGGCTGGCTGTAGGCACTTTATAATTGGTTCCAGGGGTACACGGGCAGCAGTGGTCTGGTCAGTGGAGGACTAGTGGAAGGAGGGACCGCAGACAGGCTTCAAAGGCCTAAAATAGCAAACAATAGGCTCATGGCAGTTTTACAGCGGTTACATGGATACACGGGCAGCTTGGTGGTGAGTGGAGGAGTAGTGCAAGGAGTGTCTGTCCCAGTACTCCCAAAATATAAATAGATGTTAATGTCTCGCAAAACAACCAAAACAAAAAAAAAGGTGGCATACTTAGGTACAGGGGTGGGCTCATCTGCTGAGTTTCTGACATAGTAATTTGGCAGTAACTATTTAATGGTGCCAATATAGGACACAGACACAGACTACTTTAAGTTGCATCATAGATATCTACAAATTTGTATTGTCAGTGCCAGACATTGAATGATGTCAGCGAATAGACTAAAGATTGGTGGAGCTGTGCGACATAATTTTGCATGTGGTAGAGCACATTTTGAGCTGGGGTAGGGGGGAACTCTCTAGAGGCCGGCGGGACCGCCCCAGGGCCCCTCATGTTACAACGGTGTGTCTGACGTTGGGTGCGCACCACCACCGCCAGAGACACTACATTGTACTATGAGGGACCCAGTAGCAATGCCGTCAACCAAAAGCGAGCACACCCACCTCTTCAGACAAACAGCAGTCTCACGGGTGCTTGCGCCAAGTCGCGATACCACGGCCCCGTGTGGGGAGTTTGGCCATTTAGGGAGGTGTAAACATGTCGTATGCTGTACAATCAGCTGCAGCAAATTAGACATTAGAAAAGTAATTCACAGGCAAGAGCCTTTCATAGGAAAGCTAGGTGTCGGCCGGGCAAGGTGGGGCAAAAGATTTCGAAATCCAGTTGTGGTTCATTTTAATGAATGTTAGATCGTCAACATTTTGGGTAGCCAGACGAGTCCTTTTTTCGGTTAATATTGAACCTGCAGCACTGAATACTCTTTCTGATAGGACACTTGCTGCCGGGCAAGCAAGCTCCTGCAATGCATATTCTGCCAATTCTGGCCAGGTGTCTAATTTGGAGGCCCAGTAATCAAATGGGAATGACGGTTGAGGGAGAACATCGATAAGGGATGAAAAATAGTTAGTAACCATACTGGACAAATGTTGTCTCCTGTCACTTTCAATTGATGCAGCAGTACCTGTCCTGTCTGCGGTCATAGCAAAATCACTCCACAACCTGGTCAGAAAACCCCTCTGTCCAACGCCACTTCTGATGTGTGCACCCCTAACACTCCTAGTCTGCTGCCCCCTGGAGCTCGTGTGAGAACGATCACGTGCGCTGTGTGCTGGCAATGCCTGAAGCAAACGGTCAACAAGAGTTGATTGTTTGGTTGCTAATATTAGTTCCAAGTTCTCATGTGGCATAATATTTTGCAATTTGCCTTTATAGCGTGGATCAAGGAGGCAGGCCAACCAGTAATCGTCATCGTTCATCATTTTCGTAATGCGTGTGTCCCTTTTTAGGATACGTAAGGCATAATCCGCCATGTGGGCCAAAGTTCCAGTTGTCAAATCTCCGGTTGTGATTGGTTGAGGGGCAGTTGCAGGCAAATCTACGTCACTTGTGTCCCTCAAAAAACCAGAACCCGGCCGTGACACGCAACCAATTTCCTGTGCCCCCGGGAAAGGTTCGGCATTAAAAATATACTCATCCCCATCATCCTCCTCGTCCTCCACCTCCTCTTCGCCCGCTACCTCGTCCTGTACACTGCCCTGACCAGACAATGGCTGACTGTCATCAAGGCTTTCCTCTTCCTCTGGTGCAGACGCCTGCTCCTTTATGTGCGTCAAACTTTGCATCAGCAGACGCATTAGGGGGATGCTCATGCTTATTACGGCGTTGTCTGCACTAACCAGCCGTGTGCATTCCTCAAAACACTGAAGGACTTGACACATGTCTTGTATCTTAGACCACTGCACACCTGACAACTCCATGTCTGCCATCCTACTGCCTGCCCGTGTATCCTCCCACAAATAAATAACAGCACGCGTCTGTTCGCACAGTCTCTGAAGCATGTGCAGTGTTGAGTTCCACCTTGTTGCAACGTCTATGATTAGGCGATGCTGGGGAAGGTTCAAAGACCGCTGATAGGTCTGCATACGGCTGGCGTGTACAGGCGAACGTCGGATATGTGAGCAAAGTGCACGCACTTTGAGGAGCAGGTCGGAGAACCCAGGATAAGTTTTCAATAAGCACTGCACCACCAGGTTTAAGGTGTGAGCCAGGCAAGGAATGTGTTTCAGTTGGGAAAGGGAGATGGCAGCCATGAAATTCCTTTCGTTATCACTCACTACCTTGCCTGCCTCAAGATCTACTGTGCCCAGCCACGACTGCGTTTCTTGTTGCAAGAACTCGGACAGAACTTCCGCGGTGTGTCTGTTGTCGCCCAAGCACTTCATAGCCAATACAGCCTGCTGACGCTTGGCAGTAGCTGGCCCATAATGGGACAACTGGTGTGCAACAGTGTCATCTGCCGATGGAGTGGTTGGCAGACTGCGTTCTGTGGAAGAGCTGTAGCTTCTGCAGGAGGACGAGGAGGAGGAGGAGGAGGGTGTGCGAACGCCTACAGCCAACTGTTTCCTAGACCGTGGGCTAGGCACAACTGTCCCTAAATTGATGTCGCCTGTGGACCCTGCATCCACCACATTCACCCAGTGTGCCGTGATGGACACATAACGTCCCTGGCCATGCCTACTGGTCCATGCATCTGTAGTCAGGTGCACCTTTGTACTCACAGATTGCCTGAGTGCATGGACGATGCGCTGTTTAACATGCTGGTGCAGGGCTGGGATGGCTTTTCTGGAAAAAAAGTGTCGACTGGGTAGCTCGTATCGTGGTTCAGCGTACTCCATCAGGGCTTTGAAAGCTTCGCTTTCAACTAACCGGTAGGGCATCATCTCTAACGAGATTAGTCTAGCTATGTGGGCGTTAAAACACTGTGTACGCGGATGCGAGGATAAGTACTTCCTTTTTCTAACCAGAGTCTCATGTAGGGTGAGCTGGACTGGAGAGCTGGAGATCGTGGAACTTTCGGGTGTGCCGGTGTACATGGCAGACTGAGAGACGGTTGGAGACGGTATTGTTTCCGCCGGTGCCCTAGATGCAATATTTCCTCCTACAAAACTGGTGATTCCCTGACCCTGACTGCTTTTGGCTGGCAAAGAAACCTGCACAGATACTGCCGGTGGTGCGGAAAATGGTGGCCTTACAGTGACGGAAGGGATGTTGCGTTGCTGACTAGCTTCATTGGCCGAGGGTGCTACAACCTTGAGGGACGTTTGGTAGTTAGTCCAGGCTTGAAAATGCATGGTGGTTAAGTGTCTATGCATGCAACTAGTATTTAGACTTTTCAGATTCTGACCTCTGCTTAAGCTAGTTGAACATTTTTGACAGATGACTTTGCGCTGATCAGTTGGATGTTGTTTAAAAAAATGCCAGACTGCACTCTTCCTAGACTCGGATCCCTTTTCAGGGATTGCAGACTGAGCTTTAACCGGATGGCAACGCTGTGCTCCAACAGGTTTTGGCTTTGACACGCGTTTTGGGCCAGATACGGGCCCGGCAGATGGAACCTGTTGCGATGTTGATGCCTGCTGCGGCCCCTCCTCCACCTCCGCTTCTGAACTACTGCCGCCTGCACCCTGTTCCCCCAATGGCTGCCAATCGGGGTCAATAACTGGGTCATCTATTACCTCCTCTTCGAGCTCGTGTGCAACTTCGTCTGTGTCACTGTGTCGGTCAGTGGTATAGCGTTCGTGGCGGGGCAACATAGTCTCATCAGGGTCTGATTGTGGATCTGTACCCTGAGAGGGCAATGTGGTGGTCTGAGTCAAAGGAGCAGCATAGTACTCTGGCTGTGGCTGTGCATCAGTGCACTCCATGTCAGAATATACTTGTAATGGGCATGGCCTGTTAAATGTTTCACTTTCTAAGCCAGGGACGGTATGTGTAAAGAGCTCCATGGAGTGACCCGTTGTGTCGCCTGCTGCATCCTTCTCTCTTGTTGTAGTTTTTGCTGAGGAGGACAAGGAAGCGACTTGTCCCTGACCGTGAACATCCACAAGCGACGCGCTGCTTTTACATTTACCAGTTTCGGAAGAGGAGGCAAAAGAGCTAGAGGCTGAGTCTGCAATGTAAGCCAAAACTTGCTGTTGCTGCTCCGCCTTTAAAAGCGGTTTTCCTACTCCCAGAAAAGAGAGCGTTCGAGGCCTTGTGTAGCCTGACGACGAAACTGGCTCCACAGCTCCAGACTTAGGTGGAATATTTTTATCCCCACGACCACCTGATGCTCCACTACCACTACCATCATTACCAGCTGACAATGAACGCCCACGACGACCTCTTGCACCAGACTTCCTCATTGTTTTAAAATCTTAACCAAAGTAACTTTATTTGTTGCTGTCAAACAACTTACACGGTGAGCTATAACTTCAGTATGATTTCAATATCCCTTAACAGGTTGGTGAGACCACAAGGAAAATCAGGCACAATGTTACACACTCTGTTTTCTGTGGCACAAAATCACAGAGATGACACACACGCAGGACTGTCACTCAAGCACTAATGTCAATATTAATCTCCCACCTAATTTATTTATTTTTTTTTCTCAGGGAGACTTTAGAAACCAAATAATATTAAAAAAAAAAAAAAAAAAAAAAGGCTTTCTATGGCCCACAATTAGAGAGAGAGAGGTGGCACACCCAGGAGTCAAGACTGGCGCACAAGCTGAAAGGGCAATATTACTCTCCCACTGTTTTTTTAAGTTTTTTTTTTATTTCAGGGAGACTTTAGAAACCAAATAATATTAAAAAAAAAAAAAAAAAATAGGCATTCTATAGCCCACTGAATGAGAGAGAGAGGTGGCACACCCAGGAGTCAAGACTGGCACACAAGCTGAAAGGGCAATATTACTCTCCCACTGTTTTTTTATTTATTTATTTATTTTTTTTTCAGGGAGACTTTAGAAACCAAATAATAAGAAAAAAAATAAGTAAATAAATAGGCTTTCTATAGCCCACTGAATGAGAGATAGCACACACAGCAGTGGCACACAAGCCCTGACTGAGGCCAATATTTTTCTCCCACTGATTGATGTAGTGTTTTTGTGTTGAGGTAGATTTTAGAACACAAATCAAGGAAAAAAAAAAAATGCTTTCTATGGCCCACTGAATGAGAGAGAGGTGGCACACCCAGGAGTCAAGACTGGCACACAAGCTGAAAGGGCAATATTACTCTCCCACTGTTTTTTTATGTTTTTTTTTTTTTTTCAGGGAGACTTTAGAAACCAAATAATATTAAAAAAACCAAAAAAAAAAAATAGCCTTTCTATGGCCCACTAAATGAGAGAGAGAGGTGGCACACCCAGGAGTCAAGACTGGCACACAAGCTGAAAGGGCAATATTACTCTCCCACTGTTTTTTTATGTATTTTTTGTTTTTTAAGGGAGACTTTAGAAACCCAATAATATTTAAAAAAATAAATAAATAGGCTTTCTATGGCCCACTGAATGAGAGGGAGAGAGGTGGCACACCCAGGAGTCAAGACTGGCACACAAGCTGAAAGGGCAATATTACTCTCCCACTGTTTTTTTATGTTTTTTTTTTTTTTTTCAGGGAGACTTTAGAAACCAAATAATAAGAAAAAAAATAAATAAATAAATAGGCTTTCTATAGCCCACTGAATGAGAGATAGCACACACAGCAGTGGCACACAAGCCCTGACTGAGGCCAATATTTTTCTCCCACTGATTGATGTAGTGTTTTTGTGTTGAGGTAGATTTTAGAACACAAATCAAGGAAAAAAAAAAAATGCTTTCTATGGCCCACTGAATGAGAGAGAGGTGGCACACCCAGGAGTCAAGACTGGCACACAAGCTGAAAGGGCAATATTACTCTCCCACTGTTTTTTTATGTATTTTTTGTTTTTTAAGGGAGACTTTAGAAACCCAATAATATTTAAAAAAATAAATAAATAGGCTTTCTATGGCCCACTGAATGAAAGGGAGAGAGGTGGCACACCCAGGAGTCAAGACTGGCACACAAGCTGAAAGGGCAATATTACTCTCCCACTGTTTTTTTATGTTTTTTTTTTTTTTTCAGGGAGACTTTAGAAACCAAATAATATTAAAAAAACCAAAAAAAAAAATAGCCTTTCTATGGCCCACTGAATGAGAGAGAGAGGTGGCACACCCAGGAGTCAAGACTGGCACACAAGCTGAAAGGGCAATATTACTCTCCCACTGTTTTTTTATGTATTTTTTGTTTTTTAAGGGAGACTTTAGAAACCCAATAATATTTAAAAAAAACAATAAATAGGCTTTCTATGGCCCACTGAATGAGAGGGAGAGAGGTGGCACACCCAGGAGTCAAGACTGGCACACAAGCTGAAAGGGCAATATTACTCTCCCACTGTTTTTTTATGTTTTTTTTTTTTTTCAGGGAGACTTTAGAAACCAAATAATAAGAAAAAAAAAATAAAAAAAAAATAGGCTTTCTATAGCCCACTGAATGAGAGATAGCACACACAGCAGTGGCACACAAGCCCTGACTGAGGCCAATATTTTTCTCCCACTGATTGATGTAGTGTTTTTGTGTTGAGGTAGAATTTAGAACACAAATCACGGAAAAAATAAATAGGCTTTCTATGGCCCACTCAGTGAGAGATGGCACACACAGGGATGGCACTGTAGCAGAAATGCCAATCTTAATCTCCCACAAAAAAAACAAAAAAAAAACAGGGACTGTCCTACAATTACTATCTCCCTGCAGTAATCTAAGCCAGGTATGGCAGGCAGCAATAGGAGTGGACTGATGCACAAATTAAATAAAAAGTGTGGACAAACAAAAAAGATAGCTGTGCAGAAAGGAAGGAACAAGAGGATATGTGCTTTGAAAAAAGCAGTTGGTTTCCACAGTGGCGTACACACAGCAATACAGCTATCACGGAGCCTTCTAGGGCAGCCCAATGAGCTACAGCGCTGAGGGGAAAAAAAAAAAAAATAGCTTCCACAGTCCCTGCACACCGAAGGTGGTGTTGGACAGTGGAAATCGCTGCAGCACAAGCGGTTTGGTGGTTAGTGGACCCTGCCTAACGCTCTCCCTGCTTCTGACGAAGCGGCAGCAACCTGTCCCTAAGCTCAGATCAGCAGCAGTAAGATGGCGGTCGGCGGGAACGCCCCTTTATAGCCCCTGTGACGCCGCAGACAGCAAGCCAATCACTGCAATGCCCTTCTCTAAGATGGTGGGGACCAGGATCTATGTCATCACGCTGCCCACACTCTGCGTTCACCTTCATTGGCTGAGAAATGGCGCTTTTCGCGTCATTGAAACGCGACTTTGGCGCGAAAGTCGCGTACCGCATGGCCGACAAGCACAGGGGTCGGATCGGGTTTCATGAGACGCCGACTTAGCCAAAAGTCGGCGACTTTTGAAAATGATCGACCCGTTTCGCTCAACCCTAGTGATTAGCTGTTATTATGTCTCTCATACATAGTACACAGAGGTAGGAGATTCCAGATTCTTGTCTCTATGAAGCAACATGGAGGATGCTATACTACTGTACTGAGCAGTGTGGCTGTGAATCCAGCTTTGATGTGAGATAAAACACTTATTAGAAAGCAGATGCCACATCCATGTTTGTCTCTTTATAGCTCTGCTGCTTCCTTCTTCTGTTGTTATTACTATTATTATTATTATTATTATTATTATTATTATTTATTTTTAGAGCACCATTGATTCCATGGTGCTGTACATGAGTAGGGGTTACATACAAAACACAAATATAAACTGCACTGAACAAACTAACAATGACAGACTGGTACAGATGGGAAAGCGCGTTTGTAGGTTGGTGGGGCTGCAGCAGCTCAGCTGGTGGTAAAGCAGCAGGAGGTCATAGCAGGCTGTACCCTTTCTAGAAGAGATCAGTTTTCAAGCTCCAGCTGAAAGTTCTGAAGGTGGTGGATAATTGTACATGTTGAAGCACAGAATTCCAGAGGATAGGGGATACTTGGGAAAAGTTTTGGAGGCAATTGGGTGAGGAACATATAAGTGAGGAGGAGAGGAGGAGGTCTTGAAGGACCGGAGCTTACATGTGGGAACATATCAGGAGATTTGTTAGATATATGGAGGATACAGATTGATGGCTTTGTAGGTCAATGTTAGTAGTTTGAACTGGATACATTGGGTAATTGGGAGCCAATGATTGGATATGCAGAGGTGGAGGAGTAATGTGGATAAAGATGGAATAGTTGCGCACAGCAGAGTTAAGGACGGACAGGAGAGGTGCGAGAGTGTTAGGGTACTGTCACACAGTACCATTTTGATCGCTACGACGGCACGATCCGTGACGTCGCAGCGATCGTATGATTATCGCTCCAGCGTCGTAGACTGCGGTCACACGTTGCAATCACGGCGCTGGAGCGATGCCGAAGTCCCCGGTAACCAGGGTAAACATCGGGTAACTAAGCGCAGGGCCGCGCTTAGTAACCCGATGTTTACCGTGGTTACCAGCGTAAACGTAAAAAAAACAAACAGTACATACTTACATTCTGGTGTCTGTCCCCGGCGTTCTGCTTCTCTCCACTGTGTAAGCGCCATGGCCGGAAAGCACAGCGGTGACGTCAGACGTCACCGCTGTGCTCGCTTTCCGGCTGGCAGACGCTCACACAGTGGAGAGAAGCAGAGACGCTGGAGGACAGACACCGGAATGTGAGTATGTACTGTTTGTTTTTTTACGTTTACGCTGGTAACCACGGTAAACATCGGGTTACTAAGCGCGGCCCTGCGCTTAGTTACCCGATGTTTACCCTGGTTACAAGCGAACACATCGCTGGATCGCTGTCACACACAACGATCCAGCGATGTCAGCGGGTGATCAAGCGACGAAAGAAAGTTCCACACGATCTGCTACGACGTACGATTCTCAGCAGGATCCCTGATCGCTGCTGCGTGTCAGACACTGCGATATCGTAACGATATCGCTAGAACGTCACGAATCGTACCGTCGTAGCGATCAAAATGGTACTGTGTGACAGTACCCTTAGAGTCTGGTCATAAAGTAAGATATTGCAGTAGTCAAGGTGGGAGATAATGATGGCATACACTAACATTTTAGTAAATTCAGGGTTGAGGAAAGGACAGATTCTGGAAATATTTTTGAGTTGGAGGCGGCAGGAGTTGGTAAGAGCTTGGATAGGGCAAATTTGAGAGTTATTCCAAGGCAGAGGAATTCCAGCACAGGAGATAGTGTGATGTAATTTATTGTGATAGACAGATTGGGTAGGGGAGTTAGGTGAAATGGAAGAAAGATGATGAGTTCAGTTTTGTCCACATTGAGCTTTAGGAAGCGTGATAAGAAGAAGGAGGATATGGCTGATAGACACTCTGGGATTCTGGACAGAAGAGAGGTGATGTCTGAGCCAGAGAGGTAGATCTGAGTGTCATCGGTGTATAGGTGGTACTGGAAGCCATTTGAGTTGTCACTGGCCAAACATATGTATGGAGAAGAGTAGGGGTCCCAAGACGTAGTCTTGAGGAACACGAACAGAGAGAGGGTGGGATAAGGAGGTACCATTGGAATGAGATATGTTAAATGTGCAGTTCGAAAAATATGAGGAGATCCAGGAGAGGGCAAGGTCTTTGACGTTAAGGAAAGAGGGGACCTGTAGTAGAAGGGAGTGGTTATCTGTGTCCAAGGCAGAGGACAGGTCTACAAGGAAGAGTTTAGAGAACTGTCTATTATCTTTGGAAGAAAATAAATGGTTAATAATTTTGGTTTGGGCAGTTTTGGTGCAGTGGTGGGGACCGAAGCCAGGATTGTAGATTGTCAAAGAGTGACTTAAATTAGATATGGGAGGAAATTTCAGAATGGCTACGATGTTTGAGGAGTTTGGAGGTGAATGGGTGCAGCGATATAGGATGATAGCTACACGTAGAGGTTAGGTCAAGGGATTGTTTCTTCAGGATAGGTGTGATTGTAGCATGTATGAAAGCAGAAGGGGGTGGCACCAGAAGTTAATGATAGGTTGAATATATGGTTAGGGCTGGGATAAGCGAAGAGGTGAGGTTGAGGCGGGATTATGTCATGTGCACAAGTGGTGATGTGCGATATTTAGAGATTATGAGTAAGCTCTCTTTCAGTGCTGGTGGGGTGGAAGATTATGGAGAAAAGCCATTAGTCTGTTATATGTACAGGTTGTGGTAGTTCAAAATTAAAACATGCCTGGTTCGGTCAATCTTCTTTTTGAAATGTGCTACAAAGTCTTCTGCATAGCTTAGAGAAGTCAGAAGGGGTGGTGGTAGACAGAGGAGGGAGTTAAAAGTGTTGAATAACTTATTGGGGTTGTGAGATGAAGAAGATATGAAGATATGAAGATTGTAAAGTAGTCCTGTTTAGCAGAGGTGAGGGCCAACTTGAATGTGAATGTTGCCAAAGCTTTTTAGCAAAGCTGTTGTGAGGGAGAGGTGGGGGAGTGTAGTGAGGTTGCCATCAGAGTGTGATAGCAACATTTAACAGGTTAAATACACCACCTGTGGTTGTTAGAGGAAGGTCCTGGCTGTAACAAACAGCCATTACCTGCCAAGTATGGGGAGAGCTCACCTCTTGAACCTGCACCCTAAACCAGCTTCCGACATGAATTGTATATGTAAGGCGCATGTCATGAAAGGGTCACCTACTTGCAGATCCTCGGCAACTATTTGATTGTATCATTATCTCTACTGAAACTTCCAGTTGCTTGTTACTGCTATGGAATAGTGATGAGTGAGTATACTCGTTGCTCGGGTTTTCCCGAGCATGCTTGGGTGTCCTCTGAGTATTTTGGCATGCTCAGAGATTTAGTTTTTGTTAACGCAGTTGCATGATTTGCATCTGCTAGACAGCCTGAATACATGTGGGGATTGCATGTTTGTTAGGCAATCCCCACATGTATTCAAGCTGTCTAGCAGCCGCAAATCTGGATTAACTTTTTCCTCCAGCCATAGGGCAGCAGTAGTGGCTTTCCATTCTTTTATAGGTTTTGTGCCTGCACACAACACCTTCAGGTGAGCACTACCAATGCTAACACCTATCCTTTTCCAAATGGTATTGCCCTGTTTTATGGGCACCGCTGTCCCTCCCAAAGCTTCTCACTAACATATTTTGGGGGCAGGGCATTCCATAGTTTGACTGCTCATACTAGCTAATAGACAGGAGTGTGTGTATGTGTGTGTGTGTGTGTATGTGTGTGTGAGGACAACACTTGTAATGGGCCATTCATTTTGTTATTGTCCTTTTTGCTTCAGCAATTTTTAATACTTTTCTATGACAGTATTATGCATTATTGCGGCTTATGTCTTAGCAAATGAATTAGCAAACAAAGGCTGCGAGCGCTCCTCGGTATTACACTTTAATAGGCATACACGTCTATTTTGCAGCAGTGGGTGTGACTGCTAATGCCTTTGTTACTGCTTCACTTTTTGTTGCACTTTCTCGGCTAGTAAAAATAAACACAGATAAAATTAAATGACAACGCCATCTGTATATTTCAGATTTTTTCCCTCATAAAAATGCTAAACCTAATTATAAAACCATTACAGAACACTATACTCTGAAGAGCTGTTGTGTCATCTGATCATCAGAAATTGCAATTAACCCATTGTTTAGTAGAGATGAGTGGTGTTCGAGTCGAACTGTTCGCCAATTTCAAATTCGAGCTGTTTTGGGCGGTGTTTGAGTCGTTCGACGAACCCGAACAATTTGCTTAAAATTCGGCTGTTTGAGTTTCTGTTCGATAACTGTTCGTTCACCAAAAGCCTAGCTTGATTTGCACATTAAAACTGTTTATCATTGTAAATGGACAGTTTCCGTGTATAGTGGGCGGGGGTGGGGGGCGGGGGATAGATCTGTGCTAAAATAACACCGATCTCCATTTTTTTTTCTTTCCCGCATTTACAGAGGGGCGGTGCAGTCTCTCAGCCTCTCAGCAGTGCACACACACACACAGCAATGCGCATGTGATGCACACAAGCAAGGGCATGTGTCATTGGCTGTGTATGTCACATGTCCTTGCCCTATAAGAACCAGCCATTTGCCCCGTCGCCACCATTTCCTCACTGCTGCAGCTTAGTGTTAGACGGCACCGCTGCTGCTGTGGGCGCTATACAGACTAAGAGTGTTTTTTTGGAGCGAATTGTCAGAGAGATAGGTTTAGGGAGTCGGGAGGAGTCGGGACTAGTTGTAATATCAGCCCTTTTCAGGGTAGGTTACAGCAGTTCATAGCACTGTTTGCCAGGCAGGTCTAAGCCAGTGCTGTGCAAGTGTTTGTCACAGCATTTGGTGTAATCTAGCTCAGCCTATCCTTTTGGGCTAGTAGCATTGTCTGATAGTCATCTGAGTAGCCCGCCTGTGAAGCTAGCTACACAGCCTGTGTATCTCAATTTTTACTGCATCTAACCCAGTAAATCGTTTTGGGGTTTAGGGCTTAGTAGCAGTGTCTGCATGTCAGCAGAGTAGCCAGCCTGTGAAACAAACTATACCGCCTGTGTATCTCAATTTTTACTGCATCTAATCCAGTTAATAGTTTTGGGCCTAGGAGCAGTGTCTGCACGTCAGCAGAGTAGCCCGCCTGTGAAACAAAGTATACCGCCTGTGTTTCTCAATTTTTACTGCATCTAATCCAGTTAATAGTTTTGGGCCTGCCTAGGAGCAGTGTCTGCACGTCAGCAGAGTAGCCAGCCTGTGAAACAAACTATACCTCCTGTGTATCTCAATTTTTACTGCATCTAATCCAGTTAATAGTTTTGGGCCTAGGAGCAGTGTCTGCATGTCAGCAGAGTAGCCCGCCTGTGAATCAAACTATACCGCCTGTGTATCTCAATTTTTACTGCATCTAATCCAGTTAATAGTTTTGGGCCTAGGAGCAGTGTCTGCACTGACCGACGAACCCTGGTGCAATACGTTATGACGTATAGCATGGGCCAACGAGCTCAAGAGGTGGGGCAAATCACGCTGCAGGAGTGGTCTCAGATCAGGGACCTATGCACCCTTCTGTACAGTTTTGAAATAGCAACAAAGATGTTTAGTGCTGGCGATGCCATTATCAGCATGACCATTCCGGTGATTTACATGCTGGAGCACACCTTACACAGTGTTCGGAGTCAGGTGGTGGAACATAAGGAGAAGGAGGAACAGGAGGAGTTGTATGCGGAAGGGATCATATCTCCAAGGTCAAGAAGGTTGGCAGCACCAAGGCGGCTGGCATTGGAGGCTGGGGGAGAGGGATTACCGAGGGCGCATGGTAGCAGCCAAACTGTTCAGGAAGGTGCAGTAGGCGAGGAAGAAGTGGAGGACGAACTGGCGCTGGGCATGGAAGACTCATCAGTAGTGTTGAGCATTCCGATACCGCAAGTATCGGGTATCGGCCGATACTTGCGGGTATCGGAATTCCGATACCGAGATCCGATACTTTTGTGGTATCGGGTATCGGTATCGAAACAACATTAATGTAAAAATGTGTAAAAGAGAGAATTAAAATAAAAAATATTGCTATACTCACCTCTCCGACGCAGCCTGCACCTTACCGAGGGAAGCGGCAGCGTTCTTTGTTTAAAATTCGCGCTTTTCTTTCCTTACGTGAAGTCCCGGCTTGTGATTGGTTGCGTGCCGCCCATGTGACCGCAACGCAACCAATCACAGCAAGCCGTGACGTAATTTCAGGTCATTCAGTATTTTAAAATTACGCTCCGGCTATGTGATTGGTTGCGTCGCAGTCACATGGGCGACGCAACCAATCACAGCAAGCCGTGACGTAATTTCAGGTCATTCAGTATTTTAAAATTACGTCCCGGCTTTGTGATTGGTTGCGTCGCAGTCACATGGACGACGCAACCAATCACAAGCCGTGACGTCACGGGAGGCTGGACACGCGCGCATTTTAAAATGCGCGCGTGTCCAGCCTCCCGTGACGTCCCGGCTTGTGATTGGTTGCGTCGCTGTCAACCAATCACAAGCCGGGAGGCTGGATACGCGCGCATTTTAAAATGGTTTCCCGGCTTGTGATTGGTTGACAGCGACGCAACCAATCACAAGCCGGGACGTCACGGGAGGCTGGACTCGCGCGAATTTTAAAATGCGCGCGTGTCCAGCCTCCCGGCTTGTGATTGGTTGACAGCGACGCAACCAATCACAAGCCGGGACGTCACGGGAGGCTGGACTCGCGCGCATTTTAAAATGCGCGCGTGTCCAGCCTCCCGTGACGTCACGGCTTGTGATTGGTTGCGTCGCCCATGTGACTGCGACGCATCCAATCACAAAGCCGGGACGTAATTTTAAAATCCTTAAGGACCTGAAATTACGTCACGGCTTGCTGTGATTGGTTGCGTCGCCCATGTGACTGCGACGCAACCAATCACAAAGCCGGAGCGTAATTTTAAAATACTGAATGACCTGAAATTACGTCACGGCTTGCTGTGATTGGTTGCGTTGCGGTCACATGGGCGGCACGCAACCAATCACAAGCCGGGACTTCACGTAAGGAAAGAAAAGCGCGAATTTTAAGCAAACAACGCTGCCGGTTCCCTCGGAGAGGTGAGTATAGCAATATTTTTTATTTTAATTCTTTATTTTACACATTAATATGGTTCCCAGGGCCTGAAGGAGAGTTTCCTCTCCTTCAGACCCTGGGAACCATCAGGAATACCGTCCGATACTTGAGTCCCATTGACTTGTATTGGTATCGGGTATCGGTATCGGATTGGATCCGATACTTTGCCGGTATCGGCCGATACTTTCCGATACCGATACTTTCAAGTATCGGACGGTATCGCTCAACACTACTCATCAGATGACGGAGACCTTGATCAAATTTCTGTTGTGCGAGGTTGGGGGAGAGGGCAGACGAAGGAAGCATGATTCTCAGCTCGCCACCACCAAGACAACAAGGACTTGGTCCTCCTGGATGCGCAAGACACATGAGTGCCTTCTTGCTGCACTACCTGCAACATGACCCTCGGATTGTCAGAATCCGAAGTAATGCCGACTACTGGGTTGCCACACTCTTAGATCCCCGGTACAAAAGCAAATTTGGCGAAATAATTCCTGCCATAGAAAGGGATTCACGCATGCAGGAGTATCAGCAGAGACTGTTACTGTTACAGAATCTAACATCTGCTTTTCCACAAAACACCAGTGGTGCACGTAGTCAATCTCTGAGTTCTAACTTGCCAACCGTGGGACTATCGAGTCATCACTCTAACCGTAATAGTAACATCGTATCTGGTGGTAACAGCAATTTTTTCCAATCGTTTCAAGATTTTTTTAAACAATCCTTTGCAAGGCCACAGGAGACAAGAAGTCTGACGCACAGCCAATGCCTAGAGAGGATGGTACAAGAGTATCTCCAAGTTAACATCGATGCCATGACTGTGGAACTGGACCCTTGCTCATTTTGGGCTTCCAATCTTGAAAAATGGCCTGAGCTCGCCACTCGCGCCTTGGAGATCTTGTCGTGCCCCGCAGCCAGCGTTCTCTCTGAACGTGTGTTCGGCGCTGCTGGTGGTGTGCTGACAGATAAGCGCACGCGGCTGTCCAGTGACAATGTAGACAGACTAACGTTCATCAAGATGAACAAATCCTGGATCCGCAAGGACTTTTCTACTCCTGTGTCATCTTGGGGAGACTAAAAGCTTGATGATTTTTGAAAATCACCTCACCAACCGTTAAAAAACTCTGGCGAAATTGATGCCACTTAAGTGGTGTCTGTGGCCGAATTTTTTGAAAAAATGGAGACTCTTTTATTTAGTCCCCTTGCTGAGTTTTACATGACGTTGCCATCATCAATTGCAGGTGGGTGGGGTCGTCTGCAGAGTTGTTTACTCATACTATGGCCTGGGATTCAGAGGTCTGCTCCAAAGCTTCAGTGTCTGCTAGTCAGCAGAGTAGCCCAGCCATCCACCACCTGTTTACCAAAGTACTATTTTTAATTGCATCTGGCCCAGGAAATCCTATTGGGCCTAGTAGAATTTAGTGCTACTCAGAAGCGTACCCCACCTATGAAGCAAGCTACACTGCCTGTTTACCTAACTACTATTTTGTAACGGCATCTAGCCCAGAAAATCCTTTTGGGCCTAGCAGAATTTAGTGCTACTCAGCAGCGTACCCCACCCATGAAGCAAGCTACACCGCCTGTTGATCTAATTACTAATTTTTAACTGCATCTAGCCCAGGAAATCGTTTTGTACCTAATAGCATTTTGTGCTACTCAGCACAGTACCCCACCCATGAATCAAGCTACACCGCCTGTTTACCTAAGTACTATTTTTTAATGGCATCTGGCCCAGGAAATCCTTTTGGGCCTAGTAGAATTTAGTGCTGCTCAGCAGCGTATCCCACCCATGAAGCAAGCTACACTGCCTGTTTACCTAAGTACTATTTTTAACGGCATGTGGCCCAGGAAATCCTTTTGGGCCTAGTAGAATTTGGTGCTACTCAGCAGCGTACCCCATCCATGAAGCAAGCTACACCGCCTGTTTACCTAAGTACTATTTTTAACGGCATCTAGCCCAGGAAATCCTTTTGGGCCTAGTAGAATTTAGTGTTACAAAGCAGCGTACCCCACCCATGAAGCAATCTACACCACCTGTTAACCTAACTACTATTTTCTAATGGCATCTGGCCCAGGAAATCCTTTTGGGCCTAGTAGCAATTTCTGCTACTCAGCAGAGTACCCCACCCATGAAGCAAGCTACACCGCCTTCTTTCTTTCTCAATCTAACCCCTCGGCTCTGGGGTGTTCACTCTCCCTCCAGCTCTCTCCTTCTCACAGGTGGACTACAGCATGTTTTCTCACTGTGGCGAATCTTTTGGGCCCAGGCATAAGAAGTTGTCGAGGTAATGGATAATATGTGCCTCCTTACAAACATCCATGACGACACATTCGAGGAAGCAACTAAACGCCTCAAATAGTGAGCAGGATATGGAGCACCCCAATGTCTGTTTTGGCCATTAAGGTGCCCCTTACCAACTTCTTGACCCGCCTGATTGCCTCGTCAAAGGAGGTACAGTACATAGTACTGTACTTGGTTCCGCATCGATGTTGTCGTTTACTGACTTGCCCCTTGGATATGACAAATGGTGGATTAGTCTGAATGTATTGGGTTCATTTTTTGGCACAACTCCCAATGGGGGTACCACTACATCTTCTAAGGAAAGTGTTCTGAATGGACCCGCCGCCATTCTACCTAAAGATATTTATTTTTTTATTTTTTTTGTCAAGACGTCTGGGTGTTGGTAGAGTGAGTTTAGATTTTTACTCCAGCCTTTCTTGATTTTAGAAGGGCATGACATGCCTATATCTGTCAAGTAAAAAAGGCAGCACACTGCAGCGCTAAGACATGCAAACATGAAATATGAAAACTGAACTGCATTACTCCACTTGAAATATGAAAAATGAGAGCGTTTAGCGCATAAAAATGGACAATTTTATGTGTACCTGATAGCCACTTTGCGGCATCTCTCTTATATCAGGTCCTACGCTTGCCTTCCTCGCTGAGAATAAACGTCTCCATGTGAATGGGTACCTGTGAAAACCTCTTCCTAGACTCATATTCTCTATCTCTGTGGAGGGGTACTGGACCTGCTGCAATTAAAACACCTGTGGCTAGGAGGCGGAGTGCTCCGTCAGAAGGCTAAATAATATATTTGAAAAAACTGACCGTCACATCCATACATAGACTAAGTGTGAACAGGTGCTGCTTAGCTACAGCACCTGTTCACACTTAGTTTATGCATGGATGTGACGGTCAGTTTTTTCAAATATGCCTATATCTGTGTCTCCTCCTCCTTTTACTCCTCCACCTCTTTGCTTTTCGCATGACTATATGTAGTTGTGACTTTTCCATGTGTTTGTTGTGTCTTCTGAGCAGTTTGTCAGCTTTTGGACACCTTTTAAGGTGTTTTCTATGTGTTTTCCATGTGTTTGTATGTGTTTGCCTGGCATTGGTTTCAAAGGGGTTCGACGAACAGTTCGTCGAACACGTCCCTGTTCGACAAACCGAACCAAACCCGAACACTAGGGAGGTGGCTCATCTCTATTGTTTAGAACATATCAAAAACTATACAGACTATCCAGTTTATATCTGGAAGCCACTAATATTTGATCCAATGACACATCTGCTATTAGCCTAGCCATGAGTTGTCTCAGATTTCACAGGAATCCTGGGACAAAAGAGGGTAAAGGGTATTTAAAATTTAGGGTGTTCCCGGACTGGGGGGTTCCAGGAGAGGCAGAGGCAAAAGTGGGGGTGGGACATAAACATCCTGAGAAATGTTGGCAATTATGCATAAGCATTAACTGTTGGTAAGTGAGATTTTTTTTGCATGCAGCTATGTAATCGCAATGTACAGTGCTCAGCACGAATAAGTGACCACCTTTTGAAAGATGAGAATTTAATGAATATCTCACTGAACACAAGAACAAGTTCTAAAATTTTGACAAGACTGAGTTTCATAGAACATTCTTTTAACCTATGGGTTAAAAAGATGTTCTATGAAATTGTTCTTGTGTTCATTGACATATTGATTACAATCTTACTTTTCAAAGTAGGTGTACTCATTTATCATGAGCACTGTATACATGTAATATAATTGGTATTTTATTAAGCAACATGGCTAAATTGCAGAAAAACAGTCTACAACCACTCATCCAGTTTTACATTGATTTATCGCAATTAAGTTAAAGAGAACCCGTCAGGCAATTCATGCTGCCCAAAGTATGGCCAGCATGAATAGCACAATTGCAGCCAGGTACAGTATGTTAATCTCTGAAGTGCACTGGAGTTTTAGAGAAAATACACTCTGAAGATCCAGCCAGAGACCACAGCCAGAGTTAAGACTAGATAAGCAACGCCCCTGGCCGGATCTTCTCACCCTTGCTGCAGGTTATTGACAGGTCACTCCTTCGCATGTACTTTGGAAAAGACCAATCAGCTGCAGAAACACTGGAAAGTTCTGCCACGGACAGCCAAGAATTAATTTAATAGCTAATGGCTATTAAATTGGCTATGGTCTCCAGCCAGAACATCAAAGTATATTTTCTCTGAAACCCCAAAGCACTTTAGAGAATATAGTTGGCTGCAATTCATGCTGCCCATGGTTTAAATAGCATGAATCGCCAGAGAGGTTTCCTTTAAACATTTAAGCAATGTACATGATGTTCCTAATGCATGTCTGCAGGAAGATTACACAGGTGCCCAAAAGCAGCCCTACTGTCAGACCAAGCCAACTTATTCCTCTACCAAACAGCACCAACACAAACTGAAAAGATAAACAATGTTCATTCTTCCATGAAGATACTGTTGTTTCCATACATTTATTCAATACTAGTGTAATTCCAAAAGTAAAAGTGCTTTACAGCAGTGGCATAAAAATTAACTACAGGGGCCCAAGAAAAACTTCAGTGTAAGTAATTCTCAACTTCAACTAACCTACATGGAATTATTTTGTGAGCAAGTCAGAAATACTTAAGGTTATTGTGCTCTCCATCCTGTGTCTTCTCTTTCCTATTGAACTGCATTAAATAAACATTCCTCTGCCCACTTTCATTATTATCCCCCATCATCTACCACGTCTCATCAAGTCATCATACACAATACTATACAGTCAGCCACTCCCACTGATACCAGCATCGATTTGCAGTGTAATGTGTATGAGGGCCTCCAGATTCTCCCCCCGACAGATGATGTTGGGGGAGAGAAGTATCCGGTGTGTTGAATTTCAACAGCTGATCCTCTTGTTTTCCCTGAGGATAAGCCACTGCCAAAAGAGTCTGACAGCTACTCTTTCATAGAGAACACAGGAGCTTTATGCCGAGCCAAGCTTTACCATGTATGGGGGAGTCGGGGAACATAGCCGTCGGCCGAACAATGACTTACCTGACAGTTATCTAATGTGTATGGGGGCCTTAAGTGAACTTGGTATCTTTGGAATCTGTTATTGTTGCTACTCTTATACTTAGGGTATCAATTTTCATATACTCAATCTCTGTATTGTAGCAAAAAATGTTATTGTGACAAAGAATGCCTCTGAAGGCATTTCTCGATTCTCCATGGATTCCATTCGCTTTCCCCAGTCTACAATTCATAGTAAAGACCAAAAAGCATTGCTTAGTACAAACAGTTTTCTGTTCCTTCATATATTCCAGGCAATTTGACAATGTGGATACATTTATGTATACCCAGAGGAGAAAACCAGAAAACTTTGTACAGATTTAACAAGAAAAGCCAATACTTTATTCTGTTTTATTCCAAGTACAAAGCATTATGTACAGTGAATAATAATTAAAAGGCCAGTGTCCCACTGTGTCCCACTGTGTCCAGGCTGTAGATTTAGTTTTCCTAAACTTTAGGAAAAAAGGTGGTAACCAATAAATAAGATAAAATGGCAATGATATTTCTTGTACAGCTAAGTCCAAACCGCCTTAAGAAGACGTGAGGTATATGTCTAACATGCCTATAGGTGTATGCCAATAGAGTGACCTTTTTGTATGCATTTCCTACTGTATAAGCTATATGAATGATATAGAAAGCAATAAAAAAGAACTGTAAAGGGTAATGGAAATACAATGTAGATGTGAATTATTAGAAACAGAAAGAGGAAATACAAGGAATAAGATGAACATGACATAATAGAAATGGAAACTTTAAGAATTAGAAAACTATTCCGTACTATTCTGTATGAAAAAGTAGATGACAATAAGGATAGGAAGACAAGCGCTGCAAATTGTGAGGAAAAAACCACAAGGGCTACCGTAGGCGTAATCTGTGCTTTTGTGCTGTGATGCTAATGTTTCTATGTGTTTTGTGTGCTCATATCAAAAGGGATATTAGAGTACATATAGACATTCTATAACACAATATATATATTTGTAGATTGACTGCATTATATAAAATAATACTACACATGAAGTAGCTTCAGTATTTCTATTCAGTAGAATATTAATGTCTATTCTTAATGATCTCACAGAATCCATGTAACTTCAGGCATCAGAGCAGATGACGTGGAACTCCTGCTAAGGCCGTGGGGTACTCAGTACCGAGTCTGGTACGTAAAGGGATGTGTCAAAGTGGCAGCAGGGTCCATGGCCCTGGGAGCCCATATTAAAGCGACGGTCTTTAAAGGGGTTTGTAAAGTAATAAAAGTTTGTGACGCCACTTGTGGTACTCAGTCAGGGGTCACCGACGCTGCTTAAAGGGGTCTGCTGGGGTGATGTTATGGCAGCTGGGATGGCATGGCTTCCCACCGGTGAAGCTGGATCCCCGGGACTCTGGGTGTAGTTAGGACAGGCGGTAGGCAGTGTAAAAAGAAACGGAGGACACAGGGTTGCAGTCTCTTTACCTCTTTACTGGTGAATTCAGGCAACCGCAGTCCAGGGTACTGGATCACAGGTACAGGTATGGTCCGGCCGGCTTGGAAGCAAATCTGGAATCCCTTTTACCAGGTGAGGTTGGAAGCCTTCCTTCTAGCGCTGTATTGTAGTCCCATGCTGCCTTAGGCCTCACACAAGGTCCTCACGTTTTCTCTGTCCCCCTTTACGTAGGACACTACCCGCATGACAGTTAACTCGAGCCTTTTTACAGGATCTCTATCATGACCCGGGCTCTATCTGCTACTGTGTCTTTGGGTGTTAATGGTGGACAGGTGACTTGCAATCCAGCTGTCCACCGGTTTCTGCCGTAGGGCATGAAGCTACCGGTATCTGCGCTTCAGCGTGGAGGAAGCTCAGTCGCAGCTTCTCTCCCCAGCTCTTAACTCTCTTTCGCTCCATTTCCCCTCTTAATCTCTTTAAGACTGCTCTGCTTTCCTCTTTACTCTTTCCAGGAGCTGCAGCACCTCTCATGGCTGCACGGCCTCAGAACTCCTTCCTCACTCCTCACTCTCCTCTCACAAACTCCTCTCTGTCTCTCCCTCCAACAGACTGCCTCTCACAGACTAACTAACTCCTCCTCCAGACCAGAATATATATTATCTAAGGAAGCTCCCCCGAAACTGGGTTCAGAGCTCCCCCTTCTGGACTGGAGTCAGAACAGTGTTGTATGTGCTGAATACCTGATAAAGGGATCCTTCCTCACTTCCAAGCATGGCATCACTCTCCATGTGAGGAAAGCAATGCCACTGTAACAACCAGGAACCTGGGGTGTTACACTACTTCTCTAGGGAAAATTATAAAAATAATAAATTAGACTATAGATGTTGTAGTGCTGAGTTCGCTAATGGAGAAGAGCTGAGCTTCTCATTTGGCAGCCCTAGTCATGATATGTTACTTCATCTCTAGGTAACACTACAAGGCAAACTTATCAAAGAGTGAGGAAGATAGGTGATGAAGGGTCAAACAAGAACTCAAAATAGGGTAAACCCTAATGTAAAAGGGTAGAAAAGTGCTGTAGGGTGAAACAAGCACATAAAATAGCGTAAAACCCTAATGGAGGAGGGTAAAAAATTATTAATCAGTTGTGATTGCTTGGGCTGGTGTGTGAAACACAGCCACTATAAAGGTTTCAGATACCAGCTATCACTGTCCCATGGCTGGAGGAGGTTCTACCAGATAATTTTCCAAGTACTGATAAAAACATGTTTAATAAAGTGGCCGTGCAGCTGGAAAGTCTCTAGCTGCTGTTCTTTTATTTTATTATGCGTTTCAATGCCACATTGGCTTTTTTTTTCCAAGTGAAAAAAGCAACCTTATAGTGGCATGCCCAGTATAGGGACAGGAGACAGGACTGCTATGAAGCTCCTGAGGGTTGGGGCACTGAAATGCTATACCTGTTTGCCATTACACTACCTCAGGGGCTTCCTACAGCACCTTGCAGTTTCCTTTTGTGGTAGCTACGGGACATTATATAATTTATGAAGTAAAAAAACAAGATCTAGTTTATACAAAGCGTATGTAAAATGTTATAAACATTACCTTCGTTTTTGGCACAACAAATCTAAATGGGTGGTGTGAAATTACCAGCTTTAAAAAAACATAATTTTGTAATATTGAGTCAAAAGATGTTTACAACATACTGTATGTGCTTCATTAGTTAGGAAATTTTTAAGCCATGAAATAACAAAGATTTTTTTTAAATGATCTCTCTGTTGGCACTGGGTCCCATTCAGAAATTTAGAATGATGGCCTTTCAAGTTCTATGTAAATCCCTAACCCATATATTACAATGTGTCACAAAATAGTTATCTGGCTAATTAAAGTATATAATATCTGAATATATAACATTATTTTAAAGATTGCATTTTTCATACAAAGCATATAGAGCAGCCATTATAAGCTAACAATGCCTTGTTTCCACAGTTCACTTGTTGGCTTATCGGCAAAAGACAACTGTGAAAGGATAACATAAGTCCTCTTGCTCTCCAATCACCTCCAATTTCCATTCCAGTTCAATCCATCATTATGAATATTCTATAGAAAAAGAGAACTGAGTCATAGCTAATTATAGAAAATACAAATATATTTTTATTTATACCAAATAGTACACAAAACAGACAAATATAAAAAGGAGCACATGTAAAACAGTCAAATGGACTAGAAATAAACACTGGGTCAGTGATACAAAAGATCCCAAGATATCAGGTGCCGGCTACAGAGCTATGCATCATGGGTATATAGAGGTTTGAATGTGTCACCATATAAATAGTAATCAAAAAAGCAGGTGTTGCTAGGTGCTTGAAGGGCAGGATATTCCTGTAGGTGCTTAATGCTGCCCCTGGATAGATCGCAGCGCTTATACTGCCTTCATATTTCTAGTAAACCAGTAAATGTTGGTGGCACAGAGAAACAAAAATGTGAAAGGTCTAAGTCAAATTACATTACCCGTCATGATGTAGAGCAATGGAGCCGGGACCAATTCCCCAACGCACGTGTCAGTACGAGATGACACCCCCTGAGGAAGGTCATCTCGTACTGAAACGTGCGTTGGGGAATTGGTCCCGGCTCCATTGCTCTACATCATGACGGGTAATGTAATTTGACTTAGACCTTTCACATTTTTGTTTCTCTGTGCCACCAACATTTACTGGTTTACTAGAAATATGAAGGCAGTATAAGCGCTGCGATCTATCCAGGGGTAGCATTAAGCACCTACAGGAATATCCTGCCCTTCAAGCACCTAGCAACACCTGCTTTTTTGATTACTATTTATATGGTGACACATTCAAACCTCTATATACCCATGATGCATAGCTCTGTAGCCGGCACCTGATATCTTGGGATCTTTTGTATCACTGACCCAGTGTTTATTTCTAGTCCATTTGACTGTTTTACATGTGCTCCTTTTTATATTTGTCTGTTTTGTGTACTATTTGGTATAAATAAAAATATATTTGTATTTTCTATAATTAGCTATGACTCAGTTCTCTTTTTCTATATATTGCTAATGTTGAGTCGCTAACTTATAATATGCAATTAGCATATAGATGTAGATTTGCACATCGTATTACATATTTATAATAATGATTTGGAGAGGTTATATATTATTATGAATATTCTGTAGCGCCCCCACTGCCGCAGGGCCGAGGGGTACCTGGTACCGGGCCTCTGAGTCTCTGCTCTGGGGTTGTCACGGTGGCTAGACCCGGTCCGTGACCCTGCTGAGGGGTGCACAATAAAAGGTGGTGGTATGGTGCTGATGTTATGGTGCGGTGTAGTGCCGGTCGCGGTCAATAACAAGGACACCAGGTTGCAGTCTCTTTACCTCTTTACTGAAGGCTTCTGAGTCCTCAATCCGGAATACGGTTAACAGGGCTGCGCAAGTCCGGCCGGTCCGATGGCACCTCCAGAGTTCCCGTTGCAGGTGGAAATCTGTGCCTACCTTCCTGCGCTTGTGTTGTGGTCCTCCCCTGCTGTGCTTACGGGATAGTACCCCACAACTGTTGTGTCTGTTTCTCGTGTTCCCTCACAACTCGATTCTCATGTTCTCCCTCTACGTCCCCCTGATCTTACGGTTAGGACGCACCCGTATGACGGGGAGGCTCGGAGCTCTTCCGGGACTCCAGCGTCGCCCCACTCCTGTTGTTACCCCCTGTGTCTTCCTGGGTGAGACAGCCCGCCTGTAACTGACTGTCCTGCCGTAGGTTTGAAGTTTGGCTTGGAGCTCTATACTTCCTCGGCGTTCCGGCCACCGGTTATGCGCCTCAATAGGATGTTGCCTCGTCTTACAGCACGACTCCTACTGGTATTCTCCTTGTTGCGTTGATCTCGTTTCTCACTCAGCACAATAAACCTCGCTTCTTGTCCTTTCTTAGGGTACCGCCGCTATATCGTGCAGGCGCGGTCCCGTAACGTTCTCTCTGGTTGCTAGGCCTCTGTCAGGATCCCACCCCTGACAGGGACCCCTCTGAATCTTCCCCTACAACACCTTCTGCCACAAGGTGTTGCCTGGTTCCAACCCAGTCAGCTTTCTGTCTAACTTCCTATCTAACCCCCAGTTTTATCAGACTGTGAGGAGTGGCCTAATGAATAGTACCCTTAGCTCCCCCTGGAGGCCAGACTGTGAAATGTATTGGTGTCTGTGATACCTGGTCAGATGAACTCCTTCAGTGCCATCAGACGTACCATAGCCCCCTTTAGCGGCGGAGCCACAGTACTGCAACGACCAGGACTCTGGGGCGCTGCACTCCCCCCCCGGTTAAATCCAGGACTCCTGGACTGGGAAGAAAACAACAATACATGTCAGCAAAAAGACATACAATTTTGAAAATGCAAGTACAAGTAAACTTTTTAACAGAGCTTCCCTTTATGGGAGGTGAGGACACTTGAACGTTACAAACATAGTTAAATACTTTAACTCTTACTATAAATAACTTTTCTTACCCAACCGGGTATTCTACTAAGTGCAAAATCTTTGAACAATAATTTAACATTGCCTTTAAGGACGTACTCGCTAAATCCACTAAAGACCTTCTTATATCACATATAAGGCTAATTAACGTTTTTGCATTCTCCTACTTTACGTCTGCAGGACCGCCTGTCCTAACTGCTCCAGACCTACTGCCTCTCCTTTCTGTACAGGACCGCCCCTTTCCGCCCGGGCCTACTGTCCTTCCACTACTATACACAGTATAGAACATATCATTTTTCTTTCAGTTCAAGATCACTGAGCCATCTCTATATGGCTCCTAAGAGGACTCACCACTAACCCCTATGGGTTCACTTCCTGTCCTCATTCTTCTATTAACATTATTAAACATTTCTTACAATCAACCAGTTAGCTACATATAACTTTTACATATCAGCATTATCAGTACTTTCTTTCAAAACATCATCATTCTTTAAGTGCTTTTGATGAACATCCCCTTTAAGAGGGGACCAAGTCTCTATGATGTAGTGCAACTTCTCCTGCTGCAAGTCTGTTTGCAGTAAGGACTCCGATGCTGGTTCTGCGACCAGTGTCTTCGCAAAGAGTCTGCTTATAAAACCAGTAGAGAGCACCCTTAAGAAGGTGCAAACTATTTACAACATTAGTTTTTGAATCATTCACCGTCCATGATTCGGCAGTCCTTTGATAACTGTGCAAAAAGTAGAAAACAAACAAAAACAATAGGGATCCCGGGTCAACAAAGGGATCCCTTTAAGAATAACCCTAAACAGGTTTTAGCAGCAAAACAGTAGAAACAGTTAACTATTTACAATCATTTAAGCATTTTTGCTTACTCATCTTGTAGCTGTGCAGGGGGTGGTCTCCTTCCAGGCCTCACCCGGCCAACGGGTCGTGTTGGTGCAGCTAGGGCCGGTCCTGGCTCCAGTAACGACAGGATCCCTCTGCGGGACGCCCTCCTTATTCGTGGGCAAGCGCGACCCAGGGGCACACGGTGAGCCCGGACTTCCGGAGGTTCCACGGAGAAAGGTTCCATCGCCTTTTCTGCAGGGGGCTCGTCCTCCGGCGTTCCGGCAGCAGCCTGGAGGGCGACGCACCGCTGGACGCCTCGAGCTATCCAGCCAGTTTCACCAGCTTCCCTGTCATGTTCTCAATGGCAAGAGAACATAGCATCAGCATATATAGGAACTAGCTCTTGGAAGATGGGAACTGAGCTGACCATGAACTAAACCTAACGCACAACTAGCAGTGGCCGGGTAGCATGCCTACGTTGATTCTAGATGCCCAGCACCAGCCGGAGGACTAAATAATGCTAGCAGAGGAAAATATTAGTCCTAGCTCACCTCTAGAGAAATACCCCGAAAGGAGACAGAGGCCCCCCACATGTATTGGCGGTGAATTAAGATGAAATAACAAACGTAGTATGAAAATAGGTTTAGCAAATTTGAGGTCCACTTACTACATAGCAGAAGACAGAAAGGACACTTTCATGGTCAGCTGAAAACCCTATCAAAAAACCATCCAGAAATTACTTTAAAACTCTGGCATTAACTCATAACACCAGAGTGGCAATTCCTGTTCACAAGAGCTTTCCAGACACAGTAACGAAACTACAGCTGTGAACTGGAACAAAAATGCAAAAACAAACATGGACAAGAGTCCAACTTATCTAGTAGTTGTCTAGGAGCAGGAACAAGCACAGAGAGGCTTCTGATAACATTGTTGACCGGCAAGCAACTAACAGAGCAGCAAGGTTATATAGCGACTCCCACATCTTGATGGGAACAGGTGAACAGAGAAGATGAAGACACCAGTTCAATTCCACCAGTAGCCACCGGGGGAGCCCAGAATCCAAATTCACAACAGTACCCCCCCCTCAAGGAGGGGGCACCGAACCCTCACCAGAACCACCAGGGCGATCAGGATGGGCCCTATGAAAGGCACGAACCAAATCAGAGGCATGAACATCAGATGCATGCACCCAAGAATTATCCTCCTGGCCGTATCCCTTCCACTTGACCAGATACTGGAGTCTCCGTCTGGAAACACGAGAGTCTAAGATTTTCTCCACAACGTACTCCAACTCACCCTCAACCAACACCGGAGCAGGAGGCTCAACGGAAGGCACAACCGGTACCTCATACCTGCGCAATAATGACCGATGAAAAACGTTATGAATAGAAAAGGATGCAGGGAGGTCCAAACGGAAGGAAACAGGGTTAAGAATCTCCAATATCTTATACGGGCCGATGAACCGAGGCTTAAACTTAGGAGAAGAGACCCTCATAGGGACAAAACGAGAAGACAACCACACCAAATCCCCAACACAAAGCCGAGGACCAACACGACGGTGGCGGTTGGCAAAAAGCTGAGTCTTCTCCTGGGACAACCTCAAATTGTCCACCACCTGCCCCCAGATCTGATGCAATCTCTCCACCACAGCATCCACTCCAGGACAATCCGAAGATTCCACCTGACCAGAGGAAAATCGAGGATGAAACCCCGAATTACAGAAAAACGGGGACACCAAAGTGGCAGAGCTGGCCCGATTATTGAGAGCGAACTCTGCCAATGGCAAAAAAGCAACCCAATCATCCTGGTCAGCAGACACAAAACACCTCAGATATGTCTCCAGGGTCTGATTAGTCCGCTCGGTCTGGCCATTCGTCTGAGGATGGAAAGCGGATGAAAAAGATAAATCTATGCCCATCCTAGCACAGAATGCCCGCCAAAATCTAGACACGAATTGGGTCCCTCTGTCAGAAATGATATTCTCAGGAATACCATGCAAACGAACAACATTTTGAAAAAACAGAGGAACCAACTCGGAAGAAGAAGGCAACTTGGGCAGAGGAACCAAATGGACCATCTTAGAGAAACGGTCACACACCACCCAGATGACAGACATCTTCTGAGAAACAGGCAGATCTGAAATAAAATCCATCGAGATGTGCGTCCAAGGCCTCTTAGGAATAGGCAAGGGCAACAATAATCCACTAGCCCGAGAACAACAAGGCTTGGCCCGAGCACAAACGTCACAAGACTGCACAAAGCCTCGCACATCTCGAGACAGGGAAAGCCACCAGAAGGACCTTGCCTCCAAATCCCTGGTACCAAAAATGCCAGGATGACCTGCCAACGCAGAAGAATGAACCTCAGAGATGACTCTACTGGTCCAATCATCAGGAACAAACAGTTTATCAGGTGGGCAACGATCCGGTCTATCCGCCTGAAACTCCTGCAAGGCCCGCCGCAGGTCTGGAGAAACGGCTGACAATACCACTCCATCCTTAAGGATACCTGTGGGCTCAGAGTTACCAGGTGAGTCAGGCTCAAAACTCCTAGAAAGGGCATCCGCCTTAACATTCTTAGAACCCGGTAGGTATGACACCACAAAATTAAACCGAGAGAAAAATAATGACCAGCGCGCCTGTCTAGGATTCAGGCGCCTGGCGGTCTCAAGATAAATCAAATTTTTGTGGTCAGTCAATACCACCACCTGATGTCTGGCCCCCTCAAGCCAATGGCGCCACTCCTCAAAAGCCCACTTCATGGCCAAAAGCTCCCGATTCCCAACATCATAATTCCGCTCAGCGGGCGAAAATTTACGGGAAAAGAAGGCACAAGGCCTCATCACGGAGCAGTCAGAACTTTTCTGCGACAACACTGCCCCAGCTCCGATCTCAGAAGTGTCGACCTCAACCTGAAAAGGTAGAGCAACATCAGGCTGACGCAACACAGGGGCAGAGGAAAAACGGCGCTTAAGCTCCCGAAAGGCCTCCACAGCGTCAGGGGACCAATCAGCAACATCAGCACCCTTCTTAGTCAAATCGGTCAATGGCCTAGCAATATCCGAAAAACCAGCAATAAATCGACGATAAAAGCTAGCAAAGCCCAAAAATTTCTGAAGACTCCTAAGAGAAGAGGGCTGCGTCCAATCACAAATAGCTTGAACCTTGACAGGATCCATTTCAATGGAAGAGGGAGAAAAAATATATCCCAAAAAGGAAATCCTCTGTACCCCAAAAACACACTTAGAACCCTTCACACACAAAGAATTAGACCGCAAAACCTGGAAAACCCTCCTGACTTGCTGGACATGAGAGTCCCAGTCATCCGAAAAAATCAGAATATCATCCAGATACACAATCATAAATTTATCCAAATAATCGCAAAAAATATCATGCATAAAGGACTGGAAAACTGACGGAGCATTTGAAAGACCAAAAGGCATCACTAAATACTCAAAGTGGCCCTCGGGCGTATTAAATGCGGTTTTCCACTCATCCCCCTGCCTGATTCGCACCAAATTATACGCCCCACGAAGGTCAATCTTAGAGAACCACTTGGCCCCCTTTATGCGAGCAAACAAATCAGTCAGCAACGGCAATGGGTATTGATATTTAACAGTGATTTTGTTCAAAAGCCGATAATCGATACATGGTCTCAAAGAGCCGTCTTTTTTTGACACAAAGAAAAAACCGGCTCCTAAGGGAGATGACGATGGACGAATATGTCCCTTTTCCAAGGACTCCTTTATATATTCTCGCATAGCAGCATGTTCAGGCACAGACAGATTAAACAAACGACCCTTTGGGTATTTACTACCCGGGATTAAATCTATGGCACAATCGCACTCTCGGTGCGGAGGTAACGAACCAAGCTTGGATTCTTCAAAGACGTCACGATAGTCAGACAGGAACTCAGGAATTTCAGAGGGAATAGATGATGAAATGGAAACCACAGGTACATCCCCATGAGCCCCCTTACATCCCCAGCTCAACACAGACATAGCTCTCCAGTCGAGGACTGGGTTGTGAGATTGCAGCCAAGGCAATCCCAGCACCAAATCATCATGTAGATTATACAGCACCAGAAAGCGAATAATCTCCTGGTGATCCGGATTAATACGCATAGTTACTTGTGTCCAGTATTGTGGTTTATTATTAGCCAATGGGGTGGAGTCAATCCCCTTCAGAGGAATAGGAGTCTCCAAAGGCTCTAAATCATACCCACAGCGTTTGGCAAAGGACCAATCCATAAGACTCAAAGCGGCGCCAGAGTCGACATAGGCGTCCGTGGTAATAGATGACAAAGAGCAAATCAGGGTCACAGATAGAATAAACTTAGACGGTAAGGTGCAAATGGAAACAGATTTATCAAGCTTTTTAGTGCGCTTAGAGCATGCTGATATAACATGAGTAGAATCACCACAATAGAAACACAACCCATTTTTCCGTCTAAAATTCTGCCGCTCGCTTCGGGACAGAATTCTATCACACTGCATACTCTCTGGCGACTTCTCAGTGGACACCGCCAGATGGTGCACTGGTTTGCGCTCCCGCAAACGCCTATCGATCTGAATAGCCATTGTCATGGACTCATTCAGACCCGCAGGCACAGGGAACCCCACCATAACATCCTTAATGGCATCAGAGAGACCCTCTCTGAAAGTCGCCGCCAGGGCGCACTCATTCCACTGAGTAAGCACAGACCATTTACGGAATCTTTGGCAGTAAATTTCCGCTTCATCTTGCCCCTGAGATAGGGACATCAAAGTTTTTTCTGCCTGAAGCTCCAAATGAGGTTCGTCATAAAGCAACCCCAAGGCCAGAAAAAACGCATCCACATTGAGCAACGCAGGATCCCCTGGTGTCAATGAAAAAGCCCAGTCTTGAGGGTCGCCCCGGAGCAAGGAAATCACAATCCTGACCTGCTGTGCAGGGTCTCCGGCAGAGCGAAATTTCAGGGACAAAAATAATTTGCAATTATTTCGAAAATTCTGAAACCCAGATCTATTCCCCGAGAAAAATTCCGGCAAAGGAATTCTCGGCTCAGATACAGGTGCATGACAAACAAAGTCTTGCAAATTTTGTACCTTCGTGGCGAGATTATTCAAACCTGCAGTTACACTCTGAAGATCCATTACAAACAGGTGGACACAGAGCCATTCAAAGATTAGAAGGAGAAAAAAAAAAAAAAAAAAAAAAAAAATCTCAGCAGACTTCTTATTTCTCTCCTTTCTCAGCCAAGGATTTTAACCCTTTAGTGGGCCGGTCAAACTGTCATGTTCTCAATGGCAAGAGAACATAGCATCAGCATATATAGGAACTAGCTCTTGGAAGATGGGAACTGAGCTGACCATGAACTAAACCTAACGCACAACTAGCAGTGGCCGGGTAGCATGCCTACGTTGATTCTAGATGCCCAGCACCAGCCGGAGGACTAAATAATGCTAGCAGAGGAAAATATTAGTCCTAGCTCACCTCTAGAGAAATACCCCGAAAGGAGACAGAGGCCCCCCACATGTATTGGCGGTGAATTAAGATGAAATAACAAACGTAGTATGAAAATAGGTTTAGCAAATTTGAGGTCCACTTACTACATAGCAGAAGACAGAAAGGACACTTTCATGGTCAGCTGAAAACCCTATCAAAAAACCATCCAGAAATTACTTTAAAACTCTGGCATTAACTCATAACACCAGAGTGGCAATTCCTGTTCACAAGAGCTTTCCAGACACAGTAACGAAACTACAGCTGTGAACTGGAACAAAAATGCAAAAACAAACATGGACAAGAGTCCAACTTATCTAGTAGTTGTCTAGGAGCAGGAACAAGCACAGAGAGGCTTCTGATAACATTGTTGACCGGCAAGCAACTAACAGAGCAGCAAGGTTATATAGCGACTCCCACATCTTGATGGGAACAGGTGAACAGAGAAGATGAAGACACCAGTTCAATTCCACCAGTAGCCACCGGGGGAGCCCAGAATCCAAATTCACAACACTTCCCTCCTCCACCGGGTATAGGTCACTGCGTCACCAGGCTCCAGATCGGAATCGTACCTTCCTCCACAGGGCTCCACTTCCTCCCGGTCGACACGGACCTGTAGTGGCTCCCCGATCTCCTGGATAACTCCCCTTCCTTTCCGGGAGTTAAAGGATATCACTACACCCCAGTGCGACGGTGGAACCTCCTCAATGCTCCTCAGATCGACCTGGGCTGCTGGTTGGGGTCTGTTCCGCCACGCTGTCGTCAGGCGCTGCAGGTGCTCCGCCTCCGGCAGGATCCTCAGGCCCTGTGCCTGCAGCTCACACTCCGCCGCGGTCGGGATGAAAGAAGCGGGGGACACCGGAGACAGGCGGACCTCTGTAGGTTGGCCCAGCCGAGCGATCACACGGGCGTCGGCCTCCAGGCGGTGGGCTATCTGCCGGGCCTCGGCTGCAGCCACACACTCCTCGGACGGCGGCCAGGGGGGTTGGCCCATCGGTAGCTCCGCAAGGGTCAGTTCCCGCAATGATGGCGTGTCCGGGGCTGTGTCGGGTTGTGCAGCCTCTCGCTGAGTCGGGTCATTCCCACGCGGTGCTCCCGGCGTCGCCATCTTCGCTTCCTCTCCAGTGTCTTCTTCCCGCGGTCTCTTTCGTGGGCGGCCCCGTCTCCATGGTCTCCATCCTCCAAAGAGAATAAGGAGGCGGACCTCGGCTGCTGACGGGCACGTCCTCAGGACGCAGAAACATTTAGACTGGGCGGCCATTGTCTTTCGCGCTCTCCAGCTCGTCTACACCCACTCCACGCCCCTCTTCTTCTCCTGCGCTCTCCTCAGCGCTATAATGGCGGCGGATTTTGGCGGCAAGTGGAGCAAGCACAGTCTTTGCAATAAATCACAGTCCAAGTATAATAAATCACAGTTCCAAGGCACACATGACCCGATTCTTCAGGCTTAAGTAGATCCTGTTCTTGACGCCAAGTTGTAGCACCCCCACTGCCGCAGGGCCGAGGGGTACCCGGTACCGGGCCTCTGAGTCTCTGCTCTGGGGTTGTCACGGTGGCTAGACCCGGTCCGTGACCCTGCTGAGGGGCGCACAATAAAAGGTGGTGGTATGGTGCTGATGTTATGGTGCGGTGTAGTGCCGGTCGCGGTCAATAACGAGGACACCAGGTTGCAGTCTCTTTACCTCTTTACTGAAGGCTTCTGAGTCCTCAATCCGGAATACGGTTAACAGGGCTGCGCAAGTCCGGCCGGTCTGATGGCACCTCCAGAGTTCCCGTTGCAGGTGGAAATCTGTGCCTACCTTCCTGCGCTTGTGTTGTGGTCCTCCCCTGCTGTGCTTACGGGATAGTACCCCACAACTGTTGTGTCTGTTTCTCGTGTTCCCTCACAACTCGATTCTCATGTTCTCCCTCTACGTCCCCCTGATCTTACGGTTAGGACGCACCCGTATGACGGGGAGGCTCGGAGCTCTTCCGGGACTCCAGCATCGCCCCACTCCTGTTGTTACCCCCCTGTGTCTTCCTGGGTCTGGGTGAGACAGTCCGCCTGTAACTGACTGTCCTGCCGTAGGTTTGAAGTTTGGCTTGGAGCTCTATACTTCCTTGGCGTTCCGGCCACCGGTTATGCGCCTCAATAGGATGTTGCCTCGTCTTACAGCACGACTCCTACTGGTATTCTCCTTGTTGCGTTGATCTCGTTTCTCACTCAGCACAATAAACCTCGCTTCTTGTCCTTTCTTAGGGTACCGCCGCTATATCGTGCAGGCGCGGTCCCGTAACGTTCTCTCTGGTTGCTAGGCCTCTGTCAGGATCCCACCCCTGACAGGAACCCCTCTGAATCTTCCCCTACAACACCCTCTGCCACAAGGTGTTGCCTGGTTCCAACCCAGTCAGCTTTCTGTCTAACTTCCTATCTAACCCCCAGTTTTACCAGACTGTGAGGAGTGGCCTAATGAATAGTACCCTTAGCTCCCCCTGGAGGCCAGACTGTGAAATGTATTGGTGTCTGTGATACCTGGTCAGATGAACTCCTTCAGTGCCATCAGACGTACCATAGCCCCCCTTAGCGGCGGAGCCACAGTACTGCAACGACCAGGACTCTGGGGCGCTGCAATTCCCTTGTATGAAATCTAATGGAAAGTTGGAAGCTATTTTGAAGGTGGCAGAGAGCCACCCAACCTACTGGACCCATGTGCAGCTCACAAGTCACTCATGTAGTATGTCTGACCCTGGAACAAAGGCAGAGAGCCTGAGGTATTCAGGTTACTGACTAGGTGTTGACACTTGAGGGAAAAAAATCTCTATTATGTTAGATCCAAAGCAAAAGTGGAGCTTTCACGACTTGAAAAAAGCAGTGAAATTGGCCCATCAGTGGGGCTTTTATGTATATAGCATATTAGCTAAGTTCAATTCATCTCAGTTTAAAACACACCCCAACCGTTCTTTATTTAGCTGAACAACCTGTTTAATGACACTGAAAGGCATTCCCTTTACATAGAACATTTCGCTAGGTCAGAAGTGTCCAGTTTTTGCCTTATTTTATTCTGCATGAATTCCTGCAGTTTTTTTTATCCACTATACAGTTCCAGAGACATGGATGGACCTTTATTAGTGTTCATTTCGCCAATGGGGTGTTGCTCGAGGATCAATTATGGGAGCAACATAAAATCATGCCCACGGAGAATCTTGAAAGCAACACCACCTCCTGTATAAAGACCATCAAAATTAGCACTAACTAAAAAGACCTACAGTATATCTCTGGAACCGTGTGATAAATGTAAAAGAAACAGGATACTTAAGGGAGCAGTGGGAATAAAATAAGTGCAAAACATATAGACGGGTCCTGATGAAAGTATTCTACTTTGTCTGTCTGTGACTTTGTTAACCATTGGTCCAGAAAATGAGAAGCAGAATATTTATTGGCAAAAAATACCATATATACTAGAGTATAAGCCAACCCGAGTATAAGCCGAGACCCCTAATTTTGCCCCAAAAAACTGTGAAAACTTAATGACTCGAGTATAAGCCTAGGGTGGGAAATGCAGCATCTACTGGTAAATTTCAAAAATAAAAATAGATACCAATAAAAGTAAAATTAATTGAGACATCAGTAGGTTAAGTGTTTTTGAATCCATATTGAATCAGGAGCCCCATATAATGCTCCATACAGTTCATGATGGGCCCCATAAGATGCTCCATACAAAATATGCCCCATATAATGCTCCATAAAGTTCATGATGGGCCCCATAAGTTGCTCCATAATAAAATATGCCCCATATAATGCTCCATGTTTATGATGGTCCCCATAAGATGCTTTATACAAAAATATGCCCCACATAATGCTGCACAAAAGTTGATTATGGCCCCATAAGATGCTCCATAGAAACATTTGTCCCATACAATCCTGCATAAAAGTGGAACGGGGACAGGTGAATACCGCATGGCTCACCCTCCCCCGTTATACTCACCCTCCCGGCGCGGTCCCTGCTTCTCCGATGCGATGGTATCTCTGGCACCGGCAGCTTGTTCCTGTGTTCAGCAATCACTGGTACTGCTCATTAAAGTAATGAATATGCGCTTCACCCCTATGGGAGTGGAGTAACATCCATATTCATTACTTTAATGAGCGGTACCACGTGACCGCTGAACACAGGAAGAGCTGCGGGCGCCGGAGAAGCAGGGACATGCAGAGACGCACCAGAAGCAGGTGAGTATGATGTGACAGCCCCTCCCCCGCTGACCCCTGGGACAAAGACTCGAGTATAAGCCGAGAGCGGCACTTTCAGCCTCTAAAAATGGGCTGAAAATCTCGGCTTATACTCAAGTATATATGGTATGTACAAGGGGATAGAATAATGACTGCTATTACTTTGGGGTGATGGTAATGACTTCCCCATGATGTTAGAAGTACTGTAGTATCTCAGTTTTAGATAAGGTGACATTTACACAGAGTGTATCCCCATAATATGACATAATTAGAGCAGCAGACATAATATGAGAGTGGTTTTTGGAAAACTACCATTCTAGTTCTTCTTTTTCCAATGTTAAATGCGGGTGTGATATTGAATCAGTGAAGTTGAGGTTTACAAGCACGTAAGCTGCTATGTTGGTGTTCCTGCTATGACAGAGGAAGATATGAAAGGAGACCATCAGGGATTATTATCAGTTGTGCTGATCCGGAGTTTATTGGCAGGTAGAAGTTGCAATATTCTTCCCGTTAGCTTTGGTTGATGGTTATCTGGTTCATTTGGCAGAACCCCGGCTTTTGCTGTCACTTACTGATCTATGTAATTTGCTGCAAATGATTCAAAGCATTGTTTTAATTAAGACATGGAGGGCCTATTTATCAAGGTCTCCTGGCTGCCAGATGAATCGAGTAATTATCACTTGATTTATAAAAGAAAGCAAAAATTCCATTGAGTATAATTGTGTCAACTGTAATTGCAAAAATTTATGACTCTTTTCAAACTAGTGGCATGGTACCTATAGGGAAGAACACAGTACCTATAACTATAACTCAAGACAAGAAATACAAGAAGTTGTTAATGATGATGGAAGGAACTCTGAAGAGAGAGGGAGTTAAAGGGATTCTTTTGTTACCCTGAGTTCTGAAAACCTCATAAAGGTATGGTGGTAAAAATCTTTAAAAAACACTGAGGTGGGGAGGCCGGTAAAGCAGCTAATACAGGTTGTAATACTCCCCTGATGATTCTATCAGGATGAAACGCGTCGGGAAACGCCTTGTCTAAACAAAGGCTTGATCGTCACTCCACCTTTCTTGAGAGACCCAGAGACAAATGGAGGCTCTCCAACCTCGGGGTGAGATCTTTCCATAATAATGGGTTCCAAATATGACGCAAATTTGTATATGCCGGCGTCTTAGAAAAAGTGTTTGGTGTGAAATATACAATTACCACACAATAATGACCATAAGGGATGCTCATGACATTTATTGATGAGGTAGCATGATCCCATATGTTTATGGATGCATATTGGTGGTTTAATTTAATTTAAAATGCCTCTCTAGCACGCTATCACATGTACTGACAGTAGCGAGACATACACACATGTATGGTGAATAAGTAACCTTTGATATTTGTCACATTTATGTGGTTTTGACATGCCGGTTACTTGTAACCAAAAATTTGGCCTCTCAAGGTACTAAAAAACATACATATAACCCTAGAGAGTAAGAATTGCTCTATCTTGATAAAAGACAATCTGATAAGGGTATTCTTTAATGGTGCCATATGGGGTATGGGTATTGTACAGACAGGGGCAGATCCATAAATGATCACAATGAGTATTGGTGAATGCCATACGTATAGCCCTCCCTTATAATGTGACATGTGTGTATTCTAACAGAGTATACTGTAAATAGCTACACAAGGCTGCTATCTGTATTCTAGAAGGTCACAGGCAGTGACTACTTAGCAGTGTCAGCATATCTACCTTTGTTCTTACCTCTTTCCCATTTCTGTGTCGGTATAGGGTTCACTACTGCACTAAGGTTTTTTCCCTTCCTGCTCTTGTTTAATATATGTATTGTACGTGATTTTTTATACATACCTAGTAAAGGTTAAGTTTTATATTCATATCCAATTGCTATTTTCCTCTAAATTACAAGAAAGCATTGATTCGTTGGAAGCCAAAGACAATGTCACATGCCATTAACATGAATGAAATGTATTGCGTTTAATGTGAAGTTATAATGTGCACAATATCTGTACAAATCACTAAATAGCACTTTTATTTATCTTATAGGCCAGTGCTTCACTAACTCAGACTGGCCTCAATATTGATGAGCCTTCTAGTTGTTGGAAATATGCAGCTGGGGAGGTAGTTTTATAGACATAATCATATTCCGCAAAGTCTTTTCTATGGCTACAGCAATTTCAAGTTTAGCAAAATAATTCACTTGATTTTTTGCTCATGTTATTATTATACTGTATTCAAGTGACAGAAAAAAAAGAAAAATTGAAACTTTTTATAATTTTAGCATGGACTTGTACTACAAATGGTGAAGCTGAGACATCATCTTGGTCTGTCTGGTGAGGTCTTGGCATTTTCTTCATCTGTCGGTTGAAACCCCAAGAGAAAAGATTTGAGATGCACTGTTATATACAATTTCTCTTAATACATAGATGATTTATTATATTGAAGAGCTAACATCGGAACCTGAAAAAAGTTTTGTCAGTATACCTTGGGCATTCTTGTCTCCATCCACAGTGTATTTTTTTCATGTTATCCTCCAGTTGTTCCTAATTTGCCAGCAGCGTCGGACTGGAGCACCTTGGGCCCACCAGAGAAAATCATTCTTGGGGCCCACTATGTAGCTACATAGAAATAGATACAAGACCACCAATTGTGCGGTATAAAGTGCTAATATCAGGGTATAATATAAGGTAGTTCACGTCTTAATTATGTAGCAAGGGTTGGGGTAGCCCCTCACAGAATAAAATGTAGCCCCCTCATAAAATATAATGCAGTCCCCTCTCATAGAATATAATGCAGCACCCCACAAAATATAATGCAACCCCCTCAGGTATAACGCAGTCCTCACCATAGAATATAATGCAGCACCATCATAGGGTATAATGCAGCCCCCCTCATATAGTATAATGCAGCCCACCACAGAATATAATGTAGTCCCCTGAGAGAATGCATTGTCCTCATCACCACCTCCATCATTGCCTTCTCCCCCCTCCACCCCATCATTCTTCCCCACCACCTCAATCACTGCCCATTCCACCACCTGCATCATTGCCTCCTCCCCACCATCATTGTCCATTTCATCACCTCCATCACCTCCATCATTGCCTCCCCCCACCACCATCATTGCCCATCACCTCCATCATTGCCTCCCCCCACCACCATCATTGCACACACACACGCAGGCACACAGACACACTCTCACACGCAGGCACAGACACACTCTCACATACACACACGCAGGCACACAGACACACTCTCACATGCAGGCACAGACACACTCTCACATACACACACGCAGGCACACACACACATGCAGGCACACAGCACAGCTCACCTCCCAGCAGCAGCTCATCCCAGCAGCCTCTTCCTCGCTGGAAGCTTTCTGTCTGAGACAGCACACTGGATAATGACGTCATCCAGCTGGGCTGTCTCAGACAGGAAGCAGGACGCCGGGAGCTGAGCTGCTCTGTGTGAGTCTGTGTGCCTGCATGTGTGTGTATGTGTGTGGTGCTGTGTGTGTGGGCAGTGCTTTGTGCGTGTGTGTGGTGCGGCTTTACATGCGGGCAGTGTTAGCTGCAGCCTGTGGCTAATGCTGCCCGCTATTAAAGAGAAATGGTATTCATGCTTCTCCATGCCCATAGGGGCATGGGGAAGTGTGAATATTAATTTTGCTTTAGCAGCGGGGACAGGATCCTGTCTCCAGCTGCTGCTATGCTGGCACAGGGTGGGCCCCTTGACTCAGGGGCCCCATAGCCACTGGCTGGGGGCCCCTGGATCAGTGGGGCCCTAGACAGCTGCTGGCCAGGTGTCAGTGCCTGGGCCCACCGGAGAATCCTCCAGTATGACACCAAAACAAAATATACTATATTATTATCTTTTTCTAAAGCTCTTAATAAGTGGGAAGAGGGGATCAATCCAAGGAGGATCACATTGAAGTCAAAATTCTTGAAATTTGACGTTTCATGGGAATTCGAACACTTTGAAAGTTGATTCGTGAGTTATCAGGCACCATTTCTCACACCGATGAAGCATTAGAGAGAAGTCTAAAAACGCTTTACACGGCATTGCCCAGCAGCTATGACATTACATCCCAGTTTATCAAGCAAATTTTCATACCTTGTACTGTGGTAGTCATTAGATCAATAGTTCCAATGGTTTTCAGAGACCAGTGTGTCTCAATGGAGCACAGTCGAGAGCAGCACTGGTAGTATGCATGACAGAGCTAGATTCCATCTCCAGATTCACCAGGAAAGCAGAGTAGATCATTCTTGTGTCTCTGTTTCCATATCTGTTCCTCCTCCCAACTTTCAAAATATCTGCTCACCTCTACTTAACATTTATAATTTGTCATATTATATCTCAATTACTCAAATACATGAAAAACCATGTATTCTAGACTTAATAGTAGAGTTCAAAATAAATAGTGCAGAAGAGAATACCGTGTTCTATTTTTTCTGGTAAAATGAGAGATACTATGAAGAAAACCGAAGAACTCCATTTTAAGACAGAAGTGGCAACTTGTTAATGTCCATTCAGCAGTTGTCCAAGTTATCAAGTTGCAGCTGGTTCCCTGAAATGTTAAGAAGAGGCGTCCCAATTTGATTATGTGTACCAGCCGTTTTCAGCTAAATGTGCATCCTCGGACGAACATTCAGGTGAAATGTATTGCGGCACCGAAGACACCGGCTTCCTGCACTGCAATAGCTAACAGCCGCCAGCCTATTAGAGGTCAGCACATGACGTCACTGTCACGCGCCACCCCAACCAAACAGGAAGAGGACGCTGCTGGACAGCGAGCAGGTAAAAATATATATTTTTATTTTTTAAGAAGAAGAGTGGCAATATGGGGGACAGACATTTGGGGCCCAGGATTGTAGAACGTATGTTGCCAGGATGAGAGAACATATGGGGACCAGTATCAGAGAAAATATGGGGATCAGGATGGGAGAAGATATAGGTACCAGGATGGGAAAACATATGGGGATCATGATGGGTGAATATATGGGGATCAGGATGGAAAAACATATGGGGCTCAGGAAGAGGCACTATATAGGGTTCACAATGGGAGAACATATGGATCCCAGCATGGGATGCTTAGGATGGGAAAACATTTGGGTGCCAAGATAGGAAAAATATGGGACACAGGATGAGAAAATATATAGGGACCAGAATGGGAGAACAAATGGGGTCGAGGATGGGAGAACATATGGGGGCCAGAATGGGAGAACATATAGGGTCGAGGATGGGAGAACAAATGGGGGCCAGCATGAGGGATATTAAAGCAAGGAACCCAGGATAGGGACATTACTGGAAGGGCCCAGGATGGGGGACATTATTACAGGAAGGAGCAAGGATGGGACATTATTAAAAGATGAGTTCAGTATGGGGGACATAATTACTAAATGGGGGCCAGAATGAGGAACATGCATTATTAATTTATGGTGGCAAATGTGTGACAAAATTACTGAAGGGGCCAATTAGTGGACATAATTTCCGCTGTAATATATTTTAATTTTGAGGAGGCTGTTTTTGAAAGGGACATTCTGTTACTGTATAGGGCAGCACTATAGTAAGGTTCAATCATGGCACACTCTTGATAGATGCTTTAGAGGACTTTATTGTACAGATACAGGTGCAGCAATAACACAATTCATGAATAAAGAATTGGTGCAGGGATAGAGAAAATGGTGAGGCAACAAGAACATAACGTTTCGACCCTGGATATCAGTGTGTTATTTCCTGCAGAGACAAATCCTAGCCATAACAAGTGAAAGCAGACTGTGCTGGATGAAGAAGAAAAGCAAAGAGGAATGAATTCAACTTGAGACATCACTTGTAACTCAAGAGAGAAAGAGAATTTTCTGGTTCAAAAATCCGGGGTCCCATTGTTTTCAATGCTGTTCTGGTTCAAGTGTGCCAGAACCAAACTTTGGAATAAAGTTTGAGTCAGGTACCACAACATGAACTTTTATGGGTCCACTCATCCCTAGTGATAATATGTTGTTTGGTCATTGTGTGGCAGTTTTTGTCACTTGTGTGTGGTATTATTCTGTCACTACGTATGCCGATTAGTCATGTTGTGGTGGAATTTGTTCCCTCTATGTAGTTTTATTCAGTAACTATGTGGTGGTAATATGTGGTCTGGTCATGGTGCAGCGATATTCCTTCCTTGTACTGTATGTTGTGGTACTTGGTCACTATGTGGGGGTAATATTTGGTCTGGTCACCGCATAGCGGTATTAGTCCCTTGTATGTGGTGGTATTCGGTCACAATATGATGGTAATTTGTGATTTGGCCAATGTGTGGTGGTATTTCTCCATTGTATGTGGTGGTACTCAATCACTATGTGATGGTGATATGTGGTTTGGTCATGGTGTGGTGGTATTTCTCCTTTGTACACTACCGTTCAAAAGTTTAGGGTCAACCAGACAATTTTGTGTTTTCAAAGAAAACTCATACTTTTATTAATCAAATGAGTTGCCAAATGAATTTAAAATCTAGTCCAGACATTGACAAGGCTGGAAAAAAGATTTTTATTTGAAATAATAATTTCTCCTTCAAACTTTGCTTTCTTCAAAGGATGCTCCCTTTGCAGCAATTATAGCATTGCAGACCTTTGGCATTCTAACAGTTAATTTGCTGAGGTAATATGGAGAAATTTCACCCCATGCTTCCAGTAGCCACTCCCACAAGTTGATTTGTCTTGATGGGCACTTTTTGCGTGCCATAAGGTCAAGCTGCTCCCACAACAGCTCAATGGGGTTGAGATCTGGTGACTGCGCTGGCCACTCCATTACAGAAGGAATATCAGCTCCCTGCTTCTTCCCTAAATAGTTCTTGCATAATTTGGAGGTGTGCTTTGGGTCATTGCATGTAGAAAAGCTGCTGAGACACCATCACGTGTTTCTCAATGCAAGCAATAAATAGCCAGGCCTTTCACCGGGAAGGAACAACCACAAGAAGGGCAGCATCCAATAAAGGAAAACCACCTATGCCAAAACATGGTATCCATCCACAGAAAGCTGTTTCGGGGTATTTGCCCATCATCAGTGTGGAGTAGGAAACTGGCTATTAGGAGCAGTGCCTGGTGAAAAGACTATAAACATAAGGGTGAATGACCTCGGGGAGATCAAAACATCCAACACCGCGGAGACACCATCACGTGTTTCTCAACGCAGTGATCCAGTGCTTTGGGTCATTGTCCTGTTGTAGGATGAAATTGGCTCCAATCAAGCGCTGTCCACACTCTATAGCATGGCATGGCAAAATGGAAGGATGGCCTTCCTTATTCAATATCCCTTTTACCTTGTACAAATCTCCCACTTTACCAGCTCCAAAGCAACCCCAGACCATCACATTACCTCCACCATGCTTGACAGATGGCGTCAGGCACTCTTCCAGCATCTTTTCAGTTGTTCTGCATCTCACAAATGTTCTTCTGTGCTATCCAAACACCACAAACTTGGATTCGACTGTCCATAACACTTTTTTCCAATCTTCCTCTGTCCAATGTCTGTGTTCTTTTGCCCATATTAATCTTTTCCTTTTATTACCCAATCTCAGATATGGCTTTTTCTTTGCCACTCTGCCCTAAAGGCCAGCATTCCGGAGTCACCTCTTCACTGTAGAGTAGACGTTGACACTGGCGTTTTGCGTGTCCTATTTAATGAAGCTGCAAGTTGAGGACCTGTGAGGAGTCGATTTCTCAAACTACAGACTCTAATGTACTTGTCTTGTTGATCAGTTGTGCAGCGGGGCCTCCCACTTCTCTTTTTACTCTGATTAGAGGCTGTTTGTGCTCTCCCCTGAAGGGAGTAGTACACACCATTGTAGGAAACCTTCAGTTTCTTGGCAATTTCTCGCATGGAATAGCCTTCATTTCTAAGAACAAGAATAGACTGTCAAGTTTCACATGAAAGTTCTTTTTTCCTGGCCATTTTGAGAGTTTAATGGAACCAACAAATGTAATGCTCCAGATTCTCAACTAGCTTTAAGGATGGTCAGGTTTATAGGTTTTCTAATCAGCCAAACTGTTTTCAGCTGTGCTAACATACTTGCACAAGGGTTTTCAAGGGTATTCTAACCATCCATTAGCCTTCTTACACAGTTAGCAAACACAAAGTACCATAAGAACACTGGAGTGATGGTTGTTGGAAATGGGCCTCTATACACCTATGAAGATATTGCATTACAAACCAGACATTTGCAGCTAGAATGGTCATTTACCACATTAACAATGTATAGAGTGTATTTCTGAATCATTTAATGTTAGCTTCATTGGAAAAAAACTGTGCTTTACTTTCAAAAATAAGGAAATTTCTAAGTGACCCTAAACTTTTGAACGGTAGTGTATGTGGTATTATTTGGTCACTATATCATGGTAATATGTGGTCTTCTCCTGGTGTGGTGGTATTTCTACCTTGTATGTGGTATTATTCAATCACTGCGTGGTGGTAATATGTAGTCTGCTCACGGTGTGGCTGTGTTTCTCCCTTGAAGAGATTTGCTTCTTAAGAAGTCCTAAGAACGATAGTCAGAGTAAAGAGATGCTGCACCTGAAAAGAAAAACATACATTATCAATTATACAGTATATGATTGCCTAATGTTAAATATGTATCAAATACTCTTTTTAGTCATTCACTTTAATTATGCTATTTTGTAAAGATTTACCTTAGTGCTATGAGTTCTTGTTTTTGGAAGGAATTATGTAAAAGACAAATAAAGTAAAAATTATGAAGTGAGTTAATAGAGCAATTGAACTTGGTTTTCAATGCTACACAGGAGCTTGGAGGTGGTGAAAAGAGGTCAGAAATGATCAATTAGCTTTATTTCATCATCACCACAGGGAATTATGTGCTATGAATCACGGCCAGCAAGGGCGGATTCAGAGGTACAGCAAAAAAGTGGCTTCCTTATGATTTCCTCTAAAGAAACAGCAAGATTTCGAGCAATTATGTGTGATTTTACTTAAAGCATTCACATGATATATAATGACAATTGTATATTCTCCTGTGCAAGTAAAAATGTTTAAGCACATTGCATATTTAAGGCTAATTATATAGCAGTATGGAATAAAAGTATAAGCAGACAAGGGGTACTAAAGTGGGATCAGTTTTTAAAGGAGTTGTGCCGTCATAAAAACTCACTTTCCATATTTTTTACTAAGATATGTGGACATCACAAACATGAGTGATGCGCTCTATAAACCAGGATCCAGAGTGCAGCTAAAAAGGTTTGGGGAAACTTTCTTCTTCATGTATTGCATCCAAACACAGTTGGCTAATTATATGCATGGTTGGCATGAAAAGCTACTTTTTATCTTTGTGGCTAGTCATAGCTTCTACTAGCACTAATAGATGATCACCGGGGGTTCAGGTAGTTTGATTGATTGTTCAAAATAAATAAGGTAAATCTATTTGCGCATAGTGACCATATAAACATCTTTAGTATATATCCAATAAAACACAAAAAAGGAGAATATGCCAGACATGGAATATAAAAACAATTAGTCTTTACTGAGAAAATGTATTAAATATAGAGAAAAATAGGAGAGTTAGAGAGACTAATGGGATGATATACAGAAAAGGTGGGCAAGGATGGAAATAATGGCTACAATAAATAAAATATATGTAAAAATACGGAGCAATAAATAGACATAGCCAAATACATCTGACATAAAATGCGGGTGCAGTATCAAATTGAATCAGACCCTAATAGCAGAAAGCCTTATATGCATTTCCATATGGTTACTCAACTGGCTAAGGCTAAAGAGACATACACTTGTGCTCAAAAGTTTACATACCCCGGCAGAATTTTTGCTTTCTTGGCCTTTTTTCAGAGAATATGAATAACACCAAAACGTTTTCTCCACTCATGGTAAGTGGTTGGGTGAAGCCATTTATTGTCAAACTAGTGTGTTTTCTCTTTTTAAATCATAATGACAACCCAAAACATCCAAATGACCCTGATCAAAAATTTACATATCCCATTTCTTAATACCATGTATTGCCCCGTCTAACATCGATGACAGCTTGAAGTCTTTTGTGGTAGCTGTGGATGAGGTTCCTTATTTTCTCAGATGGTAAAGCTGCCCACTCCTCTTGGCAAAAAGCTTTCAGTTCCTGTAAATTCCTGGGCTGTCTAGCATGAACTGTGTGCTTGAGATCTCCCCAGAGTGGCTCAATGATATTGAGGTCACAATAATGAGATGGACACTCCAGAACCTTATAATAATAATAATAATCTTTTGCAGTATTTATACAGTGCCAACATATTCTGCAACGCTTTACAATTTGCACACATTATCATAGCTGTTTCAGATGGGGCTCACAATCTAAATTCCATATCAGTATGGCTTTGGAGTGTGGAAGGAAACCAGAGTACCCAGAGTCCCAGGTCACCCGACAGCTGTGTTGAGACATTTGCTTTGACCGTAACCATTTTTTCTGATTCATTATGGATCCAATCACTGCTCTGACAAGGCTACTGCAGCAGCTCAGTCTGGAGGATGGGATGTGTTCTCAGAGCAGGGGTGCCAAGAACTCCCGCTTCCATCGTTCTTATGATTGCGCCATTAATCTCCTTCCTAGTGCCAAGCTGCCCAAGAGCAGACTCTATAATATCTCTGGTCCGGAGAGGCAGGCCATGAAGGACTACATCACGGAAAGCCTGGCTAAAGGTCATATCAGACCATCCTCATCCCCCATTGCTGTGGAGTTCTTTTTTGTAAAGAAAAAGGATGAGGGGTTATGCCCCTGAATGGATTTCTGTGAACTCAATACGATCACTGTCCGTGATCGTTATCCACTCCCTCTCATTCCAGACCTCTTTAGTCAAATTGTAGAGGCAAAATGGTTCTCTAAGATGGACCTCAGGGGGCATATAATCTCACCGCATTAAAGAGGGGGATGCATGGAAAACAGCGTTCAATTCACCCGAAGGACACTATGAGAATCTGGTGATGCCTTTTGGGTTGATGAACATGCCCGCGTCTTTCAACACTTTATAAAAGATATCTTTATTCATCTAGTAGGCAGATTTGTGGTTATCTATCTGAGTGACATATTAATTTATTCACCTGACATTGAGTCACACCAGGTACATGTCAGGCAGGTCTTAAGTATAGAAAAATAGAAAAATTTGGAGTCCGGCTCAACAGGACTGGATTTTCCTTTTCTTTTTATTTTTCAAAAGAAAATATAGTGACATTTTTCAATTTTGATATACAGGTAAAAGAAAATAAGGATGTTTAACCCCTTTCTGACATTGGACGTACTATCCCGTCAAGGTAGGGTGGGCCCGTATGACCACCGATGGGATAGTACGTCCAGCGCGATCGGTTGCGCTCACGGGGGGAGCGCGGCCGATCACGGCCCGGTGTCAGCTGACTATCGCAGATGACATCCAGCACTATGTGCCAGGAGTGGTCACCGACCGCCCCCGGCACATTAACCCACGGCACACCGCGATCAAACATGATACAGGGAATCATCGCGCAGGGAGGGGGCTCCCTGCGTGCTTCCCTGAGACCCCCAGAGCAACGCGATGTGATCACGTTGCTGCAAGGGTCTCTTACCTCCTCCTCGCTGCAGGTGCCCGGATCCAAGAAGGCCGCGGCATCCGGGTCCTGCAGGGAGGGAGGTGGCTTACCAAGTGCCTGCTCAGAGCAGGCACTTGGTAAGCCTGCAGTGCTGTAAGTCAGATCGGTGATCTGACAGAGTGCTGTGCAAACTGTCAGATCAGCGATCTGTGATGTCCCCCCCTGGGACAAAGTAAAAAAGTAAAAAAAAAATTTCCACGTGTAAAAAAAAAATAAAAAAAATTCCTAAATAAAGAAAAAAATATATATATATTATTCCCATCAATACATTTCTTTATCTAAATAAAAAAAACAAACAATAAAAGTACACATATTTAGTATCGCCGCGTCCGTAATGACCCCACCTATAAAACTATATCACTAGTTAACCCCTTCAGTGAACACCGTAGGAAAAAAAAAAAAAACGAGGCAAAAAACAACGCTTTATTATCATACCGCCGAACAAACAGTGGAATAACACGCGATCAAAAAGACAGATATAAATATCCATGGTACCGCTGAAAACGTCATCTTGTCCCAGAAAAAAAAAGCTGCCAAACAGCATCATCAAAGAAAAAATAAAAGAGTTATAGTCCTCAGAATAAAGCGATGCCAAAATAATTATTTATTCTATAAAATAGTTTTTATCGTATAAAAGCGCCAAAGCATAAAAAAATGATATAAATGAGGTATCGCTGTAATTGTACTGACCCGAAGAATAAAACTGTTTTATCAATTTTACCAAACGTGGAACGGTATAAGCGCCTCCCCCAAAAGAAATTCATGAATAGCTGGTTTTTTGTCATTCTGCCTCACAAAAATCGGAATAAAAAGTGATCAAAAACTGTCACGTGTCCGAAAATGTTACCAATAAAAACGTCAACTCGTCCCGCAAAAAACAAGACCTCACATGACTCTGTGGACCAAAATATAGAAAAATTATAGGTCTCAAAATGTGGAGATGCAAAAACTTTTTTGCTATAAAAAGCGTCTTTTAGTGTGTGACGGCTGCCAATCATAAAAATCCGCTATAAAAAATGCTATAAAAGTAAATCAAACCCCTCTTCATCACCCCCTTAGTTAGTGAAAAATAATAAAGTAAAAAAATGTATTTATTTCCATTTTCCCAGTAGGGTTAGTGTTAGGGCTAAGGTTAGGGCTAGGGTTAGGGCTAGGGTTAGGGCTAGGGTTAGAGTTAGGGTTAGGGCTAGGGTTAGGGTTAGGGTTAGGGCTAGGGTTAGGGTTGGGGCCAGGGTTGGAGCTAAAGTTAGGGTTAGGGTTGGGGCTAAAGTTAGGGTTAGGGTTGGGGCTAAAGTTAGGGTTAGGGTTTGGATTACATTTACGGTTGGGATTGGGGTTGGGATTAGAGTTAGGGGTGTGTCAGGGTTAGGGGTGTGGTTAGGGTTACCGTTGGGATTAGGGTTAGGGGTGTGTTTGGATTAGGGTTTCAGTTAGAATTGGGGAGTTTCCACTGTTTAGGCACATCAGGGGATCTCCAAACGTGACATGGCGTCCGATCTCAATTCCTGCCAATTCTGCATTGAAAAAGTAAAACAGTGCTCCTTCCCTTCCGAGCTTTCCCATGCACCCAAACAGGGGTTTACCCCAACATATGGGGCATCAGCGTACTCGGGACAAATTGGACAACAAATTTTGTTGTCCAAGTTCTCTTGTTATTCTTAGGAAAATATAAATTTGGGGGGCTAAAAAATCATTTTTGTGGGAAAAAAAAGATTTTTTATTTTCACGGCTCTGCGTTGTAAACTGTAGTGAAACACTTGGGGTTCAAAGTTCTCACAACACATCTAGATAAGTTCCTTGGGAGGTCTAGTTTGCAATATGGGGTCACTTTTGGGGGTTTCTACTGTTTGGGTACATCAGGGGCTCTGCAAATGCAGCGTGACGCCTGCAGACCAATCCATCTAAGTCTGCATTCCAAATGGCGCTCCTTCCCTCCCGAGCTCTGCCATGCGCCCAAACAGTGGTTCCCCCCCCACATATGGGGTATCAGCGTACTCAGGACAAATTGGAAAACAACTTTTGCGGTCCAATTTATCCTGTTACCCTTGTGAAAATACAAAACTGGGGGCTAAAAAATCATTTTTGTGAAAAAAAAAGAATTTTTATTTTCACGGCTCTGCGTTATAAACTGTAGTGAAACACTTGGGGGATTAAAGCTCTCAAAACGCATCTATATAAGTTCCTTAGGGGTTCTACTTTCCAAAATGGTGTCACTTGTGGGGGGGTTTAATGTTTAGGCACATCAGGGGCTCTCCAAACGCGACATGGCGTCCCATCTTAATTCCAGTCAATTTTGCATTGAAAAGTCAAATGGCGCTCCTTCCCTTCCGAGCTCTGCCATGCGCCCAAACAGTCGTTTACCCCCACATATGGGGTATCGGCGTACTCAGGACAAATTGCACAACAACTTTTGTGGTCTAATTTCTGCTCTTACCCTTGGGGAAAAAAAATTGGGGGCGAAAAGATAATTTTTGTGAAAAAATATGATTTTTTATTTTTACGGCTCTGCATTATAAACTTCTGTGAAGCACTTGTTGGGTCAATGTGCTCACCACACATCTAGATAAGTTCCTTAAGGGGGTCTTCTTTCCAAAATGGTGTCACTTGTGGGGGGTTTCAATGTTTAGGCACATCAGGGGCTCTCCAAACGCAACATGGCGTCCCATCTTAATTCCAGTCAATTTTGCATTAAAAAGTCAAATGGCGCTCCTTTCCTTCTGAGCTCTGCTATGTGCCCAAACAGTGGTTTACCCCCACATGTGGGGTATCAGCGTACTCAGGACAAATTGCACAACAATTTTTGAGGTCCAATTTCTTCTCTTACCCTTGGGAAAATAAAAAATTGGGGGCGAAAAGATAATTTTTGTGAAAAAATATGATTTTTTATTTTTACGGCTCTGCATTATAAACTTCTGTGAAGCACTTGGTGGGTCAAAGTGCTCACCACACATCTATATAAGTTCCTTAGGTGGTCTACTTTCCAAAATGGTGTCACTTGTGGGGGGTTTCAATGTTTAGGCACATCAGGAGCTCTCCAAACGCAACATCGCGTTCCATCTCAATTCCAGTCAATTTTGCATTGAAAAGTCAAATAGCGCTCCTTCCCTTCCGAGCTCTGCGGTGCGCCCAAACAGTGGTTTACCCCCACATATGGGGTATCAGCATACTCAGCACAAATTGTACAACAACTTTTGGGATCCATTTTCTCCTGTTACCCTTGGTAAAATAAAACAAATTGGAGCTGAAATAAATTTTGTTTAAAAAAAAATTAAATGTTAATTTTTATTTAAACATTCCAAAAATTCCTGTGAAACACCTGAAGGGTTAATAAATTTCTTGAATGTGGTTTTGAGCACCTTGAGGGGTGCAGTTTTTAGAATGGTGTCACATTTGGGTATTTTCTATCATATAGACCCCTCAAAATGACTTCAAATGAGATGTGGTCCCTATAAAAAAAATGGTGTTGTAAAAATGAGAAATTGCTGGTCAACTTTTAACCCTTATAACTCCCTAACAAAAAAAAAGTTTTGGTTCCTAAATTGTGCTGATGTAAAGTAGACATGTGGGAAATGTTACCTATTAAGTATTTTGTGTGACATATCTCTGTGATTTAAGGGCATAAAAATTCAAATTTGGAAAATTGCGAAATTTTCAACATTTTCGCCAAATTTCCATTTTTTTCACAAATAAACGTAAGTTATATCAAAGAAATTTTACCACTATCATGAAGTACAATATGTCATAAGAAAACAATGTCAGAATCGCCAAGATCCGTTGAAGCGTTCCAGAGTTATAACCTCATAAAGGGACAGTGGTCAGAATTGTAAAAATTGGCCCGGTCATTAACGTGCAAACCACCCTTGGGGGTAAAGGGGTTAAATACTAAAATATTGATTTTTTTAAATTTTTGTATCTTTCTAACATACATTGTCATCTGTTGTATTATGCACAACCCTACGAACTTTGACACTGTTCTGACAAGTGATTATCTCTTGGCGCCAGATTTGAATGTCTGCCTCTATATAAACGGTATGTAAGGATATTGTATACTTATGCATCTCCTGAGGAAGAAGTTATGTGAACTTCAAAATGCATTGAGAGAATAGTGACTAAAATACCATTTTTTATCCATATACTGGGATTATGATTTATACAGCAGCACGGTTAATATCCACGTTTCCTTCTATCTACTATTGTGAATTGGACAAATGGTGTGACCTGTGAATCTGCGGAAGCTGTTGGCTCTGATGAGTCTTAAGTGCTTTTACAATATGGAAAACTAGGTGAGTGCAAACTGATATTTATTTTGAAACTATCATCAGATAAGACCCTATTCGCGCTTTTCTCTCCTAGAGTGGTTCTGTGACACAAAGCACATAATACTGTATGGATGACAAATTCAATCCAGAAATTTTTTTGAATATAAATATTTTGAATATGTGTGGCGCCCCAGGTTCTGGTCATCACAGTAATGTTTCTTTCCTCAAGGGGAGAGTGATGTTACGTTTGGAGGCAACGAAGGAGAACTCTTTGTCAGGTAACACGATGCATGCAACATGTTCACACTCCAGACCAGAAGGGGGAGCTCTAAGCCTGTTTAAGGTGAACTCCCCTATAAGAACATCCTTATCTGGAGGGAAAGAGTTCAGTTCCTGTCAGAGAGACAGAGGGAAAGGAAGCAGAGGAGCCGTGTAGCCTGAAGTGCTACAGCTCCTGGAAGGAGACATTTTAGAAAGCAGAATATGTTGCAGTGAGCATGCAGGAAAGTAAAGCACAGGAGAGGTTGCCAGAAGGGGACCAGCCCCAAGCAGGCTGCCTTCTTCTGATTCGCAGAACGCCGGTAGCTGGAACACCGAGGTAGTGAGGACCTCTACGCCTTACTTCAGAGACTGGCAGGACAGCAAATTGCACGTTACCTGTTTGCACCCACACCCAGTAGGCACGGTGGCACCCCTTAGAGGCTGGGGCATGCTAGAGTCCCTATAAACCACCTCAAGCCACCAGCCATACGGGGTTTGTCCTATCCAACTATGGGGGGCAGAGAGAGAAACACTACATCTGTGAGGACCTTATTTGAAGCTTATGCAGTAAGGGACTACACCACTACAGCATAAGGGAAGGCTATTGATTTCCATTTAGACAAGGGGACTCTGGACTTGCCTACAAACCGACTGGACCGTACTTGCCCTGTGATCTGGTGCCCTGGACTGTGGCTGCTGAAACCAACAGTAAACAAGGTAAAGCAACTGCAATCCTGTGTCCTCATTCTTCACTGCACCTCTCACCATTCTACCATCTACATCCTGGAAGCCCTGGCGATATACTTCACCTGTGGGAAGGTATACCATCTAGATGCCATAACATCACCCCAGCGGACATCTTAAAGCAGTGTCGGTCACCCTGACCGAATACCACAGGTGGCATCATGAACATAAGCTTTATCCCTTTAAAGACCTTTCCCTTTTATACGGACATCCCAGGGAAACAGACCGGGTGAACCACAGGACCTGGTACCGAGTAACCCCCTTGCCCTGACGGGGCGCTCCATATGTAGTTGATGCACTGCGATACTCATAAATGCTTTGCACTTTGTGCAAAGCCAGGAAAAAAGTCATAAGTAGGGTCATCCAGTTATCCATATTTTTAAAGTGTAGTTGATGTACTCTTACATTCATAAGGACTTTGCACAAAGGGCAAAGCCAGTAAAAAATATAAGGAGGGTAATACAGTAATTATCTTCAGGTGTCAGCTGTCAAGAGCACCGCATGGTACTCACATTCTGCATCCATGTGCGTGTCCTGAGCAGGGATGGTGAAGACCGGGATGTCTAGATACGTGGTGCGGCTACAGAGACAAGTGGTGCAGCAGGTACAGGAAGTGAAGCACATGACCACCAGAGGAGTGGCAAAGGGGGCAGAGCTTAACCCCAAAGCACTGGCGAACATGGTACCAGCGGGGAGTGCAGGACAGGGTGTGGGAACCACACTCATACAAATGGAGAGTGAAGAGGTACCAAAGGGAGCACAGTAGAGACAGAGTCGGTAACAGGCTGTGGTCAGAACCATAGAGGGCGACACAGTACAGAGAGGGATAAAACAGATGGGACAGAGCACGGAATCAGATAGCAAGAGCAAGAACGTAAACGGACCAGGTCATAAATAGGCAACACGGACACAAGTAGACTGTAATTACAGTAATTACAGACACACGAGAGTCAGTACTCAGCCGAGCACCAGAGTATAACTGACAAAGAATCCAGGTTCTGTATGGGTATAAGTAACCCTCCCTGCTCACACATAGGAGGTGGGGAACCTCAAGGACAGTCCGATCTCTCAGGTGTGGTAGCCCCATCTCAAACCACCTCAAGGAGCCTTTCCCAGGCCCGTTGATTTCGCAAGAAGGATTCATCCTGCTCCCTTTCTTCTCAGACTGTACCAATCGCATAGCAGCGATGTTTCCCGTTCAATTTTTAGGAACGTGACCCTGGTTTTAGCCATCAGCTCTTGCAGCCTTCAAGGCAAGTGTTATTTCTATACTGCCCCGTGGTTGAATGAGATGTGATGTCGGGTCTCGAGTGACTTCCGTGCATCACCGAGCACATTCGCTCATCCCTTGTTGACATATATAGTCAAGTGGCTGCAACTACAGCATACTGTTTATGTGTATTTTAAAAAACAATAACACACTATCATTTTAGTTATTAATGGGATGCTCAACAGATACTATTGGTCATCACATCAAAGGTCTTTATAACAGCTAAATTTGATAAAAGAGCAATTTCTAGTCAGGGTTGTCTCCGGGACTATGTACTCTTTATAGGCAACAAAGATGTATTGGGCCACTTGTTCATACCATGCTTGGTTTCACAACTTCTGGCTTGTTTTTCCAGATAATAACAGGCCCTGGCCATAGTAGCAAAAATTCCCTTTATATCTTGTTTGATTAAAATTGAGTAACGTTTTTTCTGTTATCTTACACAGTTAGTATATTTATAGTTTAGCCTGGTTTGGCCAATTTTATTGGCAAGTTGTAAGGGACAAATTTGTAATGAATTAAGTGAAATCTTAAATTGCTGCTGTACTTTCAGAAAACTTGATCTCATTTGATAAATTATGTTCTAAATAGGGGTCCCCTTTTGTTGAACTTGCTGTCCCCTGCTTGTCACCAACTGTAGTTGTTGTTTAGCAGCAAAGATGGATTACAGTAAGTGGGGATATGTCTTTGTCTCTCCTACTGCCCTCTGATATGACAAACTGCATATAATCATAATAGGTAGCCAGGTGTTCAGTTTGGAGCAAGTTCTAGCTCCTATTGTGCTGGTGGAATGCTGATCAATAAGAACCACCCACTCAAAAATGAGTTGCTGGCGGCTTACAGAGAATGAGAATTAGGACAGTTTCTGGATACAGTATATTAGACTGGTAAATGCATCTAAAGTAGTTTTAACAATGACATCATGAAATTGTAAATGTGCCTTTCTCTAGTGACAACTATGGTCCATATGGTTAGATTTCCTTACAGCGCCAACTTAATATATTTAGCAATATATGCTGAGATTGAAAAAGGGAAACAAAATTTGGAACAGAACTGATGGGACAGCACCTTTAAAGAGAACAAAGGCATAGCAGCGTTGTTGTTTCTTGCTTTTTATTTTCGGAACTGCAGGCTCACAGATAAAATGGTCAAAGTCTATAGGCTTGGAGACAGACAAAAGCAAAAGCGGCCCTTTGCCTTTCAGGGAACAAACAACGCTTGCTGCTTTTCTGTTTAACTTGCAGTGTTTCTGGCTGAATACTGTTATTTATGAGAAACATATTTCTTTTATATGCACTTGATAGTAAGATTATTTTTCTTGATGTTCCCTGTACAATAATCCCTATAACATCTTAACATGTTGAGATTCTATCTATTTGCCAGAAAAACATTCTCGAAGTCACATCCAACTTTAAATGTGGCAGGTCATTTTAAACCCTTAGGGATGTCTAAGCTCAAAAAATATGAATGCTAAGTCAAAAAGGAAAAAAAAAAAACATTTATGAATATTTATATTATATTGTTAGAGAGCAATCATATTATAGTATTAACGTTGGAGCTGGAATTTCATTCTAAGCCACAATTTTCATTACTTAATAACTTTGAACGAAATTAAACAATACATCTGAAATTTCAGTTTAGCAGATTAGAAACCAGGTTAGACAATATAAGCTAATAAATATTGGGCAACTAATTATCAAAAAGAAAATAGTTTAGCGGAATGTGTCACATAAAATGTACTTCTCAAAAGACAATTTTTTTTTTAACATTTCATTTTCTGCATATACTGTTTAGAGATATACTTTACAGCATCTGCATGGAGATTAAGAGACTAGTATTTGCAGAGATGACTTTACTTCTATGAAGGAGTGTTGCGGACAGGCACTGTGATTTAGGCACAGGTGGGGGGGGGGTGTAGATGAGCTCTGTCCGTCCCTATTGTCAATGCTGGATTCCGTGTGATGTCCTACTAATTTTTAATAGAGGTGTTACTTTTTACTGTAATCCTACTTGTTCTGATAATGAGATGACTGCTGAAAACTGCAATATATTAGTTATCTTTTAATTCCTTACAGATGCAGCTATTTTGGACCTTAAAGTTTGAGTGAGAAAATGTTTCCATTTGTGAGTTTAGTTGTTTTCGGGGTTTGCTTTTACAGCTTTCACTGTTTGGTATAAATTACATGCTAATTTTCTTGTTTAGATCAGTATGATTATGACAGTTACCAAATGTCTTATTATTTTTTTATGTTTTACTACTTTTTCACAATTAAAACTTCATTAAAAAACAATGCGTTTCGTGTCAGCATATTCTGAGAGCCATAGCTTTTTTAGTCATTGGCAGCTTTTGGGGGGTTTGTTGTTTTACGACAAGAACAGTAGTCTTCAGTGGCACCATTATGGGGTAGCTTGAGATTTAACAGTGAACTCCAATACAGGAATCTGGACTCTGCTTCTGGGAATCCAATGGTTGGACTCCTTGGATAAGTCTTGGATTGGTAACGAATCATTTATTCAATGTAATAAAAAAAGGAAAAGAAATTGGATAGAACTAATTGACTACTTAAAAGGTTTTAAAAAAGTGAGAAATGGGCTTACTAGGGATGAGCAAGCCCTAAAATGCTCGGGTGCTCAAACTCGAATCACAATCACAGTATTTAGAAGACGAGGAGACTAGGCTTTACTGCAGTAGATTTATTTTTTTAAGCAGTAAACATCAAGTTTTTATATATACAATAATTTACCGTATATCCATGGTGTTTTGCAACTAAAGAAACAAGATCGATTTTTCAACTGAAATTATTTTCTTTTTTGCCTCTTATCACACTAGTCGTCTATGTATCATGGCACATCAGGCACGGTGCAGCACAGCATGCGTTACATTTACACAGCACACACTAGTGATTCTGCAGAAAGCGTATTAAAAAAGGTTCCTGGTACTGACAAATCAGATGTCCCCCATGCTCTATAATTTCTCTTGCCTACAAGTTATCTTTGCAGCTATGTGCATTTTTCTAAAGTGTCCTACTTTTGACATTTTTACATTAATATATGTTGTCTCCTTCTTTTGTGTATTTTTTTTTCCAACCAATGATTCAATCACTCTATTCATGTTCAATTGGCCCTTGAGTGTGCATTAGGGGTGCATAATAAGAAAAGCTGGTTGATTGGTTCCAAGTTGAACATTCCACATTCTGCCAGAGAAAAGCTGGAAAACAAAAGTATGTGATAAAAGAATGTGCAACATGAAAAGATTTATGGACGTAATAAGACCGGGATGAGCCACTTCATAAGCAAAGTAATCTACTCAGGGATGTGCATTAGACACCTAATGCCTACTTATACCATCTAGCGGAGCATTAGGACAGTCTTACGCTCAAGCTTTTGTACCTTATCATTTGTGTACAGGGCTGCCAGCTTATGCCATTGTTCCCTGAAAAGCACACACATTACGTAGACTTGAAATATGAGGATGACTTACGGAGAACTGAGACATATTTCTAATTTGAAGTGTAGCGTCAATGTGCCTTGCCTTGTAAGCAGGTTGAGACCAGAAAAGAAAACTTTAAAAAAGTTCCTGCATTTTTAAACAACAGAAATTAAAGTAATTTGCTAACATACACTTTAACTAGGACAATTTTTCTGAATAGTACAATCAAGCACACAGCAATGCAGGCTTTAAAGAGAATTAGTACTTCTACCATGCTTATTGGTAGTATGGGCCATAATAAATAGCAGAATAGTTTTAAATTCTTCACCATTCTAGTATTGTTAGCAGTGACAGTTGGGAGCTTACTGAAATGAGTTGCATGGTCATGATGGCTTCTGAAGCAGTGAAAATTTGTATTCTGGAGTAATGAATCATGTCTCACTGTCTGACAATTTGAAGGATATGTCAGGTTTTGAAGCATTTAACCCCTTTCCCACAAAATGTCGTAATTTCCTACAATCCAACGTAGTTACGTCAGAGAGATGGCACGAGCTCTCAATATGTGCTTGTTCCATCAACAGCAGGAGCTGTCTGTAATACACAGTTGAGTTCCTGCTGGGTGTGCTGGGACCAGACCAATTTCCAATCCCAGCACTTTAAATCTTTAGATACTGCTGTCAGTACAGACACCAGCAAAGAAGGACTTAGACAAATGGAGATCGTTTACTTTGATCAGCACTTCCGCAGCACGCTTTGCTATGGCAATACCTAATAATGACCTCTATGTTTGCCGTAAACTTCAGCCTATCAGATCAGCTGGGAATGGGGCATGATAGGCTAACTGTCATTCTCACACTGACAGGTTATATTGTTCCATAAAAGGAAGTATTTCTTCCAAAAAGGCAATGAGTATAAGTGCCATAAAAGGTTTAATTTTTATTGAATACACATCTTTAAAAACAATATGAATGATAACACCAAAACAATTTCTCCACTCATGGTTATTGGTTGGTTGAAGCCATTTATTGTCAAACTACTGTGTGTTCTGTTTTTAACCCCTTAATGACCGGAGCTTTTTTTGGTCTTGCGTTTTCGTTTTTTGCTCCTCTCATTCCAAAAGCCATAACTTTTATATTTTTTCATCAATATAGCGATGTTGTACTTTTGAACCATTGGTTTTACCATGTCGTGTACTAGAAAACAAGAAAAAAATTCCAAGTGCGATGAAATTGCAAAAAAAAGTGCAATCCCACACTTGTTTTTTGTTTGTCTTTTTTGATAGATTCACTAAATATTAAAACTGACCTGCCACTATGATTCTCCAGGTCATTATGAGTTCATAGATGCCAAACAGGTTCTTTTTTATTTAAGTGGTGAAAGAAATTCAAACTTTGCTTAAAAAAATAAATAAAATTGCGCAATTTTCCGTTACCCGTAGGGTCTCCATTATTGTGATCTTGGGTTAAGTGAGGGATTATTTTTTGCATGCCGAGCTGAAGTTTTTAGTGATACAATTTTGGTGCAGATATGTTATTTTGATCGCCCGTTATTGCATTTTAATGCAATGTTACGGCAACCAAAAAAAAGCGTAATTCTGGTGTTTTGACTATTTTCTCGCTACGCCGTTTAGCGATCAGGTTAGTACTTTTTTTAATTGATAGATCGGGTGATTCTGACAGTGACGATCCCAAATATGTGTAGGTTTGATTTTTTTTTTTTATAGTTTTATTTTGAATGGTGCAAAAGGGGGGTGATTTAAACTTTTATTTTTATTATTTTTTTTAAATTGTTAAAAATATTTTTCTTTAAATTTTGGCATGCTTCAGTAGCCTCTGCAACATAGAGGCGATGCTCAGATCACCCCTATGTAGTGGAATTACTGCAATGTTATGAGTGCCGACCACAGGGTGGCGCTGATAGCAATCCGGCATCAACAACCATATAGGTCTGCAGGTGACCTCTGGTTGCTATGCCGACGCACAGATGACTCCCGATCATGTGACAGGGTCACCGCTGCGCATTTCTGGCCGAATGGCCGGAAGTGCTTGCTAAATGCCACTGTCAAATTTTTACAGCAGCACTTAACTATTTAATAGGCATGGGGGGATCGCGATTCCACCTGCGCCTATTGCAGACACATGTCAGCTGACATGTCCCGGCTTTGATGCGGGCTCACCACCGGAGCCCGCATCAAAGCGGGGGTTCTGCCATCGGACGTACTATTCTGTCCGATGGCAGAAAGGGACAACCCAAAGCATCCAAATAAAAATAATTATAAAAAAATAAAAAATAAACCCCTGCAAAAACAACACATATTTGGTATACTATAAAACCATCTTATTACTTAATATACATGGAGAATGTATTTAAAAAATGTACGCCAGAACTGCTGTTTTGGTTCATCCTGCCTCACAAAAAGTGAAATAAAAAGGTGATAAAAAATTGTCTCTCTCCTCTGATATGATCGAACATATCAGAGAAGAGAGAAATGGAATCACCGATACCTCCACCATCCCCCAGCCCTCCATTTTGTTACCCCCTTACTTAAATAAAATTATTTTAAAAAAATACATTTTTTTTCCATTCCTGCAGTTAGGGTTAAGGTTGTCTTAAAGTTAGGGTTCAGGTTTGTGTTGTGTTAGGTTTAGGGTTGGAATTAGGGATGTGCTAGGGTTAGGGTTGGGCTTTAGGGTGGTTTTAGGGTTGGAGTTAGAATTGGGAGTTTTTCAAAAGAAAAAAAAATGATGATGATATGATGGCTAGTGTTGAGCGCAAGTGCTCACTGCTCGAGTTTGCATCAGGTGCTCAAGTATGCCCGGAGCATTGCGGATCCCAGCATGTTATGTTTTGGTGTCTAACAGCAGAGAAAGATGCGGGTCACGTATTCAAGCATGTCACTTGAGCACCCACAATATTTAGTGCATACCTGAGCACCCGATGCAAACTGGAGTAGCGAGCACTTGCGCTCAACACTAATGATGACATATTCAATATCACAAACTAATTGTCAGGACTCTGAACATTTTTTACCTTTTGTGCATTACTGCCCTCTTCCAAGATGGCGTCTTTGGTCTCATGTGCACTGTGTCTTCCTGCTATAAAACTCCACCCCAGCCTTCAGTCTGTGCTAGAGTATTCTGCCTTGCATCCAGCTCCTGACCTCTGATTACTCCCTGGCTATACACCTGCTCCTGTAAACCTGTGTTGTGATCCTGCAACTCTGCTCTGAGTTCCTGCTGCATACACAAGTTTCCAGTAATCCTCCTTCATCTGCTGCTCGTGTTTACTTCATCTGCATTTGCTGGACATGTAAGCTGCTGCTGCTTTGCTATAACCTGAGACTATTAACCAGGCCTCCCTGGTTGAGCTAAGATATGATTTGAACTGCCTATAAGCATATCTATATGTGTCTGGACTACGACAAGGATTTATTCGTGTCAAGTATCCTCAAGAATAACTGTGCTTCATAGACTTTCTGCTTGATTGCATTTTTCTCTGAAGACTGCTAAGCTGCGTTTATTATTTGCACCAAGTGTGGACTTGAGTTTCTCTCTGCACCTGTTTGAATCACCGTGTGATAATATAGACTTTACTAGGGTTGAGCGACCTTTACATTTATAGGATCGGGTCGGGTTTCACGAAACGCAACTTTTTCAAAAGTCGGGTCGAGTGAAATCGGCCGATCCTATAAAAAAGTCGGGGTCGGGGTCGGCCGCAACTCGAAACCCAATGCAGTGCATTGGGTTTCCAATGGTTCCCAGGGTCTGAAGGAGCGGAAACTCTCCTTCAGGCCCTGGGATCCATATTTAAGTGTAAAATAAAGAATTAAAATAAAAAATATTGCTATACTTACACTCTGATGCACCCTGGTACTAAGCGGGAACCTTCCTTCCTTAGAATCAGCCTTCCAGGACCTTGCGGTGATGTCGCGGTGACGTCGCGGCTTGTGATTGGTCGCGCGGCCGCCCATGATGCCCGCTCGGGCGACCAATCACAAGCCGCGACGTCATCATGACGTCACCGAAGGTCCTGGAAGGGCTGATTCTTAGGAAGGAAGGCAGCCGGAAAGAAGCAGGGCGCATCCGAGGGTGAGTATATCCCTAATAGGAATATACTCACCCTCGGCTTCTTTCCGGCAGCCTTCCTTCCTAAGAATCAGCCCTTCCAGGACCTTCGGTGACGTCACGGTGACGTCACGGCTTGTGATTGGTCGCGCGAGCGGTCACATGGGCGGCCGCGTGGCCAATCACAAGCCGCAACGTCACCGCGACGTCACCGCAAGGTCCTGGAAGGCTGATTCTAAGGAAGAAAGGTTCCCGCTTAGTACCAGGGCGCATCAGAGTGTAAGTATAGCGATATTTTTTATTTTAATTCTTTATTTTACACTTAAATCTGAATTCCGATACCAATTCCCGATATCTTAAACATATCGGGAATCGGTATCGGAATTCCGATTCCAGATTCAGAAGATCGCCGACTTCATGGCCGACCCCACACAGGGGTCGGGTCGGGTTTCATGAAACCCGACTTTGCCAAAAGTCGGCGACTTCTGAAAATTGCCGACCTGTTTCGCTCAACCCTAGACTTTACCACTTATAAAACTGTGTCCTGTAGTTTTCTTGTTCCACGCAAAGAGACTCCTGAGTTATCCCCTATAATTATTACAGGATACTCTAGCCTAAAAAAAAAAAGGAGACTGCTGGAACAATGACTGCAGAAAGCAGATTAGAGCAGGTGTTTTCAATAATTAGATCACTGCAGAAAGATGTGGAAGGTCTGCAAAAGAAGTTTGGAAGCTTTGAACTCAATCAACAAGTGTTTGGACAGACTTTGCAGGACTTGAGCAACCGCATGGCAGCCCAGGAAAACAAACTTGCTGGCATAGAGTCCCAGTATGGACGGGCTTTTCAGGACATAAGCAAGCAAATAGCTGCACAAGTGACTTTACCCTCTGGGCAACCGCCCCCATCTAGCCCACCTAAGTTGCCCCCATTCAGATTTAATGGTGATCGCGACAAATTTCGTGGCTTTGTGAATCAATGTATGCTATATATTGATGTGCATGCCGACCGTTTTCCTACTGATAGATCCAAAGTATTGTGTGTAATAATGCTACTGACCTCACGAGTGCTCGCCTGGGCGAATCCGATGATTGAGTCTCGTGACCCACGGTTAAATGACTTGGATGATTTCTTGGCCGCTATGGCATTAATGTTTGATGACCCTAATCGCCGTGCAACCGCTGAATCTGCTTTGTTGTCTTTACGCCAGGCTAAACGTTCTGTTATTGAGTATGCCACTGAATTCAGGAGATTGGCGGTAGATACCAATTGGGACAGTTATGCACAATTGCCTATTTTTAAAAGGGGTCTGTCTAGTATTGTAAAAGATGAACTAGCCCGCTCTGAGTCACCACAAGAGCTAGAGACATTTATACAGCATTGTGTGCGCATAGACATTCACCTTACTGAGCGTAGGCAGGAGAAATTTGCTGCATATAACCGTGTTTCTAACTTTTCCCTTCCTTCCAAAGAGCCTGCAGGTAAAACCTCTCGGGAGGTGGAGGAGGTGCCCATGCAGATTGATTCTGTTCAGAGGCGCGAGATCAATGAGCGCCGGGAACATCGCCTTCGTGAAAGTCTATGTTTGTACTGCGGCCAGTCTGACCACTTCTTGATCAATTGTCCTAAGTGTCCTAGACGGCCTAACAAGGTGCTAGCAGCAATAGGGGAGTATGACAACTGTGATGATAAATCTGACATCTCTGAATGTAGCCTGCCTTTAAACGCAGTATTCCATTCACTTTCTAGGACTTCACCCCCCAAGGAGCTGAAGGAAAAGAACTCTCACTGTTCTCTCCCTATTAAGATCCTGTGTTCAGGACAGTGGATTTCCAGTTCAGCTATGATTGACTCTGGTGCAGGTGGCAATTTTATGGATATCGCATTTGCCAAAGAACATGGTATTAAAATTCAGCAAAGCGCCTCTCCAATTACCGTACCCCTTGAAATTTTGTTGGAGCCTAATCATCAGGAGCAACTTTCTTTCCTGCTAATTTCTTCTCCTCATTTTCCTGTGATTTTAGGCATTCCTTGGTTGCATTCTCAGAATTCAATTATCAACTGGGAGACCAAGGAGATTATCTTCCCAACAAGGAGCAACTCAGCGTTAACAGAAGCTGTCCATGAGTCCACGACTACGGAACCACATGTACAGGTATTTTCTTTACCTCCAGCTTATAAAGAGTTCTCTGACATTTGCGACAAGAAGAATGCAGATCAGCTTCCTCCACACAGGCATTATGACTGTCCCATTGAGCTGCTTCCCAGGGCAGCCATTCCTTTTGGTAACGTATACCCTTTGGCGGCACCTGAGCTTCAAGCCTTAAGGGTATGTGCACACCATGCAGATTTAGTGCAGTTCTGCAGCGTTTTTTTCTGCAGCAGAAACGCTGCAGAACTGCACTGTGATTTACAGAACAATGTAAATCAATGTGAAAAAAAAAAAGCTGTGCACATGGTGCAGAAACATCCGTGCAGAAACGCTGCAGATTTCAAAGAAGTGCATGTCACTTCTTTTGTGCAGAACTGCAGCGTTTCTGCACCCATTGACTCCCATTCTGTGGGTCAAATCCGCATAAAAACTGCAGATGTATATACCATCTGCAGATTTTATGCGGATTTGGGTGTCAAAACCGCAGCAGACGGAAGTGACGTCAGAGGAGGAAGTGAGTGGGCGGAGTGTAGCGAAAATGGAGTCGTACAGTCGGATGGGGATCGATGTGAGGCGTATGTTAGAAATGGTATGTATAGTGTCTCTGTGTGTGTGTCTGTGTGTCTGTCTGTCAGTCAGTCTGTCAGTAGTGACTCATTGTAGTCATTCGTCGGGTGGGACTACTGCTCCCATCGAAATGTGATGATGGGAGAGTTGTCCCATCGTCAGGCGACTGACTACAATGGGTTAAAAACACAAACACACATATAACATGTAGTACATACTCACCACATACGTCCCCGAAGGCCACCTTCCTCGATCATTCTTCTCCCCCCCAAAAAAAAACTTTTCCGTCGTAATCCATTAATAGGTTGTCCCACGACGTCCTCCGGTGATACACTGCAGGAGTTAATCGCTCCTGCAGTGTATCGGAGCTGCCCGTTCTTTTCCTGGAGCTAAATGAACTCCGGGAGCTCACTTTACGGCAATTGAACTGCTGTAAAATTTTTCAGCAGTGTCGTAAAGCGAGAGTCCCAGCGTTCATTGAACGCCGGTAAACTCGCGCGCATGCGCAGGCACACTTGTTGTGAATTTGCTTTTTGCTCCCTCTAGTGGTTACTAGTTTTTTGACTCTGGTTTTTCTGTCATTCCTTTTATCCGCACCTGGGTCGTTAGTTAGGGGTGTTGCTATATAAGCTCCCTGGACCTTCAGTTCAATGCCTGGCAACGTAGTTATCAGAGCTAGTCTGCTGTGCTCTTGTCTACTGATCCTGGTTCCAGTTATATCAGCTAAGTCTGCCTTTTGCTTTTTGCTATTTGTTTTGGTTTTGTATTTTTGTCCAGCTTGTTCCAAATCTATATCCTGACCTTTGCTGGAAGCTCTAGGGGACTGGTGTTCTCCCCCCGGACCGTTAGACGGTTCGGGGGTTCTTGAATTTCCAGTGTGGATTTTGATAGGGTTTTTGTTGACCATATAAGTTACCTTTCTTTATTCTGCTATCAGTAAGCGGGCCTCTCTGTGCTAAACCTGGTTCATTTCTGTGTTTGTCATTTCCTCTTACCTCACCGTCATTATTTGTGGGGGGCTTCTATTCAGCTTTGGGGTCCCCTTCTCTGGAGGCAAGAAAGGTCTTTGTTTTCCTCTACTAGGGGTAGCTAGATTCTCCGGCTGGCGCGTGTCATCTAGAATCAACGTAGGAATGATCCCCGGCTACTTCTAGTGTTGGCGTTAGGAGTAGATATATGGTCAACCCAGTTACCACTGCCCTATGAGCTGGATTTTTGTATTCTGCAGACTTCCACGTTCCTCTGAGACCCTTGCCATTGGGGTCATAACAGTTTGCCAGGCCAGTATTAAATGTTTAATGCATTGCAGAAGAGGGATTATAAGAAAGAAGATTCTGAGTTTTTTTTTTTTGTTTTTTTTTTCTTTCTCCTTCCCCTTTACCTCAGAGTGGCTATGCTTGCTGCAGACATGAATGTCCAGACCTTGATTACAAGTGTGGACCAGCTGGCTACTCGTGTGCAGGGCATACAAGACTATGTTATCAGAAATCCTAGGTCAGAACCTAAAATACCGATTCCTGAACTGTTTTCCGGAGACAGGTTTAAGTTTAGGAATTTCGTGAATAATTGTAAATTGTTTTTGTCCCTGAGACCCTGTTCATCAGGAGATTCTGCTCAGCAAGTAAAAATTGTTATTTCGTTCTTACGGGGCGACCCTCAGGATTGGGCTTTTTCGCTGGCGCCAGGAGATCCGGCATTGGCTGATCTTGATGCGTTTTTTCTGGCGCTCGGTTTACTTTATGAGGAACCCAATCTTGAGATTCAGGCAGAAAAGGCCTTGCTGTCTATGTCTCAGGGGCAGGATGAGGCTGAAGTGTATTGCCAAAAATTTCGGAAATGGTCCGTGCTGACACATTGGAACGAGTGTGCACTGGCCGCTAATTTTAGAAATGGCCTTTCTGAAGCCATTAAGAATGTTATGGTGGGTTTTCCCATTCCCGCAGGTCTGAATGATACTATGGCACTGGCTATTCAAATTGACCGGCGGTTGCGGGAGCGCAAAACCGCAAATTCCCTCATGGTGTTGTCTGAACAGACACCTAATTCGGTGCAATGTGATAGAAAAACCGCAAATTCCCTCATGGTGTTGTCTGAACAGACACCTGATTTAATGCAATGTGATAGAATCCTGACTAGAAATGAGCGGAAAATTCATAGACGCCGGAATGGCTTGTGCTACTACTGTGGTGATTCTACACATGTTATCTCAGCATGCTCTAAACGTATAGCTAAGGTTGTTAGTCCTGTCACCGTTGGTAATTTGCAACCTAAATTTATTCTGTCTGTAACTTTGATTTGCTCACTGTCATCTTATCCTGTCATGGCGTTTGTAGATTCAGGTGCTGCCCTGAGTCTCATGGATCTCTCATTTGCTAAGCGCTGTGGATTTACTCTTGAACCATTAGAAAATCCTATTCCTCTTAGGGGCATTGATGCTACACCATTGGCAGCAAATAAACCGCAGTATTGGACTCAGGTTACCATGTGCATGACTCCTGAACACCGCGAGGTGATACGTTTCCTGGTTTTACATAAAATGCATGATTTGGTCGTTTTGGGGCTGCCATGGTTACAGACCCATAATCCAGTCCTGGACTGGAAGGCTATGTCAGTCTCAAGTTGGGGCTGTCGTGGTATTCATGAGGATTCCCTGCCTGTGTCTATTGCTTCTTCTACGCCTTCGGAAGTTCCGGAGTATTTGTCTGATTATCAGGATGTCTTCAGTGAGTCTGAGTCCAGTGCACTGCCTCCTCATAGGGACTGTGACTGTGCTATAGATTTGATCCCAGGCAGTAAATTTCCTAAGGGAAGACTGTTTAATCTGTCGGTACCTGAACATACCGCTATGCGTTCATATATCAAGGAGTCTCTGGAAAAAGGACATATTCGTCCGTCTTCTTCCCCTCTTGGTGCGGGATTCTTTTTTGTGGCAAAAAAGGACGGATCTTTGAGACCTTGTATTGATTATCGGCTTTTAAATAAGATCACTGTCAAATTTCAGTATCCTTTACCGCTGTTGTCTGACTTGTTTGCCCGGATTAAGGGTGCCAAGTGGTTCACCAAGATAGACCTTCGTGGTGCGTACAACCTTGTGCGCATTAAGCAAGGTGATGAATGGAAAACCGCATTCAATACGCCCGAAGGTCATTTTGAGTACTTGGTGATGCCTTTTGGGCTTTCCAATGCGCCTTCAGTTTTTCAGTCCTTTATGCATGACATTTTCCGGAAGTATCTGGATAAATTTTTGATTGTTTATCTGGATGATATTTTGTTTTTTTCTGATAATTGGGATTCGCATGTGGAGCAGGTCAGGTTGGTCTTTAAAATTTTGCGTGAAAATTCTTTGTTTGTCAAGGGCTCAAAGTGTCTCTTTGGTGTACAGAAGGTTCCCTTGTTGGGGTTCATTTTTTCCCCTTCTGCTGTGGAGATGGACCCAGTCAAGGTCCGAGCTATTCTTGATTGGACTCAGCCCTCGTCAGTTAAGAGTCTTCAGAAGTTCTTGGGCTTCGCTAACTTCTACCGTCGTTTTATCGCTAATTTTTCTAGCATTGTGAAACCTTTGACGGATATGACCAAGAAGGGCTCCGATGTAGCTAACTGGGCTCCTGCTGCCGTGGAGGCTTTCCAGGAGTTGAAACGCCGGTTTACTTCGGCGCCTGTTTTGTGCCAGCCTGACGTCTCACTTCCCTTTCAGGTTGAGGTGGATGCTTCGGAGATTGGGGCAGGGGCCGTTTTGTCGCAGAGAGGCCCTGGTTGCTCTGTTATGAAACCTTGTGCCTTTTTCTCTAGGAAGTTTTCGCCTGCCGAGCGAAATTATGATGTGGGCAATCGGGAGTTGTTGGCCATGAAATGGGCATTTGAGGAGTGGCGTCATTGGCTCGAGGGTGCTAAGCATCGTGTGGTGGTCTTGACTGATCACAAAAATCTGATGTATCTCGAGTCTGCTAAACGCCTTAATCCGAGACAGGCCCGCTGGTCATTGTTTTTCTCCCGCTTTGATTTTGTTGTCTCGTATTTACCAGGTTCAAAGAATGTGAAGGCCGATGCTCTTTCTAGGAGCTTTGTGCCTGATGCTCCTGGAGTCGCTGATCCTGTTGGTATTCTTAAAGATGGAGTTATCTTGTCAGCTATTTCTCCGGATCTGCGACGTGTGTTGCAGAGATTTCAGGCTGATAGGCCTGAGTCTTGTCCACCTGACAGACTGTTTGTCCCGGATAAGTGGACCAGCAGAGTCATTTCCGAGGTTCATTCCTCGGTGTTGGCAGGTCACCCGGGAATTTTTGGCACCAGAGATCTGGTGGCCAGGTCCTTTTGGTGGCCTTCCTTGTCAAGGGATGTGCGGTCATTTGTGCAGTCCTGTGGGACTTGTGCTCGAGCTAAGCCTTGCTGTTCTCGTGCCAGCGGTTTGCTCTTGCCCTTGCCTGTCCCGAAGAGACCTTGGACACATATCTCCATGGATTTCATTTCTGATCTTCCGCTATCTCAGGGCATGTCCGTTATCTGGGTGATATGTGATCGCTTCTCCAAGATGGTCCATTTGGTTCCTTTGCCTAAGCTGCCTTCCTCTTCCGATCTGGTTCCTGTGTTTTTCCAGAACGTGGTTCGTTTGCACGGCATCCCTGAGAATATTGTGTCAGACAGAGGATCCCAGTTCGTTTCCAGGTTCTGGCGATCCTTTTGTAGTAGGATGGGCATTGATTTGTCGTTTTCGTCTGCTTTCCATCCTCAGACTAATGGACAGACGGAGCGAACCAATCAGACTTTGGAGGCTTATTTGAGGTGTTTTGTCTCTGCTGATCAGGACGATTGGGTGACATTCTTGCCGTTGGCTGAGTTTGCCCTTAATAATCGGGCTAGTTCCGCCACCTTGGTTTCGCCTTTTTTCTGCAACTCTGGTTTCCATCCTCGCTTTTCTTCGGGTCATGTGGAGCCTTCTGACTGTCCTGGGGTGGATTCTGTGGTGGATAGGTTGCAGCAGATCTGGAATCATGTGGTGGACAACTTGAAGTTGTCACAGGAGAAGGCTCAGCGCTTTGCCAACTGCCGCCGCGGTGTGGGTCCCCGACTACGCGTTGGGGATTTGGTGTGGCTTTCTTCCCGCTTTGTTCCTATGAAGGTCTCCTCTCCCAAATTTAAACCTCGTTTTATTGGGCCTTACAAGATATTGGAAATCCTTAATCCTGTATCTTTTCGTCTGGATCTTCCTGTGTCGTTTGCTATTCACAATGTATTTCATAGGTCCTTGTTGCGGCGGTACATTGTGCCTGTAGTTCCTTCTGCTGAGCCTCCTGCTCCGGTGTTGGTTGAGGGCGAGTTGGAGTACGTGGTGGAGAAGATCTTGGATTCTCGCCTCTCCAGGCGGAGGCTTCAGTACCTGGTCAAGTGGAAGGGCTATGGTCAGGAGGATAATTCCTGGGTGGTCGCCTCTGATGTTCATGCGGCCGATTTAGTTCGTGCCTTTCATGCCGCTCATCCTGATCACCCTGGTGGTCGTGGTGAGGGTTCGGTGACCCCTCACTAAGGGGGGGGTACTGTTGTGAATTTGCTTTTTGCTCCCTCTAGTGGTTACTAGTTTTTTGACTCTGGTTTTTCTGTCATTCCTTTTATCCGCACCTGGGTCGTTAGTTAGGGGTGTTGCTATATAAGCTCCCTGGACCTTCAGTTCAATGCCTGGCAACGTAGTTATCAGAGCTAGTCTGCTGTGCTCTTGTCTACTGATCCTGGTTCCAGTTATATCAGCTAAGTCTGCCTTTTGCTTTTTGCTATTTGTTTTGGTTTTGTATTTTTGTCCAGCTTGTTCCAAATCTATATCCTGACCTTTGCTGGAAGCTCTAGGGGACTGGTGTTCTCCCCCCGGACCGTTAGACGGTTCGGGGGTTCTTGAATTTCCAGTGTGGATTTTGATAGGGTTTTTGTTGACCATATAAGTTACCTTTCTTTATTCTGCTATCAGTAAGCGGGCCTCTCTGTGCTAAACCTGGTTCATTTCTGTGTTTGTCATTTCCTCTTACCTCACCGTCATTATTTGTGGGGGGCTTCTATTCAGCTTTGGGGTCCCCTTCTCTGGAGGCAAGAAAGGTCTTTGTTTTCCTCTACTAGGGGTAGCTAGATTCTCCGGCTGGCGCGTGTCATCTAGAATCAACGTAGGAATGATCCCCGGCTACTTCTAGTGTTGGCGTTAGGAGTAGATATATGGTCAACCCAGTTACCACTGCCCTATGAGCTGGATTTTTGTATTCTGCAGACTTCCACGTTCCTCTGAGACCCTCGCCATTGGGGTCATAACACACACTGCAGGAGCTTTTGCTCCTGTCAGTGTGTTTTGGCAGCCATGGAGAGCAGTCACATCTCCTGGTGTGGCTGTTTTCCATGGCAGATCGTCGTGGGACACTCGATATTAATGGACTACGTCGGAAAAGACTACAGATCATCAAGGGATTTGTAAGTATGGTAAAATTTAGAATATTAAAATACTTTTTCCTGTCTCTTTTTTTTGTGTTCAGTAATTTGGGGTTAATAATGGATAGGCGTCTTACAGGCGCCTCTCCATTATTAACTGGGGTTAACGTCACCTTACAATGTCAAGGTGACGTTAACCCCTTCATTACCCCATATCCCACCGCTACACGGGAGTGGGAAGAGAGAGGCTAAGCGCCAGATTTGGCGCATCTTAGAGATGCGCCATTTCTGGGGCGGCTGCGGGCTGGTAGTTGTAGCTGGGGGGGGGCAATATCCATGGCCCCTCTCTAGGCTATGAATATTAACCCTAATCCTAAACGTGACTGAAATACGTGGCACTGAAATACGTGGCACCGAAATATCGTGGCACTTAAATACGTGGCACTTAAATACGTGGCACTTAAATGCGTGGCACTTAAATGCGTGGCACCGAAATATCGTGGCACTTAACCCCTTCACCCCCGGAGCTTTTTCCGTTTTTCCGTTTTCGTTTTTCGCTACCCTCCTTCCCAGAGCCATAACTTTTTTATTTTTCCGTAAATTTGGCCATGTGAGGGCTTATTTTTTGCGGGACGAGTTGTACTTTTGAACGACATCATTGGTTTTAGCATGTCGTGTACTAGAAAACGGGAAAAAAATTCCAAGTGCAGTGAAATTGCAAAAAAAGTGCAATCCCACACTTGTTTTTTGCTTGCCTATTTTGCTAGGTTCACTAAATGCTAAAACTGACCTGCCATTATGATTCTCCAGATCACTACGAGTTCATAGACACCTAACATGACTAGGTTATTTTTCACCTAAGTGGTGAAAAAAAATTCCAAACTTTGCAAAAAACAAAACAAAACAAAATTGCGCCATTTTCCGATACTCGTAGCGTCTCCATTTTTCGTGATCTGGGGTCAGGTGAGGGCTTATTTTTTGCGTGCCGAGCTGGCGTTTTTAATGATAGCATTTTGGTGTAGATACGTTCTTTTGATCGCCCGTTATTGCATTTTAATGCAATGTCGTGGCGACCAAAAAAACGTAAATCTGGCATTTCGAATTTTTTTCTCATTACGCCATTTAGCGATCAGGTTAATGCTTTTTTTTTATTGATAGATCGGGCGATTCTGAATGCGGCGATACCAAATATGTGTAGGTTGGGGGTTTTTTTAATTGATTTATTTTGATTGGGGCGAAAGGGGGGTGATTTAAACTTTTATATTTTTTTTATTTTTTTCACATTTTTAAAAACTTTTTTTTTTTACTTTTGCCATGCTTCTATAGCCTCCATGGGAGGCTAGAAGCAGGCACAGCCCGATCGGCTCTGCTATGCAGCAGTGATCATAAGATCGCTGCTACACAGCAGATTTGCAGGTGTGCTGTGAGCGCCGACCACAGGGGGGCGCTCACAGCCACCGGCAATCAGTAACCATAGAGGTCTCAAGGACCTCTATGGTTACAATGGAGGAGCATCGCCGACCCCCGATCATGTGACGGGGGTCGGCGATGCGCTCATATCCGGCCGCACGGCCGGATGCGGTAGTTAAATGCCGCTGTCTGCGTTTGACAGTGGCATTTAACTAGTTAATAGCGGCGGGTGATCGCGATTTCACCCGCCGCTATTGCGCGCACATGTCAGCTGTAAAAAACAGCTGACATGTCGCGACTTTGATGTGCGCTCACCGCCGGAGCGCACATCAAAGCGGGGGTCCCGACATGTGACGTACTATACCGTCACATGTCGGGAAGGGGTTAAATGCGTGGCACTTAAATGCGTGGCACTTAAATGCGTGGCACTTAAATGCGTGGCACTTAAATGCGTGGCACTTATATACGTGGCACCGAAATATCGTGGCACTTAAATACGTGGCACTTAAATACGTGGCACTTATATACGTGGCACCAAAATATCGTGGCACTTAAATACGTGGCACTTAAATACGTGGCACTTAAATACGTGGCACCGAAATATCGTGGCACTTAAATACGTGGCACTTAAATACGTGGCACTTAAATACGTGGCACTTAAATACGTGGCACTTATATACGTGGCACCGAAATATCGTGGCACTTAAATACGTGGCACTTAAATACGTGGCACTTAAATACGTGGCACTTATATACGTGGCACCAAAATATCGTGGCACTTAAATACGTGGCACTTAAATGCGTGGCACTTAAATACGTGGCACCGAAATATCGTGGCACTTAAATACGTGGCACTTAAATACGTGGCACTTAAATACGTGGCACTTATATACGTGGCACCAAAATATCGTGGCACTTAAATACGTGGCACTTAAATACGTGGCACCAAAATATCGTGGCACTTAAATGCGTGGCACTTATATACGTGGCACCAAAATATCGTGGCACTTAAATGCGTGGCGTGGTAAGGCCTGTCAGAAAGTGGTTATGGCTTTCCAAAATGGAGATTGAGAAGAGGTTGGACTAGGAAATGACATCACGTAATTTTTTATTTTTTTTTTAATCTCTTTATTTAGCTTTATTTTAAGCTGACAAATCAGCATAAAAAACGCACAAAAAACGCACTAAAAACGCACAAAAAACGCACTAAAAACGCACTAAAAAACTGCACCAAAACTGCACTGCAAAAAACGCACAAAAACGCACTAAAAACGCATAAAAAACGCATAAAAAACGCAGGTGCGTTTTCTGCCAGAAGATGCAGATTTTGTGCAGAAAATTCTGCACCAAATCTGCATCGTGTGCACATAGCCTAAAAGAGTATATTGAAAATCTGGCCAAAGGCTTCATAAGTCCTTCTTCCTCACCAGCAGGGGCACCTATTTTTTTTGTAAAGAAGAAGGATGGGACCCTGAGACCCTGTGTTGACTATCGAGAGCTCAATAAGGTAACCGTACGAAACCGTTACCCTTTGCCTCTGATTCCCGAATTACTGGAAAGAGTCCACCATGCTAAGGTGTTCTCTAAACTGGATCTTCGTGGGGCTTATAATTTGGTGCATATTCGCCCAGGGGATGAGTGGAAGACAGCATTCAGATGCCGGTATGGACACTTTGAATCTCTTGTGATGCCCTTCGGGCTTTGCAACGCCCCTGCAACATTTCAACACCTTGCTAATGACATTTTAAGAGATTTGTTGGACCAGTTTGTAGTGATCTATTTGGACGATATACTAATCTTTTCTGACTCTCTACAGGAACATGAAGAACATGTCAAAACTGTTTTAAGACGTCTGAAAGAGAACCATCTGTATATTAAGCCGGAGAAATGCAAGTTCCATCGTTCTGAGATACAGTTCTTAGGTTATATCATCTCTCCCCAGGGGCTGAACATGGAATGTGGTAAGATTCAGGCTATCCTTGACTGGCCGGTACCCAAGAACGTTAAGGAGGTCCAACGTTTTATTGGTTTTGCAAATTTCTACAGACGCTTCATTCGAAATTTTTCTGATATTGTCCGTCCCATTACTTCCTTGACAAAGAAGGAAAAGCCCTTTAAGTGGTCATCACAGGCTCAAGAAGCTTTTGATCAGCTTAAGATGTTTCACATCAGCACCACTGTTGATACACCCAGATCCAACGCAACCTTTCATTGTGGAGGTGGACGCTTCTAATAATGCTTTGGGGGCTATTCTCTCCCAAAGAACTGGACAGAAAGGTCTGCTACATCCTTGTGCTTTCTTTTCCCGTAGACTAACCTCAGCAGAGAAGAATTACGACGTGGGAGACAAGGAATTGCTGGCTATTATTGCGGCTTTCAAAAAATGGAGGCATCATCTGCAAGGAGCTGCACAACAGATCATAGTGCTAACTGACCATCGCGATTTAGAGTTCCTTAGATCCGCTAGATGTCTTTCTCCTCGTCAGGCTCCTTGGAACTTATTTTTAAATCAATTTAACTTTATCTCGTACCTTCCAGGTTCTCGTAATGGGAAAGCTGATGCTTTATTCCGAATCCATGCTGCGGATTCCATACTTGGAGCCCCGTCCAAGACCATTCTATCTGATGCCAATTTCATTGGAGTTATCCACGATCAGGACTTGTGGAAGGAGTGCATGGAGGCCTATGAAGGTGATGTATTTCTGGCCAACCCACCTGTGGATATTAATCTTGTCTTTAAGAGTGGCATGTGGTTCAGAGATCGACGTATCTAAGTCCCGGAGGTCGTCCGTCTGCAGATCCTCAAGTTGGTACATGACTCCAAGTTAGCTGGTCACAGGGGGGTACAGAAGACACAAGAGTTCCTGAGCCGATTCTTCTGGTGGCCAACTTGCCTGAAGGATACCAAGGACTATGTTCTCTCTTGTGAGGTATGTGCCCATTACAAGACTCCTCATGTGGCACCTACGGGTCTTCTACAACCATTACCGGTTCCGTCCCGCCCTTGGGGGTCTATATCAGTGAACTTGGTTATACAGAATGTCTTTCGGTTGCACGGGATTCCGGATGAGATCATCTCTGACCGTGGAGTACAGTTCACTTCAAGATTCTGGAAGGGGTTTTGCTCTGCACTCAATATTAATGTCTTTCTCTCTTCTGCTTACCATCCCCAGACAAATGGTCAGACTGAGCGTACCAACCAGACGCTGGAACAATATTTAAGATGCTATGTCAGCCATCTCCAGGATGATTGGTTGGAGTTGTTGCCGTTAGCCGAATTTTCATATAATAATTCTTAGAGCGCCTCCACTAAATTTACACCTTTCTTTGCCAATCTGGGTTATCATCCGTGTATTTTACCTAGGTCTCCAATTAATTCTCCGGTTCCGGCAGTGGAGGAAAGGCTGACTGCGATGAGACAAAATCTGGAGGTTCTGAAGGAATCCCTGACCACAGCTCAAGAACGTTATAAGAGATCGGCTGATAGATTCCATAAACCTGCACCCATAATCAAGGTAGGAGATTCCGTGTGGTTAGCAACTAAGAATCTGAAGTTAAACGTTCCTTCACAAAAACTTGGACAGAAATTCATTGGCCCTTTCAAGATCAACGGTATTGTTAGCTCTGTGGCCTGCCGGCTGAAGCTGCCTAGGACAATGAAGGTACACCCAGTTTTTCATGTATCTTTACTAAAGCCTGTATCTCCTAATACCTTCCAGGGATGTGTTGTGCCACCTCCGCAGCCTGTGGTGATTGATGGGCAAGAACAATTTGTGGTGGAGGAAATTATTGATTCCAGGATTCGCAGGAATCGGCTCCAATATCTGATAAGATGGCAGGGATATCCCCCTGAGGAAGACTCTTGGGAACCTGTGGAAAACATCAATGCCCAACAGAAGATTTCTCATTTTCATCAGAGATTCCTTGAGAAACCAGGTCTAGGATCGTCCTGAGGCCGCTTCTAAGGAGGGAGTAATGTCAGGACTCTGAACATTTTTTACCTTTTGTGCATTACTGCCCTCTTCCAAGATGGCGTCTTTGGTCTCATGTGCACTGTGTCTTCCTGCTATAAAACTCCACCCCAGCCTTCAGTCTGTGCTTGAGTATTCTGCCTTGCATCCAGCTCCTGACCTCAGATTACTCCCCGGCTATACACCTGCTCCTGTGAACCTGTGTGGGGATCCTGCTACTCTGCTCTGAGTTCCTGCTGCATACCCAAGTTTCCAGTAATCCTCCTTCATCTGCTGCTCGTGTTTACTTCATCTGCGTTTGCTGGACATGTAAGCTGCTGCTGCTTTGCTATAACCTGAGACTATTAACCAGGCCTCCCTAGTTTAGCTAAGATATGATTTGAACTGCCTATAAGCATATCTATCTGTGTCTGGACTAAGACAAGGATTTATTCGTGTCAAGTATCCTCAAGAATAACTGTGCTTCATAGACTTTCTGCTTGATTGCATTTTTCTCTGAAGACTGCTAAGCTGCGTTTATTATTTGCACCAAGTGTTGTGGACTTGAGTTTCTCTCTGCACCAGTTTGAATCACCGTGTGATAGTTTAGACTTTACCACTTATAAAACTGTCCTGTAGTTGTCTTGTTCCACGCAAAGAGTCTCCTGAGTTATCCCCTATAATTATTACACTAATGTTATCAAATTCTACAAGGTGGGCCATGTATATGGATACACCTAAATAATATAGGAATGGTTGGTGATATCAACTTCCTGTTTGTGGCACATTAGTGATGGTGGCCATTTTGAAGTCGGACATTTTGGATCCAACTTTATTTTTTTCCAAAGGGAAGAAGGTCATGTGATACATCAAATTTATTGAGAATTTCACAAGAAAAACAATGGTATGCTTGGTTTTAACATAACGTTATTCTTTCATTAGTTATTTACAAGTTCCTCTTTGTTTACACCAGCCATTCACATGTCACAGAGGTTAACAAGTGAGGAGCGGATAGAAATTGTGTTGATGTCTGGTGAACGCAGTACCTGTGTCATTGCAGCAGATTTCAATGCAAGACACCCTACACAAGAAAATTATCAGCACTCCCATGTTATTTAGGTGTATCCATATAAATGGCCCACGCAAAAAAGTTTGCCTCATCACTAAACATAATGTTCTGTGAAAAACTGAGGGTCTTGTTCCAATTTTTGTTTTGCCCATTCTGCAAACTCAGCGTGCCGATCTGGGTCATCCTCATTAAGATACTGCAGCAGCTGGATTTTATAAGGGTGCCATTTGTGAGTAGCTATTATCTGCCAAAGCGATGTTCGACTGATGCTAGATCAGCGTGTTGAATTTTCAGAATAGGCAAAACAAAAAATTGGAACAGGACCATCAGTTTACACAAAACATTATGTTCAGTGATGAGGCAAACTTTTTTGGGTGGGCCATTTATATGGATACACCTAAATAACATGGAAATGGTGACGGTTTTCTTGCGTAGGGTGTCTTGCATTGAAATCTGCTGCAATGACATGGGTACTGCGTTCAGCAGACATCAACACAATTTCTATCGACTCCTCACGTGTTAACCTCTGCGACATGTCAATGGCTGTAAACAAAGAGAAGCTTGTAAATAACTCATAAAAGAATAAAGTTACATTAAAACCAAGCACACTATTGTTTTTCTTGTGAAATTCTCAATAAGTTTGATGTGTCACATGACTCTCTTCCCATTGGAAAAAATTAAGTTGGATCCAAAATGGCCAACTTCAAAATGGCCACCATGGACACCACCCATCTTGAAAAGTTTTCCCCCTCCCAAATACTAATGTGCCTCAAACAGGAAGTTGGTATCACCAACCATTCCCATTTTATTTAGGTGTATCCATATACATGGCCCACTCTGTATGTTGTACCTGCGGGTTTAAAATGCTCACTATACCCCTGGATAAAATTCTTGAGGGGTGTGGTTTCCAAAATGGGGTCAGTTGTGTGGGGTTTCCACTGTTAGGTACATCAGGGGCTCCCAAATGCGACATGGCATCCCCTCTCAATTCCAGCCAATTTTGCATTCAAAAAGTCAAACAGTGCTCCTTCCCTTCTGAACCCTGCTATGCACCCAAACAGTGGTTTTCCCTCACATATGGGGTATCGGCATACTCATGAGAAATTGCACAACAAATTTTGTGGTCCATATTGTCTTCTTACCTTTGTATAAACAAAAAAGTTTTCGTATAAAGTAAAATGTTTTATGAAAAAAGTTAAATGTTCATTTTTCCTTCCCCATTGCTTCAGTTCTCTTGAAGCACCAGAAGGGTTAATAAACTTCTTGAATGTGGTTTTGAACACCTTGAGGAGTGCAGTTTTTAGAATGGCATCACCTTTGGGTATTTTCTGTCATATAGACTCCTAAAAGTCACTTCAAACATGATGTGGTTCCTACAAAAAAAATTTTGTAAATTTTGCTGGAAAAATTAGAGATTGCTGGTCAAATTTTAACCAAGAATAGGATACACGTCACACCGTACACTGTGAAAAAGGTGCTCAGAGAAGGATACCACTCCTATTTCTCATAAATATCAAAAATCTGTCCCTCTTTAAATTTTCAATTAATTTATTCAGGTAAAGCAATACCAAATTCATGTGTGTAACGTTTCGGTCTTGCAATCAGACCTTCATCAGACGGATTGCAGTAGTACAATATATAAGTGGCTCAAGAACAGCGCAAAGTAATGGGAGAATTCCCTAAGGAATGCGCCACTTTGTGCTGTTTTGATATTTAGGTCAAATTTTAACCCTTATAACTTCCTAACAAAAAAGAATTGTTTCCAAAATTATGCTGATGCAAAGTAGACATGTGGGAAATGCTATTTATTAACTATTTAATGTGACGTAACGCTCTGATTTAAGGGCACAAAAATTAAACGTTTGGAAATTGCAAAATGATGAAATTTTTTGCCAATTTTCTGTTGTGTTTTTTTTCATAAGTAAACGCAAGTCGCATCAAAGAAGTTTTACCCCTGTCTTGATGTACAATACATCACGAAAAAATAAATTCAGAATCAGTGAGATATGTTGAAGCATTCCAGAGTTATTATCACATAGTGACACTGGTCAGAATTGTAAAATTTGTCTTGATCATTATGGTCAAAATTGGCTCAGTCACTAAGGGGTTAAGACTTTTTTTTTTTTAACTTTTCACTGTTTTTAGTAGGCTCCTCAGGGGACTTGAAGTTGCGATTGTTTGATCACTTGTGCTATATACAGCGATACCACAGCATCTTGACGACAGTATTGTGATGTATCCACAAAAACTGGATTCTATACTATGTCCGACCAAAAAATACACAGAGGAACTAACACATATCATCAATGGATTTGATTCTACTTCATCCTCAATGCTGGAACTAATTAACCAGACAATCCCCAAACAGGTACCTTCTACATGTTGCCTAAAATACATAAAGAAGGTAATCCTAGGAGGCCTATCATCTCTGGTACTGGGACTTTAACTGAGAATACCTCAGGCTAGGTGGAGAACATTCTGAAACCCTTGGTGAGGCGCACAACCCAGCTATATCCAGGACACCATGGATATTCTTTGCAAATTGTCAGCGCTGGGCCCACTTCTGGAGGACACGATACTAGCCACCATGGATGTAGAGGCTCTCTATTCCAACATTCCTCATGAGTAGGGTTGAGCGACTTTTATTTTTATAGGATCGGGTCGGGTTTCACGAAACCCGACTTTCTCAAAAGTCGGGTCGAGTGAAATCGGCCGATCCTATAAAAAAGTCGGGGTCGGGGTCGGCCGAAACGCGAAACCCAATGCAGTGCAATGGGATACTATGGTTCCCAGGGTCTGAAGGAGAGGAAACTCTCCTTCAGGCCCTGGGATCCATATTTACATGTAAAATAAAGAATTAAAATAAAAAAAATTGATATACTCACACTCTGACGCGCCCTGGTAGTAACCGGCATCTTCCGTTCCTAAAAATGGCGCTTGAAAGACCTTTCGAATGCTTCACGGCTTGTGATTGGTCGCGGCGGCCCACGTGACCGCTGAGCGACCAATCACAAGCCGGTGACGTTATTCTCAGGTCCTGTTCTGGTTCTCAGGTACATGAGAATTACGTCACGGCTTGTGATTGGTCGCTAAGCGGTCACGTGGGCCGCCGCGACCAATCACAAAGCCGTGACGTCATCGGAAGGTCCTTCACGCGTTCATTCTTAAGAAGGAAGGCTGCCAGAAAGAAGCAGGGCACGTACGAGGGTGAGTATATACCTAATAGGAATATACTCACCCTCGGCTTCTTTCAGGCAGCCTTCCTTCTTAAGAATGAACGCGTGAATGACCTTCCGATGATGTCACGGCTTTGTGATTGGTTGCGGCGGCCCACGTGACCGCTCAGCGACCAATCACAAGCCGTGACGTAATTCTCATGTACCTGAGAACCAGAACAGGACCTGAGAATAACGTCACCGGCTTGTAATTGGTCGCTCAGCGGTCACGTGGGCCGCCGCGACCAATCACAAGCCATGAAGCATTCGAAAGGTCTTTCAAGCGCCATTTTTAGGAACGGAAGATGCCGGTTACCAGCGGCAATGTCCAGGCTGCGTCGGAGAGGTGAGCATATCAATATTTTTTATTTTAATTCTTTATTTTACACTTAAATGTGGATTCTGATACCGATTTCCGATATCACAAACATATCAGAACTCGGTATCGGAATCCCGATACCAGATTCAGAAGATCGCCGACCTCATGGCCGACCCCACACAGGGGTCGGGTCGGGTTTCATGAAACCCGACTTTGCCAAAAGTCGGCGACTTCTGAAAATGGTCGACCCGTTTCGCTCAACCCTACTCATGAGGATGGAATTGCAGCATGCAAATATTTCCTTCAAAAGAACAATCTATCCACAGAACCAACACTGCAATTTATGAGGTTTGTGCTCCATCACAACTATTTTTCTTTTGGGAACAACTTATACCAACAGTGTATGGGCAGCGCCATGGGAAGCAAAATGTCCCCACAATATGCTAATTTATTTATGGCGACACTGGAGGAAGAATTTTTATAATCTTGCTCTGTTAAACCTCTTGCATACTTCCGCTACATTGATGATCTGCTAATAATATGGACAGGCTCAAAAGATGATCTACTCACCTTCCACAATAACTTTAACAAGTACCACCCAACCATCAAGCTCACCCTCAACTTTTCAAAGACCCAAATACATTTTCTGGACATGACCATATACATCAAGGACAATGCCATACAAACATCAATTTACCATAAGCCCACCGGACGTCCGGCTTATCTTAGATGGAACAGCTTTCATCCAAGACACACAATAAAATCCATCATCTACAGTCAAGCTCTGAGATATATTCGGATCTGTTCAGACAGCAAAGACAGGGAACTGCAGCTGAGATCACTGATGAATACATTCCTACAACAAGGATACCATCCACTGGTATAGATGAGCAGATCCACAGGGCTACAAGAAACAACCTCCTGGATTACAAACTGAGAGAGTATAACAACAGGGTACCTCTTGTGGTCACATACAACCCCCACATGAGAATCCTAAGGACAATTGGTGCTGATATCCAACCCATATTCCATAGATATCACAAATTGAAAGACATATTCCCAGAACTACCACTTCTCTCCAACAAACAGCCCCCTAACTTAAGGAATCTCCTTGTCAATAGTGTCCTGTCATCACCATCAGTGACTGGCACATTCCCCTGTAACAATAAAAAATGCAAAACATGTACCCACATATTACCAACAAATATAGTCTTTGTACCAAACACAAATCAGGACTATAAGGTCACGGGTTCCTTTTCTTGTACATCCTCCAATGAGGTGTACATGATACAATGTACGAGGTGCCCAGAAAGTATTTATATTGGGGAAACCATGCAAAAACTACAAACTAGGATGAATCTACACAGACACACAATCAGGAATGGAATGGACACGCCTGTAGGAAAACATTTCTCTGGACATTGTATGACAGACTTGGATCCAAGAAGTATCGTTTCTCCTTGCGGAGAGTGACATGATAAGCATGTCGAGGTGAGGAGACTTAAAGCCGCAATGCTCCTCTGGGAAATATGCAAATTGTCTCTTCAGAGAGGAAAAGGACTAGAACTCTAGTGCCACCTATTGGAAGTAGCAATCCTAACAGTCAATGTCGACCCTTGTCACATGACTTAGGATAATAGCCAAACCAGAATCTCTATTTGCAGACACTGTGTTTCGGAGTACTGCCTCTCGTCAGTGTAAAGTGGAGATCTGGTTTGGCTGATTGAGAGGTGTCTGACCGGGATCCAAGAAGTATAGTTTCTCCTTGCGGAGAGTGACATGATAAGCATGTCGAGGTGAGGAGACTTAAAGCCGCAATGCTCCTCTGGGAAATATGCAAATTGTCTCTTCAGAGAGGAAAAGGACTAGAACTCTAGTGCCACCTATTGGAAGTAGCAATCCTAACAGTCAATGTCGACCCTTGTCACATGACTTAGGATAATAGCCAAACCAGAATCTCTATTTGCAGACACTGTGTTTCGGAGTACTGCCTCTCGTCAGTGTAAAGTGGAGATCTGGTTTGGCTGATTGAGAGGTGTCTGACCGGGATCCAAGAAGTATAGTTTCTCCTTGCGGAGAGTGACATGATAAGCATGTCGAGGTGAGGAGACTTAAAGCCGCAATGCTCCTCTGGGAAATATGCAAATTGTCTCTTCAGAGAGGAAGAGGACTAGAACTCTAGTGCCACCTATTGGAAGTAGCAGTCCTAACAGTCAATGTCGACCCTTTAACAAGCCTTGTCACATGGCTATTATCCTAAGTCATGTGACAAGGCTCGTTAAAGGGTCAACATTGACTGTTAGGATTGCTACTTCCAATAGGTGGCACTAGAGTTCTAGTCCTCTTCCTCTCTGAAGAGACAATTTGCATATGACAGACTTAAAAGTCTTAATACTAAAAGGTCATTTTAAGGACCACAGGGAAAGAAAAATGTGGGAATTCAAACTAAAGAGGATGTTCAATTCGTTGACACTAGGACTCAGTTTAACACCTGGATTTATGAGTCACTGCATGGATACAGACTCCAGATAACTAAAACTAAGGGTACTGTCACACTCTGCAACTTTCCAAAGATGACGACCAGCGATATGACCTGGCCGTGATCGTTGGAAAGTCGTTGTGTGGTCGCTGGGGAGCTGTCACACAGACAGCTCTCCAGCGACCAACGATGCCAAAGGCCCCGGGTAACCAGGGTAAACATCGGGTTACTAAGCGCGGCCCTGCGCTTAGTAACCCGATGTTTACCCTGGTTACAAGCGAACGCATCGTTGGATCGGTGTCACACACACCGATCCAACGATGACAGCGGGAGATCCAGCGACGAAAGAAAGTTCCAAACGATCTGCTACGACGTACGATTCTCAGCAGGGTCCCTGATCGCTGCTGCGTGTCAGACACAGCGATATCGTATGGATATCGCTGGAACGTCACGGATCGTACCGTCGTAGCGACAAAAGTGCCACTGTGTGACAGTACCCTAAGAACATTATTCTCACTGCCTCATTTGATAGAAAATGCCTAATTTAATTACCTTGGCTTATCTTTAGAAGGCACCAAACTTTCCCACCCCCCTGAACAAATGTCCTGCTGTAGTATTCTCTAAATGTTGTGCCTGTTTCTTATTAATCTATTTGTAATCTTGCCTGAAGAAAGAGCCACTGTGCTCTGAAAGCTTGCAAACATATTATTTTCTGGTTAGCCAATAAAGGTATCACTCCTAGAATACTTCTGTCATCATTGGGCAGAAAAGTATTCACATCGATCGTTCTGGCTAACACGGTACCACAATACAATTTGTTATTGTACATCATACTATGTCTCCGAATGGCATGTGATTTTTTTCATACACCCTTAGAATTGAATGGTGAGTGTCATCTGATGTATAGAAGAAATAAGTACAGTACATGCTGCAATGTTTTTCACCAGTCGCTTTGCTCAGTGAAAAAAATCGCTCATCTGCACTGCCCAATTCAATATTGGTCAGAGTGCTGTCCGTTTTTTTCACTGAAAGCATTCGGACTGAAAATACGAACGAGAGCATGTATTGATAGGTTTAGTAATGTAGTTGTAAATAAAACTGTGGTCATTCAATACCAAAATAATGTGTTGTATATTTTATTATATTTGGATCATATATTTACTATAGTTTGGGTCATATGCTAATGAATGAGGGATCATCCAGAAGTCATGCACAGTGCTCAATGTTTGCTGGAGAGGGTTGATGGTAGGAGTTTGCTTTTTCCTTATGTCTAGTGAAGAATAAAAGTAATTCTACAGCTTACAAAGACATTTTTGTCTTATGTACTTCTACTTTGTGTCAATAGTTTAGAGAAGCCAATAATGGAGAGGAATGGGTTAATCTTGCGTTGCCTGCCACAGACTGTGGTTTGTCATGAAGAATAAGGCTGCCGTCACACTAGCAGTATTTGGTCAGTATTTGACATCACTATCTGTAAGCCAAAACCAGTTTCTTTCCTATTCCAGCATGACTGTTCCCATCATGCAGAAAACTACAACTAGGTCTAAAAATGAAACAGCTCGAAGAGTTTCATGTGGAAGACATCAAATGGCCTACACAGAGCCAAGAGAGTAATAATTGCCATTGCATGGGGTGGGATCATCATAACCAGGAGTAGGAGGCATATCCTAATTAAGCTAGCAACAACAGCACTACTGTCTACCTCACATGCAAGTATTAAGAAACCATGTATAACCATAATTTGTTTTCCACATCGTCATACCTTCTCTGACACTTTGTGCACATGTTTGCACCATCCATGTGTTAACTGGGAGAGGGGTGACTCTAAGTGGCCATTGCCTGGTTACAGATTAAAAACAAATACTTTGAAGTTCCTGCAAGAGAAAATGCAAGGAGAAAAAAGAAAAATCCAACATGGTAATGTCTGCTGAGAATGGCACACTAAGGGGGAACATAATGAATGCAAGGAGATGAGCAATAAAAGCCTACGATCACAGTGAGCATGGCCAGGAGCAGAAGCCTGACATTTCTATAAAAAGGAATTTCTCCTCTAATTAATGGGATCTTGTCCCTTTTGCAGATGAAATGAGTGTTATTATGCTAGAAACTGTGTATTGTTAAAGGGCGACTATAATTTCAGAAAACTCTTGTCATGTCATAGTTAATTGTCAGAAATGTTGATTTGTGTGAGTCCAGGTGCTAACCTCACAAATCACCAGTATGAAGGGATAAAAGTAATAATCCAGGGGCATATTGTCCACAATGGCACACCATGTGGCCGTTAGAAAGCCTGTGAGGTCGGGGAGCCTGATGTTGCAATATTTTAGAGGAAAAAATGTAATTTTTCATTTTTTCAATCCACTTTGCCTTAGTTCCTGTGTAGAATTTGAAGGGTTAAAAATTTGCTAACAGCTTATAGCAGTGTCTAACAGACCACTGTACCCAGAGGTCATCAGATGACCATGGGGTGCTATGGTAACTATCGATACCCATGATATAATTTGTGGGGAGCCAATAGTGTTAATTTTATTATTATTTATTTAAAGATGAGCCCACTCCTTCTTTTAATCACTTGATTGCTGATGTGAAGGCTGAAAGCTGCATTTAAGGGGTTAATCAGCCTCAATCAGTTCAAATATCGGTCAGGGCCGATGCAGCAGCTTGTCAGCTGTCAGTTTCAGCTGACACCTGTGTGATTTTTGTCCACTGGGGGGACTACATTCTATTACAATAGAATAAGGCCCTTTAAGATCCACAGTAAAAAGGTGTACTGGTGTAAAGCAGAGCTCAAATCCCCTTCTCTCCTTTACAGTGGAGACAGAGCAAATCTGAACTGTTTGTTACCTGCTGCTGACAGAACAATGATGTAAAATTGCAACTGCTGCTCCTCTGATGCATATAGCAGAAGATTAGCTTTTGACATATGCATCAACACAGCAACATTAGCAGTTTTACATCATTGATCTGTCAGCTGCAGGCAACAAAGATAACGCAACTCTGTGATGTCTAGTTATTACAATCTCTTTTGTGGAAGTGTGCAGGAGATAAAATCCTGCTAACAATTATGTAATAGCAAACAGATGACTATACTGATGTAAATATCAGAAGATAAAATAAGTCAGGCAAGGTGCCATATTATATTGGAAACATAGAATATATTCTATGTCAATGATGGAGGCAGAAAAGATTTATGCTGGCAGGATGCTCACTGGAAGAGACTGCACTGTGCATGCTCCAGAAGGAGCAGTGGAAATACAGCAGAATGATTTCACTGACAGCTTGTCATGAATCCCAATGGCTAGGGATAGCAAGGGACAAGCAAAGTAATACAAAATATCGGACGAGCTCTAGGGTGATGGAACCTGGGCTGACCGCTGCCCTACGCCTGACAAACGCAACTAGAGATAGCCAGGGAGCGTGCCTACGTTGGTTCTAGACGCCACGCACCAGCCTATGAGCTAACTAGTACTGCAGAGAAAATAAAGACCTCACTTGCCTCCAGAGGAATGAACCCCAAAAGGTATAGTTGCCCCCCACATGTATTGACGGTGAAATGAGAGGAAGGCACACACATAGAGATGATATATATAGGTTCAGCAAATTGAGGCCCGCTGTAAACTAGAAAGCAGAACGATACAAAAGGGGTCTGAGCGGTCAGCAAAAAACCCTAATCAAAAAACCATCCTGAGATTACAAGAACCCATGTGCCAACTCATGGCACATGGGGAGAACCTCAGTCCACTAGAGCTACCAGCTAGCATAGAGACATAATAAGCAAGCTGGACAAAAAAACCAAACAACTGAAAATCAGCACTTAGCTTATCCTGAAAGATCTGGGAGCAGGTAGGCAGGAACCAAACAGAGCACATCTGAATACATTGATAGCCGGCAAGGGAATGACAGAAAGGCCAGGTAAAATAGGAAACACCCAGCCTCTGATGGACAGGTGGAAACCAAAGGCCGCAACCCACCAAAGTCACCCAGTACCAGCAGTAACCACCAGAGGGAGCCCACAAACAGAATCCACAACAGTACCCCCCCCTTGAGGAGGGGTCACCGAACACTCACGAGAACCCCCAGGGCGATCAGGGTGAGCTCTATGGAAGGCGCGGACCAAATCAGTCGCATGAACATCGGAGGCGACCACCCAGGAATTATCCTCCTGACCATAACCCTTCCACTTAACCAAATACTGGAGTTTGCGTCTGGAAACATGAGAATCCAAGATCTTCTCAACAACATACTCCAATTCTCCCTCCACCAGCACCGGAGCAGGAGGCTCAACCGAAGGAACAACGGGCACCTCATACCTCCGCAACAACGACCGATGGAACACATTATGAATAGCAAACGATGCTGGGAGATCCAAACGAAAAGATACAGGGTTAAGAATCTCCGAGATCCTATAAGGACCGATGAACCGAGGCTTGAACTTAGGAGAAGAGACCTTCATAGGGACAAAACGAGAAGACAACCACACCAAATCCCCAACAAGAAGTTGGGGACCCACGCGGCGACGGCGATTAGCAAACTGCTGAGTCTTCTCCTGAGATAACTTCAAATTGTCCACCACCTGGTTCCAAATCTGATGCAGCCTGTCCACCACCACGTCCACTCCAGGACAATCCGAAGACTCCACCTGACCAGAGGAAAAACGAGGATGAAACCCCGAATTACAAAAAAAAGGAGAGACCAACGTGGCAGAACTAGCCCGATTATTAAGAGCAAATTCGGCCAGTGGCAAAATCGCAACCCAGTCATCTTGATCAGCAGAAACAAAACACCTCAAATAAGTTTCCAAGGTCTGATTAGTTCGCTCCGTCTGGCCATTCGTCTGAGGATGGAATGCAGACGAGAAAGACAAATCAATGCCCATCTTGGCACAAAACGTCCGCCAAAATCTAGACACAAACTGGGATCCCCTGTCAGAAACGATATTCTCCGGAATCCCATGCAAACGAACCACGTTCTGAAAAAATAAAGGGACCAACTCAGAGGAGGAAGGCAACTTAGGCAAGGGCACCAAATGAACCATCTTAGAAAAGCGGTCACACACAACCCAGATAACGGACATTTTCTGTGAAACCGGGAGATCAGAAATAAAATCCATGGAAATGTGCATCCAAGGCCTTTTCGGGATGGGCAAGGATAACAACAACCCACTGGCCCGAGAACAGCAAGGCTTAGCTCGAGCACACACTTCACAAGACTGCACAAAGGTACGCACATCCCTAGACAAGGAAGGCCACCAAAAAGACCTGGCCACCAAGTCTCTAGTACCAAATATTCCAGGATGACCAGCCAACACAGAAGAATGGACCTCGGAGATGACTCTACTGGTCCAATCATCCGGAACAAACAGTCTTTCTGGTGGACAACGATCCGGTTTATCCACCTGAAACTCCTGCAATGCACGTCGCAAGTCTGGGGATACGGCGGACAATATTACCCCATCCCTAAGGATACCAGTAGGCCCAGAGTCTCCAGGAGAGTCAGGCACAAAACTCCTGGAAAGAGCATCTGCCTTCACATTCTTTGAACCTGGCAGGTATGAAACCACGAAATTGAAACGAGAAAAAAACAACGACCAACGAGCCTGTCAAGGATTCAAACGCCTGGCAGACTCAAGGTAAATGAGATTCTTGTGATCAGTCAAGACCACCACACGATGTTTAGCACCCTCAAGCCAATGACGCCACTCCTCAAATGCCCACTTCATGGCCAAAAGCTCCCGATTACCCACATCATAATTGCGCTCGGCGGGCGAGAATTTTCTAGAGAAGAATGCACATGGCTTCATCACCGAGCCATTAGAACTTCTCTGTGACAAAACCGCCCCCGCTCCAATCTCGGAAGCATCAACCTCAACCTGAAAAGGAAGTGAAACATCTGGTTGACACAGCACAGGAGCAGAAGAAAACCGGCGCTTAAGTTCCTGAAAGGCCTCCACGGCCCCAGGAGACCAATCAGCAACATCAGCACCCTTTTTAGTCAAATCAGTCAAAGGTTTAACAATACTGGAAAAATTAGCAATGAACCGACGATAAAAATTAGCAAACCCCAAGAACTTCTGAAGGCTCTTAAGAGATGTAGGTTGTGTCCAGTCACAAATCGCCTGAACCTTGACGGGATCCATCTCAATAATAGAAGGAGAAAAAATGTACCCCAAAAAAGAAATCTTCTGGACTCCGAAGAGACACTTTGAGCCCTTCACAAACAGAGAATTGGCCCGCAGAACCTGAAACACCTTCCTGACCTGTAGAACATGAGACTCCCAGTCATCAGAAAACACCAAAATATCATCCAAATACACAATCATAAACTTATCCAGATATTCACGGAAAATATTGTGCATAAAGGACTGAAAGACTGACGGAGCATTGGAGAGTCCAAAAGGCATTACCAAATACTCAAAATGGCCCTCAGGCGTATTAAATGCGGTTTTCCACTCATCACCCTGTTTTATCCGCACCAGATTATACGCACCGCGAAGATCTATCTTAGTGAACCACCTAGCCCCCTTAATGCGAGCAAACAAATCAGTCAATAATGGCAATGGATACTGATACTTGACTGTAATCTTATTCAGAAGGCGATAATCTATACAAGGCCTCAGGGAACCATCTTTTTTTGCCACGAAAAAAAAACCTGCTCCCAGAGGGGACGAAGATGGACGAATATGTCCCTTTTCCAAGGACTCCTTAATATAATTCCGCATAGCAGTATGCTCTGGCAGTGACAGATTAAATAAACGACCCTTAGGGAACTTACTGCCAGGAATCAATTCTATAGCACAGTCACAATCTCTATGCGGAGGGAGCGAATTGAGCTTAGGCTCCTCAAAAACATCCCTATAGTCAGACAAAAACGCAGGGATCTCAGAAGGAGTAGATGAAGCGATTGAAATCGGAGGTGCATAATCATGAACCCCCTGACATCCCCAGCTTAACACAGACATTGTTTTCCAGTCCAGGACAGGATTATGAGTTTGTAACCATGGCAGACCAAGCACTAGTACATCATGTAAATTATACAGTACAAGGAAGCGAATCACCTCCTGATGAACGGGAGTCATGCGCATGGTCACTTGTGTCCAATACTGCGGTTTATTCATAGCCAATGGTGTAGAGTCAATTCCCTTCAGAGGAATAGGAACTTCCAGAGGTTCCAGACTAAAACCGCAGCGTTTAGCAAATGACCAATCCATAAGACTCAGGGCAGCGCCCGAATCCACATAGGCATCGACGGAAATGGAAGACAGTGAAAAAATCAGAGTCACAGACAAAATGAACTTAGGCTGCAGAGTACCAATGGCAAAAGATTTATCAACCCTTTTTGTGCGTTTAGAGCATGCTGATATAACATGAGCTGAATCACCACAATAAAAACACAATCCATTTTTCCGCCTATAATTTTGCCGTTCACTTCTGGACTGAATTCTATCACATTGCATAGTCTCAGGTGCCTGTTCAAAAGACACCGCCAACTGGTGCACGGGTTTGCGCTCCCGTAAACGCCGATCAATCTGAATGGCCATAGCCATCGACTCATTCAGACCTGTAGGCGTAGGGAACCCCACCATAATATCCTTAATGGCCTCGGAAAGACCATTTCTGAAGTTTGCAGCCAGGGCGCACTCATTCCACTGAGTAAGCACCGACCATTTCCGAAATTTTTGACAATATATTTCCGCTTCATCATACCCCTGAGAGAGGGCTAATAAAGCCTTTTCAGCCTGAATCTCCAGGTTGGGTTCCTCATAGAGCAATCCCAATGCCAGAAAAAACGCATCCACATTGAGCAATGCAGGATCCCCTGGTGCCAATTCAAATGCCCAATTCTGAGGGTCGCCTCGCAGGAAAGATATTACAATCTTGACCTGTTGAGCAGGGTCTCCAGAGGAGCGAGATTTTAAAGAAAGAAACAATTTACAATTGTTCCTGAAATTCAGGAAGGTAGATCTATCCCCAGAAAAGAACTCTGGAGTAGAAATTCTAGGTTCAGACATGGGAGTGTGAACAACAAAATCCTGTATGTTTTGAACTTTTGCCGCGAGATTACTCAGGCTGGAAGCCAAACTCTGGACATCCATGTTAAACAGCTAATATCAGAGCCATTCAAGGGTTAAGAGGAGGTAAGAAGCAGCTAGACAGCAATTAAGGGCTAGGCAGCAAAACTCTGAAGGAAAAAAAAAATAAATAAATAAATAAATAAATTTCCCTTAAACACTTCTTTTTCTCCTGCTTCAGCCCAAACAATTAACACTTTGTGGGCCGGCTATACTGTCATGATTCCCAATGGCTAGGGATAGCAAGGGACAAGCAAAGTAATACAAAATATCGGACGAGCTCTAGGGTGATGGAACCTGGGCTGACCGCTGCCCTACGCCTGACAAACGCAACTAGAGATAGCCAGGGAGCGTGCCTACGTTGGTTCTAGACGCCACGCACCAGCCTAAGAGCTAACTAGTACTGCAGAGAAAATAAAGACCTCACTTGCCTCCAGAGGAATGAACCCCAAAAGGTATAGTTGCCCCCCACATGTATTGACGGTGAAATGAGAGGAAGGCACACACATAGAGATGATATATATAGGTTCAGCAAATTGAGGCCCGCTGTAAACTAGAAAGCAGAACGATACAAAAGGGGTCTGAGCGGTCAGCAAAAAACCCTAATCAAAAAAACATCCTGAGATTACAAGAACCCATGTGCCAACTCATGGCACATGGGGAGAACCTCAGTCCACTAGAGCTACCAGCTAGCATAGAGACATAATAAGCAAGCTGGACATAAAAACCAACAACTGAAAATCAGCACTTAGCTTATCCTGAAAGATCTGGGAGCAGGTAGGCAGGAACCAAACAGAGCACATCTGAATACATTGATAGCCGGCAAGGGAATGACAGAAAGGCCAGGTAAAATAGGAAACACCCAGCCTCTGATGGACAGGTGGAAACCAAAGGCCGCAACCCACCAAAGTCACCCAGTACCAGCAGTAACCACCAGAGGGAGCCCACAAACAGAATCCACAACACAGCTAGTGAAAAAATGAAGCCTAGATGGGAATCCTTTGGGGACTGATATGTACAAAACGGGGTACATTTTAAAAGAATAAGCTCTTAAACTATACTTGTGCCTGGCGTCAATGGCCGCAAATGTTGGCCTTGCACCTATTTTTCATTAGTCACATCCACTTTCACCTGTGTGCTTGATTACTATACTATTAGAGTAGCTAAAATAATTTGATTGAATACATATGTAAGGTGGAGAGCTGACCCTGGTGTGCCTTTTCTCGGGAAAAGTCCAGAACCATCGGTGCTGTCACCCGAGTTGCACGGGGGTAAGCTTAGTTCCCTGGACAGACCTTTGAACTTGAGACCAGGGGGCGTGGAGAATATAAAACGGTGACAGTGCACGGGAACAAGCAGAGTGGAGGCAGGAAGCTGTAGTGTACGGAGGTTGACTGTGAGTCCTCCCTTGCCGTTCAGTCGAGACAAAGTAGGCCCAAGCCCAAGGGGCCCATGGAGAATTACCTGAGACAATAGGCTGAGACGCCTCCCGGTATCCCTGACAGATCCCAGTCCCGCAACTCCGCTGAGTAGTAGTGGTCCCCCTTCACTACCCGAATGCAAGGGGCGCACATTGAGACGGGTTCACCAGGCCGCAGACTTAAGATGGGGCCTGGCATATCTGCTCCAGCATACTGCAGCGCCGTGCGAGCGCTTAAAAGAAAAGACTGTCACCTCTCCAGTGGTTCCCTTCTTGGATCCAGGACCCGCAACCAAGCATCTCAGGATCACCGACGACATCGGGACCCAGGACCTCTTCCGGACCAGGACGACTATGGACCCTTCAAGTGTACAAGCCAGGACGCCTCCGTCCCCATCTCAGAGACTGCTCCTCATCCACACCAGATCCGATAAGATTAACACCTTTGAACTTTCCCCTACCCAATCTTACAACTGTTGCTCCAAGTTTACCCAGTATAGCCTGTTCATCCTCCCCTCCATTTATCCTCTCTCTGTGTGGAGTAACGCTGTTACATTAAATCCATCTGTTAACCCTCGTTCTGTCTCCAACCGTTACTGCATCCCTAAGCCTGCCTTCACATAGACTTTATGTGATCTAACTTTCTGAAATCACTTAAAGGGGTTGTCCAGGCTTGTGATGAAAGTCTACAATAACCCTGAGTGACTGTAGACTATTGAATCCTCAGAGTGTGAAATGGTGAGTGCCAAGCACCCGAAATGGTGAGTAGTCACTTCACTATGAAATACCGTGACAGTCATTTAAAAATCCAAACCTCCAAATGGCTTCAGCTTTTCTATTCATGTACTTCCTGAAATGTCACCTTGGCTTTCATTAATGTGTTGCACACTAATGAATTGGGTTTGTTCAAGTTTGTGATGAAAATCTGCAGTCTTTCTATGTGACTGCAGACTTTTGATTCTTCACAGTGACATTTTTCTTCCAGGATCATGCTGCACTGTCATTGACTTCCAGTTTCTTAAGGTAAATGTGTGCACCAAATACCCTGAATGCAAATGAGTGAATTTATTTGAATGAAATTTAATTCTACTTGAATATTTTTCAAAAATCTGTATTCACCAAAACGAGGAATTTTTGTATTTTACTTCCTTGCAGATTCAGCAAAATGGCTGCCACTAACCACCATTTTTCTGAACTGTAAGCAGCCAACAAAAGGTAAAATTTGAAAGCAATACTTATACTCACCTTATCGCTCACTTATTTAGCTTCTCTCCTCACTGTCACCTGTCAGGTCCTTGTCACATCTTGTTATCACAACTGTGAGCGCTGAAATCCAAAAGGTCATGGTGCACATCATTGGGTCATTGTGACCTTATGTGCTCATGTGAAGATCTGTCCTGAGCCTCATTAGAGGAGATTTCGTGCTTGTGGTGGTGAAGGTGATAGAAAATGCGACTACTACCAGACGGGTGATGGTGAGGAGCGGACTGGTTGGAGACGTGAGTGGTAAGGTGAGTATACACTTTTTTTTCCTTTGCATCATATCGTATTCTACTCTGGTGTCTGGTGAGACCCCAGAGCATGATAATAGACATTAAATTTGCAGAGAACAACTTATCTGCAAATCAGATTTCCTTGGAAAATTCACATGAACAGGTAAATTCACATTTTGCCTAATCCGCTCATTTCTAGACCTGACTACAACCAATTCCTGTGTGTCCACAGATTAATTAATGTCCTCCGCACTTCTCCACTCGCCCCCCATCCGTTCTGCCCTATTAGTGACCCCCTCTAAAATCGGAAGGGAGGCTCTGTAAGATGCAATCTGTTAATAGTCTATTAAATTTATGGCCATTCATTTGAATCTCCTTTTTATAATACATTTCAATTGCAACCAATGTAGAAGAAAATTTTGGCTGTCTATGGCTCCCCCCAGCAAAGTCATCTGCCTACAATGGGTGCCAAGAGTTGACTATGTACCAGCTTTAATCGGGAAGGTCACTGTAATGTTTTGGGATTTATTTTCCTATTTTTCTTTTATTTAATGTATCATCTATTAATATGTGTTTTTGCCATAGTATATCTTGCAATTTAACTTTTTTTTTTTTCGTTTTCTTCATATTATTTTACAGACTGCACAGATGGCAAGTCTAAGCTCATCATTTTGCATATATCCTCATTGTGTAGCCAAATTTGGCCTGTGTGATCTTTAATGGATGTTATGATAAAGGACTGTGAATGCTTAGTATAATATAATAGGTACAGTTTTAAGTTTCACTAGTCAAATTTCACACTGCATTGTCCTGGGGTGCACACTAATGAACAAAAGCCTATATTGCGTACTTGTTGAGAGCCTACCGTTGAGATAACATTCCTACACAGCATAATGCATAAATATTGTTTTTGCAGCTGGAGGGTTAAATGTGATTAGAGCCGTACTATGAAAGTTCTACCATTGCTAATCACTTGTAGCAGCTTCCTGCATATATGTAAAATCTCCATTGTACTATACAAAGCAGAGGTAGTGGATTCTATGGGAGCTTTTGACACATTGAGGGCTTAGCATGCTGTTATCCTTCCACAATCCTATCCTGCATGAGCTTTCTCCAAAATTGCTGTGCATTCCTCTTGTAGAAAAACACTATTCAGCTCCAGCCTCACTTGAAAGATTACTACATGCACTAATTAGGACTCCTGCTATGATTAAAAAGACATTTCAAATTAGAACCACCATACTGCAGGACCGCAGAAGAAAACAAGCTCTTCATGAAGCCAGCAGGAAATTTGTTTTTATTTTTCTGTAGAGCTGTGATGGCACAGACAGCTGGTGCAGACACAGGGGTCAACCCAAGTACAATATTATGGAAGTGTTCAAAGGCCTTATGGTGACAACAAGGTCAGTTCGAGGGCAAGCCCACGTTCTTCAACACCCAGCTACCACGTTATCACATTTGTACAACATCTAATGTCAGATCAGAAGATTTGAATCCATAGAACACAAGATGTGATAACTGTGCGGCAGAAAACAAGGTTAATGACTTTCTCATGCATAATGCAAATCAAGTTATGAACAATTAATTTTACAGGGCTCCACTTCAGGTAATGAAGGCCTGACATATGCAGTTGCCATGCAGAAAAATGATAAAGCGTATTACTTTCCCAACATGGGAATGGATAAATAATCTCAAAAGTGTATTGGTTACTACTTGGCATGATTTCAATGAAATAATTACATTTTGCAGGGGCAAATTTATCTTCCAGCTTAGTAGTCCTTTGCCTGTAAGAGGCATTAGGGAAGAGAGCATGCACATATGAATATATTGGAAGCCCTCCCCTTGCAAAATACAAGGGGGGTCTCATGAGAACACAGACCCCTATGGAGTAACATAAAAGCCAATTTAGTTTATATGGGTTCATGATTTTTACAAAGTTGCATGAGCAGGTTCAAACCGTTTTTTCTAGATGGCTTGCCGCCTTTTTCATTGATTCTGATTGGAAGAAACGAAAAATGCGGGAAAGAATTTGTGTATAAATAACAGCTGTTTCTAATGGTCGGAGTCATTCCTGTAAGGAAGAAAAAAGATCCCGACCTCCCTCCCTATTTCTTTCTTATGTCGTGTCGTTTAGTTTGTGGGAAAATCGCCCAGTTTTTCCGGGTGGATTGGATGTCTTGGTCATATTTCAATTCAATTCACCTTGACGTACTATCCCGTCGAGGTGACCTGGGACTTAATTCCCAGGGACAGGATAGTGTGTCACGGGCGATCAGCCGCGCTCACGGGGGGAGCGCAGACGATCGCCACAGGGTGGCAGCTGATTATTACAGCTGACATCCGGCGCAGGGAGGGGGCTCCCTGGGTGCTTCCCTGAGACCCTCGGAACAACATGATGTGATCACGTTGTTCCTAGCGTCTCCTCACTGCAGGCCCCGGATCCAAAATGGCGGCGTGGCTCCTTCCGGGTCCTGCATGGAGGTGGCTTGCAAGCGCCTGATCTGACACAGTGCTTTGCAAAGTGTCAGATCAGCGATCTGACACTATATAGTCATGTCCCCCCCCGGGACAAAGTAAAAAAGTTAAAAAATATATATTTACATGTGTAAAAAAAACCATTCCTAAATAAAGAAAAAAATATATATATTGTTCCAATAAATACATTTCTTTATCTAAATAAGCAAAACAATAAAAGTACACATATTTAGTATTGCCGCGTCCATAACGACCCGAACTATAAAACTGTTCCACTAGTTAACCCCTTCAGTGAACACCGTAGAAAAAAGGAAAGCGAGGCGAAAAAGAACGCTTTATTATAATACCGCCGAACAAAAAGTGGAATAACACGTGATCAAAAAGACGGATATAAATAAACATGGTACCCCTGAAAACGTTATCTTGTCCAGCAAAAAACGAGCTGCCACACAGCGTCATCAGTGAAAAAATAAAAAAGTTATAGTCCTCAGAATAAAGCGATGCAAAAATAATTATTTTTTATATAAAATAGTTTTTATTGTATAAAAGCGCCAAAACATAAAAAAATTATATAAATGAGGTATCGCTGTAATTGTACTGACCTGAAGAGTAAAACTGCTTTATCAATTTTACCAAACATGGAACGGTATAAATGCCCCCCTAAAAGAAACACACACACCTAACCCTAATCCAAACCCTAACCAGAACACTAACCCTAATCCCAACCCTCACCATAATCTCAACCATAACCACAACCATAACCCTAACCACAACCATAACCCTACCCCAACCATAACCCTACCCCAACCCTAACTTTAGATCAATCCCAATTTTAGCCCAACCCTAGCTTTAGCCGAACCCTAACTTTATCCCATCCCTAACCCCAACCCTAACCATAGCCCAACCATAGCTTTAGCCCATCCCTAACCCTAGCCCCAACCCTATCCCTAGCCCAACCCTAACCCTAATGGAAAAATGGAAATAAATACTTCTCTTTATTTTATTATTTTTACCTAACTAAGGGGGTGATAAAGGGGGGTTTGATTTACTATTTTTTTTATTTTGATCACTGTGATAGGGTGTGCAGGGACACGGGAGGTATCAGGGGGGGATTGGGGAACCCCATTTCTCTCTCCTCTGATGTGCGATCATGTCAGAGGAGAGAGAAATTAACTGGAAAATTTGACTTTTTTTAGCAGTCGCCGTTATTCCGTTCGCAACACTTGGGTTGGTAAAAACTGACCCGAATCATGTTCTCTGGTAGCCAAGTAGGAGGTAGCCGAGACCCTGGAGAAATTCTGACGGGGGCGCAATCCACTTATTTCTCAGCGCCATTAAAAAGCAGCGCTGAGGCATAAGTACCTTTAACTGCGGCCGTTAAAAGTCGTATCGGCGGTCGATAAGCAGTTAAGACATCTATATGGGCACACAGGTCATAGAAAGTTGAATGAAATGATACCTTGATATGTGAAATACAATGTCTTTTCAAGAGAAATCCATGTTTTTCTTATATGTAAATGAGCTGTTCAGGGCTATGGGCTGGATCCTGGTCTGCATGAGAATCTGCCCCCAAGAGATTAATTTAGATAAAAAGAGGAATTATCAGTGTGATGTGTGATGGCTGATCTCTGCTTTCCTGATTTCACTGCAGAACTGTGTGTGATTATAACTGACATATCTACAGGTTCCTTTCATTACTTCAGCTTCCAGCTTACAGGAAGACAGTGCTGCAGTATTTTTGCTATACTGCAGAGCTGTGAGAGCTGCAGCAAATGTTCTTGTGAGGGGACAAAGTTCAGTTCTGTTCTGTGTTAGTTACTTGTGTCACATTGATAACTCACTCTTTTATTAAAACTAAGCTCCGCAGATTCTGATGCAGATCATGTACAGCCGATAGATCATAACAGCCCATTTACATGAAAGAAAAACATGAATTTCTCTAGAATAAAACATCCTGTCACAGATATCTAGATATCTGTCATGAATCCCAATGGCTAGGGATAGCACAGGACAAGCAAAGTACAAATATATTACGGACGAGCTCTAGGGTGATGGAACCTGGGCTGACCGCTGCCCTACGCCTGACAAACGCAACTAGAGATAGCCAGGGAGCGTGCCTACGTTGGTTCTAGACGCCACGCACCAGCCTAAGAGCTAACTAGCACTGCAGAGAAAATAAAGACCTCACTTGCCTCCAGAGGAATGAACCCCAAAAGATATAGTTGCCCCCCACATGTATTGACGGTGAAATGAGAGGAAGGCACACACATAGAGATGATATATATAGGTTTAGCAAATTGAGGCCCGCTGTAAACTAGAAAGCAGAACGATACAAAAGGGGTCTGAGCGGTCAGCAAAAAACCCTAATCAAAAACCATCCTGAGATTACAAGAACCCATGTGCCAACTCATGGCACATGGGGAGAACCTCAGTCCACTAGAGCTACCAGCTAGCATAGAGACATAATAAGCAAGCTGGACAAAAAACCAAACAACTGAAAATCAGCACTTAGCTTATCCTGAAAGATCTGGGAGCAGGTAGGCAGGAACCAAACAGAGCACATCTGAATACATTGATAGCCGGCAAGGGAAATGACAGAAAGGCCAGGTAAAATAGGAAACACCCAGCCACTGATGGACAGGTGGAAACCAAAGGCCGCAACCCACCAAAGTCACCCAGTACCAGCAGTAACCACCAGAGGGAGCCCACAAACAGAATCCACAACAGATATCACTATATTCAGCTTCCTTATTACCTACATGCATGCCCATTTAAACTGAGTAGGAGGGTGGATCCTGCTGACAGATTCCCTTTAATGTAATCCCCTGTGTGGTCAGTTAACTTCATGTATAATGCATACTATCATTTAAAGGCACACGTGTTAAATGTTGTGGCTTAAAATTATTGTTCTTGCAGTCACACCTCGAAACGTGTGTACTCTTTTTCTCATTCTATGCAGAAGATAGCATTCACTTTAGATTTGTAGTCTTTCCTCAATTTAGTTGCAGTGGATTATCTGTGGATGCACCAATGGGTAGTTTCTCCTCCTTTATAGTTATAAGGTTCCACTTTCCGGAAAGGTTTTCTACAAAATTTTGGAGTATGTAGAAATTTTTCTCCATTCACCCAGAAGAGCATTTGTATTAGTTAATTAAGTCAGAAACTGATGTTGGACAAAGGTGTTTGGCTTTCAGTCTCTGTTCTAGTTGATCCTAAAGGTGTTTGATTGGGTTGAGGTCATGACTCTATGCTGGCTATTCAAATGTTTCCACACCAACTTCACCAAACCATGCCTTTATGGATCATATTTTGTGCACTGGGGCAAAGTCACGATGGAACTGAAAAGGACCTTCCATAAACTGCTCCAACAAAGTTGGAAGCATACAATTGTCCAAAATGTCTTGATGTGTTGAAGCATTTGATTTCTCTTCACTGAAACTAAGCGACCTAAGCCAAACCCTGAAAAATAAACACCTTGCAATGTCCCTACTACAACAAATTTTACTGGTGGCATAATGCAGCCAGGCAGGTAACTTTTTATTGGCATTTGCCAAGCTCAGACTCTGCAGAACATGTTTCCATTACTGCATAGTAGAGTAGTGGTGTGATTTAAACTGCACAATCCAACAACTGATGTTGTGCTTGGTATTTTAAGGCTTGTATGCAACTATTAAGCCATGGAAACCATGCCATGAAGCTCCCACCTAGTGCTGATGTTAATGCCAGAGTAGGGTTTGTAATTCTGAAGCTATTGAGTCAGCTGACTCCAGGAGTCTGACTACTGTACATTATGCCACCATACGCTATAATCCCAAGAGTACGACTGACGAAAGGTCTCGTCATGGCTTTACCCACGTGGTCCACAGATCAATATCTAGCTATCATTGTGTCCAAGACAAAAACGTAACTAATTGCTGAAGAAGATAGACTTCTATAACAGCCTCCAATGCTCCATTCCAACCTCCTGTCTCCATTTAATAAGATGATATGAGCAATGCCATGAAGAGGCCTTCACAAGGGAATGTTACAATGGCACAACTTCTGTGAACATGGTGTTGAGTGCCATAATGTATGGGAGCTGGACCTCTCTAAACTTTATTCCTGGTGCACTAACACTTAGGTGTCACATTGATTTGGTCATGAAACCAGTAGTTTGACCATTTCTCCAAAATGTGTGAAGAGACATTTTTTAAAAAGACAATGCCAAGTCACAATTTGCTAATGCTACTATGAGCAGCCTGTGCGCCCCCAACGTGCTACCATCACCAGCAGAATCTCCAGACTTTTCTCCCATCACATACATCTGGGACATCCTTGATCTGTAATTGCAAAAGGAGCTGCCAGCAGTGGATCTTGATGATTTATGTGCCCAAGTAAATTCAGCATGGCAGCACATTAATCAGACAACCATTAATAACCTCAATAATAGCAGCCAAGGAGTGTAAGTGCGTGCATTTCAACTTGTGGTGCTCATACTCGTTACTGAGTAAATCTAGATGATTTGAAAATGTCTCCAAATTTTTATTTGCATATCAATAGCATGACCATCAATCCTGTGATGCATGATTCCGCAAATTTTCCTTATTGGTAGTGAGAAGTGTATAGCTTATTACCGTAACCTCTTCTGAAAGATACATTTTTTACTTGGAATGCTGTGTTTTTTTGCCGCCATGCATAACGCCTTTATGTATGACCAAACAATTCAATCTTGGTTTCATCAGTCCACAGGACCTTCTTCCAAAAAGAAATTGGCTTCTCCAAATATGCTTTTGCATACCTCAGCCGACTCTGTTTGTGGCGTGCTTGCAGAAACGGCTTCTTTCGCATCACTCTCCCATACAGCTTCTCCTTGTGCAAAGTGCGTTGTATAGTTGACCGATGCACAGTGACACCATCTGCAGCAAGTTGATGCTGCAGCTCTGTGGAGGTGGTCTGAGGATTGTCCTTGACTGATCTCACCATTCTTCTTCTCTGCCTTTCTGATGTTTTTCTTGGCCTGCCACTTCTGGCCTTAACAAGAACTGTACCTGTGTTCTTTCATTTCGTTACTATGCAATCATGAGAAAAAATATTGATATACTCACCCCTCAGACGGCCCCTGGCTCTCACCGGTCCAAGCGTCTGCTTCCCTTCCTAAGAATGCAGAGTGAAGGACCTTCGATGACGTCGCGGCTTGTGATTGGTCGCGTGACCGCTCATGTGACCGCTCACGCGACCAATCACAAGCCGCGACGTCATCGCAGGTCCTACACTCACTGCATTCTTAGGAACGGAGGCTGCCGGTTACATCGCTAAGGTCCAGGGTCCACCGGAGGGGTGAGTATATCCATATTTTTTATTTTTATTCTTTATTTTTTACATGAATATGGATCCCAGGGCCTGAAGGAGAGTGTCCTCTCCTCCAGACCCTGGGAACCATACACTGGGAACTTCCGATTCCAATTTCCGATATCACAAAAATATCGGAACTCGGTATCGGAATTCCGATAAAGCAAATATCGTCCGATACCCGATACTTGCGGTATCGGAATGCTCAACACTATATATAATATGTCACAGGCCCCAAATGAGTAAACGGACTTGGCTACATACAACCCCCAATTCCCTAAAGGCTAGCAATATGTAAGCTCAGCCAATGCAAATGGCTTATTGTTGCTGAGTTTTGCAAAAACAATATAAAATACAGCCTAATAAAAAAGGGGAAGGTAGAGACAAAGTCCTAGAAGGTGGAAGTGAAAGAAAAAAGGGGTGCTAGTAATAAATGTGTTATTCCTATACCATCAGTTAGAGTGGTAAACTTAAACAGTAACAGGTCATAACAATTCAAATTCCCATAAGGGTTAATTACCTGTTGTGAAACTGATGTTTGGGACAAGTGCTTGGGAGCTTGAAAATGGCGCACACCAATAGCTGCTTGTCACGATCCAGACCAGGTTTTGAGTCCTGTTTGCCCTATTTTCCAGTCTGGTTATGTCAAGAGTTAACCTTTCTCAGCCTATGTTTGGGTTCAGGTTGGCTATTTATCATCGCTGCTTCCTGCAGGCGATGTCAGTTATAGTTTCTGCCTAGTGCTGCTGTAGCTGGCTCTGATTGCTCTGATTTGTCCTGCTGCATTGCTGTCTGAACCCGTGTCTCTGTTTTCCCCTATGCCAGTCTTGACTCCGTGTTTCCCATCAGTGTGTTGACTTCCTGGTTTTGACTTGGCTTGTATCCTGATCTGATTCTGTCATTTGTCTTTTGGCTTATCCGCTCCTGACCCTTACTGACTTCCTGGCTTGTCTCTGATAGTGAGTTTGCTTATTCCTTTGGTACTGCGCTACAGTCTAGGATTTGACTGGGCTAGTTTGACTATTCTGCTGCCACCTGTGGTAGCCTTACTGCTGCTCTGCAGGCCAGCTCTGTTTAGATACAGTCTTGCTTCCACTCTACTGCCATCTAGTGGAGCCTGCACCTACCTGCATTGCATCACCTGTGCAGGTGTGGTGGGCGCCATTTGTAAAAAAATTTTTGGACTTGCTCAGTAACATCAAGAACAGTTATTACTATGACACTAAACATGCGATTATGCTGCAGTGCAGGTGCCACAGCTGAGGGATCAGTGACCTGTCAGCAGTCTGCATTATGAATATCTAATCAGCGCACCACATGAAGACCCCTCCCCCCCACAGGCCACCCCGAAGCACGAGCATATCATTAACTAAAATCTGAAATTAAAGATTACACAGCAACCACAAGATGGATTTCATCAACGCTGGTGTCATTGTAATCAGTATAACAGCGCCGATCTGGCTCCTCTATTTAAAATCTCAGTATTAACCTGTCGTTCACAGACTGGAGGCAGGCGGAGGTGCCAGGAAGCACAGATAGGGAATTGAAGACCCAGCGTACAGTCCGACTCCTGTGCACCGAAATCTAATTAGCAGAAAACTACAATTGGTGGATTTCTTCACCAAAGATATCAACATAATCAGCATTACAGCGTAATTACAGATATGTCTTTACATTACAAAATCCTGCTGACAGATTCTGTTTAAAGGATGTCTGAATTATAAGAAAATTATAAGAAATAAATTTATTCGAAAAAAAAATTCTGTCACTCTCATCTATAAGGCTGTGGAAGACCAAAAATAGCCCATGTGGCAAAGAAACACTTTTTCTGGGAAAAACAAAAACATTTTTAATCATTGACAAGCCCTTTAACATTTTAACTGTATTGAGGAAAGAGGATTATCTTCTCACACACAGCCCCTTTTAATAATAAAATTGCAGGTATGGTTTTAGAAAGCCTCAGTTATCAGCTGGGGAAGTTGCAACCTTCTGTACATGTTCCATGAAGAGAAATCCACAGGAGAAATTTCAGTTCACGCGAGGTCATTCAATTTTAGAGTCACAGATTGTTAACTGTAATCTACTTTTTTACAGACAGTGGTAGAAAATGGACAACCCTCTTCTGTAATGTCCAAATAGTCAAATAAGAAATATGTAAATAGGTTGTCAACGTGGACAGGTCCATTAAATAAAATCCTTCGTCATCCTGGTCTACTTGACCTATCTAAAATAGCCTCATGCTTCTTATGTATTTTGTCTATATATTGCTGGTTGATTCTGGCAAAAGTTTTTTAAGGGTATGTGGATACCTAGATTAGCATGGAAAAAAAATGGCAGTCACTGCTTCATTCTACAAATGGGTATTCTAGATACTAGAAGGAGTATTTCTTCATGTTCTATCTCACATGGCTTGGTTTTTGTAACTTTTCTTCCTTTCTCTCTTTTTTATAAGATATCTTCCGAATTTAATTGCATGTTGGGACTCTTGTCCTTTTGTTAAAATTTGAAAATTACCCAAGGATTAAACTTCTCGTAGTAAACCTGGAATCGAATGGGGCATTTGTGCCACAGTGACTTACTATATAGTTCCTCTACTCTTGATTGAGGTTATCTTCGCCTCTTTTTTCATGCTCTCATAAAGTATCTCATCATGACCTGAGGTTTTTTTCACTAATAATCTTGTTTTAGAAGTATTTTAGAACTCACTACCATTGGATATGCCTCTTCTATATTCTTCTGAATAGTGTGGATTCTACATTACTATTAGGAAGCAGCTGGACCAGGTAAAAATAAATGAAGATGTCCAGTCATTTTTCTCATGTAATGAATCTTCTCCCCCATATTTAGCTCCACATAGTGTTCTCACATTGAGGCCACATAACTAATCTTTAAAACAATTCTCACCACACAGATCACATCCATTAGCTGTGATGCCTCAGTGTACTGTTTACTGCCTTTGCCATTGTTGCAAGGGCTAAGAGAGAAAGATGGAGTGTGTTAGAAAATGAGAGAGACACCGGTAAGAAAGGTGAATTAGTCAAGAACAGCGTGACCTTGGGGAAAACGACATTTTCTTACATGTTTATAGTGCATGCAATGTAGACCTTGCAAAAATAGAAAGGTCTTGCAGACTTTTTGCAACATCATACATTTAATCTACTTTAGACATTTTGTGCAATGAAGATTTCTTCCTTGGTGCATCCTGATCAATATTTGACTAAAACCAGTTTGGTTTCAGGTGGATTAATGATTAAAGATTTTTTAAAGGGAAGGGGGTCCATACATAGCTTTTTTTTAGAATAATGCTGTCATAAAACAGATAATCACACAAGAAAAAAATTGCCCACTTAGAAAACATGGCAAAAGTAAACAGGGTTATTCAAAAACCTGTAATGATGGGACAAAAAAAGACCACAAATGTAAAGGTGAGGCCTCAATAAGATGTCTGTGTTTTTTCTTATACGTGAAAATAAATGGAGCTGTTTTTAATCAATATGCTGGATTTTCATCCATTTTTAGTCTGTGTGCCCAATGTTAGCATCAGTATTACATCTGGTCTCTTCCCAAGCTTCTCCTACTCTTTAAACTGTAAAAGATGGGCATCCATGTGCTGTCCATTTTTTTTACAAAACAATACATTGGAAGGGAAACCCTTGTTTGCTGCTGAAATACAAAAGCAAGATCAAACATAAGCTGCAAGTAATAACAGTTCTGCAAGAAACAAAAAAAGTACATCTTACAAATCACATTTTTCAATTTCTTGATCTTAAAAACATCAAAGCAGGGTTTACAATTCTGACAACAAAGTCACAGGTATCAGATATTTCTGATCTCATCAAAAAATCATCTGCCAAAGTTGAAAGTATTAGGCTGGGTTCACATTCCTACATGAAGTGACCCCTTAAAAAAATATGAAACAAAAAAACAATTATTTATTATACTTTGCTTATATAGCGCTATGATATTCCACAGCGCTTTAACGCCAACGCTGCAAAGCAACAGTGCTAACCAATGAGCCACCATGTTTCCAAGGGAACTTAACAACAAAAAATCATGCATCCACTAATGATAAACTGAAAAGAAATAAATTAAAATGAAAAATTGTACATAAAAACCCATCCTTATGCTACATTCACGCTTCTGCTTCTGCTTTTACATCCCTGTAAAAAAGACCATCTTTCTCTCATTTGGCATCTGTTTTTTTCTCATCCGTTTAGAAGCAGGTTAACTGCTAAACTCTTTTTACCTTTGTCTCTTAGCAAATGGATGAAACATAGTTAACTAAAATTCTTCCAGTCTTCCATTTTTCATCTGATTTTAATGGCTTATCATAGTCTTTAATAACCAAGAATGATTCTCAAAACTGATAAGAATAGTACATGCGTGAAATTCTATGAGTCGATGTGCTAGCCATTTAAAAAAAAGACTGACCGTCACTATTTTTCTGTTTGGAAGTGAAGGTCAATCTTAGATACAGTATTTGTATACACAGGCCTTCTGACTGAGCAATTCACCCATCAGCATATGGCAGTTTTAATCACAGCTTGATTCTACCAACCCATATAATTTGTAGGCTATCAGCGCACCAAAGGTATCATATTAGGTTAGGTTCCCAGCAAAGAAGGTTGCCTTGTTGATGGCTGTTGGGCTCACATAAATTGGCCAATTTTTGCGCTAAGTATCCTCATTTTACATTCTTCTAGAGCAGCAATGCAGTTCCAATTTCATATACTCCATGTTTGCATACTATAGCATTACAGAGTGCAACTTTAAATAGTAATTAAAGAAAGGAAAGCACATGGACATGTAAAACACATGTATGAATGCAGCCTTAGACTACAATATATTTTTAGTAATGAATTGTATAGAGTAGACTGCACCATTTATTCAACCTCATTCCATTCCTGTTTAATTTCCGTGCTCAAATACAATTCTGAAAATCCTCTTGCGAGATTGGTCTTTTTTATATTAATTTCAAATATTTTTCTAGATTTTATCAGCAGTTCACGTTATTTCAGCAAAGATTACTTTTTGTTGGAATCGTTAGTAGATAATCCTCTACAATTCATTAAAAAAATAAATCAGTTAAAGCAATTTCTGAAACTGGAAGTCATCTTTGAAAGAGCTGTTGGAATATGATAAAAGCAATATTTTGGGTTATATCAAAAAAGTAGTTAGCACTGTATCTGTATGAACATCTAGAATGGGTCTACATTCCCTGTTGCTGTGACAATCTAATTGTGCAAATATATGCCTCAGAAGTTAGAGCTTACGGGAAGATTACAGATTCAAGTAATACATCAAGATAGGAAAAAATATTTTCTACCTTGATAGTCATCCAGGCAAAAAAGACCTTGAAAGAGTTTATTAATGTAAATTAATTATGGACATGGTAAATTATATCAAACTGTTCATATATACGTGTGTCTTAGAACTGTGGCATACTGTGGTGCATTTTCAAAGATTCGATTTAGCAATGTCCTCCTGCAAACTCTTATTGGATAGGTATAATGCTGAGCAGGGCCGAACTGGCCATCAGGCAGTTCTGGCAAATGCCAGAAAGGCTGGTGCCAGTATTGGGCTGCTGCACGCCGACTCACCCCCCCACCAGCGCCCCACCACCGCATTCAACTATAGCGGCGTCTATGACTCCGGTACAGTTGAATGTAATGATGGAGGAGAGAGCGGTCTGCTGATGCTCCCTCTCCCATCTTTCCTTGCTCTGCCTCTGACACTGCGGGTGCATGCGCACTCACTGTGTCCCAGGCAGTGCAGCAGCAGCCTCCGAGACAGGAGCAGGGAGCAAAGCGGGCATGAGGAGAGGTGAGGAGTGTGTTTTTGTTTTTTACTGGACTGTGGGGCAATTCTCGGGGGGAGGAGATACTACTGTGTGGGCAGTGCTGTATACTACTGTGTGGGCAGTGCTGTATTCTACTGTGTGGGTTGTGCAATATATTACTATGTGGGCTGTGTTATATACTACTATGTGGGCTGTGCTGTATACTACTATGTGGGCTGTGCAGTATACTACTATGTGGGCTGTGCTGTATACTACTGTGTGGACTGTTGTGAATTCTGCTCTTGGGCTCCCTCCGGTGGTTGTAAGTGGTAGCGCTGCTGTCTCTGAGTCGCAGCATTTGTCAGGTGTGTTCACTTTTTGCAAATCTGACTGGGCTATTTAGTCTTGCTTCACCCTTTAGTCAGTGCCAGTTGTCCATTGTTCCTGGAGGATTCACATCTCTGCCTGGTCTCTCCTGCTTTGCAGTTCTTTTCAACAAAGATAAGTTCTGGCCTTGATTTTTTGCTGTCCACATGCTGTGGCCTTATTGTTCAGTTCTTTTCCATGTTTTTTTGTCTTGTCCAGCTTGGTCTGTATAAGGATTTGTTTAGCCAAGCTGGTATCTCTGGAGATGCAGATATACCCTCCATATCTTTAGTTAGCTGTGGAGTTTTTGTATTTTCTGTGGTGGATTCTTTTTTCAGGTGCTTGGGTTATTGTATGACGAACCTAATTCAGTGGATCATGCTGAGAAGACCTTGTTGGCCCTGTCTCAGGGTCAAGAAGCGGCAGAATCATATTGCCAGAAGTTTAGAAAATGGTCTGTACTGACTAAATGGAATGAGGATGCCTTGGCGGCAATCTTCAGAAAGGGTCTTTCTGAATCCGTTAAAGATGTTATGGTGGGGTTCCCCACGCCTGCTGATCTGAGTGATTCTATGTCTCTGGCCATTCAGATTGATCGGCGCTTGCGCGAGCGCAGAGTTGTGCACACTATGGCATTGTCTTCCGAGCGGAGTCCTGAGCCTATGCAGTGTGATAGGATTGTGTCTAGAGCTGAACGACAAGGATTCAGACGTCAGAATAGGTTGTGTTTTTACTGCGGCGATTCTGCTCATGTTATTTCTGATTGCCCTAAGCGTACCAAGAGAATCGCTAGTTCTGTTACCATCAGTACTGTACAACCTAAATTTCTGTTATTTGTGACCCTGATCTGCTCATTATCGTCATTTTCTGTCATGGCATTTGTGGATTCAGGTGCCGCTCTAAACTTAATGGACTTAGAATTTGCCAGACATTGTGGTTTCCCCTTGCAGCCTTTGCAGAGTCCTATTCCTTTGAGGGGCATTGATGCTACACCGTTGGCTAAAAATAAACCTCAGTTTTGGACACAGCTGACCATGTGCATGGCGCCAGCCCATCAGGAAGATTGTCGTTTTCTGGTGTTGCATAATTTGCATGATCCTATTGTGCTGGGTTTCCCATGGTTACAGGTGCATAATCCGGTATTAGATTGGAAATCTATGTCTGTGACTAGTTGGGGTTGTCAGGGGGTTCATGGTGACGTTCCTTTGATGTCAATTGCCTCCTCCCCCTCTTCTGAAATTCCTGAGTTTTTGTCAGATTTCCAGGATGTATTCGATGAGCCCAAGTCCAGTTCCCTTCCACCGCATAGGGACTGTGATTGTGCTATTGACTTGATTCCAGGCTGTAAGTTCCCTAAGGGCCGACTTTTCAACCTGTCTGTGGCAGAACATACCGCCATGCGGAGCTATGTTAAGGAGTCCTTGGAGAAGGGGCATATTCGGCCATCTTCTTCACCATTGGGAGCAGGTTTTTTTTTTGTTGCCAAAAAAGATGGCTCCTTGAGACCCGTATTGATTATCGCCTCTTGAATAAGATCACAGTCAAATTCCAATACCCTTTGCCTTTGCTTTCTGATCTGTTTGCTAGGATTAAGGGGGCTAGTTGGTTTACTAAGATTGAACTTCGAGGGGCATATAATCTTGTTCGTATTAAGCAGGGTGACGAATGGAAAACTGCGTTTAATACGCCCGAAGGCCATTTTGAATACCTTGTGATGCCATTCGGACTCTCCAATGCTCCATCTGTGTTTCAGTCCTTCATGCATGATATATTTCGGAATTATCTTGATAAATTCATGATTGTATATTTGGATGATATTTAGATTTTTTTCAGATGATTGGGAATCTCATGTGAAACAAGTCAGGATGGTATTTCAGATCCTTCGTGATAATGCCTTGTTTGTGAAGGGGTCTAAGTGCCTCTTTGGAGTACAGAAGATTTCTTATTTGGGCTTCATTTTTTCTCCCTCATCTATAGAAATGGATCCGGTTAAGGTTCAGGCCATTCATGATTGGATCCAGCCCACATCCGTGAAGAGCCTTCAGAAATTTTTGGGCTTTGCTAATTTTTATCGCCGTTTCATTGCCAACTTCTCCAGTGTGGTTAAACCCCTGACCGATTTGACGAAGAAAGGCGCTGATGTGACGAATTGGTCCTCTGCGGCTGTTTCTGCCTTCCAGGAGCTTAAACACCGATTTACTTCTGCCCCTGTGTTGCGTCAGACGGATGTTTCTCTTCCTTTTCAGGTTGAGGTTGACGCTTCTGAGATTGGGGCAGGGGCCGTTTTGTCTCAGAGGAATTCTGATGGTTCCTTGATGAAACCGTGTGCCTTCTTTTCTCGAAAGTTTTTGCCTGCGGAACGCAATTATGATGTCGGCAATCGTGAGTTGTTGGCTATGAAGTGGGCATTTGAGGAGTGGTGACATTGGCTTGAGGGGGCCAAGCACCGTATTGTGGTCTTGACCGATCATAAGAATCTGATTTATCTCGAGTCTGCCAAACGGCTGAATCCTAGACAGGCCCGATGGTCCCTGTTTTTCTCCCGTTTTGATTTTGTGGTCTCGTATCTTCCGGGTTCTAAGAATGTTAAGGCTGATGCCCTCTCTAGGAGCTTTTTGCCTGATTCTCCTGGGGTCCTTGAGCCGGTCGGCATTCTGAAGGAAGGGGTGATTCTTTCTGCCATCTCCCCTGATTTACGGCGGGTTCTTCAGGAATTTCAGGCTGATAAACCTGACCGCTGTCCAGTGGGGAAATTGTTTGTTCCTGACAGATGGACTAGTAAAGTGATTTCGGAGGTTCATTGTTCTGTGTTAGCTGGTCATCCGGGGATTTTTGGTACCAGAGATTTGGTTGGTAGGTCCTTTTGGTGGCCTTCTTTGTCACGGGATGTGCGTTCTTTTGTGCAGTCCTGTGGGACTTGTGCGCGGGCCAAGCCTTGCTGTTCCTGCGCTAGTGGGTTGCTTTTGCCTTTGCCGGTCCCTGAGAGGCCTTGGACGCATATTTCTATGGATTTTATTTCGGATCTTCTGGTTTCCCAGAGGATGTCAGTTATCTGGGTGGTTTGTGACCGGTTTTCTAAGATGGTTCATTTGGTACCTTTGCCTAAGTTGCCTTCCTCTTCTGATTTGGTTCCGTTGTTTTTTCAGCATGTGGTTCGTTTGCATGGCATTCCGGAGAATATTGTGTCCGATAGAGGTTCCCAGTTTGTTTCTAGGTTTTGGCGGGCCTTTTGTGCTAGGCTGGGCATTGATTTGTCTTTTTCTTCCGCATTTCATCCTCAGACAAATGGCCAAACCGAGCGAACTAATCAGACTTTGGAAACTTATTTGAGATGTTTTGTGTCTGCTGATCAGGATGATTGGGTGGCTTTCTTGCCATTGGCCGAGTTTGCCCTTAATAATCGGGCTAGTTCTGCTACCTTGGTTTCACCCTCCTTTTGTAACTCTGGTTTTCATCCTCGTTTTTCTTCGGGGCAGGTTGAGCCTTCTGATTGTCCTGGGGTGGACTCTGTGGTTGACAGGTTGCAGCAAATTTGGGCTCATGTTGTTGACAATTTGGTGTTGTCTCAGGAGGGGGCTCAGCGTTTTGCTAACCGTCGTCGGTGTGTTGGTTCCCGGCTTCGGGTTGGGGATATGGTCTGGTTGTCTTCCCGTCATGTTCCTATGAAGGTTTCTTCCCCTAAGTTTAAGCCTCAGTTTATTGGCCCTTATAGGATTTCTGAGATTATCAATTCAGTGTCCTTTCGTTTGGCCCTTCCAGCCTCTTTTTCCATCCATAATGTTTTTCATAGATCTTTGTTGCGGAAATATGTGGTGCCCGTTGCTCCCTCTGTTGATCCTCCTGCCCCGGTGTTGATTGATGGGGAGTTGGAGTATGTGGTCGAGAAGATTTTGGATTCTCGTTTTTCAAGGCGGAAGCTTCAGTATCTTGTCAAATGGAAGGGTTATGGCCAGGAGGATAATTCTTGGGTTGTTGCCTCCAATGTTCATGCTGATGATTTGGTTCGTGCCTTTCATTTGGCTCATCCGGATCGGCCTGGGGGCTCTGGTGAGGGTTCGGTGACCCCTCCTCAAGGGGGAGGTACTGTTGTGAATTCTGCTCTTGGGCCCCCTCCGGTGGTTGTAAGTGGTAGCGCTGCTGTCTCTGAGTCGCAGCATTTTTCAGGTGTGTTCACTTTTTGCAAATCTGACTGGGCTATTTAGTCTTGCTTCACCCTTTAGTCAGTGCCAGTTGTCCATTGTTCCTGGAGGATTCACATCTCTGCCTGGTCTCTCCTGCTTTGCAGTTCTTTTCAACAAAGATAAGTTCTGGCCTTGATTTTTTGCTGTCCACATGCTGTGGCCTTATTGTTCAGTTCTTTTCCATGTTTTTTTGTCTTGTCCAGCTTGGTCTGTATAAGGATTTGTTTAGCCAAGCTGGTATCTCTGGAGATGCAGATATACCCTCCATATCTTTAGTTAGCTGTGGAGTTTTTGTATTTTCCGTGGTGGATATTTTCTAGTGTTTTAATACTGACCGCATAGTACTCTGTCCTATCCTTTCTATTTAGCTAAAAGTGGCCTCCTTTGCTAAATTCTGATTTCAGTCTGTGTATGTTTTTTCCCTCTCCTCTCACAGTTAATATTTGTGGGGGGCTGCCTATCCTTTGGGAATTTTCTCTGAGGCAAGATAGTTTTCCTTTTTCTATCTTTAGGGGTAATTAGTCCTCCGGCTGTGTCGAGATGTCCAGGGAGCGCTAGGTACATTCCACGGCTACTTCTAGTTGCGGTGTTAGGTTCAGAGTCTGCGGTCAGTAAAGGTACCACCTTCTCCAGAGTACGTCTCATGCTGCTCTTAGGCCACCAGATCATAACAGTGGACTGTGCTATATACTACTGTGTGGGCAGTGCTGTATACTACTGTGTGGGCTGTGCTATGTACTACTATGTGGGCTGTGCTATGGCTGTGCTATATACTACTATGTGGGCTGTGCTACATACTACTATGTGGGCTGTGCTATATACTACTATGTGCGCTGTGCTGTATACTATGTGGGCTGTGATGTATACTACTGTGTGGGCTGTGCTGTATACTACTACGTGGGCTGTGCTGTATACTGCTATGTGGGCTGTGCTGTATACTGCTATGTGGGCTGTGCTGTATTCTGCTACATGGGCTGTACTGTATACTGCTACGTGGGCTGTGCTGTATACTGCTACGTGGGCTGTGCTGTATACTACTGCATGGGCTGTGCTGTATACTGCTACATGGGCTGTGCCGTATACTACTGTGTGGGCTGTGCTGTGTACTACTGTGTGGGCTGTGCTGTATACTACTATGTGGGCTGTGTTATCTGCTATGTGGGTTGTGCTATATGCTATGCCGGTTGTGCTATATACTATGCGGGTTGTGCTATATACAATGCGGGTTGTGCTATATACTATGTGGTTTGTGCTATATACTATGCAGGCTTTGCTATATACTATGAGGGTTGTGCTATATACTATGCGGGCTTTGCTATTTACTATGGGGGTATATTATATTCTATGGGTGAGGCTGTGTTATATGCTATGGGGAGCTGCATTATATTCTATGGGGGCTACATTATATATTATGGTTAGGTGGGCTGTATTATATTCTAAGGGGGGCTGTATTAGATTTTATGAGGGATGATTGCATTATACTCTTTGATGGGGCTGCATTATATTCTGTTGGGAGGTGGGTTGTATTATATACTATTCGGGGATACATTGTATTCTATGGGGGGCTGTATTATATTTATATTCTTTGAGGGGTGATTGCATCATACTCTATGAGGGGGCTGCATTAAACTATGAGGGGGCTGCATTATATTCTATGGGGTGGCTGCATTATACTCTGGGGTGGCTGCACTATACTCTCGGGTGGCTGCATTATACTATATGTGGGCTGCTGTCATGTTCTCAATGGCAAGAGAACATAGCATCAGCATATATAGGAACTAGCTCTTGGAAGATGGGAACTGAGCTGACCATGAACTAAACCTAACACACAACTAGCAGTGGCCGGGTAGCATGCCTACGTTGATTCTAGATGCCCAGCACCAGCCGGAGGACTAAATAATGCTAGCAGAGGGAAATATTAGTCCTAGCTCACCTCTAGAGAAATACCCCGAAAGGAGACAGAGGCCCCCCACATGTATTGGCGGTGAATCAAGATGAAATAACAAACGTAGTATGAAAATAGGTTTAGCAAATTTGAGGTCCACTTACTACATAGCAGAAGACAGAAAGGGCACTTTCATGGTCAGCTGAAAACCCTATCAAAACACCATCCAGAAATTACTTTAAAACTCTGGCATTAACTCATAACACCAGAGTGGCAATTCCTGTTCACAAGAGCTTTCCAGACACAGTAACGAAACTACAGCTGTGAACTGGAACAAAAATGCAAAAACAAACATGGACAAGAGTCCAACTTATCTAGTAGTTGTCTAGGAGCAGGAACAAGCACAGAGAGGCTTCTGATAACATTGTTGACCGGCAAGCAACTAACAGAGCAGCAAGGTTATATAGCGACTCCCACATCTTGATGGGAACAGGTGAACAGAGAAGATGAAAACACCAGTTCAATTCCACCAGTAGCCACCGGGGGAGCCCAGAATCCAAATTCACAACAGGCTGCATTATACTGTATTGAGGACTATGGGGAATACGTTATACTATATGAAGAACTATGGGGTGCATTATACTATGGGAAGTGAATTGTACTACATGGATGACTATGGCGGTGCATTATACTATATGGAGCACTATGAGGAGTGTATTATGCTATATGGAGGACTGAGCAGTGTATTTTAATATATGGAGGACTATAGGGAGTGTATTATACTATATGGAGGACTGTGGTGCACATTATAATATATGGAGGACTATGGGGTGTATTTTACTAAACAAGTAAAATGCTGCATATTCAGATTGTTTTTTCTGGAACAAAAATCATTGTTCTTAGCAGCACATCACCGGTGTAAACTGTAGATGTGCTGCTGATAACATGATACTGTATGGTGATCTGTTAGGGATCTATTAGTGATCGTTCTGTCCCATCATTATTCCTCAGCTGGTGGAAAGAGGCCGGGAAACAAGCGTTGAACAACTTCAGTATTGTCAATCAAACTCGTTTAGCGGCCTGAGATCAGCGCTTGTAAATACAACTGAAATGCTTTTGTGTGATGTGCAATATGTTAGCATTTGGGGCCCCATTTTAAACTTTGCCTAGGGCCCCACTTTGCCTAAAACCGGCCCTGCCTACAAGTGTACAAAGATATTATACAGTCACCATGTGACAAGTGGGCCTGTGTAACTTCAAATGCCAGGGCTGAATTTTAGTCCCAGTCCGGCCCTGATGCTGAGTTTTGCCATTCATACAACCTAAATACAGCACTAGACTGTATGTCTAGATTTATCATCCCAATGGGCTCACGTTACACAGATTGTTCCAGAACTGGTTAAAGTAAAGGTAATTCTAGACAAAGCTAAAGGTCAGAGGCAACAGTAAAGTGTATGTGTCAGAAACAATCAGTAAGGTGTATTCACATAGGTTTTCTATTCATGTTTTTCACAGATAGAATAGTATTTTAGTCTATGGAGCTGTACACATGTCGTGTTTTCTTTGCGAGCCGTGCGTCAGTAAAAAAAATCATGGAGATATGTCCGAGTGAATCTCGGGAAATCATGGCTAGCATAGGATTACCATCTTGATTTGCATTTGCTATCCATTTTTAATAATGTAATGGTTAATAGACACTTTGCCATTTTTTTGTATACAAGAAAATAACTGGTGAAACACTTATGGTAAAACAATGAACAAACACTGATGAAAATCTGATCTAAAACACCGATGAAAATAAATCCATTTTTTTCACATACAAAAAAAAACAAGTCTGAATCAGGTCTAACACTAGATACATATGCTACATATGGGGTGAGCATATAGAGCCTCATCCAACAAGGTATTTGGTGAGCTTGACAAAGATGGAGTGTGGCGCCCCAGGGTCCTGTTCGTCACAGTGTTGCTTTCCTCCCAGGGAGAGTGATGCTACATTTGGAGGCAAGGAAGGATAACTGCATCCAGGTATCACAAACATGCAACACATTCATACTCCAGGCCACCAGGGGAGCTTTTGATCCTATTTACTTGGTGACTCCCCATAGACCAGGTACCGAGTAACCCCTTGCCCTGACGGGGCGCTCCAACTTGGCGTCACGAACAGTATCGACTGACCTTGAAAATCTGGTCATGTGCGCCTAAAGAACAGTGCCTGTTTTTGTGCTCAGAGACAGTGTATCACAAAAGACCGCCAAAATTGCCACCAAAATTGCTGCCATTACAGCATCATGGGGCGTGCAGGAGGAGTGGGGCGTGTCATCGTGGACGTAGCCTGGAAAATCAGCGCGAAGTGGAAGCCGCCCCTCACAGATACTACAATGTCCAAAAGATATGCCCATCAACAAAAGAGATCCGCCACCTAGTCTGGGATGGTGGAGGGAGAAGAAGGAACCACCCTCCTGAAAAGGAGGAGCAGAACCAACAGTGTCATGGTTCCCAATGGCAAGGGAACGTCAGAGAACATAAATAACAGAACAGCTCTTGGGTGATGGAATCTCGAACTGACCGTGAGCTAAACCTACCACACAAATAACAGTGGCCGGGTGGCGTACCTACGTTTTATCCCTAGACGCCTAGCGCCAGCCGGAGGACTAACTAACCCTAATAGAGGAAAAGACAGACCTGGCTTACCTCTAGGGAAATTCCCCCAAAAAGGAGACAGAAGCCCCCCACATATATTGACGGTGAGTTCAGAGGAAAAGACATACGCAGTATGAAGGTAGGTTCAGCAAAGCGAGGTCCGCTTACTAGATAGCAAGAAGATACAATAGGGAACTTCACGGTCAGCTGAAAACCCTATTAAAATACCATCCCGAAATTACTTTAAGACTCATGTGTCAACTCATGACACCGGAGTGGCAATTTCGGCCCACAAGAGCTTCCAGCTACAGAAAAATAACATAACTGTGAACTGGAACAAAAATGCAAAACAAACTTAGGACTAAGAGTCCAACTTAGCTGATAGTAGTCTAGAAGCAGGAACATGCAACAGAAAGGCTCTGGTTACATTGATGGCCGGCACTAGAATAACTGAGCAGCAAGGCTAAATAGGATACACCCATATCCTGATGGAAACAGGTGAACAGAGAAAGTGAAGCACACAAGTCCAGTACCACCAGTGACCACCGGGGGAGCCCAAAAACCAAATTCACAACAGTACCCCCCCTCAAGGAGGGGGCACCGAACCCTCACAAGAACCACCAGGGCGATCAGGATGAGCCCTATGAAAGGCATGGACCAAATCAGAGGCATGAACATCAGAGGCTGTCACCCAAGAATTATCCTCTTGACCGTAGCCCTTCCACTTGACCAGATACTGAAGTTTCCGTCTGGAAACACGGGAGTCCAAGATCTTCTCCACAACGTACTCCAATTCACCCTCAACCAACACCGGAGCGGAAGGCACAACCGGTACCTCATACCTGCGCAATAATGACCGATGGAAGACATTATGGATAGAAAAAGATGCCGGGAGGTCCAATTGAAAGGACACGGGGTTAAGAATCTCCAAAATCTTATACGGGCCGATGAACTGAGGCTTAAACTTAGGAGAAGAAACCCTCATAGGGACAAAACGAGAAGACAACCACACCAAGTCCCCAACACGAAGACGAGGACCAACACGACGACGGCGGATAGCAAAATGCCGAGTCTTCTCCTGGGACAACTCCAAATTGTCCACCACCTGTCCCCAAATCCGATGCAACCTATCCACCACAGTATCCACTCCAGGACAATCCGAAGACTCCACCTGACCGGAAGAAAAACGAGGATGAAACCCCGAATTGCAAAAGAAAGGAGAAACCAAAGTGGCAGAACTAGCCCGATTATTGAGGGCAAACTCCGCCAACGGCAAAAAGGCAACCCAGGCATCCTGATCCGCAGACACAAAACACCTCAAATAAGTCTCCAAGGTCTGATTAGCTCGCTTAGTCTGGCCATTAGTCTGAGGATGGAACGCAGACGAAAAAGACAAATCAATGCCCATCCTAGCACAGAACGCCCGCCAAAATCTAGACACGAACTGGGTCCCCCTGTCAGAAACAATATTCTCCGGAATACCATGCAAGCGAACCACATTTTGAAAAAACAGAGGAACCAACTCGGATGAGGAAGGCAACTTAGGCAAGGGCACCAAATGAACCATCTTTGAAAAACGGTCACACACCACCCAGATGACAGACATTTTCCGAGAAACAGGAAGATCAGAAATAAAATCCATAGAGATGTGAGTCCAAGGCCTCTTCGGAATAGGCAAAGATAACAACAATCCGCTGGCCCGAGAACAACAAGGTTTGGCCCGAGCACAAACATCACAAGACTGCACAAAAACTCGTACATCTCGAGACAGGGAAGGCCACCAGAAGGACCTAGCCACCAAATCCCTGGTACCAAAGATCCCGGGATGACCTGCCAACACAGAAGAATGAACCTCCGAGATGACTCTACTGGTCCAATCATCAGGAACAAACAGTCTACCAGGCGGGCAACGATCAGGTCTATCCGCCTGAAACTCCTGCAAAGCCCGTCGCAGGTCTGGGGAAACAGCAGATAATATCACCCCATCCTTAAGGATACCTGTAGGTTCAGAATCACCAGGGGAATCAGGCTCAAAACTCCTAGAAAGGGCATCCGCCTTCACATTTTTAGAACCTGGTGAGTATGAGACCACAAAATTAAACCGAGAGAAAAACAACGACCAGCGCGCCTGTCTAGGATTCAGGCGCCTGGCAGACTCAAGATAAATCAAATTCTTGTGATCGGTCAATACCACCACCTGATGTCTAGCCCCCTCAAGCCAATGACGCCACTCCTCAAAAGCCCACTTCATAGCCAAAAGCTCCCGATTACCAATATCATAATTTCGCTCGGCGGGCGAAAATTTTCGAGAAAAGAACGCACAAGGTCTCATCACGGAGCAGTCGGAACTTTTCTGCGACAAGACCGCCCCAGCTCCGATCTCGGAAGCATCGACCTCAACCTGAAAAGGAAGAGTAACATCAGGCTGACGCAACACAGGGGCGGAAGAAAAGCGGCGCTTAAGCTCCCGAAAGGCCTCCACAGCAGCAGGGGACCAATCAGCAACATCAGCACCCTTTTTGGTCAAATCAGTCAAAGGTTTAGCAACATCAGAAAAACCAGTTATAAATCGACGATAAAAATTAGCAAATCCCAAAAATTTTTGAAGGCTCTTAAGAGAAGAAGGTTGCGTCCAATCACAAATAGCCCGAACCTTGACAGGATCCATCTCAATGGAAGAGGGGGAAAAAATGTACCCCAAAAAAGAAATCTTTTGAACCCCAAAAATACACTTAGAACCCTTCACACACAAGGAATTAGCCCGCAAAACCTGAAAAACCCTCCTGACCTGTTGGACATGAGAATCCCAGTCATCCGAAAAAATCAAAATATCATCCAGATACACGATCATAAATTTATCCAAATATTCACGGAAAATGTCATGCATAAAGGACTGAAAGACTGAAGGGGCATTTGAAAGACCAAACGGCATTACTAAATACTCAAAATGGCCCTCGGGCGTATTAAATGCGGTTTTCCACTCATCCCCCTGCTTAATTCGCACCAAATTATACGCCCCACGGAGATCAATCTTAGAGAACCACTTAGCCCCTTTTATTCGAGCAAACAAATCAGTCAGCAGTGGCAGAGGATACTGATATTTGACTGTAATTTTATTCAAGAGTCGATAATCAATACACGGCCTCAAAGAGCCATCTTTTTTAGATACAAAGAAAAAACCGGCTCCTAAGGGAGATGAAGAAGGACGAATATGTCCCTTTTCCAGGGACTCCTTAATATATTCTCGCATAGCAGCATGTTCAGGTACAGATAGATTAAATAAACGACCCTTTGGAAATTTACTGCCCGGAATCAGATCTATGGTACAATCGCAATCTCTGTGAGGAGGTAGTGAACCAAGCTTAGGCTCCTCAAAAACATCACGATAATCAGATAAAAATTCCGGAATCTCAGAGGGAATAGATGACGAAATGGAAACCAAAGGTACGTCCCCATGAGCCCCCTGACATCCCCAGCTTAACACAGACATTGCTTTCCAGTCAAGGACTGGGTTATGAGATTGTAACCATGGTAATCCGAGCACCAAAACGTCATGTAGATTGTACAACACAAGGAAGCGAATCATCTCCTGATGGTCTGGATTCATACGCATAGTCACTTGTGTCCAGTATTGTGGTTTATTACTAGCCAATGGTGTAGAGTCAATACCCTTTAGAGGTATAGGAACTTCCAGAGGCTCTAGATCAAACCCACAGCGCCTGGCAAAGGACCAATCCATTAGACTCAAAGCGGCGCCAGAGTCGACATAGGCATCCGCGGTAATTGACGATAATGAACAAATCAAGGTCACAGACAGAATAAACTTAGACTGTAAAGTGCCAATTGAAATAGACTTATCAACCTTTTTTGTACGTTTAGAGCATGCTGATATAACATGAGTTGAATCACCACAATAGAAGCACAACCCATTTTTTCGCCTAAAATTCTGCCGTTCGCTTCTGGACAGAATTCTATCACATTGCATATTTTCTGGAGCCTTCTCAGAAGACACCGCCAAATGGTGCACAGGTTTGCGCTCCCGCAAACGCCGATCAATCTGAATAGCCATTGTCATGGACTCATTCAGACCTGTAGGTGCAGGGAACCCCACCATAACATCTTTAATGGCATCAGAGAGACCCTCTCTGAAATTCACCGCCAGGGCGCACTCATTCCACTGAGTAAGCACAGACCATTTACGAAATTTTTGGCAGTATATTTCAGCTTCATCTTGCCCTTGAGATAGGGCCATCAAGGCTTTTTCAGCCTGAATCTCTAAGTTAGGTTCCTCATAAAGCAACCCCAAAGCCAGAAAAAACGCATCCACATTGAGCAACGCAGGATCCCCGGGTGCCAATGCAAATGCCCAGTTTTGAGGGTCACCCCGCAGCAAGGAAATTACTATCTTAACCTGCTGTGCGGGATCTCCAGCGGAGCGAGATCTCAGGGAAAGAAATAATTTACAATTATTTTTGAAATTCAGGAAACGAGATCTATCCCCGGAGAAAAATTCTGGTATAGGAATTCTAGGTTCAGATATAGGAGCATGAATAACAAAATCCTGTAAATTTTGAACCTTCGTAGCAAGATTATTCAAACCTGTTGCCAAACTCTGAGGATCCATTTTAATCAGGTGAGATCAGAGCCATTCAAGGATTAGAAGGAGAGAGAGAGAGAGAGAGAGAGACAAAGGCTGCAATTAGAGCAGAAATGCAACTGAGTCAACTAAAAAGCAAGCTCAGAAGAAAAAAAAAAAAAAAAATCTACAGACTTCTTTTTCTCTCCTTTCTTCTGCCAACGGTTTTAACCCTTGGCCGGCCATACTGTCATGGTTCCCAATGGCAAGGGAACGTCAGAGAACATAAATAACAGAACAGCTCTTGGGTGATGGAATCTCGAACTGACCGTGAGCTAACCTACCACACAACTAACAGTGGCCGGGTGGCGTACCTACGTTTTATCCCTAGACGCCTAGCGCCAGCCGGAGGACTAACTAACCCTAATAGAGGAAAAGACAGACCTGGCTTACCTCTAGGGAAATTCCCCCAAAAAGGAGACAGAAGCCCCCCACATATATTGACGGTGAGTTCAGAGGAAAAGACATACGCAGTATGAAGGTAGGTTCAGCAAAGCGAGGTCCGCTTACTAGATAGCAAGAAGATACAATAGGGAACTTCACGGTCAGCTGAAAACCCTATTAAAATACCATCCCGAAATTACTTTAAGACTCATGTGTCAACTCATGACACCGGAGTGGCAATTTCGGCCCACAAGAGCTTCCAGCTACAGAAAAATAACATAACTGTGAACTGGAACAAAAATGCAAAACAAACTTAGGACTAAGAGTCCAACTTAGCTGATAGTAGTCTAGAAGCAGGAACATGCAACAGAAAGGCTCTGGTTACATTGATGGCCGGCACTAGAATAACTGAGCAGCAAGGCTAAATAGGATACACCCATATCCTGATGGAAACAGGTGAACAGAGAAAGTGAAGCACACAAGTCCAGTACCACCAGTGACCACCGGGGGAGCCCAAAAACCAAATTCACAACACAACAGGAAGATGCCGAGCAGAACCTGGTTGGCAAGATGGTGAGTGGAGGTCACCCGGAGGAAGGGGAGGAAGCCCGCAGCTATCCCGGCCAATCATAGGAAGGAAAGGCCCCGTCGTCCTGCATAAACCCGGAGGTTCTTGGCGTGGAGGTCGAGGAGCTCCGGAGGTTGTGGTACCGCGCAGCCGCCAGCGTACAGGAGCAGCAGCGCAGCAGCCGTCAGAGCCTCAGCCAGCAGCAGAGGAGACCGGCACCGGAGACACTGTGGCAGCGGATAAGCCTACTGACCCTGCCCCAGTAGCCCGAGGACACCACCCTGCTAGTGGCCGTTGATGCCCCTCCACCACCACCACCCGGCTGGGTGTGTAGCCGCCTAGAATGGGAAAGGCCCTGGGAGACCCTGAAGACCTCCGACGCCCTGCTGCAGCCCACTAAACAGACTGTGGACATCCAAGGGGAGTGGGTGACTTTCAGGTGGACCCACACCACCACCGACCTGATCGGGTTCCCCGGGGAAGCCCAGGCAGAAGAGGAACAGATTGAGGTTATTAGCCAGGAGGAGTACCACCGGCATCAGATACTCCGGTGTGAGCAGGAAGAGAGAGTGGAGGAACGCCGACGCCAGGCCATCAGGGAGAAAGACATGCAAGCCAAAGCTCGGGTCAGGAAGGAGACTTATGATAACCGAAACCCATGGAGACAGGGAACCGTTGTCGCATTTTGCCTAAAATCTGGGTGGAGCAGAATAGGAACAGATCGAGGTTATTAGCCAGGAGGACTACCACCGGCAACAGATACTCCAGCGTGAGCAGGAAGAGAGAGAGGAGGAACGCCGACGCCATGCCATCAGGGAGAAAGACCTGCAAGCCAAAGCTCGGGTCAGGAAGGAGACTTATGATAACCGAAACCCATGGAGACGGGGAACCGTTGTCGCGTTTTGCCTAAAATCTGGGTGGGGCTTCATAAAAGAACCAGACGTATACCCTGAAGTCTTTGTGACAAGGAGAGATGTAGAGGCGCACCTAATGGAAGGGCACCCGGGCAGGGACCTCTATCCTGGAGACCGTGTCACTTACACAAGACATTGCGGAGACAAAGGGTGGTACGCTCTCCATGTCCATAAATGTGGACCTAAAGTGGTAACACCGCCACCTCGTGGCCTGGAGGCATTGCCACCAGCGGCTCCATACTACCCATCATCGCCCACACCTGGCCAGGTGACCCCTGCAGCAGTCACCACACAGACCATCATCAGGCAGACCTCAGTGGGCACCCAGACGCCTATCCAGAGCGTGGACTCTTTATATGTACTGCGTGGGGATCGCCCAAATCCACATATACTGCCATGGAAACTGCCCCAACCTAAGTAAAGCACGTCAAAATGTGAAAAATGACTGTATATAGTTAACCCTTAACTCTTTGCTGCTACCTTTTAATGGTTCACAAACCCTACCAGGGTTTCCACTTAAAGGGGTCCCACGTTAAAAAGGATCCTATGTTTTGCACAGTTGCCTTCCATTTAAAGACACTGGAGTCATGGACAGTGAATGGCTCAAAAACGTTCATGTAAATAGCTTGCACCTTCTTAAGGGTGCTTTCTACTGGTTTTATAAAAGGAGCTTTGAAAGAGACTGCTTCTGACATTTCCGTGAAAGTTGCTATTTCTACTGTTTTGGAGTTAATGATTGAATTAAATAGTAATTGCTCTACCTCATTAAAAGACTCGAATATTGTTTGAACCCTTAAAGGGAATGTTTACTTGTTGTACCTTGCTAGTTAGACTTGTATGTTGCAAGATGGAACGTTATTATATTAAAGAGTTAATATAGTAAATAGTGATGAAATTGAGATTTGGACTTAGACAGATAGTAGGAAAATGCTTAATGATGCACTTTTGAATAAACTGAGAAGAAGACATAGTGAGCCTGTGGGGGTTAGTCGAAAGTTTTGTACTTTAAAAGATAAAATGTTTGTTTTAGCACTTAGAACATAGTATACCCGTAGTGGGTAATAGCTCTTCATAGTTAGTTAGTTAATGTACTCTTTTATTAAATTGTTCTTAAAAGTGGATCCACAATGTAAATAGTTTTGTAACATTCAAGTGTCCTCACCTCCCATAAAGGGAAGCTCTAGTTCACATAATATTAATTAGTTTATAAGTTTTATAGCATTTTAAAAATTGTATGTCTTTTTGCTAACATGTATTGTTGTTCTTCTTTTCCCAGTCTGGGAGTACTGGATTTAATGGGGGGGAGTGTGGCGCCCCAGGGTCCTGGTCATCACGGTAGTATTGCTTTCCTCCTGGGGAGAGTGATGCTACGTTTGGAGGCAAGGAAGGATAACTGTATCCAGGTATCACAAACATGCAACACATTCATACTCCAGGCCACCAGGGGGAGCTTTTGATCTTTTTACTAGGTGATTCCCCATATATATAAAACTGGTAGTCTGTAGGGAAAGTTAAAAAGTTCCAGACATCCGTCTGAGGAGGACAGAGGGTCCACAGAGCTGTGCATGCCCTAAGAGCTGCAGCTCCCAGAAAGAGACATTTTGAAAGCAGAATTGTATTGCAGCGAGCGTGAAGGAAAGCAAGGCACAGGAGAGCATACCAGAAGGGGACAAGCCCTGAACAGGCTGCCTCCTTCTGAGGCGCAGAACACCGGTAGCTGGAACACCGAGGTAGTAAGGACCTCTATGCCTTACTTCAGAGACCGGCAGGACAGCTAATTGCACGTTACCTGTCCGCACCTACACCCAGGTGGCACGGTGGCATCCCTCAGAGGCCGGGGCGTGCTAGAGTCCCTATAAACAGCCTCAAGCCACCAGCCATACGGGTTTTGTCCTATCCGACTACGGGGACAGAGAGAGAGAGACACAACATCTGTGAGGACCTTATTCGAAGCTTATGCAGAAAGGGACTACACCACTACAGCACAAGGGAAGGCTATTGATTTCCACCTGGACTCTGGAATTGCCTCCAAACCGGCCGGACTCTACCTGCTCTATGATCTGGTGCCCTGAACTGTAGCTGCTGAAACCAACAGTAAACAAGGTAAAGAGACTGCAAACCTGTGTCCTTGTTCTTCATTGCACCTCTCACCATTCTACCATCTACATACTGGGAAGCCCTGGGGATATACAGTCATATGAAAAAGTTTGGGCACCCCTATTAATCTTAAGCTTAATGTTTTATAAAAATTGTTTTTTTTGCAACAGCTATTTCAGTTTCATATATCTAATAACTGTTGGACACAGTAATGTTTCTGCCTTGAAATGAGGTTTATTGTACTAACAGAAAATGTGCAATCTGCATTCAAACAAAAGTTGTCAGGTGCATAAGTATGGGCACCCTTATCATTTTCTTGTTTTAAATACTCCTACCTACTTTTTACTGACTTACTAAAGCACTTTTTTTGGTTTTGTAACCTCATTGAGCTTTGAACTTCATAGCTAGGTGTATGCAATCATGAGAAAAGCTACTTAAAGTGGCCACTTGCAAGTTGTTCTCCTGTTTGAATCTCCTCTGAAGAGTGGCATCATGGGCTCCTCAAAACAACTGTCAAATGATCTGAAAACAAAGATTATTCAACATAGTTGTTCAGGTGAAGGATACAAAAAGCTGTCTCAGAGATTTAATCTGTCAATTTCCACTGTGAGGAACATAGTAAGGAAATGGAAGAATACAGGTACAGTTCTTGTTAAGGCCAGAAGTGGCAGGCCAAGAAAAACATCAGAAAGGCAGAGAAGAAGAATGGTGAGATCAGTCAAGGACAATCCTCAGACCATCTCCAGAGAGCTGCAGCATCAACTTGCTGCAGATGGTGTCACTGTGCATCGGTCAACTATACAACGCACTGTGTTTTTTTGCCGCCATGCATAACGCCTTTTTGTATTACCAAACAACTCAATCTTGGTTTCATGAGTCCACAGGACCTTCTTCCAAAAAGAAATTGGCTTCTCCAAATGTGCTTTTGCATACCTCAGCCGACTCTGTTTGTGGCGTGCTTGCAGAAACGGCTTCTTTCGCATCACTCTCCCATACAGCTTCTCCTTGTGCAAAGTGCGTTGTGTAGTTGACCGATGCACAGTGACACTATCTGCAGCAAGTTGATGCTGCAGCTCTCTGGAGGTGGTCTGAGAATTGTCCTTGACTGATCTCACCATTCTTCTTCTCTGCCTTTCTGATGTTTTTCTTGGCCTGCCACTTCTAGCCTTAACAAGAACTGTACCTGTGTTCTTCCATTTCCTTACTATGTTCCTCACAGTGGAAATTGACAGGTTAAACCTCTGAGACAGCTTTTTGTATCCTTCCCCTGAACAACTATGTTGAATAATCTTTGTTTTCAGATCATTTGACAGTTGTTTTGAGGAGCCCATGATGCCACTCTTCGGAGGAGATTCAAACAGGAGAACAACTTGCAAGTGGCCACTTTAAGTAGCTTTTCTCATGATTGCATACACCTGGCTATGAAGTTCAAAGCTCAATGAGGTTACAAAACCAAAAAAAGTGCTTTAGTAAGTCAGTAAAAAGTAGGTAGGAGTATTTAAAACAAGAAAATGATAAGGGTGCCCATACTTATGCATCTGTCAACTTTTGTTTGAATGCAGATTGCACATTTTCTGTTAGTACAATAAACCTCATTTCAAGGCAGAAACATTACTGTGTCCAACAGTTATTAGATATATGAAACTGAAATAGCTGTTGCAAAAAAAAACAATTTTTTTAAAACATTAAGCTTAAGATTAATAGGGGTGCCCAAACTTTTTCATATGACTGTACTTCACCTGTGGGAAGGTATACCATCTAGCTGCCATAACATCACCCCAGGGGACTCCTTAAAGCAGCGTCGGTCACCCTGACTGAATACCACAGGTGGCATCACGAACACAAACTTTATTCCCTTTAAAGACCTAAAGACCTTTACCTTTTATACGGATGTCCCAGGGACACGGACCGGGTCAGCCACCATGACATCTCCCCTGTGAACCGCAGGGCCCGGTACCGAGTAACCCCTTACCCTGACGGGGCGCTCCAGGAGCGTGGCAAGGTATGCCTGGCATAGGTATAAAAATTATACCAGAATTGTTCTCCAGTCATTGTTTGGAGTATCATGGGTGGAGGCGCACAACAGTTGTAATATGCTTGTGGTTCTTTGAGAGACATGCACCCCTTAAAGAAGCACTCTTCCCAGCAAAGTTTTTATCCTCTTAATATATTGCAATCATCATATAATATAGCAGTGTGTACTTACAATTGCTCATTTTGCCTTTCTACCCAGTAAATTCTTGTATTTTCCAATAGGTCTATCACATTATGTGATTAAAAACTGATTAGCTGAATCCTAATAACCTCTATGTAGAAACAGGAAGTCTTTTTTTCTTGCGTGTGTCAGCATTAGTTGTACAATCCTACATCACTGACAGACTGTCATGTCGGACTCTGTTCAGACCAGGTCATTCGACAGACAGCGGTAATTCCGCTTTTGACCACTATTTGCTCATTGGCATCGGCTAGATTTTATCTAGCTGTTCCGGGGTTAATTTACCTGATCCTCGGATTGGAAGCTGGGCCATGCCCATTGCCTTTAAATAGCTCTCCTGATCATTGGGCGTCGCCGATTATAGCTTCTGTCTTGTGCGTTGTTATCTCGGTCTGGAGTGGAGAGCTGGTTGCTGGAGAGTCGTTGCTGGTGGTGTATTTTCCTTTGTCTTATTTACTCCTTCCTATATTTGTATTTATTTTGCCCTGCACATTTATAGTGTATTCCTGAGTGACTGCGGCGTGGTGTATATTTTCCTTTATCCTTGTCTGTGCTAACTGTGGGTATTGGTGTATTACCCCTTCACTGGTAGGTGGGCGGTTGGTTTCAGCCTAGGGTTGAAACAGGAGACAGGGCGAGGGTCGTGGCCTGGACATGCACACCATCAGTGTAAACTCCAGGTAGAGGGTCAGTCAGGATTTCCCTAGTCTGAGGGAAATTGCAGGGGCCTGGGTTATTAGCTCTCGCTCACCTAGTTTCCCCGTGACATTATAATTGGCCCAACAACAAAAAAAAGGGGTTTCTTTTTTTTTGTGTTTGTCATGGATCCCATGACTTCCATAACCCGCCAGTTGGAGGCGCTTTCCCTACAGGTCACTGAGTTGAGGGGGGCAGTAAAGCAACAGGGACTAGCAGTATCTAATGTGCAACCTGGAGCGACAGGAAGAGTTGCTGAGCCTAAATTTCCTTTGCCTGAAAAATTTGCTGGGGAACGCAGTAAATTTGTTTCTTTTCATGAAGCTTGCAAACTATATTTCCATATGCGCCCGATCTCCTCGGGTAATGAGGCTCAGCGTGTGGGCCTGGTGTTGTCATTGTTAAGCGGGGATCCCCAAGCATGGGTGTTTTCTTTGCCATCTGATTCTGCTGCATTTGACTCTGTGGAGAGTTTTTTTTCCTCTCTTGGGAAAATCTACGATGAACCTGACAGAATGGCTCTAGCAGAATCTAAGATACGCACTATTCGCCAGGGGGAGCGAGTTGCAGAGGATTGCTGTTCTGAATTTCGTCGCTGGGCGATCGATACACAATGGAATGATCCAGCATTGCGGAGTCAGTTTATACATGGGATTTCTGGAAGGGTTAAAAAAGCCCTTCTGATGTACGAGACTCCTGATTCTCTAGATTCCGCTATGAGTCTGGTTGTCCGCATTGATCGCCGTTTGCGTCAGGGGGAGCATGAGACACCGCCTATGGGAGAGGGTTTAGGTTCACGTGTGGTTGGTGCAGGTGAGCCCACGGAGCCTATGCAAATCGCAGGGGTGTCACATGTTAAGCATCGAGTCCCTGAGCTCAGGAAGCAGGGAGCCTGTTTTTACTGTGGTAAAACTGGTCATTATGTCAACATCTGTCCACTTCTGTCTAAGAAAAATGCAACGGCGGAAAACTTCTAAGCTCAGAGGGTGTGGAGGAGACCAATCTGAGCTTATCTATATCCTCCATGGTGGTTTCTCAATGCGTGCTCCCTGCTAAAGTTATAATCGCTGGCAGTAAGCTGCCAATTACTGTTTTTGTGGATAGTGGTTCAGCCACAAAGCTCATTGATGAGGAGTTTGCACGCACAGCAGGTTTTAGGATTGAAAAACTGTCTCATCCTATCCGCGTGGTCACCATCAATGCTGCTCCTCTCTCTCAGGGGGAGATTACTGAATTTGTGGCTGAGATGAAACTCCACATTGGAGTTCTACATTCCGAGCGGGTTACATGTAAGGTGCTCAGGAATCTTCCTGCTCAGGTGGTTTTGGGTTTTCCTTGGTTGACTATGCACAACCCGGTAATTGACTGGAAAACTCAGAACATAATTCAGTGGAGCGAGTTCTTCCAGGAGAATTGCCTGGCCACATGTGTGGCAGCGGTGACTTCAAGCGTTCCGGAGTCACTTTTGGATTTTGTGGATGTGTTCTCTGAGAAGGGTGGTTCAGAGTTGCCGCCACATCATCCCTATGACTGTTCTATCAGGTTTAAACCAGGGGCCAAATTGCCTAAAGCAAGGGTGTTTAACATCTCCGGTCCGGAGAGACAAGCATTAAAAGATTACATTGCTGAAAGCTTGAGCAAAGGGTACATCAGGCCGTCATCCTCGCCGGTGGCAGCAGGGTTCTTCTTCGTGAAGACGAAAGATGGCGGATTACGCCCGTGTTTGGATTTCAGGGAGTTGAACCAGATTACGGTTCGTGATCCATACCCTATGCCACTGATACCAGATTTGTTCAGCCGGGTGGCAGGTGCTAAGTGGTTTACCAAGCTTCACCTCAGGGGGGCGTACAACCTCATAAGAGTCCGTCAAGGTGATGAGTGGAAGACGGCTTTTAATACCCCTGAGGGTCATTTTGAAAATTTGGTGATGCCATTTGGGTTGACTAATGCACCTGCAGTGTTCCAACATTTCATCAATGATGTGTTCTCGCATGTTTTGGGGAAATTCGTTATCGTGTACCTAGATGACATTCTCATATATTCTTGCGACTGTGATGCTCATTTAGATCATGTCAGGCAGGTGTTACAGCTTCTCAGAGAGAATAAGCTGTATGCTAAACTTGAGAAATGTGTATTTTCTATTCAAGAGTTGCCTTTCTTGGGTTATATTGTGTCCGCTTCTGGTTTTAAAATGGACGCCGCTAAGGTGCAAGCGGTGCTGCATTTGGAACGTCCTGATAACCTGAAAGCACATCAGCGGTTCCTTGGGTTTTCCAACTACTATAGGAAATTTATCAAGGATTTTTTCATCATTGCTAAACCGCTAACTGACATGACTAAAAAGGGTACCAATTTCTCCATTTGGCCTGAAGCTGCTGTGCGCGCATTTGAATTCCTTAAGAACAGTTTTGTTTCAGCCCCCATTCTTGTGCAGCCAGACGTATCAAAACCCTTTGTTGTGGAGGTTGATGTGTCTGAGGTTGGTGTGGGGGCGGTACTATCTCAAGGCTCATCTTTGAGTGGTTTGCGTCCGTGCGCCTATTTCTCCAAGAAACTGTCGTCTGCCGAACGTAACTACGATATCGGCAACAGGGAGTTGTTGGCTATTAAGTTGGCCTTTGAGGAATGACAACACTTCTTGGAGGGGTCGGTACATCAGGTAACTGTTATTACCGATCATAAGAATCTGCTGTATTTGGAGTCAGCCAAGCATCTGTCTCCCAGGCAGGCTCGCTGGGCATTGTTTTTCACGCGGTTCAATTTTGTTGTCACTTATAGACCGGGGTCTAAAAACACTAAGGCGGATGCTCTGTCCAGGTGTTTTCCGAGGAGAGAACCTCAGGAGGATCCAGTACCCATCCTCCAAAAGGGTGTTGTGGTTTCGGCTCTCACTACCGAGGTTGAGGCTGAGATTGCCGAGGCTCAGGAGGAGGTACCATCTGAGTTTCCCATCAACAAATCTTTTGTACCGCTTCATCTCCGCTTAAAGGTTTTGGCGGAGCATCATGATGCTGTCCTTGCTGGCCACCCAGGGGTTAGAGGTACCTTGGAGTTGGTGTCACGTCGGTTTTGGTGGCCCAAGATCCGACAGGACGTGGTCTCATACGTGTCAGCTTGTACCACGTGCGCTAGGGCTAAGACGCCCCGCTCCCGTCCTGTTGGCACACTATTTCCTCTTGAGGTACCTAGTAAGCCGTGGACGGAAATCTCCATGGATTTCATCACTGATTTGCCCTCATCAGCTGTGAACACGGTCATCTTGGTGATTGTTGATCGGTTTTCTAAAATGTCGCACTTTGTGTCTTTGCCTTCGTTGCCTAACGCTAAGACTCTGGCTCATGTATTTGTGCAGGAGGTGGTCAGACTTCATGGGGTTCCATCTGACATCGTGTCTGATAGGGGGTCTCAGTTTGTGGCAAAATTTTGGAAAGCATTTGCTCATGGCTGGGGATCAAGTTGTCTCATTCTTCGGCGTTTCATCCTCAGTCAAATGGTCAGACGGAGCGTATGAACCAAAATTTGGAACAGTACCTACGCTGCTTTGTTTCTGATAACCAGGAGGAGTGGTCTACCTTTCTTCCTTTGGCTGAGTTTGCCATCAATAATCACCGCCAGGAGTCGTCTGGGGAGTCTCCGTTTTTTTGTGTTTACGGGCTACATTCTCAATTTTGTACTTTGAGTCAGAGGGGCTCTTCCGGCGTTCCGGAGGAGGACCAGTTAGGAGCACAATTGTCATCAGTCTGGAGGAGAGTTAAACAGCGCCTGTTGAGTGTGGGTGCTAGGTACAAACGTGTGGCTGACAGTAGGCGTGTGCCAGGTCCAGACTTGAGTGTGGATGACTGGGTGTGGTTATCCACAAAAAACATAAGACTCAAAATAACATCCCTTAAATTGGGTCCACGGTTTATTGGTCCATTTAGGGTCGCCGCTGTCATTAACCCAGTAGCGTACTGGTTGGAGCTCCCTACGGTGTATAAGATACACAACGTGTTCCACAGGTCTCTTCTAAAGAAGGTGGTGGGTTCTGTGGACGCGGCGCCTATGCCACCTCCAGTCTTGGTGGATGGTAATTTGGAGTTTGAAGTCTTTAAGGTGGTTGACTCTCGTGTAGTGCGCCGCACTTTACAGTACTTGGTACACTGGCGTGGTTATGGGCCTGAGGAGAGGTCCTGGGTACCAGCCTCGGACATTCATGCAGATCGGCTGGTCAGGTTTTTTCACCGTCGCCATCCAGACAAGCCGGGTCCTATAAGCCGTGAGGGCCCTGGGGTCCCTCGTAGAAGGCGGGGTACTGTCATGTCGGACTCTGTTCAGACCAGGTCATTCGACAGACAGCGGTAATTCCGCTTTTGACCACTATTTGCTCATTGGCATCGGCTAGATTTTATCTAGCTGTTCCGGGGTTAATTTACCTAATTGTTGTGTATCCGCTTTTTGGGCTCCCCTGGTGGTTGCTGGTGGTACTGGTGACTTGTTTACACTTTGCTGCTTCTGTTCACCTGCTTCCATCAGCGTTTGGGAGTTTCCTATTTAGCCTTGCTCTCCAGTCACTTCCTTGCCGGTCATCATTGTAACCAGAGCCTTCGGTTGCATGTTCCTGCTACTAGTCTGCTGATCGGCTAAGTGGACTTTATCCTTTTGTTTTGTATCTTTAGTCCTGTTTGGAGTTTTTGTAATTCTCTTAGCTGGAAGCTCTTGCGGGCTGAAATTGCCACTCCTGTGTCATGAGTTGACACAGGAGTCTTAAAGTAATTTCAGGATGGTTTTTTGAAAGGGTTTTCAGTAGTGTTGAGCGATACCGTCCGATACTTGAAAGTATCGGTATCGGAAAGTATCGGCCGATACCGGCAAAATATCGGATCCAATCCGATACCGATACCCGATACCAATACAAGTCAATGGGACTCATGTATCGGACGGTATTCCTGATGGTTCCCAGGGTCTGAAGGAGAGGAAACTCTCCTTCAGGCCCTGGGAACCATATAAATGTGTAAAAGAAAGAATTAAAATAAAAAATATTGCTATACTCACCTGTCCGACGCAGCCGGGACTTCAGCGAGGGAACCGGCAGCGTTGTTTGTTTAAAATTCGCGCTATTACTTGGTTACGTGAATTCCCGGCTTGTGATTGGTCAGGTCGGCCATGTTGCCGGGACGCGGACCAATCACAGCAAGCCGTGACGAAATTACGTCACGGCTTGCTGTGATTGGTCCGCGTCCCGGCAATATGGCCGCCCTGACCAATCACAAGCCGTGACGTCACGGGAGGCTGGACACGCGCTCATTTTAAAATGGGCGCGTGTCCAGCCTCCCGTGACGTCACGGCTTGTGATTGGTTGCGCCGCGGTCAACCAATCACAAGCCGGGAGGCTGGACGCGCTCATTTTAAAATGGGCGCGTGTCCAGCCTCCCGTGACGTCACGGCTTGTGATTGGTTGCGCCGCGGTCAACCAATCACAAGCCGGGAGGCTGGACGCGCTCATTTTAAAATGGGCGCGTGTCCAGCCTCCCGTGACGTCACGGCTTGTGATTGGTTGCGCCGCGGTCAACCAATCACAAGCCGGGAGGCTGGACGCGCTCATTTTAAAATGGGCGCGTGTCCAGCCTCCCGTGACGTCACGGCTTGTGATTGGTCAGGGCGGCCATATTGCCGGGACGCGGACCAATCACAGCAAGCCGTGACGTAATTTCGTCACGGCTTGCTGTGATTGGTCCGCGTCCCGGCAACGTGGCCGACCTGACCAATCACAAGCCGGGAATTCACGTAACCAAGTAATAGCGCGAATTTTAAACAAACAACGCTGCCGGTTCCCTCGCTGAAGTCCCGGCTGCGTCGGAGAGGTGAGTATAGCGATATTTTTTATTTTAATTCTCTCTTTTACACATTTTAACATTAATGTTGTTGCGATACCCGATACCCGATACCACAAGAGTATCGGAATCCCGGTATCGGAATTCCGATACAGCAAGTATCGGCCGATACCCGATACTTGCAGCATCGGAATGCTCAACACTAGTTTTCAGTTGACCGTGAAGTCCTCTTTTGTATCCTTCTGCTATCTAGTAAGTGGACCTCTCTTTGCTAAATCTACTTTCATACTGTGTATGTCTTTTCCTCTTATTTCACCGTTATTACATGTGGGGGGCTGCTATCATCTTTTGGGGTATTTCCCTAGAGGTAAGCCAGGTCTGTTTCTTCCTCTACCAGGCTTAGTTAGTCCTCCGGCTGGCGCGTGGCATTTAGGAAGCCGTAGGTATGCTCCCTGGCTACTATTAGTTGTGTGGTAGATTTAGCTCACGGTCAACTCGAGTTTCCATCACCCGAGAGCTCGTTCGTTATTTATATGTTTCTTACGTTCCCTTGCCATTGGGAACCATGACAGTATGACCGGCCATGTGTTAAACTTATTGGCAGAAGAAAGGAGAGAAAAAGGAAGTCTGTAAATTTTTTTTTTCTTTTTCCCTATGCTTGCTCCATAGTTGGATCAGTTGTATTTCAGCTCTAATTACTGCCTTTGCCTTTCTCTCCTTATAATCCTTGAATGGCTCTGAGCTCACCTGTTTAAAGATGGATCCTCAGAGTTTGGCTGCAGGTTTAAATAATCTTGCTACGAAGGTTCAAAATTTACAAGATTTTGTTATGCATACTCCTATTTCTGAACCTAAAATCCCTACACCAGAGGTGTTTTCCGGAGATAGATCTCGGTTTCTGAATTTCAAATATAATTGTAAATTATTCCTTTCTCTCAGACCTCACTCCTCAGGAGATCCTGTCCAGCAGGTTAAGATTGTAATTTCTTTGCTGCGAGGTGACCCTCAAAATTGGGCATTTTCATTGGCATCAGGGGATCCTGCGTTGCTCAATGTGGATGCGTTTTTCCTGGCTTTAGGGTTGCTTTATGAGGAACCTAATTTGGAGATTCAAGCTGAAAAAGCTTTGATAGCCCTATCTCAAGGGCAAGATGAAGCTGAGATATACTGCCAAAAATTTCGTAAATGGTCTGTGCTTACTCAGTGGAATGAGTGCGCCTTAGCGGCAAATTTCAGAGAGGGCCTTTCTGATGGATGCCGTTAAAGATGTTATGGTCGGGTTCCCTGCGCCTACAGGTCTGAATGAGTCCATGACAATGGCAATTCAGATTGATCGGCGTTTGCGGGAGCGCAAACCCGTGCACCATTTGGCTGTATCTTCTGAAGAGACGCCAGAGAAAATGCAATGTGACAGAATTATGTCCAGAAGCGAGCGGCAGAATTATAGGCGTAAAAATGGGTTATGCTTCTATTGTGGTGATTCTGCTCATGTTATATCGGCATGCTCTAAACGTACTAGGAAGGTTGACAAGTCTATTTCAATTGGCACTTTACAGTCCAAATTTATTTTGTCTGTAACCTTGATTTGTTCATTATCAGTTATTACCGTGGATGCCTATGTGGACTCTGGCGCCGCTCTGAGTCTTATGGACTGGTCCTTTGCCAGGCGCTGTGGGTTTGATTTAGAGCCTCTGGAAGTCCCTATACCTCTGAAGGGTATTGATTCTACACCTTTGGCTTGTAATAAACCACAGTTCTGGACGCAAGTGACTATGCGTATGACTCCAGACCATCAGGAGGTGATTCGCTTCCTTGTGTTGTACAATTTACATGATGTTTTGGTGCTTGGATTACCATGGTTACAGTCTCATAACCCAGTCCTTGACTGGAAAGCTATGTCTGTGTTAAGCTGGGGATGTCGGGGGGGCTCATGGGGACACTCCTATGGTGCCCATTTCGTCATCTATTCCATCTGAGATTCCGGCATTTTTGTCTGATTATCGTGATATTTTTGAAGAGCCTAAGATTGGTTCACTCCCTCCTCACAGGGATTGTGATTGCGCCATAGATCTGATTCCTGGCAGTAAATTTCCAAAGGGTCGTTTGTTTAACCTATCTGTACCTGAACATGCTGCTATGCGCGAGTATATTAAGGAGTCCCTGGAAAAGGGACATATTCGTCCTTCTTCATCACCTTTAGGAGCCGGTTTTTTCTTTGTCTCTAAAAAGGATGGCTCTCTGAGGCCTTGTATTGATTATCGACTCCTGAATAAAATTACAGTCAAATATCAGTATCCGTTGCCTTTGCTGACTGATTTGTTTGCTCGCATAAGGGGGGCTAAGTGGTTCTCTAAGATTGATCTTCGTGGGGCGTATAATTTGGTGCGAATTAAGCAGGGGCATGAGTGGAAAACCGCATTTAATACGCCTGAGGGCCATTTTGAGTATTTGGTAATGCCTTTCGGCCTTTCTAATGCACCTTCTGTCTTTCAGTCCTTAATGCATGATATTTTCCGTGAATATTTGGATAAATTTATGATAGTGTACTTGGATGATATTTTGATTTTTTCTGATGACTGGGAGTCTCATGTTCAGCAGGTCAGGAGGGTTTTTCAGGTTTTGCGGGAGAATTCTTTGTGTGTAAAGGGTTCAAAGTGTGTTTTTGGGGTTCAAAAAATTTCCTTTTTGGGGTACATTTTTTCCCCTTCTTCTATTGAGATGGACCCTGTCAAGGTTCGGGCTATTTACGACTGGACGCAGCCTACTTCTCTGAAGAGTCTCCAGAAATTCTTGGGCTTTGCTAATTTTTATCGTCGATTTATAGCTGGTTTTTCTGGCGTTGCTAAACCTCTGATGGATTTGACTAAAAAGGGTGCTGATGTTGCCAATTGGTCCCCTGCTGCCGTGGAGGCCTTTCGGGAGCTTAAGCGCCGCTTTTTGTCTGCCCCTGTGTTGCGCCAGCCTGATGTTTCCCTTCCCTTTCAGGTTGAGGTCGATGCTTCCGAGATTGGAGCGGGGGCAGTTTTGTCGCAGAAAAGTCCCGACTGCTCAGTGATGAGACCTTGTGTGTTCTTTTCGCGAAAATTTTCGGCCGCCGAGCGAAACTATGATGTTGGTAATCGGGAGCTTTTGGCCATGAAGTGGGCATTTGAGGAGTGGCGTCATTGGCTTGAGGGTACCAAACATCAGGTGGTAGTTTTGACTGATCACAAGAATTTAATTTATTTGGAGTCTGCCAGGCGCCTGAATCCTAGACAGGCACGTTGGTCGTTGTTCTTTTCCCGGTTTAATTTTGTGGTCTCGTACTTACCGGGTTCTAGGAATGTGAAGGCAGATGCTCTTTCTAGGAGTTTTGAGCCTGACTCTCCTGGGAATTCTGAACCTGCTGGTGTCCTTAAGGATGGAGTGGTTTTGTCTGCTGTCTCTCCTGATTTGCGACGTGCTTTGCAAGAATTTCAGGCGGATAGACCTGATCGTTGTCCGTCTGGTAGACTGTTTGTTCCTGACGAGTGGACCACTAGAGTCATCTCGGAAGTTCATTCTTCTACTCTGGCAGGTCATCCGGGAATTTTTGGCACCAGAGATTTGGTGGCTAGATCCTTCTAGTGGCCTTCCCTGTCTCGAGATGTGCGTGTTTTTGTGCAGTCTTGCGATGTGTGTGCTCGGGCCAAGCCTTGTTGTTCTAGGGCTAGTGGGTTGTTGTTGCCCTTGCCTATTCCGAAGAGGCCTTGGACGCACATCTCTATGGACTTTATCTCGGACCTCCCTGTTTCTCAGAAGATGTCTGTCATCTGGGTGGTGTGTGACCGTTTTTCTAAAATGGTTCATTTGGTGCCATTGCCTAAGTTGCCTTCCTCATCTGAGTTGGTCCCTCTGTTTTTTCAAAATGTGGTTCGCCTGCATGGTATTCTGGAAAACATCGTTTCTGACAGGGGTACCCAGTTTGTGTCTAGATTTTGGCGGGCAGTCTGTGCCAGGTTGGGCATTGATTTGTCTTTTTCATCTGCATTCCATCCTCAGACCAATGGCCAGACGGAACGAACTAATCAAACTTTGGAGACTTATTTGAGGTGTTTTGTGTCTGCGGATCAGGATGATTGGGTTGCCTTTCTGCCGTTGGCGGAGTTTGCTCTTAATAATCGGGCTAGTTCTGCCACTTTGGTTTCTCCTTTCTTTTGCAATTCAGGGTTTCATCCGCGTTTTTCATCTGGTCAGGTTGAATTTTCGGATTGTCCTGGAGTGGATGCGGTAGTGGATCGGTTGCATCAGATTTGGGGACAAGTGGTGGATAATTTGGAATTGTCCCAGGAGAGGACTCAGCAGTTTGCTAACCGCCGTCGTCGTGTTGGCCCCCACCTTCGTGTTGGGGACTTGGTGTGGTTGTCTTCCCGTTTTGTCCCTATGAGGGTTTCTTCTCCTAAATTTAAGCCTCGGTTCATCGGTCCTTATAGGATTTTGGAGATTCTTAACCCTGTCTCCTTTCGTTTGGACCTCCCGGCATCTTTCGCTGTCCATAATGTGTTCCATCGGTCGCTGTTGCGGAGATATGAGATACCGATGGTTCCTTCTACTGAACCTCCTGCTCCTGTGCTGGTGGAGGGTGAATTGGAGTACGTGGTAGAAAAGATCTTGGACTCCCGTATTTCCAGACGGAGACTTCAATATCTGGTTAAATGGAAGGGCTATGGTCAGGAAGATAATTCTTGGGTAACTGCCTCTGATGTTCATGCCTCGGATTTGGTTCGTGCCTTTCATAGGGCTCATCCAGATCGACCTGGCGGTTCTTGTGAGGGTTCGGTGCCCCCTCCTTAAGGGGAGGGTACTGTTGTGTATCTGCTTTTTGGGCTCCCCTGGTGGTTGCTGGTGGTACTGGTGACTTGTTTGCACTTTGCTGCTTCTGTTCACCTGCTTCCATCAGCGTTTGGGAGTTTCCTATTTAGCCTTGCTCTCCAGTCATTTCCTTGCCGGTCATCATTGTAACCAGAGCCTTCGGTTGCATGTTCCTGCTACTAGTCTGCTGATCAGCTAAGTGGACTTTGTCCTTTTGTTTTGTATCTTTAGTCCAGTTTGCAGTTTTTGTAATTCTCTTAGCTGGAAGCTCTTGCGGGCTGAAATTGCCACTCCTGTGTCATGAGTTGACACAGGAGTCTTAAAGTAATTTCAGGATGGTTTTTTGAAAGGGTTTTCAGTTGACCGTGAAGTCCTCTTTTGTATCCTTCTGCTATCTAGTAAGTGGACCTCTCTTTGCTAAATCTACTTTCATACTGTGTATGTCTTTTCCTCTTATTTCACCGTTATTACATGTGGGGGGCTGCTATCATCTTTTGGGGTATTTCCCTAGAGGTAAGCCAGGTCTGTTTCTTCCTCTACCAGGCTTAGTTAGTCCTCCGGCTGGCGCGTGGCATTTAGGAAGCCGTAGGTATGCTCCCTGGCTACTATTAGTTGTGTGGTAGATTTAGCTCACGGTCAACTCGAGTTTCCATCACCCGAGAGCTCGTTCGTTATTTATATGTTTCTTACGTTCCCTTGCCATTGGGAACCATGACACCTAATCCTCGGATTGGAATCTGGGCCATGCCCATTGCCTTTAAATAGCTCTCCTGATTATTGGGCGTCGCCGATTATAGCTTCTGTCTTGTGCGTTGTTATCTCGGTCTGGAGTGGAGAGCTGGTTGTTGGAGAGTCGTTGCTGGTGGTGTATTTTCCTTTGTCTTATTTACTCCTTCCTATATTTGTATTTATTTTGCCCTGCACATTTATAGTGTATTCCTGAGTGTCTGCGGCGTGGTGTATATTTTCCTTTATCCTTGTCTGTGCTAAGTGTGGGTGTTGGGGAATTACATCTTCACTGGGTGGTGGGCGGAGGTTTCAGCCTAGGGTTGAAACAGGAGACAGGGCGAGGGTCGAGGCCTGGACATGCACACCATCAGTGTAAACTCCAGGTAGAGGGTCAGTCAGGATTTCCCTAGTCTGAGGGAAATTGTAGGGGCCCGGATTATTAGCTCTCGCTCACCTAGTTTCCCCGTGACACAGACGAAATAAGGGCGATAGATAAAAGTAAGTGGGGTATAAACAGCTGGGTCAGAAGTTGAAGAAGAGATGGAGCTGGGCTGGCCAGAGATTTTTCCATGACATAGGATTGTTTCCTGACCCAGCTGTTCCTTCCCCTTTGCTTTTATCTCTCTTCCCTGTTTCTTTTGTCGATAGCGTAGGATTATAGTTCTCATGCTGACTCATGCAGGGAAAAGAGACTTCCTGTTTTTATATGTAGGTTATTAAGATTCAGCTAGTCTGTTTTTAATCATGTCATAGACCTAATGCAAAACAGAAGACTTAATTGGGTAGAAAGGCACATTGAGTAATTGTAAGTACACCGAACCTCGCACCTCCGTCTCCAAGACTTCTCTCGTGCTGCGCCAGCTCTCTGGAATGCACTTCCGCAGACGATCAGACTGATACCTAGCCCAGACCTATTCAAGCACGCTTTAAAAACCCATCTCTTCAAACAAGCCTACCACATCAACTACTCAGTAAACTAACTTTGCCCTGTTCCCTCCTTCCAAATATTATTCTGAATCTGCACCCTACTATTCATCTGTCTCCACACCCTCCATGCACACGATAACTGCACTTGATACTTGACTATTGCACGTAAACACATGGGCTGATGACCGAATCATGCAGCTTTATATGAAAATCCCTATTTATTATAATTGCCAGACCTGAAATAACAAGCACTTTTCACCTACAGTGTCCCCCCATTTCCTTGTAGATTGTAAGCTTGTGAGCAGGGACCTCACTCCTAATGTCACTGTTTAAATTGTCTTAACTAGAGTTGAGCAACTTTTACATTTTTCGGATCGAGTCGGGTTTTGCGAAACCCGACTGTGTCAAAAGTTGGGTCGGGTGAAATCGGTCGATTATTGCATAAAATCAGGGGCTGACTGAAACACGAAACCCAATGCAAGTCAATGGGGAATCAAAGTCGGCAGTGAGTGGAGGACAGGAAAACACCTACAGTGCCCATTTTAATGCCAAAAACATCAATTCTTATTACTGAAGCTTGTCAATCTTAATTTACTTTACAATAATAGTTAGGCATTGAAAACTGGGGGTCATTTGGCTAAAGTTGTGGGGGGGTAGGGCTGGCTCAAGATTCTCGTGGGCCCAGGAAACGAGGAATACGTCATGGCGGTGGAGCAGGGAGAGGTAAGTATTTCAACTTTGCAAGTGCTGTGATCCTGAGCAACCAGGGGGGGGCCACTCGTTGGCATTGGCACTGGCACAGGGCCCCTCAAAGTACGGGGGGGTGTTTGACGGCGGGTGGCGCCTCCCACCGGCAGAGACACTTTTGCGTACTATGAGGGGCCCTGTGCCAGTGACGTCGCCAACGAGTATGCCCCCCACCTGATGAAGGAACCTGCACTTTCATCTGCACCTTCCTCTTTGTCCCCGTGTAAGGTGGTATAGTATGCGGGAAGGGGAACCTGACTTTCAGCAGGGTCAGATTCTGGCTGTGTAGAGTGCAAGGGGAATGTAGTGGTCTGGGTCAATGTGCCAGCAGACTCATCTAGCAGTGGCTAGGCAATGGGCAGGATGAGGAGGAAACACAGATATAGGCCCAAATAATAAAGTAGGCTAAATGCAGTTCAAAATTGGTAACAGGACTAAACTGGTGGCATTGCTTTGTTCAGCGGAGGAAAACTTGCATCCAGCTCCTGACCTCTGGTGACTCCCTGGCTATATACCTGCTCCTGTGAACCTGTGTGGTGATCCTGCTACTCTGCTCTGAGTTCCTGCTGCATACACCAGTTCCAGTAATCCTCCTTCATCTGCTGCTCGTGTTTACTTCCATCTGCATTTGCTGGACATGTAAGCTGTTTCTGCTTTGCAAGAACCTCAGACTATTACCCAGACCTCCCTGGTTGAGCTAAGATATTATTTGAACTGCCTTATAAGCATATCTATCTGTGTTTTGGACTAAGCAAGGACTTATTCGTGTCAAGTATCCTCAAGAATAATTGTGCTTCATAGACATCTCTGAATGTAGCCTACCTTTAAACGCTGTATTCCATTCACTTTCTATGACTTCACCCCCCAAGGAGCTTAAGGAAAAGAACTCTTACTGTTCTCTCCCTATTAAGATCCTGTGTTCAGGACAGTGGATTTCCAGTGCAGCTATGATTGACTCTGGTGCAGGTGGCAATTTCATGGATATCGCATTTGCCAAGGAACATGGTATTGAAATTCAGCAAAGAGCCTCTCCAATTACCATGGAAACAGTGGATGGGTCGCCTTTAATCTCTGGGCCTGTGGATCGGGAGACCGTACCCCTTGAAATTTTGTTGGAGCCTAATCATCAGGAGCAACTTTCTTTCTTGCTAATTTCTTCTCCTCATTTTCCTGTGATTTTAGGCATTCCTTGGTTGCTTTCTCAGATCCCAATTATCAACTGGGAGACCAAGGAGATTATCTTTCCAACAAGGAGCAACTCAGCGTTAACAGAAGCTGTCCCTGAGTGCACGGCTACGGAACCACATGTACAGGTATTTTCTTTACCTCAAGCATATAAAGAGTTCTCTTACATCTGTGACAAGAAGAATGCAGATCAGCTTCCTCCACACAGGCATTATGACCGTCCCATTGAGTTGCTTCCTGGGGCAGCTATTCCTTTTGGTAACGTATACCCTTTGGCGGAACCTGAGCTTCAAGCCTTAAAGGAGTATATTGATGAAAATCTGGCCAAAGGCTTCATACGTCCTTCTTCCTAACCAGCAGGGGCACCTATCTTTTTGTAAAGAAGAAGGATGGGACCCTGAGACCCTGTGTTGACTATCGGGAACTCAATAAGGTAACCGTACGAAACCGTTACCCTTTGCCTCTGATTCCCGAATTACTGGAAAGAGTCCGCCATGCTAAGGTGTTCTCTAAACTGGATCTTCATGGGGCTTATAATTTGGTGCTTATTCGTCCAGGGGATGAGTGGAAGACAGCATTCAGATGCCGGTATGGACACTTTGAATCTCTTGTGATGCCCTTCGGGCTTTGTAACGCCCCTGCAACATTTCAACACCTTGCTAATGACATTTTCAGAGATTTTTTGGACCAGTTTGTAGTGATCTATTTGGACGATATACTAATCTTTTCTGACTCTCTACAGGAACATGAAGAACATGTCAAAACTGTTTTAAGACGTCTGAAAGAGAACCATCTGTATATTAAGCCGGAGAAATGCGAGTTCCATCGTTCTGAGATACAGTTCTTAGAGGTTATCATCTCTCCGCAGGGGCTGAACATGGAATCTGGTAAGATTGAGGCTATCCTTGACTGGCCGGTACCAAAGAACGTTAAGGAGGTCCAACGTTTTATTGGTTTTGCAAATTTCTACAGACGCTTCATTCAAAATTTTTCTGATATTGTCCGTCCCATTACTTCCTTGACAAAGAAGGAAAAGCCCTTTAAGTGGTCATCACAGGCTCAAGAAGCATTTGATCAGCTTAAGATCTGTTTCACATCAGCACCGCTGTTGATACACCCAGATCCAACACTTTCTTTCATTGTGGAGGTGGACGCTTCTGATAATGCTTTGGGGGCTATTCTCTCCCAAAGAACTGGAGAGAAGGGTCTGCTACATCCTTCTGCTTTCTTTTCCCATAGACTAACCTCAGCAGAGAAGAATTACGATGTGGGAGACAAGGAATTGCTGGCTATTATTGCAGCTTTCAAAGAATGGAGGCATCATCTGCAAGGAGCTGCACAACAGATCATAGTGCTAACTGACCATCGCAATTTAGAGTTCCTTAGATGCGCTAGATGTCTTTCTCCTCATCAGGCTCGTTGGAACTTATTTTTAAATCAATTTAATTTTGTTATCTCGTACCGTCCAGGTTCTCGTAATGGGAAGGCTGATGCTTTATCCCGAATCCATGCTGCAGATTCCGTACCTGGAGCCCCATTCAAGACCATTCTATCTGATGCCAATTTCTTCGGAGTTATCCACGATCAGGACTTGTGGAAGGAGTGCAGGGAGGCCTATGATGGTGATGTATTTCTGGCCAACTCACCTGTGGATATTAATCTTGTCTTTAAGGGTGACATGTGGTTCAGAGATCGATGTATCCAAGTCCCTTTGGTCTTCCATCTGCAGATCCTCAAGTTGGTACATGACTCCAAGTTGGCTGGTCACAGGGGGGTACAGAAGAAACATGAGTTCCTGAGCCGATTCTTCTGGTGGCCAACTTGCCTGAAGGATACCAAGGACTATGTTCTCTCTTGCGAGGTATGTGCTCGTTACAAGACTCCTCATGTGGCACCTACGGGTCTTCTACAACCATTACCTGTTCCGTCCCGCCCTTGGGGGTCTATATCAATGGACTTTATTATGGAGCTGCCTACAACGGGGGCATGAATACAATCATGGTGGTAGGTGATCGCTCATTTTGTTCCGTGCACCGGCCTCCCCTCAGCTAAAGATACAGTGAACTTGGTTATACAGAATGTCTTTAGGTTGCATGGGGTTCCGGATGAGATCATCTCTGACCGTTGAGTGCAGTTCACTTCAAGATTCTGTAAGGAGTTTTGCTCTGCCCTCAATATTAATGTCTGTTTCTCTTCCACTTACCAACCCCAGACAAATGGTCAGACTGAGCATACCAACCAGACGCTGGAACAATATCTAAGATGCTATGTCAGTCATCTCCAGGATGGTTGGTTGGAGTTGCTGCCGTTAGCCGAATTTTCATATAACAATTCTCAGAGCACCTCCACTAAATTTACACCTTTATTTGCCAATCTGGGTTATCATCTGTGTATCTTACCTAGGTCTCCAATTAATTCTCCGGTTCCGGCAGTGGAGGAAAAATCAGCATGGGGAGACCCCTCTATTCTTGATAACCAGCCATGATAAAACTGACAGCTGAGGGTTGCAGCCCACAGCTGTCAATTTTGCCTGTGCTGGTTATCAAAAATAGAAGAGACCCTACAACATTTATTTTTTAAATTATCTATAGCACAGGTGACGGCTGATGAATACTCCCATCAGCGCCGCCTGCTCTTGCTGTTTTCAGCAACAGCAGGCGTAGGCTGATGGGAGTAGTACTCTCTCATCAGCCAATGCCTATGACAGGAGGTAAACTTTTACTGGCACACGCTGTCATCTGTCAACGTGAGAACATTAACTCTCTGACTAGTGGTACTGATTTTACTGCTGATCAGAGCCACCGGTGTTTCTCACTCTGTTAGGCAAATAACAGTGTTTGAAACACCCTATGCTTGGGGAACCTAAACAGGTGCTGATTTCCTGGGGAAGTCAGTGTTCGGGTCCATGCCCAAACACTAGGTATTCAGTACGGACTCTGAACTTTACTGTTTGAGTTTACCCATAGTTACTGCTAACCCTAGCCCAACCCTAAATCTAACTTCAACCCTAACCCTAGACTAGCCCTGACCCTAGCCTAACCCAAACACTAACACTAGCCTAACCCTAACCCTAGCATAACCCTAACCCCAACCCTAACCCTATTGGTTAAGAATGAAAGAAATAAAAATTATAACATAAAAATGTAATCTGACTAAGCAGATGACACAGGGGGGGATAACATACTAATTATTAGATATTTATTACAGTGATAGGGTTTATCACAGTGATCAAACTGAACCAATAGGAAAAATCCCTGCTGTTGCTTTGTGCAAGCCGGCAGATCTCGACGGGCGCTCTGTGAAGGGACCACCATTTTTTTTCCAGGAAGAATTGTCAGAGGGCCGGGGGATGGCAGAGGTACCGGGGGGGCTTGATGCTGTAAATATCTCCTTATTTGAACAGTTTCTCTGCCCAGAAATATTGTTTGCCAATAGGGGATCAGTTATAAGTTGGGTTACAGCTCTGTTAACTGTTTTGAAAAAAAAATAGCCACTATTTGCAAAAATGTACACTGCATTTTGTACATTCATTTTTAACAGTAATCAAAGGCAGACATAAACCAATAAAAATATTTAATGCTTCTCAGTGGCACAAAAGACAGATACACGATTAATGGTAAGCAAGACCAGGACTGATGATACAGCAACAATTGGTTGGTGGGTTTTAGTATGGATTTGCTTTGTTGCTTATTTTATTATTGTTTATCGCTTGTGTTTCTTTTGGTTTTTTTATATATAACCTTTCTTCAAAAAGCTGAGATGCCAGTGCACGCACAGGACATCAGAGTTCTGGCTCAATGGCATCATTGCACTGTACCAGGACTCACGTCCTGTGCGTGCGCTGGCCATATGACAGCACATTGGGCCACCTGTGCTTTGTTGGAGGACGTTCAAGGTGATTAGATGAGTATTAGTGATGACCAAGCAGCGAACACATGGCTGCAAATATGGGTTTTGCATACATGCAGTCATGTGCAATGTAGATGGGTACAGTCTCGTTAATGCAAGTGCAGGGCACAGTCTAGTAGGAATGTGGTGGGAAGTGAGCAAATCTTATACTTGCGGTTATATGACCACCTGCTCCTGGTACAGGCACTGGAAAATCCTTACAATGCACAGTGCGCATTATGTGAGAGTTCACAAGTCTGCAATCACCTAGAGTGACTGCAGACTTGTAGCCTAAGGCCAGATAAGCCCTTTAATCCAATTTGGAACCACTGAGATATTATGTGTCAATTTATCCAACACTGCCATGTAGTGCCTCAGACTGGGCTCACTAATTCCCTGATTCATATCTAGTAGGAGATCTCCTAGGATACCATCTGTCATTTAATCAAGAGTATGCCCAAATGTTTTTTGGAATGCATACAGGCACGTGGGCCCATACATACTGCTGAGTCACATTAAGAGTTACAGTGATGAAATTCAAATTGGATCTTCTTGTTATTTACATTCTGTACTTAGATTGTTGGGATGATTTAGAATCAGTTTGAAAATATTAAGGCCAGGTTCCGATGGCCATACTGAATTTCCGTCCAGTCACGTTTGCAAATTGCTTTAAGCCTGAGGTATACAGAATTGGCTGAGATGAATGCCCACACACAAAATGTGAGCATTCCGGGTCAGTGACGCCATCATGCTGCATCGGGACTGACATCCTGTGCATGTGCCGGCTATATGACAGCGTATTGGTCCACCTGGGCTTTGCAGGATTACTCGGCAGAGTTGTGGATTAGGTGAGTATTACTGATGAGCGAGCACTAAAATGTTCGAGTGGTCAGTACTGAAATCGAGCAGGTATAATGGAAGTCAATGTGAAACTCGGTTGCTGCTGGGAATAATACTGTCTATTATTACTCCACTTTTACGGGCTGACATTAAAACATACAAAACCAAAGATAAAATTTTTTTTACAGAAGAAGAAACATTCTTTCTTGTGTAATGACTTGTATATATTAAAAAGTGAAAAATGAAACTGCTTCCTTAATAGCCGAGTCATCTATCACCATATTTCCCTGTAGCCTATGACTACAGTAAATGACATAGTAGAAGGGGAAATAAAACTACATCCACCGGTAGTCACTGGTAAATATAATTTTAACATTTTTATGCCTTATATGGGCATGTGGTTTGTGTGATATGATCAGACACATCCTGTTTAATTTATGAAGGAGTGACTCTGAACCTCTCAAATACAATGAAAGAACTGCCAAAAATTAGATGGAAGATGGGCCTCATACACATTCTGTTAAAATTGTTAGGAAGTGGGACTCCTAGACTCATAAAACCTATGCACTAAGTGTAAGGGCTGCCAAACATTAGGAAGGACTGCAATACACCCTAGAAGAGACGTAAAAGAAGGCCTCAGAAAACAATTTTTCTCTCATTTTTATGGAGACTTGTAAAGCCTATGCATTAACTGCAAGGGCTGAATAAAATTTTCCCCTAGGGGTATACATATGTATATATACAAGTGCTTCTCACTAAATTAGAAGATCATCAAGAAGTTAATTTATTTCAGTTCTTCAATACAAAAAGTGAAACTCATATGTTATATAGAGTCATTACAAACAGAGTGATCTATTTCAAGAGTTTTTTTTCTGATAATGTTGTTGATTATGGCTTACAGACACTGAAAAACCCAAAAGTTGTTATCTCAGTAAATTAGAATAATTAACAAAAAACACCTGTAAAAGCTTCCCAAGCGTTTAGAAAGGTCCCTTAGTCTGTTTCAGTTGGCTCCACAACCATAAGGAAGACTGCTGGCATGACAGATGTCCAAAAGGCAGTCATTGATGCACTCCACAAAGAGGATAAGCCACAAAAGATCATTGGTAAAGAAGCTGGCTATTCAGAATGCTGTATCCAAACAAATTAATGGAAGGTTCAGTGGAAGGAAAAAGTGTGGTAGAAAAAGGTGCACAAGCAACTGGGATAACCGAAGACTTGAAAGGATTGTTAAGAAATGGCCATTCAAAAACTTTGGGGAGACTCACAAGGAATGGACTGCTGCTGGAGTCATTGCTTCAAGAGCCACCACACACAGACGTATCCAGGACATGGGCTACAAGTGTCACATTCCTTGTGTCAAGCCACTCACGACCAATAGACAATGCCAGAAGCCTCTTACCTGGGCTAAGGAGAAAAAGATCTGGACTGTTGCTCAGTGGTCCAAGGTGTTGTTTTCAGATGAAAGTACATTTTGCATTTCATTTGGAAATCAAGGTCCCAGAGTCTGGAAGAAGAGTGGAGAGGCCACAATCCAAGCTGCTTGAGGTCTAGTGTGAAGTTTCCACAACTAGTGATGGTTTGGGGAGCCATGTCATCTGCCGGTGTAGTTCCACTGTATTTTATCAAGACCAAAGACAGCGCAACCGTCTACCAGGAAACTTTACAGCACTTCATGCTTCCCTCTGCCGGAAAGCTTTTTGCAGATGGAAATTTAATTCTCCAGCAGGACGTGGCATCTGTCCACACTACCAAAAGTACCAATACCCAGTTTATAAACAACAGTATCACTGTGCTTGATTAGCCAGCAAGCTCCCCTGACCTTATCCCCATAGAGAATCTATGGGGTATTGTCAAGAGGAAGATGAGAGACACCAGACCCCACAATGCAAACGAGCTGAAGGCTGCTATCAAAGCAACCTGGGCTTCCATAACATCTCAGCAGTGCCACATGCTAATCACCTCCATGCCACGTTGCATTGATGCAGTAATTGATGCAAAAGGAGCCCCGACCAAGTATTGAGAGCATTTTAGTATGCCAACATTTCGGATTTTAACCCCTTCACCACTAAGGGTGGTTTGCACGTTAATGACCGGGCCAATTTTTACAATTCTGACCACTGTCCCTTTATGAGGCTATAACTCTGGAACGCTTTGACGGATCTTGGCGATTCTGACATTGTTTTCTCGTGACATATTGTACTTCATGTTAGTGGTAACATTTATTCGATATAACTTGCGTTTATTTGTGAAAAAAATGGAAATTTGGCGAAAATTTTAAAAATTTTGCAATTTTCCAACTTTGAATTTTTATGCCCTTAAATCACAGACATATGTCACGCAAAATACTTAATAAGTAACATTTCCCACATGTCTACTTTACATCAGTACAATTTTGGAACCAAAATTTTTTTTTGTGACGGAGTTATAAGGGTTAAAAGTTGACCAGCAATTTCTCATTTTTACAACACCATTTTTTTTTAGGGACCACATCTCATTTGAAGTCATTTTGAGGGGTCTATATGATAGAAAATACCCAAGTGTGACACCATTCTAAAAACTGCACCCCTCAAGGTGCTCAAAACCACATTCAAGAAGTTTATTAACCCTTCAGGTGTTTCACAGGAATTTTTGGAATGTTTAAATAAAAATGAACATTTAACTTTTTTTCACACAAAATTTAATTCAGCTCCAATTTGTTTTATTTTACCAAGGGTAACAGGAGAAAATGGACCCCCAAAGTTGTTGTACAATTTGTCCTGAGTACGCTGATACCCCATATGTGGGGGTAAACCACTGTTTGGGCGCATGGCAGAGCTCGGAAGGAAAGGAGCGCCATTTGACTTTTCAATGCCAAATTGACTGGAATTGAGATGGGACGCCATGTTGCGTTTGGAGAGCCCCTGATATGCCTAAACATTGAAACTCCCTACAAGTGACACCATTTTGGAAAGTAGACCCCCTAAGGAACTTATCTAGATGTGTGGTGAGCACTTTGACCCACCAAGTGCTTCACAGAAGTTTATAATGCAGAGCCGTAAAAATAAAAAATCATATTTTTTCACAAAAATGATCTTTTCGCCCCCAATTTTTTATTTTCCCAAGGGTAAGAGAAGAAATTGGACCCCAAAAAACGTTGTGCAATTTGTCCTGAGTACGCTGATACCCCATATGTGGGTGTAAACCATTGTTTGGGCGCATGGCAGAGCTTGGAAGGGAAGGAGCGCCATTTTACTTTTCAATGCAAAATTGACTGGAATTGAGATGGGACGCCATGTTGCGTTTGGAGAGCCCCTGATGTGCCTAAACATTGAAACCCCCCACAAGTGACACCATTTTGGAAAGTAGACCCCCTAAGGAACTTATCTAGATGTGTTTTGAGAGCTTTGAACCCCCAAGTGTTTCACTACAGATTATAACGCAGAGCCGTGAAAATAATTTTGTTTTTTTTCTCAAAAATGATTTTTTAGCCCCCAGCTTTGTATTTTTACAACGGTAACAGAATAAATTGGACCCCAAAACTTGTTTTCCAATTTGTCCTGAGTACGCTGATACCCCATATGTGGGGGGGAACCACTGTTTGGGCGCATGACAGAGCTCGGAAGGGAAGGAGCGCCATTTGGAATGCAGCCTTAAATGGATTGGTCTGCAGGCGTCACGTTGCATTTGCAGAGCCCCTGATGTACCCAAACAGTACAAACCCCCCACAAGTGACCCCATATTGGAAACTAGACCTCCCAAGGAACTTATCTAGATGTGTTTTGAGAACTTTGAACCCCCAAGTGTTTCACTAAAGTTTATAGCGCAAAGCCGTGAAAATAAAAATTCTTTTTTTTTTTTCACAAAAATGATTTTTTAGCCCCCAGTTTTGTATTTTCACAAGGGTAACAGGATAAATTAGACCCCAAAAGTTGTTGTCCAATTTGTCCTGAGTACGCTGATACCCCATATGTGGGGGGGAACCACTGTTTGGGTGCATGACAGAGCTCGTAAGGGAAGGAGCGCCATTTGGAATGCAGCCTTAAATGGATTGGTCTGCAGGCGTCACGTTGCATTTGCAGAGACCCTGATGTACCCAAACAGTACAAACCCCCCACAAGTGACCCCATATTGGAAACTAGACCTCCCAAGGTACTTATCTAGATGTGTTGTGAGAACTTTGAACCCCAAGTGTTTCACTACAGTTTATAACGCAGAGCCGTGAAAATAAAACATCTTTTTTTTCCCACAAAAATGATTTTTAGCCCCCCAAATTTTTATTTTCCTAAGGATAACAAGAGAACTTGGACCCCAGAAGTTGTTGTTCAATTTGTCCCGAGTACGCTGATAACACATATGTTGGGGTAAACCCCCTTTTGGGCGCACGGGAGAGCTCGGAAGGGAAGGAGCACTGTTTTACTTTTTCAACGCAGAATTGGCTGGAATTGAGATTGGACGCCATGTCGCGCTTGGAGAGCCCCTGATGTGCCTGGACAGTGGAAACTCCCCAATTCTACCTGAAACCCTAACCCAAACACACCCCTAACCCTAATCCCAACGGTAACCCTAACCACACCCCTAGCCCTGACACACCCATAATTCTAATCCCAACCCTAATCCAAACCGTAAATGTAATCCAAACCCTAACTTTAGCCCCAACCATAACTTTAGCCCCAACCCTAACCCTAACTTTACCTCCAACCCTAGCCCTAACCCTAACCCTACCCCTACCCCTAACCCTAAACGTGACTGAAATACGTGGCACTTAAATACGTGACACTGAAATACGTGGCACTGAAATACGTGGCACTGAAATACGTGGCACTTAAATACGTGGCACTGAAACACGTGGCACTGAAATACGTGATACGTGGCACTGAAATACGTGCAACTGAAATACGTGCAACTGAAATACGTGCAACTGAAATACGTGCAACTGAAATACGTGGCACTTAAATATGTGGCACGTGGCACTGAAATACGTGATACGTGGCACTTAAATACGTGGCACTGAAACATGTGGCACTGAAATACGTGATACGTGGCACTGAAATACGTGGCACTGAAATACGTGATACGTGGCACTGAAATACGTGGCACTGAAATACGTGGCACTGAAATACATGCCACTGAAATACGTGCCACTGAAATACGTGCCACTGAAATACGTGCAACTGAAATACGTGCAACTGAAATACGTGGTACTTAAATACGTGGCACTAAAATATGTGGCACTGAAATACGTGATACGTGGCACTTAAATACGTGGCACTGAAACACGTGGCACTGAAATACGTGATACGTGGCACTGAAATACGTGGCACTGAAATACGTGGCACTGAAATACGTGGCACTATGACTGTCAGAAAATGTTCATTAAACGGTTAGGGGTGAGGTTAGGGGTAGAGTTAGGGTTAGGGTTTGGATCTCTTTATCACCTTGATGGTGGTGGGTGGCTTTTCAGTGTGTTTTCTGTTTTTTTTCGATAAAAACGCATGCGTTTTTAACGCAAACGCATGTGCTTAAAAACGCAAGAAAATACTGCAGGTTGTATTTCTGAAAATGAACGCATGCAGAAAAAAACCGCATGCGTTTGAAAACGCGACCAAACCCGTACAAAAAAACGCATGCGTTTTCAATGTTAAATATAGGGAAAAATCGCATTCGTTTTTTTGTGCAAAAAACGCTGCAGACAAAAACGCAAGTGTGAAACCAGCGACGCTTTTTATAGCAAAAAAGTTTTTGCGTCTCCACATTTTGAGACCTAGAATTTTTCCACATTTTGGTCTACAGAGTCATGTGAGGTCTTGTTTTTTTGCGGGACGAGTTGACGTTTTTATTGGTAACATTTTCGGACACGTGACCGTTTTTGATCACTTTTTATTCCGATTTTTGTGAGGCAGAATGACCAAAAACCTGCTATTCATGAATTTCTTTTGGGAGAGGCATTTATACCGTTCCGCGTTTGGTAAAATTGATAAGGCAGTTTTATTCTTCGGGTCAGTACGATTACAGTGATACCTCATTTATATCTTTTTTTATGTTTTGGCGCTTTTATACGATAAAAACTATTTTATAGAAAAAATAATTATTTTGGTATCGCTTTATTCTCAGGACTATAACTTTTTTTATTTTTTTGCTGATGATGCTGTATGGTGGCTTGTTTTTTGCGGGACAAGATGACGTTTTCAGTGGTACCATGGATATTTATATCAATCTTTTTGATCGCGTGTTATTCCACTTTTTGTTCGGCGGTATGGTAATAAAGCGTTGTTTTTTGCCTCGTTTTTTTTGTTTTTTTCTTACGGTGTTTACTGAAGGGGTTAACTAGTGGGACAGTTTTATAGGTTGGGTCGTTACGGACGCGGCGATACTAAATATGTGTACTTTTATTGTTTTGTTTTTTTTATTTAGATAAAGAAATGTATTTATGGGAATAATATATATATTTTTTTTATTATTTATTTAGGAATTTTTTTTTATTTTTTTTACACATGTGGAAAAATTTTTTTTTTACTTTTTTACTTTGTCCCAGGGGGGGACATCACAGATCATTGATCTGGCAGTGTGCACAGCACTCTGCCAGATCTGCGATCTGCTGTGCAGGGCTGCAGGCTTACCAAGTGTCTGCTCTGAGCAGACACTCGGTAAGCCACCTCCCTCCCTGCAGGACCCGGATGCCGCGGCCATCTTGGATCCGGGACCTGCAGCCAGGAAGGAGGTAGGAGACCCTCGGAGCAACGCGATCATATCGCGTTGCTCCGGGGGTCTCAGGGAAGCCCGCAGGGAGCCCCCTCCCTGCGCGATGCTTCCCTATACCGCCGGTACACTGCGATCATGTTTGATCGCGGTGTGCCGGGGGTTAATGTGCCGGGGGCGGTCCGTGACCGCTCCTGGCACATAGTGCCGGATGTCAGCTGCGATATGCAGCTGACACCCGGCCGCGATCGGCCGCGCTCCCCCCGTGAGCGCGGCCGATCGCGTACGACGTACTATCCCGTCGGCGGTCATACGGGCCCACCCCACCTCGACGGGATAGTACGTCAAATGTCGGGAAGGGGTTAAAATAATTTTTAAAGCTGGTGTTATAAAATATTCTAATTTACTGAGATAATGACTTGTGGGTTTTCATTGGTTGTAAGCCATAATCATCAACATTAACAGAAATAAACACTTGAAATAGATCAACCTGTTTGTTATGACTCTATATAATATATGAGTTTCACTTTTTGTGTTGAAGAACTGAAATAAACTAACTTTTAGAGAATATTCTAATTTAGTGAGAAGCGTTTGTGTATATATATATATATATATATATATATATATATATATATATTACTAGAGGTATGCCTCATACACATCCTATAAAGATTATGAAGAAGGGCATTATACACTCATACACACCCTGGAAAAATTAAGAGTGAGGACTGCATGATGACCCTCTAAAAATTTGGAGCGAGTGCCGCATGATAACTCTCTAAAAATTTGGAACGGGTGCACATGATGACCCTCTAACAATTTTGAGCGAGGACCACATGATGACCCTCTAAAGATTTGGAGCGATTGCTTCATGATGACCTTCTAAAACTTTTGAGAGTGCCACATGTTGCCCCTATTCAAATTATGAGTAAGGACTGCCTGATGACCCTCTAAAAATTATGAATGAGGGCCTCCTCATGACACTGCCTGATGACCCTCTGTAAATTTGGAGCAAGAGCCGCATGATAACCATTTAAAAATTTGGAGCGAGGGCCACATGATGACCCTGTTGATATAGCGGAGGAGGAGTATAAAAAGAAGAAATCATGAACCACATACTCTTTCTTGGGTGGTAAGGGGTGCATGGGAATGCATAAGAAAAGAAAGGAACATTTGAATTGGCTTTATGTTCCGATGCTGTAATCTGGTGGGGTTGAGAGGTCTATACCAATCCATGCCTTGTTTACCTTGATGAGTCAGCATTTTCAGTTAACAGGTGAATGCACCTATCAGATATTATGTCCTCGGCGGCACTAAAAACCTGCTCTGACAAAATACTAGAGGAAGGGCAGGCCTGCACCTCCAAGGCATAGAGGGACAGTTCATGCAATGTGTCCAGCTTAGATACTTGTACGTCACAGAGGAATCACGGAGCACACTGGTACGGTCGGTTAGGCACTCCCACACCATCTTCCAAAACTTTTCCCTACTTGTCGAACTGCCCTGTGCATCAGGGCCTGGGCACTGAAAGGGTCTAATGAACTAGTCTCAGACCTTTGATAGTGTTCTCCTGCCTCTTGTGTATTGTGTCATGATTTAGAAAGAGAAAACACAGTAGTTTGACAATAAATGGCTTCACCCAACCACTAACCATGAGTGAAGAAAAAGTTTTGTTGTTATCATTCATATTCTCTGAAAAAATTCCAAGAATGTAAAAATTCTGTGGGGTTATGTAAACTTTTGAGCACAACTAGGCCATAGGGGATGAGGTAGTGGTGTCACCCGCAGACACTGATTGTGGACCCAGGCTAATCGGGTGCTTTGATGACGTGTGCCTGAGCATGCTGGTAGTGGTCAGGCTGTGAATGGTCAGGCATCTGCTGATCTTCGTATGGCCCAGGTTGCAAAGGACCATTCTTTTATTGTCCGCACATTCTTTAAAAAAATGCCAGACTGAAGAACAGCTAACCCTTGTTCCAGGAACTTGTCGCATTTGAGTGCTCTGGGGAACAGTTGCCCACCAATTCCCTCTGGCCACCTCACTGACTCTTCTTGCCTGTTGCAGTGCTGGAGATCCCTCCTAATCTGTGGTGCTGTCCTTTCTCTGCATGGCACCTTCCCAGGTTGAGTCAATGACTTCATCGTCCTCCACCCAGTCTTCTATTTCTGTACTCTGGTCCATATGACTTGTTGTCAACTGTGTCTCATCAGTATCAACCTATTATCTACCTAGACACTAATTGCCATTCCACATCATCGTCTTCTTCTGACCGTGGCTGCTGAAATATTTGGGCATCACTACACATGATCTCCTCATGTCCCTCTTGAAACCTGCAGAGCGAGAGGCCAGAATCAATAAATGTAAATGTAAAGAGCTCCTCAGAGTGTCCGAGTGTAGAATCACTTGTCTTCTGGACTCGCCATAGTGATAGGAAGGAGGATCAGAGTAAGGATCATGTGGTCCAGATTCTTGGCTAGTAAGACTGAACCATGTGGAAGACAGGGTGGTGCTGCAAAACATACTGGAAGCATTATCTGCTATCCAATTCACCACCTGTTCACACTGTTCTGGCTTCAAGAGTGGTGTCCCGCGCCCCTCCTGCGAAATGGGACAGGAAGCTAGATCTCGTGGATGAGCATGTTTGTTGTGCTCCTACAGCAGGCATAGTTTTCCTTGGCCCACATCCTTTGTGTGCACCATCAGCAGCATGTATTTTTCCTGTCCCTTACCTCACACTTTGTGCATTTTAAATTAGGTATATAATATATGCCTGAAAACATTTGGGTATTAATAGGGAAAAGAAAATATGTAGCCTTGAAAAGGACTTTTGTTTTTAGCTGCAGCAGTATACTAAGGCAATAAACTTTGCTTATATACCTTTAATCCAAAACTATCCATCCTGCACTAGCTATCCCTACACTAAAATACAGATCACAGCGGTTTTATTAACGAAAAGACGGTATGTATCCTTGAAAAGGACTTTTCCTTTTAGGTTGCAGCATGATACCTATAGAATGATATTAACCCCTGCCTATATACCTCTAATCCAAAACTATGCCTCCTCCACAAGCAATCCTTACACTGAATGTAGGTGACAGTGGTTTTACTAGAAAAAGGACAATATGTAGCCCTAAAAAGGAGTTTTGTTTTAATGGTGTAACAGTGGTATACAAGTACTGCAATAGCAATATTAAACACTAGGGTTGAGCGAAACGGGTCGATCATTTTCAAAAGTCGCCGACTTTTGGCTAAGTCGGCGTCTCATGAAACCCGATCCGACCCCTGTGCTTGTCGGCCATGCGGTACGCGACTTTCGCGCCAAAGTCGCGTTTCAATGACGCGAAAAGCGCCATTTCTCAGCCAATGAAGGTGAACGCAGAGTGTGGGCAGCGTGATGACATAGATCCTGGTCCCCACCATCTTAGAGAAGGGCATTGCAGTGATTGGCTTGCTGTCTGCGGCGTCACAGGGGCTATAAAGGGGCGTTCCCGCCGACCGCCATCTTACTGCTGCTGATCTGAGCTTAGGGACAGGTTGCTGCCGCTTCATCAGAAGCAGGGAGAGCGTTAGGCAGGGTCCACTAACCACCAAACCGCTTGTGCTGCAGCGATTTCCACTGTCCAACACCACCTTCGGTGTGCAGGAACAGTGGAAGCTATTTTTTTTTTTTTTTCCCCTCAGCGCTGTAGCTCATTGGGCTGCCCTAGAAGGCTCCGTGATAGCTGTATTGCTGTGTGTACGCCACTGTGGAAACCAACTGCTTTTTTCAAAGCACATATCCTCTTGTTCCTTCCTTTCTGCACAGCTATCTTTTTTGTTTGTCCACACTTTTTATTTAATTTGTGCATCAGTCCACTCCTATTGCTGCCTGCCATACCTGGCTTACATTACTGCAGGGAGATAGTAATTGTAGGACAGTTTTTTTTTTTTTTTTTTTTTTTTTTTTTGTGGGAGATTAAGATTGGCATTTCTGCTACAGTGCCATCCCTGTGTGTGCCATCTCTCACTGAGTGGGCCATAGAAAGCCTATTTATTTTTTCCGTGATTTGTGTTCTAAAATCTACCTCAACACAGAAACACTACATCAATCAGTGGGAGAAAAATATTGGCCTCAGTCAGGGCTTGTGTGCCACTGCTGTGTGTGCGCTATCTCTCATTCAGTGGGCTATAGCAAGCCTATATTTTTTTTTTTTTTTTTTTTTTAATATTATTTGGTTTCAAAAGTCTCCCTGAAAAAAAAAAAAAACCTAAAAAAACAGTGGGAGAGTAATATTGCCCTTTCAGCTTGTGTGCCAGTCTTGACTCCTGGGTGTGCCACCTCTCTCCCTCTCATTCAGTGGGCCATAGAAAGCCTATTTATTTTTTTTTTTAAATATTATTGGGTTTCTAAAGTCTCCCTGAAAAAAACAAAAAATACATAAAAAAACAGTGGGAGAGTAATATTGCCCTTTCAGCTTGTGTGCCAGTCTTGACTCCTGGGTGTGCCACCTCTCTCCCTTTCATTCAGTGGGCCATAGAAAGCCTATTTATTTTTTTTTTTAAATATTATTGGGTTTCTAAAGTCTCCCTGAAAAAACAAAAAAAACCTAAAAAAACAGTGGGAGAGTAATATTGCCCTTTCAGCTTGTGTGCCAGTCTTGACTCCTGGGTGTGCCACCTCTCTCCCTCTCATTCAGTGGGCCATAGAAAGCCTATTTATTTTTTTTTTTAAATATTATTGGGTTTCTAAAGTCTCCCTGAAAAAAACAAAAAATACATAAAAAAACAGTGGGAGAGTAATATTGCCCTTTCAGCTTGTGTGCCAGTCTTGACTCCTGGGTGTGCCACCTCTCTCCCTCTCATTCAGTGGGCCATAGAAAGCCTTTTTTTTTTTTGGTTTTTTTAATATTATTTGGTTTCTAAAGTCTCCCTGAAAAAAACAAAAAAAACATAAAAAACAGTGGGAGAGTAATATTGCCCTTTCAGCTTGTGCGCCAGTCTTGACTCCTGGTTGTGCCACCTCTCTCTCTCTAATTGTGGGCCATAGAAAGCCTTTTTTTTTTTTTTAAATATTATTGGGTTTCTAAAGTCTCCCTGAAAAAACAAAAAATACATAAAAAAACAGTGGGAGAGTAATATTGCCCTTTCAGCTTGTGTGCCAGTCTTGACTCCTGGGTGTGCCACCTCTCTCCCTTTCATTCAGTGGGCCATAGAAAGCCTATTTATTTTTTCCGTGATTTGTGTTCTAAATTCTACCTCAACACAAAAACACTACATCAATCAGTGGGAGAAAAATATTGGCCTCAGTCAGGGCTTGTGTGCCACTGCTGTGTGTGCTATCTCTCATTCAGTGGGCTATAGCAAGCCTATTTTTTTTTTTTTTTTTTTTTTTTTAATATTATTTGGTTTCTAAAGTCTCCCTGAAAAAAAAAAAAAACCTAAAAAAACAGTGGGAGAGTAATATTGCCCTTTCAGCTTGTGTGCCAGTCTTGACTCCTGGGTGTGCCACCTCTCTCCCTCTCATTCAGTGGGCCATAGAAAGCCTATTTATTTTTTTTTTTAAATATTATTGGGTTTCTAAAGTCTCCCTGAAAAAACAAAAAATACATAAAAAAACAGTGGGAGAGTAATATTGCCCTTTCAGCTTGTGTGCCAGTCTTGACTCCTGGGTGTGCCACCTCTCTCCCTTTCATTCAGTGGGCCATAGAAAGCCTATTTTTTTTTTTTTTAATATTATTTGGTTTCTAATTCTCCCTGAAAAAAAAAAAAAAACCTAAAAAAACAGTGGGAGAGTAATATTGCCCTTTCAGCTTGTGTGCCAGTCTTGACTCCTGGGTGTGCCACCTCTCTCCCTCTCATTCAGTGGGCCATAGAAAGCCTATTTATTTTTTTTTTTAAATATTATTGGGTTTCTAAAGTCTCCCTGAAAAAACAAAAAATACATAAAAAAACAGTGGGAGAGTAATATTGCCCTTTCAGCTTGTGTGCCAGTCTTGACTCCTGGGTGTGCCACCTCTCTCCCTTTCATTCAGTGGGCCATAGAAAGCCTATTTTTTTTTTTTTTTAATATTATTTGGTTTCTAATTCTCCCTGAAAAAAAAAAAAAAACCTAAAAAAACAGTGGGAGAGTAATATTGCCCTTTCAGCTTGTGTGCCAGTCTTGACTCCTGGGTGTGTCACCTCTCTCCCTCTCATTCAGTGGGCCATAGAAAGCCTATTTATTTTTTTTTTTAAATATTATTGGGTTTCTAAAGTCTCCCTGAAAAAACAAAAAATACATAAAAAAACAGTGGGAGAGTAATATTGCCCTTTCAGCTTGTGTGCCAGTCTTGACTCCTGGGTGTGCCACCTCTCTCCCTCTCATTCAGTGGGCCATAGAAAGCCTTTTTTTTTTTTGGTTTTTTTAATATTATTTGGTTTCTAAAGTCTCCCTGAAAAAAACAAAAAAAACATAAAAAACAGTGGGAGAGTAATATTGCCCTTTCAGCTTGTGCGCCAGTCTTGACTCCTGGTTGTGCCACCTCTCTCTCTCTAATTGTGGGCCATAGAAAGCCTTTTTTTTTTTTTTTTTTAATATTATTTGGTTTCTAAAGTCTCCCTGAGAAAAAAAAATAAATAAATTAGGTGGGAGATTAATATTGACATTAGTGCTTGAGTGACAGTCCTGCGTGTGTGTCATCTCTGTGATTTTGTGCCACAGAAAACAGAGTGTGTAACATTGTGCCTGATTTTCCTTGTGGTCTCACCAACCTGTTAAGGGATATTGAAATCATACTGAAGTTATAGCTCACCGTGTAAGTTGTTTGATAGCAACAAATAAAGTTACTTTGGTTAAGATTTTAAAACAATGAGGAAGTCTGGTGCAAGAGGTCGTCGTGGGCGTTCATTGTCAGCTGGTAATGATGGTAGTGGTAGTGGAGCATCAGGTGGTCGTGGGGATAAAAATATTCCACCTAAGTCTGGAGCTGTGGAGCCAGTTTCGTCGTCAGGCTACACAAGGCCTCGAACGCTCTCTTTTCTGGGAGTAGGAAAACCGCTTTTAAAGGCGGAGCAGCAACAGCAAGTTTTGGCTTACATTGCAGACTCAGCCTCTAGCTCTTTTGCCTCCTCTTCCGAAACTGGTAAATGTAAAAGCAGCGCGTCGCTTGTGGATGTTCACGGTCAGGGACAAGTCGCTTCCTTGTCCTCCTCAGCAAAAACTACAACAAGAGAGAAGGATGCAGCAGGCGACACAACGGGTCACTCCATGGAGCTCTTTACACATACCGTCCCTGGCTTAGAAAGTGAAACATTTAACAGGCCATGCCCATTACAAGTATATTCTGACATGGAGTGCACTGATGCACAGCCACAGCCAGAGTACTATGCTGCTCCTTTGACTCAGACCACCACATTGCCCTCTCAGGGTACAGATCCACAATCAGACCCTGATGAGACTATGTTGCCCCGCCACGAACGCTATACCACCGACCGACACAGTGACACAGACGAAGTTGCACACGAGCTCGAAGAGGAGGTAATAGATGACCCAGTTATTGACCCCGATTGGCAGCCATTGGGGGAACAGGGTGCAGGCGGCAGTAGTTCAGAAGCGGAGGTGGAGGAGGGGCCGCAGCAGGCATCAACATCGCAACAGGTTCCATCTGCCGGGCCCGTATCTGGACCAAAACGCGTGTCAAAGCCAAAACCTGTTGGAGCACAGCGTTGCCATCCGGTTAAAGCTCAGTCTGCAATCCCTGAAAAGGGATCAGAGTCTAGGAAGAGTGCAGTCTGGCATTTTTTTAAACAACATCCAACTGATCAGCGCAAAGTCATCTGTCAAAAATGTTCAACTAGCTTAAGCAGAGGTCAGAATCTGAAAAGTCTAAATACTAGTTGCATGCATAGACACTTAACCACCATGCATTCTCAAGCCTGGACTAACTACCAAACGTCCCTCAAGGTTGTAGCACCCTCGGCCAATGAAGCTAGTCAGCAACGCAACATCCCTTCCGTCACTGTAAGGCCACCATTTTCCGCACCACCGGCAGTATCTGTGCAGGTTTCTTTGCCAGCCAAAAGCAGTCAGGGTCAGGGAATCACCAGTTTTGTAGGAGGAAATATTGCATGTAGGGCACCGGCGGAAACAATACCGTCTCCAACCGTCTCTCAGTCTGCCATGTCCACCGGCACACCCGAAAGTTCCACGATCTACAGCTCTCCAGTCCAGCTCACCCTACATGAGACTCTGGTTAGAAAAAGGAAGTACTTATCCTCGCATCCGCGTACACAGGGTTTTAACGCCCACATAGCTAGACTAATCTCGTTAGAGATGATGCCCTACCGGTTAGTTGAAAGCGAAGCTTTCAAAGCCCTGATGGAGTACGCTGAACCACGATACGAGCTACCCAGTCGACACTTTTTTTCCAGAAAAGCCATCCCAGCCCTGCACCAGCATGTTAAACAGCGCATCGTCCATGCACTCAGGCAATCTGTGAGTACAAAGGTGCACCTGACTACAGATGCATGGACCAGTAGGCATGGCCAGGGACGTTATGTGTCCATCACGGCACACTGGGTGAATGTGGTGGATGCAGGGTCCACAGGCGACATCAATTTAGGGACAGTTGTGCCTAGCCCACGGTCTAGGAAACAGTTGGCTGTAGGCGTTCGCACCCCCTCCTCCTCCTCCTCGTCCTCCTGCAGAAGCTACAGCTCTTCCACAGAACGCAGTCGGCCAACCACTCCATCGGCAGATGACACTGTTGCACACCAGTTGTCCCATTATGGGCCAGCTACTGCCAAGCGTCAGCAGGCTGTATTGGCTATGAAGTGTTTGGGCGACAACAGACACACCGCGGAAGTTCTGTCCGAGTTCTTGCAACAAGAAACGCAGTCGTGGCTGGGCACAGTAGATCTTGAGGCAGGCAAGGTAGTGAGTGATAACGGAAGGAATTTCATGGCTGCCATCTCCCTTTCCCAACTGAAACACATTCCTTGCCTGGCTCACACCTTAAACCTGGTGGTGCAGTGCTTATTGAAAACTTATCCTGGGTTCTCCGACCTGCTCCTCAAAGTGCGTGCACTTTGCTCACATATCCGACGTTCGCCTGTACACGCCAGCCGTATGCAGACCTATCAGCGGTCTTTGAACCTTCCCCAGCATCGCCTAATCATAGACGTTGCAACAAGGTGGAACTCAACACTGCACATGCTTCAGAGACTGTGCGAACAGAGGCGTGCTGTTATTTATTTGTGGGAGGATACACGGGCAGGCAGTAGGATGGCAGACATGGAGTTGTCAGGTGTGCAGTGGTCGAAGATACAAGACATGTGTCAAGTCCTTCAGTGTTTTGAGGAATGCACACGGCTGGTTAGTGCAGACAACGCCGTAATAAGCATGAGCATCCCCCTAATGCGTCTGCTGATGCAAAGTTTGACGCACATAAAGGAGCAGGCGTCTGCACCAGAGGAAGAGGGAAGCCTTGATGACAGTCAGCCATTGTCTGGTCAGGGCAGTGTACAGGACGAGGTAGCGGGCGAAGAGGAGGTGGAGGACGAGGAGGATGATGGGGATGAGTATATTTTTAATGCGGAAACTTTCACGGGGGCACAGGAAATTGGTTGCGTGTCACGGCCGGGTTCTGGTTTTTTGAGGGACACAAGTGACGTAGATTTGCCTGCAACTGCCCCTCAACCAATCACAACCGGAGATTTGACAAGTGGAACTTTGGCCCACATGGCGGATTATGCCTTACGTATCCTACAAAGGGACACACGCATTACGAAAATGATGAACGATGACGATTACTGGTTGGCCTGCCTCCTTGATCCACGCTATAAAGGCAAATTGCAAAATATTATGCCACATGAGAACTTGGAACTAATATTAGCAACCAAACAATCAACTCTTGTTGACCGTTTGCTTCAGGCATTCCCAGCACACAGCGCACGTGATCGTTCTCACACGAGCTCCAGGGGGCAGCAGACTAGGAGTGTTAGGGGTGCACACATCAGAAGTGGCGTTGGACAGAGGGGTTTTCTGACCAGGTTGTGGAGTGATTTTGCTATGACCGCAGACAGGACAGGTACTGCTGCATCAATTGAAAGTGACAGGAGACAACATTTGTCCAGTATGGTTACTAACTATTTTTCATCCCTTATCGATGTTCTCCCTCAACCGTCATTCCCATTTGATTACTGGGCCTCCAAATTAGACACCTGGCCAGAATTGGCAGAATATGCATTGCAGGAGCTTGCTTGCCCGGCAGCAAGTGTCCTATCAGAAAGAGTATTCAGTGCTGCAGGGTCAATATTAACCGAAAAAAGGACTCGTCTGGCTACCCAAAATGTTGACGATCTAACATTCATTAAAATGAACCACAACTGGATTTCAAAATCTTTTGCCCCACCTTGCCCGGCCGACACCTAGCTTTCCTATGAAAAGCTCTTGCCTGTGAATTACTTTTCTAATGTCTAATTTGCTGCTGCAGATTGTACAGCATACGACATGTTTACACCTCCCTAAATGGCCAAACTCCCCACACGGGGCCGTGGTATCACGACTTGGCGCAAGCACCCGTGAGACTGCTGTTTGTCTGAAGAGGTGGGTGTGCTCGCTTTTGGTTGACGGCATTGCTACTGGGTCCCTCATAGTACAATGTAGTGTCTCTGGCGGTGGTGGTGCGCACCCAACGTCAGACACACCGTTGTAACATGAGTGGCCCTGGGGCGGTCCCGCCGGCCTCAAGAGAGTTCCCCCCTACCCCAGCTCAAACTGGGCTCTACTACGTGCAAAATTATGTCGCACAGCTCCACCAATCTTTAGTCTATTCGCTGACATCATTCAATGTCTGGCACTGACAATACAAATTTGTAGACATCTATGATGCAACTTAAAGTAGTCTGTGTCTGTGTCCTATATTGGCACCATTAAATAGTTACTGCCAAATTACTATGTCAGAAACACAGCAGATGAGCCCACCCCTGTACCTAAGTATGCCATCTTTTTTTTTGTTTTGGTTGTTTTGCGAGACATTAACATCTATTTATATTTTGGGAGTACTGGGACAGACACTCCTTGCACTACTCCTCCACTCAGCACCAAGCTGCCTGCCCGTGTATCCATGTAACCGCTGTAAAACTGCCATGAGCCTATTGTTTGTTATTTTAGGCCTTTGATAGCCTGTCTGCGGTCCCTACTCCTCCACTGACCACCAAGCTGCCTGCCCGTGTATCCATGTAACCGCTGTAAAACTGCCATGAGCCTATTGTTTGTTATTTTAGGCCTTTGAAGCCTTTCTGCGCTCCCTCCTTCCACTAGTCCTCCACTGACCAGACCACTGCTGCCCGTGTACCCCTGGAACCAATTTTAAAGTGCCTACAGCCAGCCCATTTTATTGTGTTAGGCCTTCGAAGCCTGTCTGCGGTCCCTCCTTCCACTAGGCCTCCACTGACCAGACCACTGCTGCCCGTGTACCCCTGGAACCAATTTTAAAGTGCCTACAGCCAGCCCATTTTATTGTGTTAGGCCTTCGAAGCCTGTCTGCGGTCCATACTTCCACTAGTCCTCCACTGACCAGACCACTGCTGCCCGTGTACCCCTGGAACCAATTTTAAAGTGCCTACAGCCAGCCCATTTTATTGTGTTAGGCCTTCGAAGCCTGTCTGCGGTCCATACTTCCACTAGGCCTCCACTGACCAGACCACTGCTGCCCGTGTACCCCTGGAACCAATTTTAAAGTGCCTACAGCCAGCCCATTTTATTGTGTTAGGCCTTCGAAGCCTGTCTGCGGTCCCTCCTTCCACTAGGCCTCCACTGACCAGACCACTGCTGCCCGTGTACCCCTGGAACCAATTTTAAAGTGCCTACAGCCAGCCCATTTTATTGTGTTAGGCCTTCGAAGCCTGTCTGCGGTCCATACTTTAAATACTCCTCCACTCAGCACCAAGCTGCCTGCCCGTGTATCCATGTAACCGCTGTAAAACTGCCATGAGCCTATTGTTTGTTATGTTAGGCCTTTGATAGCCTGTCTGCGGTCCCTACTTTAAATACTCCTCCACTCACCACCACCAAGCTGCCTGCCCGTGTATCCATGTAACCGCTGTGAAACTGCCATGAGCCTATTGTTTTTTTATGTTAGGCCTTTGATAGCCTGTCTGCGGTCCCTACTTTAAATACTCCTCCACTCACCACCACCAAGCTGCCTGCCCGTGTATCCATGTAACCGCTGTAAAACTGCCATGAGCCTATTGTTTGTTATGTTAGGCCTTTGAAGCCTTTCTGCGCTCCCTCCTTCCACTAGTCCTCCACTGACCAGACCACTGCTGCCCGTGTACCCCTGGAACCAATTTTAAAGTGCCTACAGCCAGCCCATTTTATTGTGTTAGGCCTTCGAAGCCTGTCTGCGGTCCATACTTCCACTAGTCCTCCACTGACCAGACCACTGCTGCCCGTGTACCCCTGGAACCAATTTTAAAGTGCCTACAGTCAGCCCATTTTATTGTGTTAGGCCTTCGAAGCCTGTCTGCGGTCCATACTTCCACTAGGCCTCCACTGACCAGACCACTGCTGCCCGTGTACCCCTGGAACCAATTTTAAAGTGCCTACAGCCAGCCCATTTTATTGTGTTAGGCCTTCGAAGCCTGTCTGCGGTCCATACTTCCACTAGTCCTCCACTGACCAGACCACTGCTGCCCGTGTACCCCTGGAACCAATTTTAAAGTGCCTACAGCCAGCCCATTTTATTGTGTTAGGCCTTCGAAGCCTGTCTGCGGTCCATACTTCCACTAGGCCTCCACTGACCAGACCACTGCTGCCCGTGTACCCCTGGAACCAATTTTAAAGTGCCTACAGCCAGCCCATTTTATTGTGTTAGGCCTTCGAAGCCTGTCTGCGGTCCATACTTCCACTAGGCCTCCACTGACCAGACCACTGCTGCCCGTGTACCCCTGGAACCAATTTTAAAGTGCCTACAGCCAGCCCATTTTATTGAGTTAGGCCTTCGAAGCCTGTCTGCGGTCCATACTTTAAATACTCCTCCACTCACCACCAAGCTGCCTGCCCGTGTATCCATGTAACCGCTGTAAAACTGCCATGAGCCTATTGTTTGTTATGTTAGGCCTTTGATAGCCTGTCTGCGGTCCTTACTTTAAATACTCCTCCACTCACCACCTAGCTGCCTGTGTATCCATGTAACCGATGTAAAACTGCCATGACTGCCTACTGTTTGTTATTTTAGGCCTTTGATAGCCTGTCTGCGGCCCCTACTTGCAATACTCCTCCACTGACCACAATGCTGCCTGGAGTGCCTGCCTGTGTATCCATGTAACCGATGTAAAACTGCCATGACTGCCTACTGTTTGTTATTTTAGGCCTTTGATAGCCTGTCTGCGGCCCCTACTTGCAATACTCCTCCACTGAGCACAATGCTGCCTGGAGTGCCTGCCTGTGTATCCATGTAACCGATGTAAAACTGCCATGACTGCCTACTGTTTGTTATTTTAGGCCTTTGATAGCCTGTCTGCAGCCCCTACTTGCAATACTCCTCCACTGACCACACCAATGCTGCCCGTGTACCCCTGGAACCTATTTAAAAGTTCATAGAGCCTAGTTATATATTTTATTTACTATTAATAAGGCCATGATGGACTACGCTGTACCACGCTACAAGCTAACCAGTCGACACTTCTTTTGCGAGAAAAGCCATCCCAACCCTCCACCAGCATGTAGAAGACCGCATTGTCCATGCACTCTGGCAATCTGTGAGTACAAAGGTGCACCTGACAACAGACGCATGGACCTGTAGGCATGGCCACGGAAGATTACGTGTCCATTACGGCGCAATGGGTTAATGTGGTGGATGCATGGTCCACAGGGGACAGCCTACTAAGTCTGTCTGCAGTCCCTAATTCAAATTGTCCTCCACTGTCTAAATCGGAACTTCCACCTTCTGGCTTTCGGCCTATAGTATCAGAAATTAAACTGCATTTGGCCTTCAACTTTGGTTAGGGCCTACTAACGGCTTCTGCCCCTCCCTGGTGTTGCCCTCAACTAAATAAAGCTGAGCTTCAACCTTCCGGCTCTCATTATGTGGTTTTAAAAAAAAAAATGGTGGTTAGGGCCTACTAACGGCTTCTGCCCCTCCCTGGTGTTGTCCTCAACTAAATAAAGCTGAGCTTCAACCTTCCGGCTCTCATTATGTGGTTTAAAAAAAAAAAATGGTGGTTAGGGCCTACTAACGGCTTCTGCCCCTCCCTGGTGTTGTCCTCAACTAAATAAAGCTGAGCTTCAACCTTCCGGCTCTCATTAAGTGGTTTTAAAAAAAAAATGGTGGTTAGGGCCTACTAACGGCTTCTGCCCCTCCCTGGTGTTGTCCTCAACTAAATAAAGCTGAGCTTCAACCTTCCGGCTCTCATTATGTGGTTTTAAAAAAAAAAATGGTGGTTAGGGCCTACTAACGGCTTCTGCCCCTCCCTGGTGTTGTCCTCAACTAAATAAAGCTGAGCTTCAACCTTCCGGCTCTCATTATGTGGTTTTAAAAAAAAAAATGGTGGTTAGGGCCTACTAACGGCTTCTGCCCCTCCCTGGTGTTGTCCTCAACTAAATAAAGCTGAGCTTCAACCTTCCGGCTCTCATTAAGTGGTTTTAAAAAAAAAATGGTGGTTAGGGCCTACTAACGGCTTCTGCCCCTCCCTGGTGTTGTCCTCAACTAAATAAAGCTGAGCTTCAACCTTCCGGCTCTCATTAAGTGGTTTTAAAAAAAAAATGGTGGTTAGGGCCTACTAACGGCTTCTGCCCCTCCCTGGTGTTGTCCTCAACTAAATAAAGCTGAGCTTCAACCTTCCGGCTCTCATTAAGTGGTTTTAAAAAAAAAAAAAATGGTGGTTAGGGCCTACTAACGGCTTCTGCCCCTCCCTGGTGTTGTCCTCAACTAAATAAAGCTGAGCTTCAACCTTCCGGCTCTCATTAAGTGGTTTTAAAAAAAAAATGGTGGTTAGGGCCTACTAACGGCTTCTGCCCCTCCCTGGTGTTGTCCTCAACTAAATAAAGCTGAGCTTCAACCTTCCGGCTCTCATTAAGTGGTTTTAAAAAAAAAAAAAATGGTGGTTAGGGCCTACTAACGGCTTCTGCCCCTCCCTGGTGTTGCCCTCAACTAAATAAAGCTGAGCTTCAACCTTCTGCTCCAAATTACCATTTTAAAAAATGCAATAGGCTTTTCCGGCCTACTAAAGGTGTCTGCCCCTCCCTGGTGTTGTCCTCAACTGAACAAAGCTGAGCTTCCACATTCTGGCTTTCGCCCTATACTATCAGATATTAAACTGCATTTGGCCTACTAGTGTGGTTAGGCCCTTGAAACAGTGTCTGCTGCTCTTGGGTTTGCTACTCCACTGAACAAAGCAATGCCGCCTGTTTAGTCCTGTTACCAATTTTGAACTGCATGTAGCCTACTTTATTCTTTGGCCCTATATCTGTTTCCTCCTCATCCTGCCCATTGCCCAGCCACTGCTAAATGAGTCTGCTGGTACATTGACCTAGACCACTACATTCCCCTTGTACTCTACACAGCCAGAATCTGTCCCTGCTGAAAGTAAGGTTCCCCTTCCCGCATGTTATACCACCTTACACAGGGACAAAGAGGAAGGTGCAGATGAAAGTGCAGGTTCCTTCATCAGGTGGGGGGGCATACTCGTTGGCGACGTCACTGGCACAGGGCCCCTCAGAGTACGCAAAAGTGTCGCTGCTGGTGGGAGGCGCCCCCGCCATGCAAACACACCGCCGTACTTTGAGGGGCCCTGTGCCAGTGGCAATGCGAACGAGTGGGCCCCCCCTGCTTGCTCAGGATCACAGCACTTGCAACTTTTAAATACTTACCTTTCCCTGCAACACCGCCGTGACGTAGTCCGCATTTCCTGGGCCCACGAAAAACTTGAGCCAGCCCTACTCCCCCCACAACTTTCCCCCAATTCCCTATGCCCAACTATTATTATACAGTTAATTAAGATTGGCAAGCTTCAGAAACAAGAATGGATGTTTTTGGCATTAAAATGGGCACTGTAGGTGTTTTCCTGGCCTCCACTCACTGCCGACTATGCTTCCCCATTGACTTGCATTGGGTTTCGTGTTTCGGTCGATCCCCGACTTTTAGCGATAATCGGCCGACTGCACTCGACTCGACTCTGGACAAAATCGGGTTTCCCAAAACCCTACTCGATCTTAAAAAAATGAAAGTCGCTCAACCCTATTAAACACTGCCTGTATGCCTGTTCTAAAATAAGCTCTCCCTCCTATAAAAACTCTCCCTGAACTGCTTCAAGAGGAGAGTGTGCCGAGCATTGCGTCTCCGGGTCTTATATAAGATCCCATGATATGATATGGCAGGCCAATCACAGTTATGCGAGTAGCCAACATAGCTATGGCATTGGCATGTATGGCAGGAAATCCATGCATGTTTATTGGCTGTCTGACAGGCGTGAAACATGTCGGGTGAGGACTCAAGCATGGTGCTCAAGCACCTGCGCTACTCGATCGGATAACGAGTGTACTTGAGCAACCCGATGCTCTATCAGGTATCAATCAGGGCTGAGCACACTTACTCATCTCTAGTGAGTAATCATACAGCATGGGAGCTATTGTTAGGACCATTATACAGCAAATATGGGGGCCATTATGCAGCATTGGAGTTACTGTGGGGTCATTATACAGTTTGTAGACTAATGTTTGGCCATTATTCAACGTGGGAGCTAATGTAAGGAAATTATACAGCATGAGAGATTATGTGGGGCCATTATACAGGGTGGGAGCTAATGTGGGGTCATTATACAGCAAGGGAGCTATTGTTGGGCCATTGTGCAGCATGTAATCTATTGAAGGCTCATTATAAACCATGGGAGATAATGTGGAGCCATTATACAGCATGGGAACTAATATGGGGACATTAAACAATGTGAGAGCTAATTTTGGGCTATTACACAGTGTGGGAGCTAATGTGAGGTCGTTATACAATGTGAGAGCTTATGTGGGGCTATTTTACAACATGGGAACTAATGAGGGGTTATTATACAGCATCGGAGCTAACGTGGGACCATTATACAGCATGGGAACTATTGTGGGGCCATTATACGGCATGGAAGTTAATGTAGGGTCATTATACAGTGTGGGAGCTTATGTGGGGCTATTATACAACATGGGAGCTAACATGGGACCATTATACAGCATGGGAGCTAATGTGGGGCCATTATACAGTGTGGGAGCTTTTGCGGGGCTATTATACAGCGTGAAAGCTATTGTGGGACCATTATACAGCATGGGAGCTAAAGTAGGACCATTATGAAGCATGGGAGCTAATGTAGGGGCCATTATTCATCAACTAAAGATCTGCAAAACCCTAGAACATGCACTCATCATCTCCCGCCTTGACTACTGCAACGTCCTACTTTGTGGCCTCCCTTCTAACCCTCTTGAACCCCTCCGATCTATTCCAAGCTCTGCTGCCTGACTAATCCATTAATCCAACCACTAGTCCATGGCCTTTGCCCTCTGTCAATCCCTTCCTTGGCTCCCCATTACCCAGAGACTTCAGTTCAAGACCCTAACCATGGCATACAAAGCCATCCACATCTGTATCCTCCATACATCTGTGACCTCATCTCCCGGTACTTACCTGCATAAAATCTCCGATCCTCACAAGATCTCCTTCTCTACTCCTGGAGCGCCCCCACACCGCCGCAGGGCCGAGGGGTACCCGGAGCCGGGCCTCTAGGTCTCAGTCCTGGGGTTGTCACGGTGGCTAGACCCGGTCCGTGGCCCTGTCTGTCAGTGGGGGACGTCCGGTGCAATAAGTGGTGTAGTAACGGTGTAGCGGTGCAGTTGTGGGGTGCAGGTCGCGGTAAATAACGAGGACACCAGGTTGCAGTCTCTTTACCTCTTTACTGAAGCTCTCTGGGTCCTCAGTCCAGAATACGGCTCACCAGGCTGCGCAAGTCCGGCCGGTCCAATGGCACTTCCAGAGCTCTCCTTGCAGGTGGAAATCGGTGCCTTCCTTCTAGCGCTATGTGTTGCAGTCCTTCCCTGCTGTGCTTACGGAAAGTACCCCACAACTGTTGTGTCTGTTTCTCGTGTTCCCTCACAACAACTTAATTCGCAAAGATCTTCCTCGTCCCTCCAGATACTATGGTAGGAACGCACCCGTATGACGGGGAGGCTCGGAGATCTTCCGGGACTCTATCTGCGCCCCTCTCCTGTTGGTACCCCCCTTTGCCTTCCTGGGTGATGCGTGAGACAGTCCGCCTAAAGCTAACTGCCCTGCCGTAGGTCTGAGGTATGGCTTGAAACTCTTTACCTCCTCGGCGTTCCGGCCACCGGTAGTGCGCCTCAGTAAGGTGCTGCCTCTTTCAGCACAACCCTCACTGGTATCTCCTTTCGCTTGACTTCGTTTCTCACTCAGCACAATCTATCTCGCTTCTAGTCCTTTCTTGAGTCCCGCCGCTTCCAGGAGCCTGCGCGGACCCGTTACGTTCTTTCAATGCCAAGCCTCTGCCAGGATCCCACCCCTGGCAGAGACCCTACAGTCTCTCCCTTCACAACACCCCCTGCCACAGGGTGTTGCTCCGTTCAATCCCGTCAGCGTTCTCTCTAACTTCCTGCCTGACCCCCAGTTTACCCACTATGGTGGGGAGTGGCCTAATGAATAGCACCCTTAGCTCCCCCCGGAGGCCCAGCTGTGAAATGTATTGGTGACTGTGATACCTGCTCAGAGAACTCCTTCAGTGCCATCGAACGCACCATGGCCCCCCTTAGTGGCTGAGCCATGATACTGCAACGACCAGGACTCTGGGGCGCTGCACTCCCCCCTGGTTAAACACAGTACTCCGGGACTGGGAAGAAAAACAACAATACAGGTTAGCAAAAAGACATACAATTTTGTTGAGTGCAAATAACAGTAAGTATACTTAAGTAAGCTTCCCTTTATGGGAGGTGAGGACACTTTTAACGTTACAAACATAATCAACATTATAAATTACAGAGCATAAATAACTTCTGTTACCCAACCGGGTATTCTACTTAGTGCAATTTTTGGAACAATAACTTAACATTGCCTTTAAGAAACTCACACTCTTAGTCTATCAAAGGCCTTCCTATAATCACATTATAAGGCATTTCAACTTTACATTCTCCTTCTTGTGAACCTGCAGGACCGCCTGTCCCTACGGCACCAGACCTACTGCCTCTCCTTTCTTTTACAGGACCGCCCTGTTCAGCCAGGGCCTACTGCCTTTCGCTACTATACACAGTATAGACATAACATTCCTTTCATTTAAAGAACTCTGAGCCCGCTCTACTCGGCTCCTTTAAGGACTCACTCTCTAACCCCTACGGGTTCACTCTCTGTCCTTAGTAACAAAGTAACTTTTCAATGGGGACGCGGGGTTTACCTTCTATCCTCACCTTCATTATTACTTCTTTTACTTTCAACTATGCAGGCTTCTACATCTACCCCTACGGGCTCTCTGCATCTTTCCTTTCTACAAAACATTATTCAGATTTCACATTTCAACAACTTCAACACATATAACTCGGCATGTAAAACAGTTACATTTTCTTTTTCAAGGCATCATTATCACATTACTGTTCGGTAACAGTATCTCTTTCAAATTTACTTCGTCACATCCCCTTTAAGAGGGGACCAAGTCTTTCTGAGGTAGCTCGTCTTCTCAGCCTACCAGTCTTATGCAAAGTTCCAGCCCGGGATCTTCACAAAGTGTCTTTAACTAGGACTAGTAGGAAAGGTTTCTTCGCAAAGTGTCTTTAACTAAAACCAGTAGAGAAGGAATCTTCGCAAAGTGTCTTTGGCTAAAACCAGTAGGGAGCACCCTTAAGAAGGTGCAACTTTTTACAAGGGAGAGTTTGAATCATGCGCAGTTCATGATTTCTGCAGTTTTTTAAACTTGTGCAAAACTTTGAGAACAACAATAGTGGCCCCGGGTCAACAAGGGGTCACCTTTAACCCTAGACGGGTTTAGTAGCAAACAAGAACAGTTAAAGGAATGAACAGTTAACTATTTACATTTTCCATCCAATGATAGTACTTTCAAAACTTTCCACGAGGCGCCACCCGGCAGGTGGATCCCTGCAGTTCAGGGTTCAGATCCACTCCTACTGCCAGGTACACCCCATGTGTTCGGGTCTGTTGTATGACCAGATCGTGCGCAGTGATGAAGGTCTGGGTTCCCACTGCTCTCTGCGCTGGCTCCTCAAGAGTCTCAACCACCCGAAGAGGCACCCCCTTGGCCACTGCTGTGGTGGCGGTGATCAACCTGCGGGCTCCAGGTTCCGCAGCCAGGCAGGCGGAGGCGACCGGAGTGGCTTCAGATCGATCACACGGTGACACCTTGGCTACAGGGGCTGGCCTCTCCTGCTTGTACACATTCAGGGCAAACCACCCCTTCTCTCCAAAGTGCCGGGTGTAGGTAACGCTGTCCCCCGGGTAGAGGTCCCGATCCGGGTGACCTTCTCTGAGGTGCGACTCCACATCCCGGCGATTGACAAAGACCTCCGCATACAGCCCCGGTTCCTTGATAAAGCCCCAGCCTCCTCGGAGCTTGAAGATGGTGACGATGCCCTGCCTGCGCGGGGCCTGGTGAGTGGTGGGGTCCTTACGGGCCCGGTCCTTGACCGCCAAATCTTTTTGATGGTAGGCCTCCCGTTTAGCCTGATGTGCATTCTCTTCCTCCCGCCACCGCTGTTCTAGCTGGATCTGATATTCTTCCCAGCTTAGGGCCTGTACCATTTCTCCCTTCTGGGTCTCCACCCCGGGGAACCCCATGAGATTGGATCCAGGGTTCACCCAGCGGCACACCGTGCGCTCCGCACTGACCTCGCACGGTAAGGGAGTAGGGGTGATAGGGGCTCGCATACGGTGTTCCATGCCCGTGGCTTCCTCCCATGGTAACAGGCGCTGAAGTCTATGGGTCCCCGGGAGAGGTGGTGCTGCTACGGGTCCCACTAACACACCCTCTGCTGGTGGGGCAGGATCGGCGGACTCACCCACTGGTACGATTCCACTTTCCGCAACAGGTCCCGCTGGTTCTTCCGATGTCCGGGAATCTGCTGCCGGTACCACCTGATGCGGGGCCTGGACTCTCACATGCAGTTGGAGGAGCTGGTTATATAAATCCTCCATCTCGGCTCTCAGGAATTTGGTGTTATCCACGGAGGACAGGCTGCTGGGCTCATCCGGGTAGTCAGGGGAGACTTCCACTTCAACCCCGCTGTCGGGTTCGGAGCTGCTGGCCATAGCGTCCTCCACGTGGGTCGCTTCCTGGTCTTTTTCTCGCTCTCTCCTGCGTGAGCAGTTTCGTTTTCTCTGCCTCCGCCCCCCATTAAGGATTAGGAGGCGGATCTCTGCTGCTGACGGACACGTCCTCACTGCACAGAAATACTTAGACTGGGCGGCCATTGTTGTTCGCGCTCCGCAGCTCGTCTACGCCCACTCCACGCCCCTCTTCTCTTCCTGCGCTCTTCTCAGCGCTGCAATGGCGGCGGATTTTGGCGCGAACTCTCAACGGCAAGCAGTAGCACACAGTTCTCTCAATAAAGTACAGTCCAAGCACAACAAATCACAGTCTCTAGGCACACATGACCTGATTCTTCAGGCTTAAGTAAATCCTATTCGTGACGCCAAGTTGGAGCGCCCCCACACCGCCGCAGGGCCGAGGGGTACCCGGAGCCGGGCCTCTAGGTCTCAGTCCTGGGGTTGTCACGGTGGCTAGACCCGGTCCGTGGCCCTGTCTGTCAGTGGGGGACGTCCGGTGCAATAAGTGGTGTAGTAACGGTGTAGCGGTGCAGTTGTGGGGTGCAGGTCGCGGTAAATAACGAGGACACCAGGTTGCAGTCTCTTTACCTCTTTACTGAAGCTCTCTGGGTCCTCAGTCCAGAATACGGCTCACCAGGCTGCGCAAGTCCGGCCGGTCCAATGGCACTTCCAGAGCTCTCCTTGCAGGTGGAAATCGGTGCCTTCCTTCTAGCGCTATGTGTTGCAGTCCTTCCCTGCTGTGCTTACAGAAAGTACCCCACAACTGTTGTGTCTGTTTCTCGTGTTCCCTCACAACAACTTAATTCGCAAAGATCTTCCTCGTCCCTCCAGATACTATGGTAGGAACGCACCCGTATGACGGGGAGGCTCGGAGATCTTCCGGGACTCTATCTGCGCCCCTCTCCTGTTGGTACCCCCCTTTGCCTTCCTGGGTGATGCGTGAGACAGTCCGCCTAAAGCTAACTGCCCTGCCGTAGGTCTGAGGTATGGCTTGAAACTCTTTACCTCCTCGGCGTTCCGGCCACCGGTAGTGCGCCTCAGTAAGGTGCTGCCTCTTTCAGCACAACCCTCACTGGTATCTCCTTTCGCTTGACTTCGTTTCTCACTCAGCACAATCTATCTCGCTTCTAGTCCTTTCTTGAGTCCCGCCGCTTCCAGGAGCCTGCGCGGACCCGTTACGTTCTTTCAATGCCAAGCCTCTGCCAGGATCCCACCCCTGGCAGAGACCCTACAGTCTCTCCCTTCACAACACCCCCTGCCACAGGGTGTTGCTCCGTTCAATCCCGTCAGCGTTCTCTCTAACTTCCTGCCTGACCCCCAGTTTACCCACTATGGTGGGGAGTGGCCTAATGAATAGCACCCTTAGCTCCCCCCGGAGGCCCAGCTGTGAAATGTATTGGTGACTGTGATACCTGCTCAGAGAACTCCTTCAGTGCCATCGAACGCACCATGGCCCCCCTTAGTGGCTGAGCCATGATACTGCAACGACCAGGACTCTGGGGCGCTGCACTCCCCTCTCATCTCCTCTTACCGCAATCGCATACAAGCTTTCTTCCACGCATCCCCCCTACTCTGGAACTCTCTACCCAAACATAGCAGACTTTCACCTACCATGGAAAACCTTCTAAAGGAACCTAATGACCTACCTCTTCAGACAAGCCTACAGTCTGCAGTAACCACCAATCTGCTACCTGACCAGCTCTACCCTCACCTACTGTATCCTCACTCATCCCTTGTACAGGGTGGGCCATTTATATGGATACACCTTGGTGGGCCATGTATATGAATATACCTAAATAAAATGGGAATGGCTGGTGATATCAACTTCCTGTTTGAGGCACATTAGTATATTGAAGGGGGAAAACTTATCAAGATGGATGGTGACTATGGCGGCCATTTTGAAGTTGGTCATTTTTGAATGCAACTTTATAAATGGCCCACCCAGATTTATCCATATAAATGGCACACCCTGTAGATTGTGAGCCCTTACGGGCAGTGTCCTCTCTCCTCCTGTACCAGTCATGACTTTTATTGTTTAAGATTATTGTACTTGTTTTTTATTATGTACTTGTTTTTTATTATGTACACCCCTCCTCACATGTCAAGCGCCATGAAATAAATGGCACTATAATAATAAATAGTAATAATTATACAGTGTGGGAGCTAATGGGCCACTGTTATACAGAGTAGGTGGTAATGTGGGGCCATTGTATAGTGTGGGAGATAATGTGGGGCCTTTACACAGTATGGGAGCTAATGTGGGCCATTATAAAGTGTGTGAGTTAATGTGCGGCCGTTATACAGTGTGGGAGGTAATGTGGGGATATTATACAGCATGGGAGCTAATGTGGGGCCAATATACAGCATGGCAGCTAATGTGGGCAATTATGCAGCATGGGAGCTAATATGGGGGCCATTATAAAGTGTGGGAGCTAATGTGGGGCCATTATGCACCATGAAAGATTATGTGGGGCTATTATACAGAGTGGCAGATAATGTGCGGCTGTTATGCAGCATGGGAGCAAATGTGGGCCATTATAAAGCATGGGAGCTAATGAGGGGCCATTATAAAGTGTGAGAGCTAATATGGGACCATTATACAGCATGGAAGCTATTGTGGGGCTGTTATACACATTGGGAGCTAATGTGGGGCCATTATATAGCGTGGGACCTAAGGTGGAGTAATTAGAAAAATATTTAGATTTGAGAGTCCTCAGTGGTTGATACCTTTTAATGGCTACCTGAAAAGATGGTAACAACTTGCAAGCTATTGAGTAGTGTTGAGCGATACCGTCCGATACTTGAAAGTATCGGTATCGGAAAGTATCGGCCGATACCGGCAAAGTATCGGATCCAATCCGATACCGATACCCGATACCAATACAAATCAATGGGACTCAAGTATCGGACGGTATTCCTGATGGTTCCCAGGGTCTGAAGGAGAGGAAACTCTCCTTCAGGCCCTGGGATCCATATAAATGTGTAAAAGAAAGAATTAAAATAAAAAATATCGCTATACTCACCCTCCGACGCAGCCTGGACCTCAGCGAGGGAACCGGCAGCGCTGTTTGTTTAAAATTCGCGCTTTTACTTGGTTACGTGAAGTCCCGGCTTGTGATTGGTCAGGGCGGCCATGTTGCCGGGACGCGGACCAATCACAGCAAGCCGTGACGAAATTACGTCACGGCTTGCTGTGATTGGTCCGCGTCCCGGCAACATGGCCGCCATTAACCAATCACAAGCCGGGACGTCACGGGAGGCTGGACACGCGCCCATTTTAAAAAGCGCGCGTGTCCAGCCTCCAGTGACGTCCCGGCTTATGATTGGTCACGGCGCCATGTTGCCGGGACGCGGACCAATCACAGCAAGCCGTGACGAAATTACGGCACGGCTTGCTGTGATTGGTCCGCGTCCCGGCAACATGGCCGCCATTAACCAATCACAAGCCGTGACGTCACGGGAGGCTGGACACGCGCGCTTTTTAAAATGGGCGCGTGTCCAGCCTCCCGTGACGTCCCGGCTTGTGATTGGTTGCGCCGCGGTCAACCAATCACAAGCCGGGAGGCTGGACACGCGCGCATTTTAAAATTTTAAAATGGGCGCGTGTCCAGCCTCCCGGCTTGTGATTGGTTGACCGCGGCGCAACCAATCACAAGCCGGGACGTCACGGGAGGCTGGACACGCGCCCATTTTAAAAAGCGCGCGTGTCCAGCCTCCCGTGACGTCACGGCTTGTGATTGGTTAATGGCGGCCATGCTGCCGGGACGCGGACCAATCACAAAGCCGGGACGTAATTTTAAAATCCTTAAGGACCTGAAATTACGTCACGGCTTGCTGTGATTGGTTGCGTCTCCCATGTGACTGCGACGCAACCAATCACAACGCCGGAACGTAATTTTAAAATCCTGAAGGACCTGAAATTACGTCACGGCTTGCTGTGATTGGTTGCGTCCCGGTCACATGGGCGGCACGCAACCAATCACAAGCCGGGACTCACGTAAAGGAAAGAAAAGCGCGAATTTTAAACAAAGAACGCTGCCACTTCCCTCGGTAAGGTGCAGGCTGCGTCGGAGAGGTGAGTATAGCAATATTTTTTATTTTAATTCTCTCTTTTACACATTTTTACATTAATGTTGTTTCGATACCGATACCCGATATCACAAAAATATCGGATCTCGGTATCGGAATTCCGATACAGCAAGTATCGGCCGATACCCGATACTTGCAGTATCGGAATGCTCAACACTACTATTGAGGCTACTCTGGTGTCTTCATCAGGCATAGAATAATACAAAATCTGAAGAGTAACATATTTATACACAACAGGGCACAAAAATAATGCAATAGATAAGACAAGTGACGTGCAGCCGAATTAGCATGATGGGAGAGGGAACGTCATTATCTATAACAGTACAGTGATCTCTTTTATGTTCTACAACTATATTTTTAGCATATGACAGTAATATCAGTGTTGCTCTAGCAAAGCTATAATATTCCTCAGCGCTTTACACACATTATCATCACTGTCCCCATTGGGGCTCACAATCTAAATTCCCTATCAGTATGTCTCTGGAGTGTGGGAGGAAACCGGAGTACCTGGAGGAAACCCACGCAAACACGGGGAGAGCATACAAATGCCTTGCAGATATTGTCCTTGGTGGGATTTGAACACAGGACCCCAGCGCTGCAAGGCTAGCATTATCATCTGCTGAGATTCCTCTCTACCCACAGTAATCGTGAACTATCGCATTTTGCAATCAGGATTACCGGTTAGGGTTCTATTCAGATGTTTCTCCCCCCTCCTGAGCTGAACCTCTAGCTACGCCTCTGCTGCTTCATTATGTTAGTACAAATGTTCAACTTGAATCTTTTCTTTATCAAGAGAGTTTATTGCTCCCTTAAGTTTTTGAGCAATGTTTATTTTTTTACTATATGGTTTTTCATAGCAACTCCAGAAGCTGGGTAAAGCTATTGGTTTTCACGTATAACCATCATTGTTTATCGTTAGACTAACGAGCTACCTCTTTCCCAGCGATCATGTGATTCTAGTGTATGATTCTGTGTAATCTACAGTACATCTGCTGCTTCTTGTACCGCGGCAGTTACAGATGATCAGTGATGCTCAGCCATGTATTCACTGATTTTGCATTTATCAATTAAGTTAATCAGCCACAATAAGCTAAATGATTAGTCATATTAGCTGATTTCTGATGCTCTGTAGTGACTGCTAATTATTAATTTTGCTCTATAGCTCAAGTGAGGTTAAGTCTTTGCTTGTCACAGTGTCACTTGAAGAAACTTCAAACATTCACCTACACGTACACTGCCTCTTTTTTTCTGTGTTCTATGTGTGACATAGGTTTTATCGCTTACTTAGCATTGTTGGTATTATTTTGCAGCAATCAGTGATGGTTACAGTGGCTTGACCTGGGCCCACTGATTGGACACTGATGGTATATCCTAATAATACGTGTGTATTGAAGCAACCCTTTAAAACAGGGATGGGAGGCTTCCATCCTGCACTGTCATTTCGTCCATCCTCAGGCAGTTTCTCGGGGAGCCGCAGTGACTGGACTCCAAGCCCAGTTTTTCAGGCTGTACTACATGTGATGCTGGCCAGAGCCAGAGCCAGGAAGTTTATTGTGGGTGAAGTTAACGCATTTAGTGCTCCGGCTTATGTGTTGTATGCATCAGTAGTAGTGTTAGCTATGTAATGCAAATATCAGAGTCTCCAATACTACACTAGTTCTATAATACTATATCTGTCGAGATTGGAATTAAATGAAACACTATGGAAGGAGACCCAGAAGAACCTCACTGCTAACATAAAAAAAAAATAAAAAAGCTAGACTGCAGTTTGCCAAAATGTACATGAGTAAGCTAAAATTCTTCTCAGAAAGTCTTTTGGACAGGTGAGACCAAAATAGAGCATTTTGTTAAAGCACATCATTCTGTGGCCTACAAAGAAAAGAACACAGTACCTACAGTCAAATATGAGGAAGGTTCAAAGATGTTTTGGGGGGTGTTTTGCTGCCTCTGGTGACAACGATCCCAAACATACTTCATGAAGAACCCAGAAATGGATGGAAACAAAGAGTTGGAAAGTTCTGAAGTGGCAGCACTGAGTCCAGATCTAAATGCTATTGAACACCCAAGAAGAGATCTTAAAATTGCAGTTGGGAAAAAGCACCATTCAAATATAAGAGTCCTGGAGCAGTTTGCAAAAGCAGATTGGTCCAAAATTCCAGCTGAGAGGTGTAAGAAGCTTGTTGATGGTTATAAGAAGTGATTGATCGCAGTTATTTATTCCAAAGGATGTGCAACCAAATATTGAATTGAGGGTGCCAATATCTTTTGTTTGGCCCGTTTTGGGGATTTAGTGTGAATTATGTGCAATTTTCCTTTTTTTTCATTTTTTGTGTTGTTTCAATGCACACAAAGGAAATAAACATGTGTATTTGCAATATTTTTCTGAGAAAAAATACTTCATTTGCTTGAACAATTTCAACAGTGCCAACATTTTCGGCCATGACTGTATACAGCTGTCTCAATGTATCTTATGTGATGTATAAACAGCAGTTTCAGTGTATATTGTATGATGTATGTACAGCTGTCACAGTGTATCTTATATTATGCATGCAGAAGTCGCAATGTCTCCTATGTGATGTATATGCACCAATCTCAGTGTATCCTATGTGATGTATGCAACAATTTCAGCGCATACTATGTGATATACATACAGCAGTCTTAGTGTATGTTATGTATATACAGCAGTTTCAATACCTGATATATAATGTATATACAGCAAACTCAGTGTATACTATGGGATGTACACATCAATTTCAGTGTTCCCTATGTGATGCACATAACAGAGTCTCAGTGTACCCTATGTGCTATATATACAGCGGTGGCAGTGTCTCTTATGTGATGTATATGTTGTCGCAGTGTCTCCTTTGTGATGTACTCAGCAGTCTCAGTGTAAACTAATTGATGTATATACAGCAGTCTCAATTTATCCTATGTGATGTATACAGCAGCCTCAGTGTATCTTATGTGATGAGTACAGCAGCCTCAATGTATCCTATGTGATGTGTACTGCAGTCTCAGTATCTCCTATGTGATGTATACACTGCAGACCTTCCATTACTTGAGTTCTACAAATGTTACATGAGCAGTGATGATTTTTCTGACATTGTGGAGACATGATTTATGAAATATGCATTTGTGTTGAAAACAATGTACTGTAGCGAGCTGTTTTTTTTCAACACTTACCATAACAGTCACCTTCAGACTGACCAACCCAAACCTGGAGAAGCAGTCGTGAGTAGCAACATCATTCATACCACCTAATATCCTAAACCTCATCAAAAAGGAGCAGTTCCAGCCATCACATTAGGGGTGAGTTAATTAAATATTTGACCAAATAGTAGGGCAATTTTTAAGTTGATAATTTTGTATGGCCTGCAATTGAAGGTATAATATCCAAAATATCCGAATAGCCATTGTCAGAAAAAATGTTTCCCACCTAAGCTTTAACATATAAATATCATTATTATCTCTGACTTGTAAATGACTTCCAGTTGACATGTCTTCTTTAGTTGTTTTATCAAGGCCCAGTCTGGCATTATGCCCTATCAGGCAGATGCCTACTGGGCTGCTGGGTTACTGGGCCACTTGAGCCGTTCATGTTTGGTCTGACTACAATCCCGCGGGCCGAATGTGGACCACCAAAGGGTCTACTGCGGTCAGCAGAGTTGTCCAAGAGACTCCGCTCCCTCCTTTCCTATATTCAAATGTATTTGTGTGTTTCAGATACAAATGGGACTGGGACTGGGGCAGAAGACCACTATTAGCTCTGTCCCCAACAAGCAGTATTGTGATGATGTCAGCATGGCACTGACCACATTATACTGCTCATCACTCATTATAACATTAGATTTATTCTGATTGACTTCCATGGTTGGAAAAAGCTGTGCCCTGTGTGTGTCCTGCAGCATTGTTGTGACATAAACAATGGCACGTGAGCACTGCAGCCTTCATGATTCCATCAGAGCTGAAGAGCGGTACCAGTCAAGCAGTCTAGTAGGTATATTTTTGCATTTCATGGAACATCTTGGAAACATTCATACATCCACAAAGTGATTCAGGCCTTAGATTCTCATTACCAATATCGACTTCAACTTTTTGGATCTGAATGCTTTCATCAAAGTTTTTCACTGAGTTCTGTCCAATAAAATTTGAAGTATTTTTTGTGTCTGCAAATACAGTATGTGGCTTGGCTTTTATTGTAAGTTATGTGGCCAAGCTTGTTAACGGGTGGATATTGACTTTTAGGATTGCTATTTCAAGTAGGTGGAGCTAGAATACACATCCTCTTCCTCTCAGAAGAGGCAATCTACATATTTAATTTCTCTGAATAGCATTGCAAGGCCTCTAAGTCTCCTTACATCGGTATGTCATACATCTTACTCTCCACAAGGAGACGCGCTACCTGTTAGACTAGAAATGGAGTTAGGCAATCCAAGAACGTACACCCCGTAAATCCATTCCTCTTTTTGAAAAAATATTGCATTGTGTAACCTTACAGCATGTCAGAGTCACTTGTTTGAGCTTGCATATCATGTGACCAGAACATATTCAGTCTGTGGAAACAAACATTCTATTAATACAGGTAGATATTAAATAGGATCACTTCATGCACTGTAGTATTTTCCTCCTATCAATGGGTACGATAAATTTCAGCTCCTCATTTTATAGTTCCATCAGGTTATAAGCTGGCACCAGAGTTGTGTGTATTTGGGAATGTTTGGAATAAAGGCTGCAGGCCAAACTAAAATTCAGGCTTGTTATATAAGGTAGGTGAAACTTTCGAGCCATGGTGTGTGCAAAGTGTGTGACCCCTAGTCTGTTTTCATGGACAACAAGGCAATCAGACCTTTGTTTAGCAATCCTGTCCTGCATTTGGTGGGGGGCTTCTGCATAGAACTCTGCAGGTGACTTCCCTGTTATACAGCATTGTAGACTAGCCAAAGACAGGACTTCATTGACCCTCTTCCATGCCTTGAAATACGTGCTATTGATGGTTAAGGGGATGGGTTATGAGTAGTGTTGAGCGATACCGTCCGATACTTGAAAGTATCGGTATCGGAAAGTATCGGCCGATACCGGCAAAATATCGGATCCAATCCGATACCGATACCCGATACCAATACAAGTCAATGGGACTCAAGTATCGGACGGTATTCCTGATGGTTCCCAGGGTCTGAAGGAGAGGAAACTCTCCTTCAGGCCCTGGGAACCATATAAATGTGTAAAAGAAAGAATTAAAATAAAAAATATCGCTATACTCACCCTCTCCGACGCAGCCGGGACTTCAGCGAGGGAACCGGCAGCGTTGTTTGTTTAAAATTCGCGCTATTACTTGGTTACGTGAATTCCCGGCTTGTGATTGGTCAGGTCGGCCATGTTGCCGGGACGCGGACCAATCACAGCAAGCCGTGACGAAATTACGTCACGGCTTGCTGTGATTGGTCCGCGTCCCGGCAATATGGCCGCCCTGACCAATCACAAGCCGTGACGTCACGGGAGGCTGGACACGCGCTCATTTTAAAATGGGCGCGTGTCCAGCCTCCCGTGACGTCACGGCTTGTGATTGGTTGCGCCGCGGTCAACCAATCACAAGCCGGGAGGCTGGACGCGCTCATTTTAAAATGGGCGCGTGTCCAGCCTCCCGTGACGTCACGGCTTGTGATTGGTTGCGCCGCGGTCAACCAATCACAAGCCGGGAGGCTGGACGCGCTCATTTTAAAATGGGCGCGTGTCCAGCCTCCCGTGACGTCACGGCTTGTGATTGGTTGCGCCGCGGTCAACCAATCACAAGCCGGGAGGCTGGACGCGCTCATTTTAAAATGGGCGCGTGTCCAGCCTCCCGTGACGTCACGGCTTGTGATTGGTTGCGCCGCGGTCAACCAATCACAAGCCGGGAGGCTGGACGCGCTCATTTTAAAATGGGCGCGTGTCCAGCCTCCCGTGACGTCATGGCTTGTGATTGGTCAGGGCGGCCATATTGCCGGGACGCGGACCAATCACAGCAAGCCGTGACGTAATTTCGTCACGGCTTGCTGTGATTGGTCCGCGTCCCGGCAACGTGGCCGACCTGACCAATCACAAGCCGGGAATTCACGTAACCAAGTAATAGCGCGAATTTTAAACAAACAACGCTGCCGGTTCCCTCGCTGAAGTCCCGGCTGCGTCGGACAGGTGAGTATAGCGATATTTTTTATTTTAATTCTCTCTTTTACACATTTTAACATTAATGTTGTTGCGATACCCGATACCCGATACCACAAGAGTATCGGAATCCCGGTATCGGAATTCCGATACAGCAAGTATCGGCCGATACCCGATACTTGCAGCATCGGAATGCTCAACACTAGTTATGAGCACCTCTGCCCAATCAAGAAGCTGATCCTAAGAGAAAGGTAGAAAGGAAAAGACACGTATGGATTGTAGGAGACTGGGGATCATCTATCACGTAATATTGTGTTGTCTTGCCTACCTTGCAAGATTTGGGGAGATACTCTAAGGAACAGTGTTTTATCTTCATTGATTAATTGTGTACCTGATAGAGCCCCCAGATTTGTTCCTTTTGCTATGTTGCAGACTCTGGGGAAATATATCTTTGTTTGGTGGAATATTCTCCAAGTGACACAATAAAGTTTGAATGTTCATCAGGCCGCCATCCCTGCGTGTTTTGTCACATACGTCATCACATTGTGTACGGTGTACTCCTGTAACATTAAAAGTGTGATGATGACTATAATTGTTGCTATTGCTAACACATATACTAAAATGTACCCTGTATGTCACCTCCTCTTTTAGACACAGCTGTGTGAAAGCCACCAGTACCTTGGATATTTATTCTACAATATAGTCCCTCGTGAATTCTCCAAAATTTTCCATTAACAATTTATACAAAGGCATAAAAAAGACTTATATGTTATAAAACGTTTACATATATGCTTGATGTGATATTTTTGCCTTTTATTACCTGGAAGAAGAGCTTGCTATATTGGCAAAATGAAAATGTCCACATGTGTAAAAATACGACACTGCAACAATAAAATCATTATATGTAAAACATTCTTTGCTTCCATGGTTTGCTTTTCTGGTAAGCATTCAGTAATATAAAGCATTTAAGATGTAGAACAACATGCAGAAATGAAATCTCCTGGGACCCTTCTACGTATGTAGGGATCCGCTGCTGGTCCTAATCATAAACAGGTTTAGATCCCTTCAGAGACCGTCAGCTCCAGGATATGTCTCGCTGGGAAAAGGCTGGCAACCTGAAAACAGCTACAAGCATTTTCATTTATTTCACAGCCTGAGCCCTCCTTTCTCTGACAGGTAGAGGCTCTTCGCAACCCCTCCTTCCTGCCATTGGGGTCTCTCTCTTCGTGCAGTCACATTCTTTCTGATGCCTCTGGCTGTTTTCAAGTTTTATTAAATTTGCAAGTGAAATGATGAAGCTGGGAAGACTTTATCCTTCAGAAGTGACACCTCAACCCTTGAAATCAAACCTAGGCTATGATTTATTTGGCTAGAATAAAACATGTAAGAAACAGAAAATAAACACAAGTAAGGAGGAGATGTAAATTGGCCCTAATTCTAAGCCAACGTCAGCATTCTTCCCCCACACACGCTAAGCCTTGTACGGAAAACAGCGATGCATGTCAATTATTTATCTGCACAACCACTTAGCTTTTGCTTTGTATTAGGGGAAAAGACTTGTTTTAAACCATAAGAAAACTGATTGCATGGTATAAAGCCAACTTACCAGAGGAATCCTAGTCTGAACCATGCTGACCCTCACTTTCAAAGCATATTAATTGTATCTGGTTTATTGAAGATTACTAGAGTTTTGTATAAACCTAAATATATATTGATTATAGCGGCTTCCCTCCTTCCAAGAAATTGCATACTGATTTTAATGCGAGACGAGTGTAGCATTTGTGAGGCGTACCCATGTGAGTTGTGATTTGCTGAGTGTACAAAAGGTCTTCCGTACATTAAACACAAATGCAAGACATAATCAACTCATTTTAGGCCTACAGTAACCTATTTATATGATATGGATAGACGCTGCTTAACATTATAGATGAGTGAGTCTTCTGTGCAATTTCTTTTCTTCATGTATTCCCCAAAAATGCAAATTAGGGCTCATGATGAACACATAATGATATAAGACCTCCAATTCATGTGCAGTCATCTACCCTTCTGTAGAGTCTTGCTGTACATTAGTATGTATCCAGTTCAATGAAGAGTCAAATGTAGGTTTTTTTTATCTGGTCAAATTCTGTATGAATCCAGCTGAAAAAGAAATTGTGGCATGTTCCATGAGATCCCCTACTATGAAGCTAATCTTTGCTTCCAGGTGTAATGAAACCGTCAGATCAAATCGGGCTTTTATGGTCTGGACTTTGCTTCTGGGTCGTCTGCAATGTAATAGCTGACTGGTGAAGTGAGCTACAGGGTTTATCAGAGCAAGACAAGGACAGAAGAGCTGGGTCAGACAGTGTATACAGGCACACTAAAGGGTCACGTTGTCTGGGGTCAAACCAAATTAGGCATCCAAGGTTTAAACCAGTGAAGGCTCAGAATACAAGTAAGCAGAGTAGAATAGCATATCCTGTAGTATAAGTAGTTATGGGCCAAGCTAGTTTAAAAAAGAGATTGAGACCTCTAAATGGCCACTGAACATGTCCTTTAATTCACTGAACAGTCTACGTGATCACCAGTCAGCGCGAGGCCTAGATTGACCAAGTCAGCTGCCAATAAACCTGAAAGGTTGGACCAGCTGACTATACAAGTACCAGCTAGCATCTCCATCCCTGCTGGCAAGTGGACCTTCGGCCAAATCAGTTTTTTATACCAGACAATAACAATAACTTAAAAGACCATTGGCGGCACATGGACAACATCTGTAGTAAGGAGCCAGTGGAACTGGGTGTGCCTCCATTTTCTTATTCTAAGCCCCATTTTGGATTAGCTGAAAATTTTAGACCTAAAAAATTAAATTCTGCCAGGATGCAACATTTACATCTTTATAGTAAGTCACATGGTGGATCCATGTGTGTTAATTTTTTAATTTCTCTTTAACATTTCTTCCAACCATTTCTTTCTGGAAATGTCTATAATGAAAATTTAGTTTGCCAAACCCAATAATATATTTTTCTCAACCATGACATTTGGCTCCTTAATTTTAAAGGTTGTTTTGTAGAACATTGTGGTATTGTTATTTAGATAATTTTTAACTTGTACAATATTCATTGCCATGTGGAAAAACACTGATGTAAATGCATTTGGTTGGACCACATACTTTAGTAAAATAAAAACTATAATTTTCTCATTTCAGACACTTAGTAATGATTGGATAATCTCAAAACCAGGTTAAAAAAGGTGCACTAAATCAAAATATAAAATATTGCAACAAGGTAAAAAAATAGGCCAGGACATGAGACAGAAAACTTCAGAAAACTTTCAACCCAAGGAGTGGAAAACTTGTATTCGCAATCCAAAAGTCTGTTGCCCCCAAACTCTTTGGGGTTATTTCTCACAAGATTAATCGGACAAGGGAAGTGACCATTAGACAGATAGTTGGGTCCATATGATTATAAGGCTACAAGGGTCACCACAACAAACAAGAGGGGGCATTTTCAGTATAAAATGTTTATTTTCTTTTGATGACACTTCGATTGCATAAATGGCTCAAATATGATGCACAGGCAGCTACTGTATATATAAATTAGGGTTTATTAAAACTTGCATATCCAGAGACAGTATTATTCTATGTCGCTACACGCACACGTCTTTTGAGCATATGTTATTCAAGTGCTGTATTTTGGATAGTATAGAAGTATGAAGAAGTTGTACCAGCTCCAAAGGTGGGTTTCCTGCACTAAGGAGCTTCAAGTTTTAAACCTGGTGAGCTGGACTTTAATTATTTTTCTGGCTACATTTTGGATAGTATGCCTTGTCAGGCTCTCTAGAGGACATGAAAAAGATTATACCCACACTATTGATGAAACGTTCAACAAAATGTTGTATATTTCTTTATTTCCTTTTATATGACGTAAAGTGACTTTCGGGGCAGTGAGTGGGCTCAAGCCACTGGCATTTTGCATCAGGCAAAGCTTCTTCTGAGGACACCGGAATCTCATACAGGACATCCAATTAGTTAAATAGAATATTTATCTGTCCGCACCACATTGTTTTAAAATCCAACATTCAGAGATGTTTAATATTATCATATATTTTTATGGAAGCTAAAGTATTGACATTGAATTAAATAATAGAATTCTGTCTGCTGAGAATTACCTCTATGACTTTGGGCAGTAATTTTTATCTCGTAACCAGTTATAAACAATTAAACTAATACAGATATTCTAGTGTTTGTTTCTCAGTGTGGGATATGTCGAACCTCAGTGTTAGAGGTAAAAATAAGAAATGAAGGGAGCATGGCAACAATACCGTATTGATAGATGTGTTACGAAGATAATCCTTGGATTATCTATAGCAATATTTAGCATTTAGTAGATGTATAACTAGCAAACATGCCAAGATCATTCATTCCTATTAAATTAACTGGGCCACAGGGCTGCAAACCCAAATGTGTGTAACATAGTCCACGAATCTTAAGGTCCATTTACATGGACCGACCAGTGACATGATACGACCACTGATTGGGAGACTTTTACCGATCAGTGGTGGTATAAATGTTTGTTTACACAGATCTATGCTATGCTCGATCGATTCTTATTCATAGACACAGTCCGCTATAGCTCTCAGCAGACCAAGTCTTTTTTACACAGGACAATACACCGTTGAGAATGATCATCTTTTGTGCTGCACAAAAGATCATTTCACTAGCGTCTTGGTCATTCATTGGGTGATCAGCAGCCTGTTTACACTGTGAAATAGTCATGATACAAGTTTTTTTTAACAATGCTAATTCACGATTATCTTGCAGTGTAAATGCCCCTTTACATCCCTAGTGCTTAAGGTTTATATGAGGTTGGTGCCCACCTGTTATTTTCCAACAAGGTCAGTTTGGTCTGGCTATATGTTTTCATGGAGATTACAGTCACAGTTTTTTTATAGCAAAGATCCAAGGTTTTAAAGGGGTAGGCTACAAGTCTACAGTCACTCTATTTGACTGCAGACTTGTGAATCCTTACGTTGCGCTCACTGGTCACTGTGAGGATCCCCTGATGCCTGCACTGGGCACATGATCATCTGATTTGCATATATGCGGTCACAATCTGATGGGATTGGAGCTGCCCCACTCAATGTAAGCGTATGTGGATGTGGCCAGGAGTATGCAAATCACATACTTAATGTCACATGATCGCCCACTGGCACCAGTAAATCCTCACAGTGTGCAGTGTGCGATCACATTGAGTGACTGGAAACTTGAAGCCTAAGGCCAGACAAACCTTCTAAGTTTTATTAATGAACTTTTTGCAGTATATCTTTATGAAGAATTACAGACAGAGTATTGGAGAGTCTGCCCCCTGTTCACATGGCAAAGTCACAGCTATTATGTGTATAGCAGAAGATAAGGAAGATTTTTATTTACAATCATATTGCACTCCCAACTCACTAGTCTGTATAAATCCTTGTGGATGATCTATTTGCAAGGAAGATGTCAGGTTGGATAAAACTATTAACCTGTAGATATCATATGAGGTTAATCTGCATGTTAATGGCATTAGAAAGTTGCCTGGCTGCTGTACTGAACGTTCGGCTCCTGGGAGAAAAATAACTTTATTCCTGCCTGAAGCTGCTGACTTTCAGCCATACAGATTTGCCTGCATTGCTACAGTCACCACTTACAGCACTGTGTGTGGCAGCTATAAGTACACCCTGGCACTTTTACTGACAGCCAATTATGTAGTGTATCAATACAAAGCCGGTTGTCAGTCAACAATGTGGGGCTGAGCGGTGACTATAGTAGCCAATCACCTAACACTATTAACCTGCAGGTTAACCCTATAAACTCTATATCTGCAGGTTAATAGCACAATCAAATGTGACAGGTTCACTTGAACTGGACTTTATAACTGCATTTGAAAGCAATATGTCAGCAGATTTTTACTATGTAAGGATAGCATGAAGTAGGGGTTAAAAGACAAAACTAAACTGTGTCACTTATCCAGCTGTGTGCTATTGTTTACTTAGGTTTCTTTCACACTTCCGTCTACTGGCGAGCGCCATAATGTGTTGTTTTAATGTATTGACTGACATTGTTAAAGTAGTGAAAAATGTGTGTAAAGCATCCAGTGTTTTGAAGGATGCGTCGTTAGTGTTGTTGCCAGAATTTCCATGGAGAAATTTTCAGGGAGGAGAGAGAGAGAGAGAGAGAGAGAGAGAGAGATTTTTCCCTGACTTGAAAATCCTTCCGGGCATGCTCACAATGAAAAAACGGGATACATCGCTGGATTCCTGTGTTTGACGGTCAGCGACGCATCCTGCATCCATAGGCTTCCATTATAGCCGACGACGGGCAGAACAGGACCCGTTGCTGAGTGATTTCCGGCGTGCAGAAAAAACGTTCCTCTGAACGTTTTCTCCGAACGACGGACCACTATTTTCAGACGGATCCAGTGCACGACAGATGAAATGGATGGCCATCCGTCACAATCCATCGCTAATACAAGTCTATGGGAAAAAACAGGATCCTGCAGAAAAATTTGCAAGATCCTGTTTTTTCAAAGCTCGATGGATTTCGACGGGAGGAAAAAGACGGAAGTGTGAAAGAGGCTGTCACAGCCACTCCTTCTGCGACCGTGAATGTTGCCGGGACCACCGCCGCTCCCCCCACTCATACTTACCCGCTGTGGCGCGCTCCTCCTGCAGGCGCACTTCCTCTCCTTCATTCGTCTCCGCTCCCTGGTTGTCGTCAGGTGCGCGTGCGCACCGCCCACTCCAGCACTTCATCTTTCTGATTTACAAGCGCTCTGTATCTCCTCTCTGTGATCAAGGACCGTGACCCGGAAGTCCTTCAGCACTCCATGTATTTAAGGTGATTCCTTCCTCTGCTCCTTGCCTGTCATTTGTGCTTCTGTGACTCAGGTCCACCTTTGTCTTTGCTCTGCCTGTTCTGAGTCTCCGCTCTCTCCAGCCAGTTCAGCTTCTCTGTCTTTCCCAGGCTTCCTTGTCTCCTTGTCCAGTCCAGCCTTCCCAGTGTCCGCTCCATACACCTTTGTGTCTTCCCCTTCCCAGTGCTCCTTTTGGTCTCGCCTGTATTCAGCTCTTACCAAACTGTACTTCATCTTACCCCAATACGTCCTACGCCCAGCTTCTCTATTTTGTACCTCCTACCACCTGTCTCTGGGTTCCAGCTTCTGCGGCAATAGTCTCCCTTGGGTCTGCCCCTAACACTCCCTGTATAGGGGGTGGTCTACCTGGTCAGCTCACCCTTGGGAGGTTTGTTGTCGTGAATCTGCGGATCCACTCCAGGTGTTCCAAAAGATCTCACAGTGGCCTTACACTGAAGGTTTTACCACTAGGACATTATCATTGCTGTGGCTAGCTGGCAAGTGACTGGTAGTCCAACTCGACGTCCTCCAACGATAAGCAGCATACTCTCAATAGACAATGTACATACAAAGCCCGATGTGGGCGGGTTAGCTTCCTCACCTCTGCTACATTGCTAAATTTAAGAACTCTGATTGTGTGAGAACAGCTGCATCCAGTAATCTAAGTGATACATCATTGGATTCATGGTCTTATTGCCTACTTCATGCTGCTATCAAAAGAGGTGGCAAAAACTTGCAGATTCTCTTTAAGAAAGTTTCCACCTAAGTAGTACAACACTATTGTGAGACATTGCTCCTATAATCTATCTCACAGAAAATGTGGAGGTTTCTCTAAAGTCCTGGCTGTGAGATGAGGGTGGAGCGCCCCCACACCGCCGCAGGGCCGAGGGGTACCCGGAGCCGGGCCTCTGGGATCTCAGTCCTGGGGTTGTCACGGTGGCTAGACCCGGTCCGTGGCCCTGTCTGTCAGTGGGGGGGCGTCCGTTGCAAATAGGTGCTGTTAACGGTGGTATAGCGGTGCAGTTGTGGGGTGCAGGTCGCGGTAAATAACGAGGACACCAGGTTGCAGTCTCTTTACCTCTTTACTGGAGATCTCTCGGTCCTCAGTCCAGAATCCGGTCCACCAGGCTGCGCAAGTCCGGCCGGTTCAATGGCACCTCCAGAGTTCTCCTCACAGGTGGAAATCAGTGCCTTCCTTCTTAGCGCTTTGTGTTGTAGTCCTTCCCTGCTGTGCTTACGGAAAGTACCCCACAACTGTTGTGTCTGTTTCTTAAGTTCCCTCACAACTCGATTAACTGATCTTCTGCTAATCTTCCGTCCCTTCCTGATGTTACAGTAAGAACGGCACCCGTTTGTCAGGTAGGCCTGGAGTTCTTCCGGGACCCTAGAGACGCCCCTCTCCCGCAATTGCCCCCCAAGACTTCATAGGTGATATGTGGTAGACAGCCCGCCTGAGACTGACTGTCCTGCCGCTGTTTGGAGTATGGCTTAAAGCTGTATATTATTCCACTCCCTCGGCGTTCCGGCCACCGGTAATGCGCCTCAGCAAGGTGCTGCCTCTTTCAACAAAACCACTGCTGGTATTCTCCTTCTGCTCGATTTCGTTTCTCACTCAGCACAATCTATCTCGCTTCTAATCCTTTCTTAGGGCACCGCCGCTATTCTGAGCAGGCACGGTCCCGTTACGTTCTTTCAATGCCAAGCCTCTGCCAGGATCCCACCCCTGGCAGAGACCCTACTGTCTCTTCCTCCACAACACCCTCTCTCACTAGGTGTTGCTTCGTTCGATCCAGTCAGCTTTCTCCTCTAACTTCCTGCCTGACCCCCAGTTTACCCACTATGGTGGGGAGTGGCCTAATGAATAGCACCCTTAGCTCCCCCCGGAGGCCCAGCTGTGAAACATATTGGTGTCTGTGATACCTGATTGGAGGAACTCCTTCAGTGCCATCGAATGCACCGTGGCTCCCCTTAGTGGCGGAGCCACAGTACTGCAACGACCAGGACTCTGGGGCGCTGCACTCCCCCCTGGTTAAACACAGTACTCCGGGACTGGGAAGAAAACAACAATACAGGTTAGCAAAAAGACATACAAATTTGTTGAGTGCAAAACAATAAGCATACTTGAACAGGCTTCCCTTTATGGGAGGTGAGGACACTTTAACGTTACAAAACATAATCAAATATCATAGCAACAGGCTACAATTAACTCTCATTACCCAACCGGGTATTCTACTAAGTGCAAATGCTGGAACAATAAATTAACATTGCCTTTAGGAAACATACACTCTTAGTTTACCAAAGGCCTTCCTATAATCACATTACAGGGCAAGGTAACTTCACATTCTCCTACTTTGAACCTGCAGGACCGCCTGTCCCTATGGCACCAGACCTACTGCCTCTCCTTTCTTTTACAGGACCGCCCCGTTCAGCCAGGGCCTACTGCCTTTCTCTACTATACATAGTATAGACATAACATTCCTTTCAATTTGAGAGCATGGAGCCCACTCTGCTTGGCTCCTATAAGGACTCACTCACTAACCCCTACGGGTCTACTTTCTGTCCTTAGTAACGAACTAACTTTCTATGGGGACGCAGGGTTTACCTTCTATCCTCACCTTCGTTATTACTTCTTTACTTTTAGTTAAACGGAACTCTACATCTACCCCTACGGGCTTTCTACATCTTTCTCTTCAAAGAACATTATCTAGGTTTCACATTTTAAACAAATTAAACACACATAACTTTTCCATGAAAAACAGTTACATTTCCTTCAAAGCATTATCTTGACATTACTGTTCTAAAACAGTATCACTTTCAAGTTCAATTCTAACCTCCCGTTTAAGAGGAGATCAAGTCTTTCTGAGGTAGCTCTTCTTCTCAGCCTACCAGTCCATGCAAAGGCTCCGGAATGGTATCTTCGCAAAATGTCTTTAAACAAAACCAGTAGGAAGCACCTTTAAGAAGGTGCAAACTATTTACAAGAAAGTTCAAATCATGCACAGTCCATGATTTCGCAGTTTGTGTAACTTTGTGCAAAACTTCAAGAAAACAACAACAGTGACCCCGGGTCAACAAAGGGGTCACCTTTTTAAAGTTTACCCTGGACGGGTTTAGCAGCAACTTAAAGAACAAACAGTAACTATTTACATTTTCATAAAAGAGCATTCAATTCAGAATCCCCCACGAGGCGCCACCTGGCGGGGGAACCCCTGCAATACAGGCAGGTCAGGTTCCAGATTCACTCCCGCGGCCAGGTACACCCCATGGGTGCGGGTCTGTTGCACAACCAGATCGTGTGCGGTGATGAGGGTCTGCGTTCCCACGTCTTTCTGCGCTGGTACATCAGGAACATCGGTCACTTGAAAAGGCACTTCCTTGGCCACTACGGTGGTTGCGGGGGTCATGCGGCAGATCACAGGTTCTGTGATCAGACAGGTGGGGGCGACCGGGGTGGTTACGGATCGATCACACGGTGGCACCTTGGCTACAGGGGCTGGTTTCTCTTTCTTGTAGACGTTCAGAGCAAACCACCCCTTTTCCCCAAAATGCCGGGTGTAAGTAACGCTGTCCCCCGGGTAGAGGTCCCGATCGGGGTGGCCCTCTCTAAGGTGTGACTCAACATCCCGTCGGTTGACAAAGATCTCCGCATATAGCCCCGGTTCCTTAATAAAGCCCCAGCCTCCTCGGAGCTTAAAGGTGGTGACGATGCCCTGCCTGCGCGGGGCCTGGTGAGTGGTGGGGTCCTTGCGGGCCCGATCCTTGACCGCCAAATCCTTTTGATGGTGAGCCTCCCGCCCAGCCTGATGTACTTTCTCCTCCTCTCGCCACCGATGTTCTAGCTGGATTTGGTATTCCTCCCAGCTTAGGGCCTGTACCATCTCCCCCTTCTGGGTCTCCACCCCGGGGAACCCCATAAGATTGGATCCGGGGTTCACCCAGCGGCACACCGTGCGCTCCGCGTGGACCTCACACAGCAAGGGAGTAGGGGTGATTGGGGCTCGCATACGGTGTTCCATGCCCGTGGCTTCCTCCCATGGTAGCAGGCGCTGGAGTCTATGGGTTCCCGGGAGAGGTGGTGCCGCTACAGGACCCACTAACACACCCTCGGCTGGCGGGGCAGGATCGGCGGACTCACCAACTGGTACGAGTTCACTTTCCGTAGCAGGTCCCGCTGGTTCTTCCGGTGAGAACTCCGATGTCCGGGAACCCTCTACCGGCTCCACCGGGTGCGGAGCCTGGACTCTCACATTCAGTTGGAGGAGCTGGTTATATAAGTCCTCCATCTCAGCTCTCAGGAATCTGGTGTTATCCACGGAGGACGGGCTACTGGGCTCATCCGGGTAGTCGGGGGAGACTTCCACTTCAACCCCACTGTCGGGTTCGGAGCTGCTGGCCATAGCGTCCTCCACGCGGGTCACTTCCTGGTCTTTTTCCCGCTCTCTCCTTCGGGAGCGGTTTCGTTTTCTCTGCCTCCGCCCCCTATTAAGGATTAGGAGGCGGATCTCTGCTGCTGACGGACACGTCCTCACCGTGCAGAAATATTTAGACTGGGCGGCCATTGCTGTTCGCGCTCTCCAACTTGTCTACGCCCACTCCACGCCCCTCTTCTCTTCCTGCGCTCTCCTCAGCGCTGCAATGGCGGCGGATTTTGGCGGCAAATGGCACAACACACAGTCTTTTCAATAAAGTACGGTTCAAGTACAGTAAATTACAGTCTCTAGGCACACATGACCTGATTCTTCAGGCTTAAGTAGATCCTGTTCGTGACGCCAAGATTTGGAGCGCCCCCACACCGCCGCAGGGCCGAGGGGTACCCGGAGCCGGGCCTCTGGGATCTCAGTCCTGGGGTTGTCACGGTGGCTAGACCTGGTCCGTGGCCCTGTCTGTCAGTGGGGGGGCGTCCGTTGCAAATAGGTGCTGTTAACGGTGGTATAGCGGTGCAGTTGTGGGGTGCAGGTCGCGGTAAATAACGAGGACACCAGGTTGCAGTCTCTTTACCTCTTTACTGGAGATCTCTCGGTCCTCAGTCCAGAATCCGGTCCACCAGGCTGCGCAAGTCCGGCCGGTTCAATGGCACCTCCAGAGTTCTCCTCACAGGTGGAAATCAGTGCCTTCCTTCTTAGCGCTTTGTGTTGTAGTCCTTCCCTGCTGTGCTTACGGAAAGTACCCCACAACTGTTGTGTCTGTTTCTTAAGTTCCCTCACAACTCGATTAACTGATCTTCTGCTAATCTTCCGTCCCTTCCTGATGTTACAGTAAGAACGGCACCCGTTTGTCAGGTAGGCCTGGAGTTCTTCCGGGACCCTAGAGACGCCCCACTCCCGCAATTGCCCCCCAAGACTTCATAGGTGATATGTGGTAGACAGCCCGCCTGAGACTGACTGTCCTGCCGCTGTTTGGAGTATGGCTTAAAGCTGTATATTATTCCACTCCCTCGGCGTTCCGGCCACCGGTAATGCGCCTCAGCAAGGTGCTGCCTCTTTCAACAAAACCCCTGCTGGTATTCTCCTTCTGCTCGATTTCGTTTCTCACTCAGCACAATCTATCTCGCTTCTAATCCTTTCTTAGGGCACCGCCGCTATTCTGAGCAGGCACGGTCCCTTTAAGTTCTTTCAATGCCAAGCCTCTGCCAGGATCCCACCCCTGGCAGAGACCCTACTGTCTCTTCCTCCACAACACCCTCTCTCACTAGGTGTTGCTTCGTTCGATCCAGTCAGCTTTCTCCTCTAACTTCCTGCCTGACCCCCAGTTTACCCACTATGGTGGGGAGTGGCCTAATGAATAGCACCCTTAGCTCCCCCCGGAGGCCCAGCTGTGAAACATATTGGTGTCTGTGATACCTGATTGGAGGAACTCCTTCAGTGCCATCGAACGCACCGTGGCTCCCCTTAGTGGCGGAGCCACAGTACTGCAACGACCAGGACTCTGGGGCGCTGCACTGGTTCTTCAGTAAGCTCTGTAATTTTGCCAGGTTTGGACACAAGATATTGAAAATAAATCACCTTTAACACTTGTACTAACATTTTTGAAAGCTAAATCTAAAAGGAAAACTGTCGCTATATTCATGCAGCCCAGATTACGAGCAGCAGCCATCTGTGCTTAGCTGTACAATTACAGCCTTATATGTTTTACTCTGAAATTAATTTCAGAGAAAACATGGTTTGAAAAGTCAGCTGCTGACCATAGGGAGAGACCTGAATGTCTGGTGAGGTCCCCAGCTGCCTTCTCCTGAAAAGTCAGCTGCTGACCATAGGGAGAGACCTGATTGTCTGGTGATCTCCCCAGCTGCCTTCTCCTCACCTCACAACAGTTGTTTGACGGGTCACTCTCTAAGTACACACATGAGAGAAAGCTGTCAATCAGCTGGGGCAGGAAGGAAAAGCCGGCCTGGAGCTTTTCAAACCATGTTTTCTCTGAAACAAAGCTGCGTTTCATCAGAATAAAACATACCTGGCTGAAATTGTACAACCTAGCCCTTATGGTTAAGCCCTTCATGACGCAGCCCATTTTTATTTTTGCATTTCTGTTTTTTGCTCCCTGGGTTCCCAGAGCCATAACTTTTTTATTTTTCCATTGGCCTTGTGAGGGCTTACTTTTGGCGGGACAAACTGTACTTTTGAACGACACCACTGGCTTTACAATATCGTGTACGGAAAAAAATTCCAAGTGCGGTGAAATTGCAAAAAAAAGTGCAATCCCACGAGAGTTTTTTTTTTTTACCATGTTCACCAAATACTAAAACTGACATGCCATTATGATTCTCCAGGTAATTACAAGTTCGTAGATACTAAACATGTATAGGTTGTTTTTTATTTAAGTGGCGAAAAAAAATTGAAATTTACTTAAAAAATTTTTTTTTGTCATTTTCCGAGTCCTATAGAGTTTCCATTTTTCGTGATCTTGAGTTGGATGAGGGATTATTTTTTGTTTGCTGAGCTGACGTTTTATTGATACAATTTTGGAGCAGATAAGATCTTTTGAACACTCGTCATTTTAATACAATGTTGTGGCGAACAAAAAACATAATTCTGACATTTTTCCTTTTTTTTGCTACGCTGCTTACCGATCGGATTAGATCTTTTTATATCTTGATGGAGCAGGCGATTCTGAATGTGGTGATAACAAATATGTGTATTTTTTTTAAATTGTTTTATTTTGAATGGGGCGAATAGGGGGTGATTTGAACTTTTATATTTTTTTATCCTTTTTAATATTTTTTAAAACTTTTTTTTTACTTTACATTTGCTTCAGTAGTCTCTATGGGAGACTAGAAGCTGCGATCATTTGATCATTTGTGCAACATAGAGTAGGGCTTCAGCCCTGCTCTATGTAGCAGATATGCTCACTTGCTATGAGCACCGGCTGCTGGGCGGTGCTCATAGCAATCCAGCAATGACAACCACAGGGGTCTACTGCAGACCCCAGGTTGTCATGTCAATTCTACAGTGACTGCAGTCATGTGACACGGGTACCGATTTGGACACACAGAGCTTGACAGCGGTATTTAACAGATTAACAGCCGGGGATGGATCGCGATTCCAACCGCGGCTGTTAGGGGCACATGTCAGCTGTCCAAATCAGCTGAGATGTGCTAGGAAGGATGTTAGCTCAGCGCTGGAGCCCACATCAAAGGGAGAGATACGAGATGCGCAGTACATGTACGTCGCATGTCGTGAAGGTGTTAAAGCAGCATAACTTACAAGTTTCCTTTAAACTAATAGTAGGCCCTAGTGTTGATTCTTTTAGCTAGAAAACTTGAACATTTTAAGTAAAAATGTGTCTATGTAGTTGTGTCAATTCTAATTTGATACATTGACTAGATAAAACTGTATATATAAACTGCTTTAGGCCACGTTCACACGTTCAGTATTTTACATCAGTATGTGTAAGCCAAAACCAGGAGTGGGTGATAAATACAGAAGTGGTGACGTGATTCTATTATACTTTTCCTCTGATTGTTCCACTCCTGGTTTTGTCTTACAAATACTGAGGTAAAATACTGACCAAATACTCAATATATGAACAGGGCCTAAAACAAACTATTGGCAATATTAGGAATGCAGGAATGTTTGGGGAACTACCAAGTCCTTGTACCAGTTGTTGGAGGATCGTTGGTCTGATCGTATGATTATTGCTGCACCTCCATCCAAGCTCTGGTTGTAGAAAACATTTTGCAATTGTATTTTTGGAAAACTTTATAGCATAATCCAAGTCAGCCTTCTCTCCCAGTACTTTATTTCAAATGTATTTTCCAGTTTTCTTCATATTTTCTTCAGAAACAGAAATGTCACCTAACAGAAAATATGCTATAAATATCTATTGGATTCTGTGGAGTTCATATTGCATGCTCTGCTAAAACAATCTGTCTGAGCAGATATGTATTTGTTTAATCTTTTTATATAGAACAATGTAGAGTCTGTGAATAACTGCCTTTCATAAGTCTAGTAGTTATTTTTCTAGCTGTGGTACAAAGATAAAGTGGCTTTCTGAAGGACATAAAGTGTAGGCGTCAAAGTAAAGTCTGCACTTCTATAAGCTAGCCTTCAAGCTGCATTGACACTTCAGTCTATGCTTAGTACATGGAAAAGTAAAATCATAAGGCCTTCTTCACACGTCTTGGTGATTCCTGTACAGAAAAAACTAGCACTGGCGAGATCCATGGTCCGTGTGCCATCCGTTGGTACGTATGTGACATCCGTGTATCCATTTGCTGTCCATGTGTCACATCTGTCCGCGTCTATCCGTGTGTCTGTTCGTGTGTCTGTGTGCCATGTACCAGCGCCTGGGAAAACATTACAGTTCGCACAGATCTCAGACACCGGCTGCTGAAGGCAACGCTCATCATTGTCTCTTGGTCGTGCTGAGATCAGCGCGACTAGGTTACAAGTATGGGAGTTATATCCAGCAGCAGCTGTGTGACTCCTTTGTGAAATAAAGAATTAAATTAAAAAAGAGGCTCCCACGCAATTTTCATAACCAGCAGACCTTGGTTGGGGGCTGATGTTAATAATCTGGGAAAGGGATAATACCACATAAGATTCCCAGGATGTTAGTAACAGCTCACAGCCTTCACTGGTGAATTTACAGGGACCCCAGAAAAAAATGACATAGGGACCCTGTAAATACAAGGTTGACATCAACCCCAATCCTATTATCCCACTTGCCACCACCGCAAGTGGGAAGAGCGATTCTAAGTGCCATCTTATGTATACGCCATTTCTGGGGCAGCTGAGGGCTGATGTTGACAGCCTGGTTTGGGGGGGCAATTTGTCTTACATCTTCCCAGGCTATTAAAATCAACCCACAGCTGTCTGTTTAGCCTTTGCTGGTTTGAACTTATAGGAGGGCCTGTGATGGTGTGATATGCTATGCCGATATCATTTTTGTGTATATTTCTAAATTACTTATTTTCATGGTGTTCTCTTGTATAAGGAGTTATTTGCTAATTGATGAATGGCTGTTGCTGCCATTTGATATCAGCCCCACAGCACTGTATTGTTTGCTAACATGCTAATGACACGTTGACCTAGCTTGTTGAAACAATGAGCCCCTGAGACCTTCCCCCTCCTGACCTGTGAATGAGGAGGGAGACTTAAAATATCAGGGAGGAGAGACAGCAGGTCAGAGAGAAGGAAGAGTATATGGACTATGCTATCCTCTGTCTGCTGGATTGTTGGACTTTTCTCCTGTTACTGAACTGCATTCGTGTTCTGGACTATTTTATACTTGGTGTGGCGGATTATATATGGACCTTTCGTATTTCTGCCTAAATAAAGGTCTTGGAATTGTTTACTATACTCTAGCTCTGTTGATTGTGTGATATCGGAGTAGGACCCCGTAACAGGACCCTACGTCATTTTTTTTTCTGGGGTCCCAGTAAATTCACCAATAAAGGCCAAGCAAACAGCTGTTTGCTGTTATTAATAGCCTGGAAACCTTATGGGGCATTGTCCCTTTTCTCAGATTATTAACATCAGCCTATAGCCGTGGGTTTTCCCTCTGAAGGTTATAAAAATTGTGAGGGGGCCTATGCTTTTTTTAAATTTAACTCCTTATTTACACAGGAGTTACAGTATACAGCTGCTGCTGGATACAACTCCTATCATTGTTGCCTGATTGTGCTGATCTCTGCAGAACCAGGAGACAATGATGAGAGCTCCGTTCAGCTGCCAGCGCCTGGGAACAGAGCAAACTGTACCGCTTGTTCCCAGGCACCGCTACGTGTCATGCTGATGACACACGGATGTCATCCATGTGTCATCAGTGTGCACGTGTGTGACACGCATTTTGTGCATGACAAGTCTGCAGCTTTTTCACACGGACAAACGGTCCATGTGAAATACCTGACATGTGCGCACCAACACTGAAAACAATGGGTGGGCGTGTGTCCATATTTGCAGCCCTTAAGAAATGGACCTCATATGGACACAAAAAATGGAAGTGTTAAGGGGACCATACACATAGGCAGATCCTGTTGCATTAGGGAACATGGAATATTGAGTTCCCTGGTTAGTATTGCCCCCTTACACATGTTCTAGAAAGAAGGAACAAACCAATAGGTTATCTTGTCCAATAATATTAGGCTTTGGAATGAGAACCAGATTAGAAAGACATTTTTGCAATAAATCTTCCTTCTTTCTTATACCCAATGTTGTGATAATACTACAAAAGACATAATTATGGGAGGAATCCATTGATCGGTAAACATTTACAATCTCAAAACCTCTTTTAAAAGATCACATGGTCCTCTCAAAGAAGATCGTTAATGTGTGTAATATTGTATATAGTGGAAATGTAAATCTGTCACAGAAAATGGTTTGTTTCTAATGAGGTGGTCTTTTGTAGAACTTTTACTGTAATTTATTATTCTCAATCCATGGGATGTTAGCCACCATGTTATTTACTCTAGTGATGTTCAGTAGTAAGGTGTCTTTTAATGCTTTGTTAATAGGATTATGTAGGTATGTTAGAAGGCCTCCTTCAATACTGTAAATTATTTGATGGTGCACTCAAAATCCCTGGAATTTTTATATGAGTTGTTTACAATATATGTTTAATGTTCTATGACAATGCTATAAATGATATAAACTGTCCATGGATCCTTAAAGGAGTCTATCACAAGGAAAAGGCAGTCCAATCTGCAAGCACAATGTTATAGAGCAGGGGGAGCTGACTAGATTGATATATAGTTTAGTGATAAAGGATTCATTAAAACCTGTGTTTAATCTTATAAGCCTTGGCTCGTTCTGAGATTTATGGTACAGTAGGCGGTCCTATCAGTGACCAGGAGCTTTATTTGTATAAGAGTGCATAGGTAGAAAGCTGTCAGTCACTGATAGGACTGGCCACTGGACTGAAAGTCACATAAAGAGCAGAAGCTTAATTGATAACACACAAAATACTGAATCTTTTCTCACATAATTATATATCAGTCTATTCATCTACATATGCTCTATAACATGGTGTGTTAAGATTGTATTTCATTTTGCTAGCGACCTGTTTTTTTAAGTATACACTGGGCCCGACATTATCATTTCAAATATAGTCCCATTCCGTCATTATCTTCTTCATCATCCAGTGAATTTAGAATATCTAAAACTTGTAATTCTTGTGCTCTCCATCATGATGTTCTTTGGTCTGTTTTCTTTTGACCTTCCCTCCCCCCACCAACAATCTTTCCTCCAATTCTTTCACTCTTTCATTTTAACATTTTGTTAGTCATGGACCAAGCCTTATGAATCAATTGCATGGGATCATGACTGTCAGTGAATGAGTTCCATTTAAAAGGTAAATTTTATAGGTCACAGTTAATCTTTTGTCCTTGACTCCAAAGACTTTCCAAAAACTGAGGAGTTGTCCAGATAAAAATTGACAGGCCTTGAGAGAGTTGTAACTTGAAGATCTTGCCCCAACTGAAAATCTATAATAGGATCTCCACTGACCCTGTGCCATTTACAATGATAGAGGGACCTCTGTGCCTCCTCAGGCACCAAGGTCTGGGCACAAACGCTATCCCTGCAGCCACTTTAGCCCTTGGCCCTGCCAATTGCATTCCACCCTGGTAGTTACCCAGATTTTTTTATGCACCTAAAACAAATTTACAGTATTACATTTGACAGCTCTTTGCTATTAGTCTAATTAGGAAGGGAGGCACTACTACATTACCTGAGCATCTAATAGACTGACTGGATAATTACCGTATCTTGCGTTGTCAGCTTTAACAAAACCAAAATCTAATACTCTATGTGGAAAGTAATTTAAGAAAAAAAGAAAAAAATCAGGTTCCTTGTAGTACAATTTATAAAGGTAAAAGAAGTTATCAGGAGATAGACATCTATTGGAGTGAATGCAATAGAATGTGCTGTACATTGTGCTAAGCCCTGAACTCTCCTATCTAAATACATTGCTAAGAGGGAACGAAAAATTCAATTTGCTTGTCACTTGCTTGCCTTCTTGATTAGATAATAGACACACTGATGCTCCATGGATGTAGTATATCACATCATGAAAACAATGTTAGGGGCCATTACTACTGTAATAAACAGTGGTCAGCACATTAAAATATGGTAATAAAACAGTGTAACCAGCACATACAAATATGCTTTGTATTCAAAAACAATGAGCCAAGGGAATGAATAGAAATAGCCTGAAACCACAGTATTCTCAGCACATCAAACTGTGTAAAAAAAAAAGGAAGCAGAGATTTTTTTTTATACCCAAGGCTATTTTTTATTATAGTTTATTTCCGTGTTCTCTTCTGGTCACACAAGTTTTCTTACAAGAAAATAACAGTTTTATTGTGTGTGCAATACTCACTAGATCTGTTATCTATATCTGGTTAACACTGCTACTTCTTACGGCATTGGGGTTATCTATCATGATGTGAACTCCAGCTTTCCAGGGCAAAAAATCCTCATTTTTTTAAGAATAGGACTTTGTGGTTTAAGTATATATTTATTTTATAATAATGTAGATATATATATTTCTTTTATTTTATACATTTTATATATTTTTTTGCTCTTGGTAAAACTTGAGTGTAATTTCTTGATAGTCCCCAGAGTTCTGCACATACTGTAGAGCTAATCCCAAGACATCTGTATTTGACTTTCCGTGAAGATCCTATGGCAGCCTTTGAGGATATAGAGTTACAACACAGCACACTCTGCAAGTAGTGATAGGCACATGTTGACTTCCCCATAAATTCAATATAACAAAAATCTTCTGATAAATTGCAACCCTGTTTTAAATCGACTTTTGCTTCTACCTGTCTCTGATCCCTGCCCATTGATCCTTTCAGAATAATCTCTTCGTTAGTACCCGTGCCAATGGGACAAGTTAAGAGATGGCCCATGACTGATGGAGATTCTTCATAAGATTGTTGTCTTCACAGATATCATATGAGACTTTTATGCCTATGCTGTGAATGTGGCCCATATCTGATGAGTCCTGACAAAGTTATCGTCATTACGGACATTATATGGAACTTTAATGCCTAGGCTGTGAATACCTCTAGACCAGCTATAAGGCTCACATCAACTAACACTGATGGGAGCACCCGTTTATTTCCAACTACATTTTCACAAAACTACTCCCAAATAAGACACTGACTTCTATGGCTGAATATTTATGATGAACCCGTGCTGTATGTACCTTTTATACTTTTTACCACTTTATTTTCTCGTACCCTTGCCTATGGTATTGTGTAGTGTTAAACATTTACTCCATTGGCCATTGGATTCTTCTGAAGCTCTCCCAAGATGGCTCTTTTCCATCCTTCTACATTCACCACTGCTGACAGCATAGCTGTGAATATTCAGGTATACCTCCCTCCCCAAAGTAACTAACGCCAAAGCTCAAAGCCAATAATTAACATTTGCTTTAAAACAAACAGCACTTTTTTCCTCTTAGGATGATTCTTTTTTTTTTTCAGATATAGCCATAGAAACAATAATAGACACACTTATGGATTTTTGGACAAAAGAGGGTAGGTAAAGGGCTGTGTCATTAAATAACTATGTGGATACAGATACAAAATAAACAGGCTGCCTGCAGGAATCTCTTTACTATTTTTATTTTTTTTAACAAGTCCTATTGTATGCTTGCAACCTTCCTTTGGTAGCATGGCAGCTAAGCCCTGCTAGAATTAAGATAATATGCCTGAGTTTGTTTTTTTTCAGGATTTGTAGATTGTCTTCTGAGCAGCATTGGCCCAAAGACCAATAACAAATGTATAGGCCAAACGAAACCAGTTGGAGACATTACTCACACAGTCTCTTTGCATGTGTAGGAGGCCTGGCTTGTAATGATTGTGGGACTTCCAAATAATTATGTCCCCACTTTAAAG